>NC_080788.1:131749592-132487092 GCF_028018385.1 Neofelis nebulosa
GAACTATTAATGACCTGCGGTTGGCAACAGGGGAAGTATCCAAACATCAAAGTAACAGCAACTCCCTGCTTGAGTCTTACAAGTGAGTAACATAAGACAAAAAGAAGAAGAGCTTTATCTGGCATGTGACAATCTGTGTAAACTATTGGCAGTGGCTCATTAGAATTTAGATCAAAATATTCATGATTTAATGGTTCTGATTCACAAAGCATCGTCCACAGGCGTTGCATTCCACATTGACCCGCAGGCAATAGTGTTCACCCACGTAAGATCAACCAGCCTCCCAAATTCACTGAAAGCCACACAGCCATACCACGAAACAAATAAGCTTTATCTTTCACCATAGAATTGGGACATTCGATCTTATGTATATGGAACCTGGTTTCGGTGTTCTGCCACAGCACTTTCGTAAGCACAGCTGTATTGCAGCTTTTTATGCTCTGGGCTGTTTACCTCATCTTGGAGCATAAGGACCTTGTTTGAAGACCCTGTAAGGAAGTAAATATGTACGTACGTGTGTGTGTGCACACTCATATATAATTAATATTAAAGAAAGAAACACTTTACCTCTAACTGATGCATAAGCAGCCTGCGCATTAGCATACAAAACTCGTAGAAGTTCTACCAAAAAAAGACCAGTCAAACCTGACTCAGCTCATCATTTTACCATGTTTGACCATGAGTAACTTTATTCAAGCAGCACATATTAATTCCTGTGCTTCACCAATAACAATTTGAGAAACATGAATGTGGAGCCATAGGAAAAGTTAAAGAGGCAGGATATGTGACTTTCTATATAGTATTAAAACATTTCCCATAATGGGGCCCCTGGGTGGCTGAATAGGTTGAGCGTTCGACTCCAGCTCAGGTCATGATCTCACGGTTCGTGGGTTCAAGCCCCACATCAGTCTCTCTGCTGTCAGTACAGAGCCCACTTTGGATCCTCTGTCCCCCTCTCTTCCTGATCTCTACCACTTGTGCTCTCTCTCAAAAGTAAATAAAAAAATTAAAAAAATTCCTCTAAGAAGAAAACTATCATTATACAGATAGTTGCCTTTAGATAGTGTTACTTTCTTATTATTGCTATTTAATATTCATGTATGTCTTTTTTTAAATGAACATGCTATAGGGAAAAAAGAGGCAAATTATGATGAAGAAGGCAAGAGCCAGAATATGCACACAGTGGTCCTCCCTTATCCACAGTTTCACTTTCCAGAGTTTCAGTTACCTGAAGTCAACCGTGGTTGGGATGCAAAGGATGTCCCTTCAGACATATCTTCAGAAGGTCACTAGCAGCCTAATCTTATGTCACAGTGCCCACGTCATTCCCCTCACTTCATCTCATCACGTGGGCATTTGATTACCACCAATCATGTCACAAGAAAAGCAAGTAGAGTACAAGAAAATATTTCTTGTATTTAAAAAAAAATTCTTTAATGTTTATTTATTTTTGAGAGAGAGAGAGAAAGAGAGAGAGAGAGTGAGCAGGGGAGTGGCAGAGAGAGAGGGAGACACAGAATCCGAAGCAGGCTCCAGGCTCTGAGCCGTCAGCCCAGAGCCCGACGCGGGGCTCGAACTCACAGACGGCGAGATCATGACCTGAGCTGAAGTCGGACGCTTAACTGACTGAGCCACCCAGGCGCCCCAAGAAAATATTTTTTAAGCCTTCATTGACATAACTTGTATAACAATATATTGTTATAATTGTTCTATTTCATTACTGTTGTTAGTCCCTTACTATGGCTGATTTATAAATTATACTTTACCTTAGATATGTATGTATAGGAAAAAACATAACATTTATAGGATTTAGTACTATCTATAGGTTCAGATACCACTGGGAAGTGTTGGAATATATCCCCTGCAGATGAAGGAGTACTATTACATACCATATATGTATATATTATATATTATTATATATATTATATATTATTATTACATATTATATATATTATAATTATATACATTATATAATTTCCTTTATAATTTATCAAGAATCACAGCGTGCCTGGATGGCTCAGTCAGTTAAGCAGCCAACTCTTGATTTCAGCTCAGGTCTTGACCTCACGGTCATGAGATTGAGCCCCACATCAGACTATGCCCTGACAGCACGGAGTCTGCTTGGGATTCTCTCTCTCCCTCTCTCTCTCTGCCCTGCCACCTCCCCTCCTCAATAATCAATAAATAAACTTAAAAATAAAAGAATACCAAGAATCATAAGGACAGGAATTATAAATTCCATGACAAATTTTTCATATGTTGCCTTATTCCAAAAAACGAGATTTATTTTAGTCCAGTATCCATCACTGCAATTTTGTGATATAAAAACAAATACATATTTTGGTCTTCATCTCCAGTTTGTGTCACATCGCTCCTGAAACCCTTGTAATTTTCCATATGAGAGCTGTAGGGGCATCTTTTCTTATAATATTTAGTTTTGCTCTGAGTTGCCGAAAGCTCCTGAGTGATCAAGGTGAAGCCGGTGTATTTTGTTATCATAACAAGTCCCTTTCAACCACACTTCAGCTTCTGTTAACGAGGTAAGTTTTGGAAAGCCCTTCAAAATAGGGATAGGTTGCCAGAAGAATCAACCTTATTGTCAGACTGTTGAAATGTTCCACCCACTCTCTGTCTCACAGGAAGGGGAAAGGGATGGAAACTGACTCAATCACCAATGGTCAATGATTTGATGAGCCATGCCTACGTAATGAGCCTTCCATAAAAACCAAGAAAGGATGGAGTTTGGAGAGCTTCTGGGGTTGGTAAACAAGAATGCATCCATGGGATATAAGGACGGTGTGTCCCAAACCCAAGGGGGAACCATCTCCTGTGCTCAGCACTCTTCCAGACCCTGCCCAATGCATCTTTTCATCTGGCTTTTTACTTGTATATTTTAATGTCCTTGGTAATAAACTGGTAATCTAGTAAATAAGTTGTTTTCCTGAGTTCTGTGAGCCATTCTAGCAAAGTAGTCGAGTCTAAGCAGGGGTTATGGGAGCCGCCAATCTATAGCCAGTCGATCAGAGACAGGTACAACCTGGATTTGCAATTAGGGACTGAAGGTCAAGGCTTTCTCATGGGACTGAGCCCTTAGCCTGTGGAATCTTTTACTACCCCCAAGTAGATCATGTCAGAATTAACTTGAATTGTAAAACACCCAGCCGGTGTCACAGAATTGCCTGGTGTGTGGAAAAACCCACACACCTAGGGTCAGAAATTGAAATGTAGTATTAAGAGGAAACAAGCCGGAGTGGTTTTTCTCTTAAACAATAATTGGTGAAAATGATTATAAAACTTTTTTTCAAATGTCTAACTAAGTACCTGCTTAGGCTTATCTGCCAGGTTTCTTTTAAAGATTATTTTTAACATTTATTTATTTTTGAGAGAGAGAGAAAGACGGAACGCAAGTGGGGGAAGGGTAGAGAGAGAGGGAGACACAGAATCCGCAGCAGGCTCCAGGCTCCGAGCTGTCAGCACAGAGCCCGATGCGGGGCTCGAACCCACGAGCCCCGAGATCATGACCTGAGCCGAAGTTGGCCGCTCAACTGACTGAGCCACCTAGGTGTCCCGCTGCTGGTTTTAGCTTAGCATGTTGTCATAACATAGCATGAGGAAAACTCCCATTGTTTGTATTGACCCTGTTTGTGTATCCACAATCTGAAGAATTCCACCAGTCCTATAGCTGTTGACTTCCATACTTCTGCTCCCCACAGTGTGGTGCTATGTCACAGGTGCTGGCTTTCATGAACACTTCATGAGATGAGTGTGGAGAAGTCAATGGCTTTAGAGTAGATGATATGAGTGCTGGTCCTAGGTCTGAAACTCATGAGCAATGTGGTCTAGGCAGATCATTCAATCTCCAGGTGCAACAATATGGCCGTTTAAATGACAAAAGCGATGTGGCTGCAGAGAACATTCTGTGGGTTGGTCACATTCTTAGTGATGCATACTGAAGCCGGAAGACAGAGGCTTCAATAACACAGGATCTGGACACAAGGTATTTTATCAGTGAAAGAATGAGTTATAGATGTGTTATGAAATAAATTTCCATCCCTGATCTGTTCAGTTGAGTATTCAAATATATACCTGACTGGAGTATTTTCTCAATGTTGAAATAACATGTAAAGAAATGGACTTCTATTTCCAGGAGTGTTTAGAGTATCCTACTAAGGATTACTCAAGACCTGGTTTGCCCCAGGGAGAGACCACGTGCCTAAAATTTCTTGCAATTGTTTTTATTTCATTCCTTGAGCTAAAACAGGTAACTCAATTTGTGTTACCTGACTTATTACGACTTTGGAACAAATGAATCACTTTAGTCAAGCACACAGAGGGGCTTCAGCAAAGGGAGGCTGGCTACCACAAAGGGCAACCCGGGTGAGAAACGACCAAATCGGCAAGGTCATGTCATGGCAGAAAGACCATCAAATTATGAAACCATCACCCACAAGTGAGGGAGACTGAACTCAGGTGAATAAAAGGCTAACACAGTTATTTTTAAGATCCAAGTATTCTTTTCTTTATTTGTGAGATGAGGGGATAGACTCCTTATAGATTTTAAAATACCACCATTATTTGAATTCTAAAGGAAAGGTATACTGCACACTAGTAGTGAGAAACTGACCATAATATTAGCTTTAAAGAGAACCAAAGTGGGAAATATGAAAAGATTCGAACTGGATTTAGGTAAGTATGGGGATCTCAGAGTCATGATTGACTGAGATGGCCCGGGCAAGGCAAACATCTGAAGGTGAAGAGGGTGTTATGTAATGTGGCATTCCATCGTTTAAGGGTAGGAGAAAGCAGAGGTGAGTAGGTGGTGGGGATAGGTCTGCCCACAGTAGACAGGGTCCCCAACCTGGTGGTGCTATGCACCTTGTATTTTGTCCGGTGGTAACCCCAGAACTTGCACAATACTTTTCACTAGAATATATTACACTCAAACAGTATGTATTTGTAGTACGGGTATGACTTGATCTATTGCACTTTGCTTTATTGAACTTGCAAGGACTTAGTTCTTTATAAACTGAAGCAAACTTGCATTGAGCAAGCCTTCTGGCACCATTTTCCGAGCAGCGTTTGCTCACTTCTTGCCTCAGCGTCACATTTTGACATTTTTTTGCGTTATTTCAAGCTTCCCCATTATTATTATTGTATTTGTTATGGTGATCTGTGATTGCTGACCATGACTCACTGAAAGCTCAGATGATGGTTGGCACTTTGTAGTAATAAAGCATTTTTAATTAAGGTAGATACATTGTTATTTTAGACATAATGCTATTGCACACTTCATAGGCTATGGTATAGTGTAAACATAACTTTTATGTGCACTGGAGACTAAAGGAATATCATTTGACTTGCTTTGTTACAATGTTTGCTTTATTGCGGTGGTCTGGAACCAAACTCTCAGCATCTGTGAGATATGCCTGCATTGATATTTCAATAAAGAGAAAAGTCACAACTATCACAATAAGATACCTAAAGAACTAACACGTCACACCCACAAACGCACACACACACACACACACACACACACACACACAATTGATGTGGGATAATTCCATCTGCTTAGAGAGAAACTCGTATAAGAACTAAGTCAAGTCACATTTACTTCCAAGAAGGGATTTCTTTCCCCCACAAGCCAGGCTGTGTTTAGTAAATTGAATACGCTGTATGATTTCCATTCAAATACTGGCACAATTGAGAAGCTGCACAAAATACAGTCAGATAAGTCACTGAGACATCTGCATCGAGATTTGAATACGTTTACTCTTAAGTTTACACAGCCAACTTGTTAGCTATTTTCTTAGGCATCGGGGATGATTTGAGAGGTGGAGCTCGTCAGTCTAGGTGACGCCACTGGATGGCATATCTGGGTGCTGTAGGAGAGTTTTACTTAACTTTATTTCAAATTTAAGAGAAGTACATCATCCAGCAGTCCATAGTCTCTTACATTTGTTCTATTTTTTTTTTTTTTTTTTTTTTTAGCTACGTGTGTCTTAATATGCTAGCCTTTGTATATCAAGTCTTTAAAAAAAATTCTCCTTTTGGCTCAAGGTGCTCATCAGCCATCTGGAACTGCTTCCCAAGCTTCATCCATTATGCAAATGAGATTTAGTATTCGTCATGTTTCATCTACTGATACTAATACATTAATGCTGGATGTTACAGCTTGAGCCCCTGAGAAGACATTGCCTTTTTATCAGTCATTGGCTTGAGCTCATACCTCATTACTTTTAATGGCTCTGTGGCACTTAAGGTCACTGGACTCCTAACGGCTGCTGCCTACGGTGTTACCAACATGAGCAATTTACTCGATTTAAGTGATGCAGCTTTCCATTTCATTCTTTTCTTCCTGTTCTTTTGTTTTATTTTAATTGTTTAGTTACTTGGACTTTTTATCACTTGGGAATAGATAGTACTGTTTGAGCAAATAGCAAGACGGCTATCTTTCAGAAATATAGGTAAACAACACTCTTTCTGAAAGGAAATTTCATATATGTATGAAAGCTTTTATAGTATTTTTCAATTATCCCTCTTACAAGCATTCTTCCTTTTAACTTATAGTGTAGTGGTTAAAACATAAAACACTCTAGAGACAAACAGCTTTGTTTCACTCCTGGCTCTTCTATATTCTAGCTGTGTGAGTTTAGGTAAATTACTTAATCTCTCTGTGCCTCATTTTTTTTTTTTTCATCTGGCAAACGGAAACAATAAGAGAATTATCTCAAAGGCTTGTAGAAAGAATTAAATAATTTAATATTAAGTGCTTCGATACTCTGGCACATGTATTAAACAAATGGTTATTAAATCAAACGGCATTGGTATTAATAATGTATAAATCTAGAAGTAATTTTAAAAACAACTATGAATAGGGGTGCCTGGGGCGGGCTCAAAGCATCATTCAACTCTTGATTTTGGCGCAGGTCATGATCTCATGTTTCGTGAGAGCGAGCCTCACGTTGTGCTCCCCACTGAAAGCACGGAGCCTGTTTGGGATTCTCTCTCTCTGCCTCTCTCCTGCTCGCACATACATGCACACTCTCTCTCGCTCTCAAAATAAATAAGTGAACTTAAGAAAATAACTGTGAATAAAATTTGAGCTATTATCTAAATTAAGTTGTTAAAAATTAAATGAGAAAGGTAGCTCTTCTTAATGTTAATCAGCATAAATATTAATAAAATGTTGAATTTTCAAAGAAAATCTTAAAATGCATAGAAAAATTCAGAGAGTCCTGTTTGACACATAATTATGAAATAATTATATATACATATATAAAGAGTGCCCTAAAATGGTGTCAGATCGAGACAACATTACAGACAATGTCCTGCAAAAAATTAAGGAATAGAAAATTCCAAGGCTCTGCAAACACTTCTGAACAAACTCTTAGTGTGTGTTTATGTGCACCTGTCTTATTTGAATCTAGATGTAAAATTCCTAAAACAAATTAGCAAATTGAATCCAGCATAATATTAAACTAATATCATGATGACTTTGAATATATTCCAGAAATGCAATAATGTTTCAGTAATGAGGGAACTGTAATATTTTTCACTATTTCATAAGTTAAAAGAGAAATAGTGTTGGGACTTGCCCTCTAAGAGGCCCAGTTAAGCACATGAATTAACCTTTTCTCTTTCTCCAAATCCCATTGATACAGCAGAAAATGCATAAGAAAATGTACATTAATAATAGCTCTAGAAAAAAAGCAATACGTATTAAAAACAGAGAAAATATTTGAAGGATGGTAAAATGCTTTCTCAACAAAGCCTCAAAGGTAGAAGTAAAGGTAAATATTGATGTATTTGATCGCATACATATTCAAAAATTATTTAATGCTAGGAAAATATAAACCTTGTTAGACGGCAAACAAGTAACTCAGAAAATTATTTACAACTTGTGTGACAAATAGTTTGCCGGGGTGCCTGGGTGGCTCAGTCGGTAAGCATTCCGCTTTGGCTCAGGTTCACGATCTTACAGTTTGTGAGTTCGAGCCCCACTTTGGGCTCCGTGCTGACAGCTCAGATCCTGGAGCTTGCCTCAGATTCTGTGTCTCCCTCTCTCTTTCTCTGTCACTTCCCTGCTTGCACTCTGTCTCTCTCTCTCTCCCTGTCTCAAAATAATTAAAAAAAATCATTTAAAATAAGAAAACAAAACAATTAGATTGCTTTATGTGTAAAATTGCTTACTAATCAATAAGCCTACATAAAGCTCTCTAACAGACACAACTGCGTCTCACTAAGCAGGAATTGTGCAAGAACAAGCCAACAAACATGTACTGGGCTCCTAATATTCACAATGACTCACAAGGAACATGGACACAAATACATGAGCATACATACAAGCACATACAACCACTCAGTCTTTTTATACAGTGTTAAGTAATACAGTATTGAGTATTACCTCTAAGTATTAATATTATAGTATTACATAAAATAAAAGATTTCAAAACAGAACGTTTAGTAGCTTATATATGCACTCAATTCTTATTATTCACAGAAACTATGTTCTATGTAAAGTCATTGCAAATGCGGAATTATCGAATACAGAACTTCTTCTCCTAGGAGAAATATGGAGGGTAGGTTCCTGCAAGCCCCTGGCCACAAGAATCTCATTAATCTCAATATATAACCTTCTTTTATGTGTGTTTCTATGTAAGGATCCCTTATTTAATAAGTATTGTTCATTCTTTAATCAACTTCAACAGCCACCCGTGCTATAATTTACGCCTGAACAAAGCTTATGTAACACACGTAGTTTTCTCTATAAGCCATGTCACAACCTTCTTGCACGTGGGAATGCTGGGCAGTACCTCAGCAAGATGCTTGGGGGTTATTTTAAATAAAGGAATCACCCACAAAAAGGGCGAAAAATGTGAAAAAAATGACAATAAATAAACAACGAAAAGGACACTCGTTGATGGCACAAGAGCTGAAACAGGAAGTCAGAACATCACCTTGTTTGACTTCAGCTGGGAACACCCACATGAGGTGAGAAAGTTTTATTAGTTCTGGGTGAGTCCACAAATGACCAGGAAAGCACCATGAGTATTGACTCCAGGGTCACAAATAAATTTCAGCAAGTAGACCAATTTGCAAATACAGAATCCATGAATAACGAAGACCAAGCATAAGTATGAGTAATGACCTTTTTGGATGGAAGTGAAGCAATTTGTCAAAATAGATTGCCTTAAAAGGAAATTTACAGGATCATAAGAAAAGGTGAAGTCATGGTATGAAACTAGCCTCAGGTACGGTGACCTCCAGGGTAACCACGTCCAGCTCTCCATTTTTCTGTCCCTCTTTTGCTCTGCTTTTCCTTCATTGAGGTTGCACGGTGCTGGGAGCTATTACGGTCTTCCATTCAGCTTGCTTAGCAACTCTACTTGAGACAGTGCGTCAATATCTTCAATAAACGTCATAGGCAGTAATCATGGAGAGCACTTCCTTCCATGCTTGTCTCTGAAACAAGCAAGTGGAATTAGGTCTACAATGAGGGAGTCTTCCTGGGATTCAAGCCAATGAAAAGCACCCCCTCTTCCAACAGAGGGTGGCAGAGAGAGCCAGATATGGATATCCTGGAAGACTTGAATGCACTGTTCTTGAAGCAAGTTTCATACCATAAATGTCCCTGTTTTGTGACACAGTGATTTTTCTTCAGCTTAAACCAGTTTAAATCACTCCCATCCAAACAATTCTTTGCTAAAACCACAGACCGATATTGCAAAAAAGGATATTCTCCATAGGGACAGGGATAATCTATTAACCTTTTTTTTCCCAGGTAATTTCAATGAACAGATGCACACCAGAAAACATATAAAAAAATATGAGTTGCTAACTTTGGATGGATGGCTTTTAAGTGACTTGTTGTTTTGTTTATTTATTTGAGTTTTCTCTCTTCTCTTTTTTTGGTCTGTGATGAGCATAAATTATTTGTGTATTGGAAACATATCAGAACTAATATATACAAAAATATAAATAAATATATACAAAAATATAAATATAATATATACAAAAATATACATGTACATTCAACTTAGCATGGGAAGAGTAGGGACTGACTCAAAATTGTCAGTATTCATAGCATATAAGACTCTTGTTTGTATTAGGTGGGATGTGGGTGAAGAATCAGCCTCCACTGAATTATTTAGCTCTCTTTTTGATAAGGCTTACTGTCCTTGGTGCCTGCTTTATTTATCTCTTTCCCTTTGTTGGAGGCCAGTTGTGCTGATTTTAAAAGGTGAGAAATTCAAATAATGTCACATATGCATTGTAAACATAGTTCAATGCAAATACATGATGTGTTTTGAGCAAAACCTTGGTTTTATTCCATGTGTCTCAAAGTGTGGCCATGGGCCACCTGCATCAGAGTTACTGTAGTACTTGTTAAAAATGAAAGACTCAACATTTCACATAATGATCAGAATATTTAGTGTTGGGGTACTGGAATCTGCATTTCTAAAAAGCGTATCAGGTGATGATCCTCATATCCTCCAAATTAAAAAAAATGTTCATTTATTTTTGAAAGAGAGAGAGAGAGAGAGGGCGGGGGAAGGACAGAGATAGAGGGAGAGAGAGAGAATTCCAAGCATACTACACACCTAGCATGGAGGCCAAATCCGGGCCCCATCTCATGACAGAGCCATCCAGGCACCCCATCTTCCAAATTTTATAAACCAATGGTCTAGTATGATAAAAACCTACATTGTGTTCATAACAATATGTCCTGAACTCAAATTTATTTAAATTAATGTTCACAAGTAGACGTTATTAGATAGTCATCAAAAGCAAATATCTTTATGTGATTTTCAGCTGAACGCAAATACCGTCTCATATCTAGATCAAGAGGAAAAATTAAAAAGTAAAATGTATGTTCTCAAAGGTAGAACAAAGTTTTTATTTCCAGAGACTCAGATCTTAGAGAAAAATGTACTGATAGGCTTTAGTATTCAAGGAAAATAATAGAGTAAAACAATGGCTTTCCTGCCTTCAAACAGAAGAATAAAAACATTATCTAAGAACAGCAGGAGATTGAATTAGTGGTAGAACTAAAAGAAAATGGACCTGAGATGAATTTCCAGCAAATAAGAGAATCTGATGCTACTGAATTGAAAACTAACTTTCATTACAATGTATTTTGATTATAATCCATGCCCCAAGTTCATGTGTTCTAAGAATTATGTATCAATTTTCTGAGTCATTTTTAATCACTCCACAGAGCTGGGTGTTGCATTTGAATGACTGCATAGGGTTGGCACCACGGAGCTGTTTCTAAGACTCAATTCAATAAGAAAATATATGGGAAGACACTTTATAAACTTTTAGGTATTTCTCAACTATTACACAATATTATTTGTTACTGCATTTGCTTAACTGCCATAGAGCAGATCTGCATCTTTATACGATAACGGTGTGTTTTCAAGACATTGAAACGAAGACACTTTTATAATAAATATGATTAAAATTTAGAACAGAGAAGGTTTAAGGATGGAAAGACAAATAACATCCATCCATTCATTTAGCAAACGATGCTGAGTTCTTGCCGTGAACTACACACAATTAGTGGTTTGAGAGGCAGTTTAACTGGGAGGCAAAAATCATAGGTAAATAGATTGCAGCCTATATGTGCTTTGATGGAGGCAAGTGCAGAAAGTTCTGGGTCTACGTATTAAGGGGTATATCCCTCGGACTTCCAGGGTCAAGGAAAATTGTCCACAAGAAAAAATATTGATATCAAGCTGTGTGAGATGACAGGTAGTTTGCCAAACTCATACTGGTGAGTGGAGGCTCTGAGTTAAGGACCGGTAGATGGGGTATGGCTGGGACATCAATTTAAATCAGGGAGTGTTGAGATATGAGCTTGAAGACTTCCATCCTGGGGACAATGGAAGACCATTGAGAGCATTGAAGCTGGGGAACCATTCGATATTGGACAGGCATTAGCGAAATTGCTCTGTAAAAAGTAGACAGTAAATACTTCAGGCTTCTTGGACCATTTGCTTAACTCTCTTTGGAGCATAAAGGCAGCATAAATAAGATATAAACAGACGAACATGCTGTGTCGCAATGAAATCTTATTTACCAAAACAAGTAACTGGCTGAATTTGGCTCCTGGCCACAGTTTGCCAGCTGCTGATTTTAAAGCTCACTATGGCTGAAGAATTAAAAATGGATGGAAGAGAGGCAAACATAGAAGAAATTAGCAGTGCTGTGATGGATGGAAGATGAATACAGGAAATATTAGGAAGCTAAAAGACAGGTTGTAGGAGCCGGTGATCGTGAAGGAGGTAAACGGATGTGAAAGGTGTAGGTTGAGAATGACTTGGGCCCTGGGATGGTGACGGTGCCATTTACTGAGACAGAAAACATGAGACCTGGAGCAGGGTTCGTGTTGAGTGGAAAAGAGATGGTTTCTGTTGTATGCAACATGGAATCTGAAAGCTACGACAATCCAAACAAAGGGTGATGTGTCTAACAGGCTGGAAACTCAGAGCAGATATCTGGGGTGTGGACGCGACTTGGATGTTGCAACTCTGAAGTTCACTTATCTGTAGGAATATGGAAGCGAAGAAATATTAAGCACAAATTAAAAAGAAAAAAGAAAGAGAAACCACAGCAGCATCAGATGACGAAGCCAATATTCTGTGGTACATTCATGTACCACATGAAGGCAGTGGTAAGGGAGGCTTCCACTGAGAAAATAATTGGACCATGGAAGGATGTAGAGGAAAAAAAGTCTTTTTGCATTATGTAGAAGAGGATACTTGAGGATAGCTTTTGTCCCCCCGTTTCTAAACCTTATAACGCTAAGACGATCTTGTAACGATTATAAACCTGACATAATAAATTGGGAATGCTAAAATGTAGTTATTTCCCAAGGATTCAACCTGAAAATGTCAACCTGGTGGTTCTGTACTTAATGAAAGCAGTTCAGCTATTTCACTGACAGGCAACTTTAGATGTTGAGGTAAAGGTTTTTAAGCCATTGAGGAGAATAAAAGGTGTTCTCCCCTCGGTAATGGCAATGTCTGTTAAAATGATCTCTATTGCGTATTAATATAATAAGACCAATATTGATTGATTTGTTGTGCATACTCTTCTTTACTTTTTAACTTGGCGAAAAAATTTTCCCTAAATATATTTTCTGTATGCTAGAATTTCATGATAATATGTTTTGTGACCGCAGAGATTTGAGAACAATCAGAACTCAAAAAGCCCATTGAAACATAATTACATTTAGCAATACCTAGAATATATGTGTTTCACCTAGAAAATGTTTCACCTGTTAAAAAGAAAACCAAAGGGGTGCCTGGGTGGCTCAGTTGGTTGAGCAACCGACTTCGGCTCAGGTCATGATCTCAAGGTTCCTGAGTTCCGGCCCCGCATCGGGCTCTGTGCTGACAGCTTGGAGCCTGGAGCCTGCTTCGGATTCTGTGTCTCCCTCTCTTTCTGCCCCTCTCCCACTCACACTCTGTCTCTGTCTCTCTCTCTCTCTCTCTCTCTCTCTCTCAAAAATAAACATTAAAAAAAAATCTAAGACTCCAGGTGTTCTCTGAGCCGGTGTTGAAAGCAGGAGTGTTTTGCACCAGAGCTGCACTCTGTCTCTCTCTCTCAAAAATAAGTAAAGATAAAAAAAAATTTAAAGAAAATAAAAAGAAAACCACAGGCCCCAAATGGCCTTGCTTAGGCTAAGTCATCTAACTGGGGCTTAATACTTGACTAATTGCAGTTTTGACCTCCCCTAGAAATGTCTTATCTGATCAGTTGGAAATTTTTTGATTAACATCACTGAGATAATCTGTCACATGGGCACTCTCTATTTCCCAAAGGAAGAAGAGGCAGTCTGCAAAATAAGACCCCCTCTGTTTCCCCCTAAGGGAAGGCGACCTTGTCTGAAACAATACTTATTTTGTTTATAAGTTTTTTGCCCCACCGTCCTTCCTACAAAAGCCTTCCATTTTGTACAGCTCCTAGGGGCTCCCCTCTACTGCTGGATGAGAAGCTACAGACTCGTGAATCACCTAGCAAAGCCAATTAGATCCTTAAATTTACTCAGTTGGATTTTTGTTCTTTAGCACACCATATAGGGTTAGATTTTATTTTAGATTAGTGAAATAAGAGCAATACCCAAAGTCATTTTCCCAGGTGCCTGCTGCTTAAATTATAATTGTATTACCATTTTATTAAAAGTGTGAATGTCATAATTCTAAACCTTTTATCTGTATGTCGTTATTCTTTTTTTTTTTTTTTTTTTAATTTTTTTTTTTCAACATTTTTTATTTATTTTTGGGACAGAGAGAGACAGAGCATGAGCGGGGGAGGGGCAGAGAGAGAGGGAGACACAGAATCGGAAACAGGCTCCAGGCTCCGAGCCATCAGCCCAGAGCCTGACGCGGGGCTCGAACTCACGGACCGCGAGATCGTGACCTGGCTGAAGTCGGACGCTTAACCGACTGCGCCACCCAGGCGCCCCTGTATGTCGTTATTCTTAACGTTATATGCTACTTGAAGACAACTCGCTCATAACCCAGGGTAAATAATTTATCACTTAGTGCAATTTCCATATGTTTATATTAAGTGTGTGTAAATATCTATGAACAGATGTGAAGGGTCAAGGGAAACATGTCAGGGTTGATTAGAGTAGAGAACAATAATTCTATATTTAGCCTCTATGATCATTATTTCTAGCCTCACGTATTCTGAGCTGAAAAGGTAGTATTTTCTTTTTTCACTTCACAGAAGAGAGTCAACTAGACATTATTTTGTGTAAAAAGTAAAGCTACATCTCATGACTTGAAGTGAAAACATATGCATAAATAGAAGTCAGAAATTTTATTGCCAAATGCGCTGCTTCTGAACTGAAAGTTAAGAAAATAATGGAAGTTAGTAAAAACTACTGATGCGTTTCACTGTAGCCCTACTCTGACACTTCTTCATTGGGAATGGACTCACCGTGTTGAATTTTATACATGTATTCTAAAGGCTTGTACAATCAACTAAGGTATTCCAGATGGAATATTAGCATGTCTTAGTGAACATTTTATGACACTATTAAGTGCAAAGTCAATGAACAGAACCAGAAGAAAGAACCTATCTATAAATCAAGGAAGATTTGCAATGAATCATAAGACTATTTTACACAATAAATGCAGTTAGAATGTGCCATCCAAGATTTAATTACAACCAAAGTTCATGATTACATCTCTTTGTTTGGCTCCCAAGCATGCTTTTCAGTGATCCAGAAGACCTCAGCATCATGAATTTATCTTTCCCTGAGTGCTATACTTTGTGTCCCAGATTTGTCCTGAAAACCAAGCTTGAATGCATCCATCTGCAAGAAATATTTGAAAGTCATGTGTCATTAAGCGATATCTCTCAGAGAGCCACATTAAAAATAGCAAACTCGGGGCCATGTTTTTCTATTTATGTTTCACCTAGTCAAGTAATCAAATTTTCAACCTTCCTCTAAGCCATCCAAAAAGTATATAACCTAGGTAAGCAGTGAGGGCAATTTCAAAGTAGCCACTACGGTTTCCTTCAGTCAGCTACTCAAGCAAAATCTTACCTCTGTTCAAATATGTTAAGAGTGAGTGTTGGTCTTGATGACTTTGTCCCAGACTAGCTGACTAAACTTGGAAAAATTGATGTGCTCAAGATACAGACTCTTGAACGGTTTCATACAAATGACTTTTCTCAGTTGGCCTGCTTCAAATGATCTCCTTCTTAATCTTTTCCTTACTTAAATTTGACAGCACTCTTCATTTAGGAAAAGATTTCTAAGAGCACTGAACGTGAATTCAGAATGAGAAACAAAAATCTTGAAGTTAATATACGTCTTTTGAGGTTATTAACAATCGTCAACAATATGAAATGCATTGAGTTTGTTACCAAACATTACCTGTTGACTATACTTTCCTTTGTCTCTTCAGTATAATTCATCTGGCTATTATTTGTAGGAGCACATTTTGATATAGGCATAGAAAATTACAGGCTTTAAAATTTTCTGCATTTACTACATAATATCAGAGCTAATTCAACTTTATTCATCCTCCTGAAATTGAGCTCAATTTTATATTAGTGCTTCAATGAATTCCAACTTGGGAAATCAATAGGAAACTTGTAAATACTCTCTCTTACCCAAGGTTCTAGATGCTTTTGGAATTCACAATGCATGCGCAGGTTGTTTAATACCATTCAGGGGCTCTAAAGAGAAGTTTAATTTCATCTGGACTGAAGGCAAACTGTGTACAAAAGAATTCAGAATTAATCCATGTGCCTCAGAAGACTAATATGTGACCGAAGGCCTGGAATCAAAGAGAAAAGAAGGTAGATGTTTAAAAAAAGATAAAGAGGGAGATTAAAGTTGTGTAGCGATATCATCACTTAATCTTTCACCTGTGTGAGCTTGTGCTAAAACCCTTTTCAGTGTTTCCCAGTCCTTGGTGCATTCTTTATAGAAACCTGGATTATTGGGGTGCCTGGTGACTCCGTTGGTTAAGCATCTGATTCTGGCTCAGGCCATGATCTCATGGTTCATGGGCTCGAGCCCCACATAGGGTTCTGTGCTGACAGCTCAGAGCCTAGAACCTATTTCGGATTCTATGTCTCTGTCACTTTCTTTCCCTTCCCCACTTGTGCTCACACTTTCTCACTCTCTCTCAAAAATAAAAAATAAACATTAAAAAAGATTTTAGAAAGCTAGTTATTTACCCAAATTATGAAAAATACTACCTAACACGTAGTTAGGTACATGTTCTGCCCAGAAATCTTCAGGAGGTTATGGTTTACATGATTCTCAAGTCTTTGACAAAGGCTTGAAGGGGTGTAATAACACACACACACACACACACATACACACACACTCACACCCACTTATGTATGTATGTAGCTAGGTAAATATTATATACAGAGAGAGGAATGAGAGACTGATATTTGTTTTAGGGTTCAAAAGCATGTGTGTCTATTTTCATCTCATACTTCCTGTTTTCCAAATAAGAAGTCATTCTAATTTGAGCATCAGCTTGACCATTTCTAAAACCAAATCCTCGATGGTCACCTAAATATACCCACAGCATTTATAAAAAAAATTATCTTTATTTTTCAAAAGCACAAATTAGGAGCAATTAAAATTATTTTACATAAGATTTAAGCATAAACAAAGAACAAGATGAGAGAGATGAATTAAGATAATCTTTATTTTTTTTTAAATTATCTTTTAGAGAGAGAGAGAGAAAATCTGAAGCAGGCTCCACTCTCAGCAACAAGCCTGACATGGGGCTCGATCCCATGGCTCTGGAATCATGACCTGAGCCCAGATCAAGAGCTGGTTGTCCAACCTACTCATCCACCCAGTCGCCTTAAGATAATCTTTAAGAAATGATCAATTATAAGGATGTTAAGATTCAAGCATCCATACCTACATAATACCGTATATATGTTATTTACTTTTGAAAAATATAATAATGAATGCTTTAAAAACATTCTGTGTGATTGCATGAATCACCATTACATATGTAATAATAATAATAATAACACAGTAATAAGAATATTTGTCGTCCTTGTAAAAATTATTAATGATTAGGTCCATTGTGTTAATTCTACAAGGAACTGATTTTTATATTCATTCAATAATTACCATTGAAGGAGATGAGCCATTGTAAAAAATTAGTTTCTTTAACCAAAAGGCTAGACCAGGGGTACATTGTTATGCTTTAGTGTTGACCAGAGGGTGCCTTATCATGAAAAATAAATCACCTCTGACTTTTTCTTCATCAATCTCCTTTCTTTCTTTCTTTTTTTTAATTTTTTTAACGTTTATTTATTTTTGAGACAGAGAGAGACAGAGCATGAACGGGGGAGGGGCAGATAGAGAGGGAGACACAGAATCGGAAGCAGGCTCCAGGCTCTGAGCCATCAGCCCAGAGCCCGACGCGGGGCTCGAACTCATGGACCTCGAGATCGTGACCCGAGCTGAAGTCGGACGCCCAACCAACTGAGCCACCCAGGCGCCCCTCTCCTTTCTTTCTGATAATCACTACTCTTCTATTGGCATTGAGGACAGAGAAATTTTTTTGTGTTTTCTTTTCCTTTAACATTATTTGACCACACCGTCCCTATCTGACTCTCAGGCACCTTGCACAATTTTACACAACCAGATCATACTTAGGGACATTTCCCCCCATTTCAAAGATGAGAGCCCTGAAGTAATGCAGTTATTGACTCGTCCAAGGTTGTGCCAAGTATGAGAGATTTGAATCAAAAACAGTTCTATTGGATTCCTGTTCTCATACATTCAGTCTGGACATTTATTATCATTATTTTTTTAAGAAGTATATATTTTAAAAAAATTTTTAATGTTTTTTTAAATTTATTTTTGAGACAGAGAGAGACAGAGCATGAGCAGGGGAGGGGCAGAGAGAGAGGGAGACACAGAATCTGAAGCAGGCTCCAGGCTCTGAGCTGTCAGCACAGGGCCCAACGCGGGGCTCAAACTCAGGAACCTGTGACATCATCACCTGAACCGAAGTCAGACACTTAACTGAGCCATCCAGGTGCCCCATGACATTTATTCTTAACAAATGTCATTTTCCTTCCCTTTCTGTCTCCTCCTATGTCATAACCATTCAAAGAAAAACTCATGGGTTAGTGGCTGAAGGTTTCTTTCATAAACAAAATACAAGTACAACTATTTGTAGTGGGTTTTGTGGTGAACAGCTTTGGGGTTGTTTATTTCTCCGCTTTAGTGACTTTCCTCCTGCCCCCATTCGCCCAGCTTTAAGGTCGCTTTCTTGGGAACTCTCTGACTTTCCAACACTGGGTTATCCCCTGAGGGCAGCTGTCAGGCACAGCCTTCCTGGTGTCTGAAATGGATCCCTGAGCTGGCAGAGTGTCACTGAGCAACTTGGTCCTCCTTTCGTCTTGCATTTTATGCTCGCAAAGGTGTTAGCAATGTCACTGCCAACCCATGCCCACCAGCCATGCCAGCTGTCAACTTGCTGACTGACACGTTTGCAAATTCCTCATCGTGTCTCCAGAGCGCTAGACCTTGGATGGTGATATATCCACTGAACGCCATTGTAAAGTGCCAGAAGGACAACTCGGGGACTCGGTTTCCTTCTCAATTTTATTTTAGATGACACTCTGTAATATTCTATCACAGAAACACCTTTTTTTTTTTTTTCAGATTCACAGCAGTCTCAAAATCATTTCCATTTCTTCCGATTTTATGGTCAGGGTTTCAATGCAACCTTATCATTGTATTTATTTTGTACATCATGAAATTCTTGTATTATTTTTTAAAATTGTCTTCTGTTATTAAACAAACGAAAAACAACAAATGATGTGACCTTTAAGAACTAGGTTAGGTTTGGAGTCACTTTTAATGTTAACGGAAATTTGAACAGGAGCACCTGGGCGGCTCTGTAGGTTAAGCGTCTGACTTTGGCTCAGGTCACGATCTCACGGTCTGTGGGTTCGAGCCCTGCGTCAGGCTCTGTGCTGACAGCTCAGAGCCTGGAGCCTGCTCCTAATCCTGTGTCTCCTCTCTCTGTCCCTCTCCCATTCATGCTCCATCTCTCTCTCTCAAAAATAAACAAATGTTAAAAAAAATTAAAACAAAAGAAATTTGAACAATTGTGTTGGGACGTCTCCTTTTTTAGTCCCAAAGCCACAATAATGTATTATTACGTATACGACAGCACAGAGGTGATGATCCATTCTACCTGTTCATCTTACTGCTGATGCCTCCGCTGAGTTTCCCACAGACACCTGTCAGCCCAGCCCCCCCGATACAGACTCTACCCACGACAGATACGTCCTCCTAGATTTATCTTTCTGAAATGGCTGATGATTTTATGGCCCTAGCCCTATATAAAACCTAACATCATTTTCCATTTCCTATAGGAAACAGGTTACAACCCTTCCCAATTTGTCTCCCAACATTTTCCTTATAGATACGTTAGAAACGTTTCGTCCCTTAACATATTACTTCCTTGTTATCCAAAACCCAGTTAACCACTCTCTCCAAATCTGGTTCTCTTCTATGGAGAGACTGTCCAACCAGTCGATCTGGCCCTAACAGTTTCTTACCTATGCCATCTCCGTGATTCCCGTCAACAGAAGGATTCCCCTGTAAGGGTTTAGGAGGACATACTAGGGATTTCACTGTCTTGTGTTGGTCACTTCCACTCAGTTCCGCTCCTTTTTTTGCCATTGATGCAAACTAGACCAAGTGAGGTTTCTCAAACGTGCCCACTCTCAGCTCTGGATCTTTGTCATACCCATGCTGTGTGTGATGTTTTAATTTGTTTAACGTTTATTTATTTATTTATTTATTTATTTTTATTTTTTTAACGTTTTTATTTATTTTTGAGACAGAGAGAGACAGAGCATGAACAGGGGAGGGTCAGCGAGAGGGAGACACAGAATCTGAAACAGGCTCCAGGCTCTGAGCTGTCAGCACAGAGCCCGACGCGGGGCTCGAACTCACGGACTGCGAGATCATGACCTGAGCTGAAGTCGGCCGCTTAACCAACTGAGCCACCCAGGCGCCCCAAACGTTTATTTATTTTTGAGAGAGAGTGTGTAAGCAGGGAAGGGGCAGGGAGAGAGGCAGATTCCTCACTATCAGTGCAAAGCCTGGCGTGAAGCTCACACCCACGAACTGTGGAATCATGACCTGAGCGGAAGTTGGATGCTCAACCAACTGAGCCCCCCAGGGGTCCCTTTTTAATTTTGTTTAATGTTTATTTATTTTTGCAGTCCCTGCGTTCTTCGCACAAACATGCACATGCACGCATACACCCACACCACTCTCATTTGGAAGACATCCATTCAGTTCAAGGACAACATCTTCTGGTTCTTAATCGCTGTTCCTGAAATGTTTCTTTGACCGTACATTTCTTTTAGGGCAGGGCTATATTGTGCTTTTGTAATTGTTTATCAGCGTCTTAGATCATGTCTATGATGCTACCGGTTCCTGATAAAATCAGAGGCTCGAGTAGTTAAATTAAGGAGTCACCATGAAGGAAAGAAACGTTCCCACATAGAGATACCCTGGAACTTCTCTGTGTTTATGAACATTCAGATCCCTTGTTCCTCATATGTTCCCACATGTCTCCAGCTGAAGAGCTCCTACACATCCTTCAAGGCTCAGCACAAGGATCATCTCCACCGTGAAACCTTCTCTGTCTACTCCAGCCACTCCCGCTTTGTGCCCCATAATAGTCCCCATACGTTATAGCACTCGTGTTTTATTTCACTGATTTATGTGGCTTTCCTTCCCTGCTCAGCTTTCGAGAATGACGAGGTCACCATAAAATATCCAACTCCTGACGCTGTGCCCGGTGCATACGAGGGTGTCAATTAGTAATTGATCAATAGATGTGAACAAATCTCAGATAGTCTCTGACTGGAGATCAAGATTCTAACCTTGTAGAACGTTATCTCTGTGTATCTAACTTTCTTCTTTGATAAGATTTAATATGGAACATCTCAACCTAAGTATCTGAACTCAGTCATTCTCATCTATAAAGAGTCTGTCAATTCTAAAGAAGCTCCTTTTATCCTGTAGGAATCAATGGGAAAAAACCTTAAAATATTATTCTTATCAATTTTATTGATATGCACACACGTCTCCATACTACTTGATTTAATACTTGCCTTTAATTACAGACCACTGACTTTGGATACTGTGCTACTTAGACTCTCTTTCCTTTGATTACCTCCTCTGGCATCCTAGAACCCAATCACCCTATCTTGGTCATTAATTAAATAGGTACAGGCAGAAGTTATAGAAGTATAGCACTATGTGCCAAGTTCTATTCTAGGCGTTGGAGACAATACCTTGCTTATTAGAAGGTGAAATATTATTGCATAAATAAAATTAGGGTAAGGAATAACAAAAGAGCAAGGATGAGGTGGTGGTTGGATTTTAAACAGAATGACCGTTGAATGATCATTGAGGGCCTCATGGAAGGGAACTTTGAACAATGACCTGAAGAAGAGAGGTGGGAGCCAGGCAGATTCTGTGCAGATTACAAGGAACAGAAAAATAGGTGTGAATGCACTCAAACAGCAACGCGTTTGGGCTAGGAAATGCAAAGGGGGCCAACAGGTCTAGGATAGAACACGAGAGGGGAAGATTATTAGAAATTGGAAGCCATCAGAGATTTTGAGCGGAAGGTTTGCGTAATTGGGCTTGACCGAATCCCTGGGGCTGTGATGCTGATGTTAGAGTGTAGCGGGGGCGTAGCCAGGAGAGCAGTCAGGGGGTGAAAGCAATAATCCAGCCAGAGAGAGCAGTTGCCGGGACCGTGATGGATGCGGCGATGAGGTGACGAGGTGATGAGAAGTGGTGGGAATTCGCATATGCTTCGCAGGTAGAGCAAATTGAATTTGTTATTAACGCAACGTGATGTGCGAGGAAAAGAGGGGTCAAGGAGGGCTGTAAGTTGAGTTATCCCGAACAATGAAGAAATGACATTGCAGAGTACTGGGTGGCCCCGTCGGTTAAGCATCTGACTTTTGATTTCTGCTCAGATCATGATCTCTTGGCCATGGGATGGAGCCTCACGTCAGACTCCATGCTGAGTGTGGAGTCAGCTTAAGATTCTCTCTCTCTGCCCCTCTCCCACTCGCACACGTGCACTTTCTCTTTCTCAAAAACAATATGTAACTATACAAATTAAAATAAAAAATTTATGAAATTCCTATTAAATTCAAGAGAAGTTCTTTTGAGAGCATGGAGGTATGAAAAACTTAGTTTTGAACATGGTGAGTTTGAGATGTTCACTAGACAATTAAGTGGAGATGAATAGTAGACAACTCTATTGAGACAGTAGACAACTCTATTGAGACAGTAGACAACTCTGTGTATGAGTCTGGAGTTCAGAGAACAGATACGGATGGAGACAAACTTGAGCAGCACAAGCAGTGTTTAAAGCCATGAAATTAAGTGAGAGGAGATCCCAGGACTCATTCTTGTTTTATTCAAAGGTGAGAGAGAGTTGAGGAGCTGGCATAGCAAATGGTGAAAGAGTCGTCGTGAAGGAAGAAAGCCAGGCAAGCACGCAGTGTTACAAAGAGAAGGAAATGGAATATTGTCTCCAAATGAGAGCTCATATAAGATGACGGCTGCAAAGCGACAATCCAAATTAGCAGTTAGGAGGTTATTGGTGACCCTGGCAAAGCTATTTAATAAAAAGTATATGTAAAGCCCGATTGGAGTTGCTTTCTGTGATTGTTTCATTCACATTCTGGGAAGTATTGAATCTTAGCCGTGTTTTCTCATAGCTTTGACATTGCTCCCCTAAGCGCTCTGCTCCCCTAAGTGAAGTAACATACTGTGCATAATTAACTAAATTGTTTTTGTTAAAAATAGTACCAACAACAAAATAACAGTGGCAAGTGGCTGGATGTATTTTGGGGAAGAGAAAGAAGAAATAAATTATTGAAGACTTTCTTCCGTCATACTCAATGAGACTATTCTCTTGAGAAGGAAGACTGTGTACAGTTGCGTAGGTTGTGCACTGAATAAATCCTAGAGAAATCATTCATATCTTTGTGTACATGAATGGCACCATCTAGGGTTGTACAGTTTAAATACGGAATAACTGTTCATGTGGCTCTGCTCTAAATTGGTATAGGATGGGGGACGTAAATCTACTGTTGTTTTCGTCTTAACTTCCATGTATTTTATGTTTGAGCATTTCATTGCAAAAAAATGGAATTTACCAGTTTAAACAAATACACTTTTCAAATAGTATGTAAATTTAATCCAAAGCCTTTTGGAACGCACAAAACCATGTATTCCATTTTACTACATGCATTTTAAAATTTGTTAAGGATAATTTTTGATGATAGGCCTTATGTGCCAGCCTTAGAATATAAGATGAATGTTTCTGTATCTCAAACGTCCTTATTGACCAACTTCTGGTACTGAGATGGTGTAATCACATATTTCATCCAATGATTTAACAAATGACTCAAATCCTCATGCTTATATGCATCTTTCCATGAGTTAAGAACCTTATTTCTTTATCTTCTATTTAAACATGCACTCAAAAAGTAACTCCTAATCCCCCAACATATGCCAGACTGAATGCTAGAGATTCCAAGAAAATAAAGATATGTTATCCACTGTTCATGCCGCTAGGTTACCAATTATTAGAGAACAAATTCTCCCCAAACTTAGTGATTCTGAAAGAACAACCAGGGTGCATGGGTGGCTCAGTCGGTTGAGTGTCCGACTTTGGCTCAGGTCATGATCTCGTGGTTTCTGAGTTCGAGCCCCAATTCGGGCTCTGTGCTGACAGCTCAGAGCCTGGAACCTGTTTCAGATTCTGTGTCTCCCTCGTTCCCTGCCCCTCCCGCACTCACGCTCTGTCTGACTGTCTCTCTCAAAAATAAATAAACATTACAAAAATAAAAATAGAACAACCGTTTTACTATATATTAGGAGTTAGTAGATCCAGGACGTGTGCAGGGCTCGGCTGGGCAATTCTTCTTTTCCATGTGTCAGAGTCTCATACTTGGTGGTATTCAACAGAGATTGGTGTTGGTCTGGAGGGAAGGAGACAGTTTTGCTCAAATTCCTAATGTCATGGGCTGGGAAGATGGCTGGGAAGGCTGGGTTTAATGGAGTCTCCTTCCCTCTCTGTAGTCTCACACCCTTCCCACATGTTGTCTCCAGAAAGGTAGAAAGACTTCTTGTATCGCAATACATGCATCCCAAAATAAATGGTTTGAGAAAAAGAAACTGGAAGAACAGATTCTTAATCCTCGGCCTAGAGATCGTCTCGTCACTTCTACTATATACTCTTGGTTAAAGAAACCACACACCCTTCCTAGATTTAAGGGAACAGCACACGGACCACAGCGGGTTGTGTAGCAAAGGTTCTGCGGCCTTTTCTCATCTGCCACATCCACTGATCTTTTGATGGGGAAAGTACACTTGTAACACAAGGCTTTGCTCTTACCGAAAGAAGAGTCGCGAACATTCTTGATAAGATCATTTTATTCTGCCAAGTATATCTGGAAAGCCTGCCTTAGAGCTTAAGTGGCAAAATATTTGCTTTGCCAACCCAAATATGGACAAAGACTAAGAAACCTGAGCTTTAAATTCTTTCCGTGTAATGCTGTGCTCGTTAAAGGAAGTGTTTCTGAGAAGGCAAAGACCACCACCATAATCAACAAGAATGTGACACCTCATTTGCAAAATCTCCTCTGGCTCCAAATAACTGATCTCCCCGTACATCCCCTTAAAACTGGGTCTGTGCAACAATGGAATGCCAGGATGGCCATCTGTAAATTCAAGTCAGCAGAATACCCAGGGCACAGTGACCCTGCTGTGGAGTGAATGGGGGATTGGAGACACAAATCTATTGTGTGTGATTTTGTGGCTATAGAATTCAAGATAGTTCAAATACCATACGAAGCCCTGATCATGTTGCCCTGCTTATTGACCCAAAGTCATGCTGTGGAAGAAAGACTGGTTCGGTGTAAATGTCAAAGATGGGTAAGGGTTGATGCAAACCACCCAGGACTCCAAGGGAAGCATTAAAAACCAACCCATACCTGTAAAAGAATTGCTCAAAACGTTGTCATATATCCCATAGGTAACTATACGGGAGGCAACAATCATGAGCCCGAGAGTAGCCTCAGAGTAGAGGTTTTAGTATGTTAGGAGAAAAGTGCATTCAGAAGGCAAAAATTGTTACTCCAAAAGCAGAGCAAGATTGTTTTCTGTCTGAGGCTTCAGTGCCTGGATCTTCTTTTAAGTACTGACTGACGATTTCGTATTTTCATGAGGAATTAAATGTGTAGTGAAGAAAGATTGATTTTTAGACCTCTTCTTGAATTTTCAAAAGTGACGGAAAAGAAGACAAAAAAAAAAAACAAAAACAAAAAAAACTCAACAGCAGCTCAGGCATCCTAAATGGAGTGAGGAATTTTTTTTTGATGTATTCTGATCCTTATAATATTGGCTTTACCTTTCCTGTGTATGGTATTAGAAAAAGAAAAAAAAAAGAAGATATACCACAATGGGAAAGGATTTATTAACAGAAGATAGCTGTATAAATTCACTTGTAATAAAATAAATTATTTTAATGAGTGATGAATTTTAAAAGGGTTCTTTCCCCAACATGAACAGTCTTGTAAAAATGATCTATTTTCTTACCAACATGATTATGTACAGAAAATATGTTTGTAGCAGTCCAAAAATCACTTTTAATACCTAGTTTTCAAAATTAGAAGTCTGATTATGAATTATCACTCTTATTTTAGTCTTTTTTTATATAACGGAACATGAATTAGAAACAGAATTGTCCACTCTTCATAAAAATATACTGAATTTTATGTTTAAAGCATTTGATACCTAAACTATAGCTTTAGTAAATACCATTCTTTTTACTTTCTTCAAGAGGCTATAAGCAATACCAAAAGGTTAGCTTGAAGAAGGTTTATAGTGCCATCAAAATAGAGTATTTTATATTTATCTAGCAGTTTACATTTTTCAAAGTTTGGTCAATTCTTTGATTTCCTTTACTCCCCAAAAATCTCTGTGAAGCAAGTCACAAATAAGTGCTTTGGTGCGAGTTGTATTTTTCAGATAAAAACACTGAAGCACAGTGAAACAATCAAATTATCAAAGTCACGTGTGAACTAAAGTCTCTCCTCTGTTCGCAAGGGTTCTTACCTATGGAGACTAATGTCGCGCTCAGCCAGCCTCTAATGCTTTTGAGACAATTGGATGTTTCACATTTTATCATCAGATGTTCAACATATGCTTAAGCTCATTCTAAGCTCATGCTAAGCATCTTATGAGACCCAACTAGAGTCTGTTGGGTGGATGTGGTTGGGACTGGGAGAACCCTTCAATCAAAAACAAATCCAGATTGTGTTCTAGCTCAAATCAGATATATGGCAGAAGAGTTTAGTACTTACCAAGTAGGTAAGAAGTCTACATTTTGCAACCTCCTTTGAAGTAACATTGCAGCCACGTGATTATTCATCGTCAGGGAACTAGGGGCCAAACTGATGCGTGTTATTTCCAGATCAACGCAGTTAAGGGGGGAAATGCGTGCATCTTCTCCATCACCCTACTGCATTCACCAGATGGTGCAGTTTCAAGATGGAAGAGGGCAGCCTGACCTACATCAGGCTGAGACATGAACAAGAATAAACCAATAGGGTGTTAAGCCAGTAAAATGTCAGGGGTTCCTTTATTGCAGCAACTAGCTTCAAATATTCTATTGAAGATACTAGAGTATTTTCAAGAAACAAAAGGGTTTCTGGATCTGGGGCAGTATCCATGATTCCATGATGGTTACCATAAACTGGTTAACGGCAGCATCTCAGCTACGGAGCGTATTTCAAAGCCCCAGAACTTTTGTCCTGATGGGGCACTTAGGCTCACCCTGGAACCCCCTGGTTCCCACTCACCACCAGATCATGCAATAACCCCTTCTCTGTTGTACAGCATGTGACACATCACGAAATGTTTGGGTTACAGAAGAACTGAGAATTACAACAGACTGTGGTAGTGCTGGTCAAGACAGAGGAATGATCAGTCCCTGAAAAATACTTTGAGATATTGGACAGAGGAATGAGGGCTTTACACACATGCAATGAACGATAAAAATAGTTAGAGATTTGAACATGACAGCAGAGAAATCTCTGAAATGACGTTTTGCCCTTCTATCAGTTAAAGCTGGAAAGATGGACACAGGCTTCCAGTTACGGGATGAATATGTCATGGGGATAAGGTTCCATCATCGGGAATGTAGTCCAATATATCATAGTAGCACAATGTGGTGACAGATAGTAGCCTACACTTGTGGTGAACATAGCATGATGTATTATTTGATGTTTTTTACTTTTAAGTTTATTCATTTATTTTGAGAGAGACAGAGACAGCACAAGTGGAGGAGGGCAGAGGTAGGGAGAGAACGAGAATCCCAATCAGGTTCCACGCTGCCAGCGTGGAGCCTGACGCAGGGTTCCAACCCACAAAACCTGCAAGATCATGACCTGAGCCTAAACCAAGAGTCGGTCCCTCAACTGGCTGAGCCACCCAGGCGTCCCTCTAATGAATTTTATTTATTTTTTATTCTTTTTTATTGCAATGTTTATTTATTTTTGTGAGACAGAGAGACAGAGGCAGAGCGTGAGTAGGGGAGGGACAGAGAGAGAGAGGGAGACACAGAATCTGAAGCAGGTTCCAGGCTCTGAGCTGTCAGCACAGAGCCCGACGCTGGGCTCGAACTCACAGACCGTGAGATCATGACCTGAGCTGAAGTCAGATGCTCAACCCACTGAGCCACCCAGACACCCCACCGTCTAGTGAATTGTAAACCAGACCATAAGAAAAGTTACTAGCCTTCCCACCGCACACTCACTTGGGATTTCGAAACATGGGATATATAAAAGGAGCCACAAAAGGAAAAGAGAGTTAAAAGAGACAGTTTTTCTTTTTCATCAAAGGTTACCTGGATAACCGTGGTGCCGAGTCCTAAACACAAGAAATAGAAGTCAATACTCCCACACACTTCGGGTATTCTCTTCTGGCGTCCCTGTGAAGACAAAATAACCAATGTACTTTAAATATATTAGAATTCTGAGTGGTGGGGATCTTAAGCTCCCATTCAAATATTCATGAAGGCACATCTGATTTGTGATTGGATTGGACCAAGAATGAAATCTCAGTCTGGTTCTAGATTAAAGTCATCTCTTTTAGAATTAGATGGAGATAGATTTTATAGCTGACTCTGATAAGCATCAGAAGCTAGGCAGGGCTGGCTTTCAGTGTTAACCTTGTAGCTGCCTGGGCCACTGGGATGGAAACTGTAATGCCATTCTTAAAGTATCCCTCAAAGCCAGGTTAAGGGGTGCTGACCAGTCGTCATGGGGGAGAAGCAATCCACAGTTCGTTCTTGGTCATGTTTCAGACAGAAAAGGAAAAGCTATCTTAGTTTAATGAGGCAGAGAGTTTCCAGTTGGAAACCAGCATACTACATCACTGGTTTCAGTAACTTTTGTTATTTTTTGAATCCTTAAGAGAGTCATAAAACAGGGGCCCCCTGGGTGGCTTAGTTGGCTAAGCATCCAACTTCCGTTCAGGTCATGATCTCATAGTTCGTCGGTTTGAGCCCCATGTCCGGCTCTCTGCTGACAGCTCGGAGCCTGGAGCCTGCTTTGGATTCTGTGTCTCCCTCTCTCTCTCTGCCCTCCCCTACTCATCATCTTTTTCTCTCTCTCTCTTCAAAAATAAATAAATATTAATTTTTTTAAGAAAAGCAATAAAACAGAGGGAACTAAGAGATCCAAACAAACTTTATTTTTTTAAGCATCATTTAAGATGACCGTAAGTATTTCTGTTCTTCTTTGAGATACTACATTTTTTAATTTTTAATATTTTTAATGCTTATTTATTTTTGAGAGGGAGAGAAAGAGAGAGCGAGCGATTGGGGGAAGGGAAGAGAGAGAAAGGAGGCAGAGGATCCGATGCAGACTCTGCACTGACAGGAGAGAGCCCGATGTGGGGCTCAAACTCACAAACCATGAGATCGTGACCTGAGCCGAAATCGAAGTCTGACACTTAACTGACTGAGCCACCCAGCTACCCCCAAGCTATAAATTCTTTGATATACTTCTAAACACACACAAGTAGAGGCGTGCACACGCTCCCATGTGCTCGCTCACACACATGCACTCACATTCACACTCATACAATCCTGGGGCTGAGGTTAAAAGCAAAAGGCTTACGAGGGGCTGCAGGAATCTAAGTGTTCAGGTACAGAGAAATGTGTGGGTTATTTAATCATCGAATTGTCTTTCTATATCTTTTGGAATACCGCCTTGCCAATAAATAGGCTATGCGTGTTTTATCGTAGATGTTTAAAGTTGTGTTGGAGGGGCGCGTGGGTGGCTCAGTCGGTTGAGCGACCGACTTCAGCTCAGATCATTATCTCATGGTCTGTGGGTTCGAGCCCCTCGTCGGACTATGTGCTGACAGCTCAGAGCCTGGATCCTGCTTCGGATTCTGTGTCTCCCTCTCTCTCTGCGCCTCCTCCACTCATGCTCTGTCTCTCTCTGTCTCAAAAATAAATAAACATTAAAAAAAAAGATATTTATAACGTTGTGTTGGAGTTTTGTATGCCAGAGACTTCAAAATCCGTAAGGTACAAATAATGTAAACAATGACTGGTGTTGTGACATCTCAAATCTCATAACTGATTTATAGGTAATGATTCATCAGTGATATTAAGTCAAGTATGGGAAGCTTTTCTTGTATTGCAAACACAGTTTTTTGAATTTTCAATTTTATCTTCCCTTTCCTGTTTTTATTGTCTGAGTTCTTGCTTTGTCTGTTTATTCCAATCCAGATATTATCCTGGTTTCAACCTTGCACATTCCTTGGGAGAGTTCATTGATTTCTTTTCAAGGTGGCATTTCCAATTTAATGAACGAGGCACTTACTGTGTGACCTTAGGGAGAACACTTAACCTCTCTGGGCTTTACCTTTTCCATGTGTAAATGCAAATGAGAAATCAGGGATCACTCAGTGATTTCTTTAAGATGTGTTACTGGGCAACATTTTTATGCTGTTCCCAAAGCATTTTATTTTTCCTAATAATATTTAATACTGCACACTCATCTAGGAGAATAAAAGAAATAAATAAGATGAATACATTTCTAACATCTACTCCATAATCCCAGACTTTTTTTTTTAAGATGCGTGCCTAGACTCTGCTTTCCAGATTGAAGCTTCTTTTCTTTTGGGAAGGGAAATATCTGCATCATAGAAATCACGGTCCCTACTAATGCCTGTCAAGGACAAGAACATATCAAAAGGGAAGGAGCCTTTGTCCTATGTTGAGGTTAAACACTTACCACTCCTAGGGAAAGCTTACATTTCTTTTGTACTATGTGTCTGTGAATGTTTTATGAATCCGATTGAGCTTAAGTATCAAGTTTCTCTGACAGACACAGTTGATTCTGAAGAATAAAGATACAGCAGAAAGTTATTGATTTTTAGAGGTCTACGCCTTGTGAAAAATTAACCAGACATTCCTTCAAAATCGATACGATTACCCTTGCTGCTTCAGACCGGTTACCCCGAGGCTGACACAAAGAATGTCTCCATCACAGAGGGCAGTGGTTTTGTGGGTTTTTTAAAACCATCGGCAGGTGTTTTCCCCCTATAATGAATCTTTCCTTTCTTTCTTTTTTTTTTTTTTTTCAACGTTTTTAATTTATTTTTGGGACAGAGAGAGACAGAGCATGAACGGGGGAGGGGCAGAGAGAGAGGGAGACACAGAATCGGAAACAGGCTCCAGGCTCCGAGCCGTCAGCCCAGAGCCTGATGCGGGGCTCGAACTCACGGACCGCGAGATCGTGACCTGGCTGAAGTCGGACGCTCAACCGACTGCGCCACCCAGGCGCCCCAGAATCTTTCCTTTCTTCCCACCGTGTCTAACCCCCCACGCCTTTGCACAAACGTACCTGTAAACACACCTTCCATTTTCTCCATTTTCTGTGACTTTGCTGCCTTCTGTGGAAATGGCATGGAAGCTTGGAGTAACCCACTGAACCCGCTTCCAGCCTACGTAGTTCAGAAGACACCAATATCAGATGCTAACTCCATATCACGTTTTATTATTGATTTCTGACTGAGGTGACCACTCTGCTCTCTGTGACTTACCAATTCTGATCACTTTTTTTTTTGACAACTGAGAATGGACGGCCCTTTCCCATGTCTGTTCAGACACGAGAGTGTCTATTCTTTCCACCATCGAATCCATATAAAGTCATACATTTATACACGGTTGTATTCCTATCCAGCTCATTGGCAAGTAACTGAAGTCCATTTCCAATATGCATTCGCTGTAGGTCAAGCACTGTGCTTGCCGAAATACCCAGAGGAACGAGAGGTTAAACCCTGTGGTCAAGGAGCTTGCTGACTTACAACATTTGTCCAAGGGGGTGCTCTTGGCATATAGGGCAAGCAAATCCTTTATTGTACAGAATCGCCTTGTGCTTTTGCAGGACATTCAGCATCCTTAGCCCAAATCCATTGCCAGGAACACCTCTCTGTTATTGTGGCAATCAAAAATACCTCCTCATATTTAGGAGACAAAACTGGACAAGTAGCACTGACCCTATGTGGGCTCAGGTGGGCTAGCGAAAGTCTGTCTTGATGCCCAGGTAGCAGATATCTAAGATATCTAACCTGAGTCTGAAAACAGACTCATGGCCTAAACTCTCTACATTGATCTTTAGATCCCAAATTTTACTCACTAAAGTCCCTGGTCTCTATGGGAACCTTAGTTTCTGAATGCCAACATCGTCTCTGGATCTCTTGTCTAACACACCTGTCTTTGCAGGTACTGCCTAACTCACTCGGTCTGCCCTTAATGGGCAAACAGTCCTGCAGTGCCTTGAGTAATTTCCTTAGCAGAGGACTGGAGATAGAGGGGTGCACTTTTTCAAGATTTTCTAAAACAATTAGCAATGTAATATATTTATTGGCGTAGTTTTACTAGGAAAAAAAAACCTACTTCTTTTGCATTTTCATGAATAATTTATTTAACTGTTTAGAATTAACCAAGCTGCTACTAAGTAATAAGCATTTGACTGGTCTTTGGGGATACTCATATATTTGTAAACAAACACAATCCCTTCCTTTCAAGACTGTACATTCTATCGGCAAAAGACGCTAGTCAAACAATCACACAAATAAATGAAAACGGAAGTGATATTATGTGTCAAAAAAGAGATAACTCAGAATGAATATAATGGGGACATCATCTTTGCCAAACAGCACTGGGGCAATTGTCCAGATGAACTGCTGGTTGAGATGAGGTCTAAACTTTAGATTCTAAAGAAAGAAGGAATTAACTAAATGATGACAAGAGGGGAGAATCCAATCAGAAGAACTAACTTTCTTCAGTGAGTATATCAAGATTTATGCATATGTAAATCCCTATTTAAATATATATACACACACACACACATATATTTATACATTTATACATATATACATATATACACACATAGATATGTGTATATACGTATACATGTATATATACATATATATGTATATCTGTGTGTGTATATATGTATGTATATATGTATATATATATACACACACATAGATATACATATATGTGTATGTATACATATATATATACACACACATAGATATACATATATATGTATGTATACATATATATATATACACACACACATATATATATACACACATATATATATATTACATAAATGGATAAAAACTTCCAATATTTGAAAGAAATTAGCTGATGGGGCCCCTGGGTGGCTCAGCTGGTTAAGCGTCCAGCTTCGGCTCAGGTCATGATCTTGTGATTTGTGAGTTCGAGCCCAAGTCAGGCTCTGTGCTGACAGCTCAAAGCCTGCTTCGGATTCTGTGTCTCCCTCTCTCTCTGCCCCTCCCTGCTCGTGCTCTCTCTCCCTCTCTCTCTCCGTCTCTCAAAAAGAAATAAACATTAAAAAAGAAAAAAAAGATAGCAATTAGCTGAATTCTCCTCCCGAGTCTGGCTTAGATATTCTTATTTAGATGAGATAAATAATTTAGTCTCTTTAGACCTCGTTTTCTCTTATGAAAAGTGAAACAACGAAATAACATCTTTTCATAGTCCGTCAAGTTCGGGCTTATAGATTTGTTTTGTAAAAATAGACCGGGATTTAAAGCCAGGCATGAGATCAAAGCCAGCTTTGCCACTCATTTAACTATGTGAAGATGGGCACGGTATTTAACTTGGCAAAACCACAGTGTCATTTGAGCAAACAAAATGGTAGGTTCACCAAGCTTCTCTGTATGTTTAATTTCTAGCACAAGTCAAATAATCAAGAAAAAGTAACCATCATTGCTCTCTAAAATACCAGAATTCGGAAATTCAGGGGAAGGAAATTTAAGTTATTATAAATATACATAATTTCAAAAAAAGGTTTTTTTTTTTTAACAACATTATACATTCTATTCAGGTTAACTATGATATTGTGGTTAGAGGATCTTTTAATGAAATCTTGATTTTCTAGAAACTATAAAAAATTTAAAAGCCATAGTAAAATGTAAAGCATAGTGAAAATACCTTACGCTGATGTTTCTTCTCTTCTACGATTTTTTTTTTTTTGGTCTATAATTGGTCATTATGCACATGTATCTTTTGACAATGTCTATGGCTATTTCTGGATGCACCAACTGAAGAATGGTGCTATTTTTCAGTTTTCCTTTTTATGTTCTTGGCCCATGCTAAATGACTCTTTCACAAAGAGAAATGGATACATATTTAGCCATCTATCCGATAGTAGGACAGATCATATGTCACATGCAGGTTAAGCTAGTTTGTCTATCAGTTGGTTAAATCCTACTAATCTCAATTAGATGCTGTCTCATTAGTTTAATTAGCTGTGCTTTAAACTGATGTTTTGAATCTGCCTTCCACTCATAAAGCAAATCCTGCCAGAAGGGATGCTCTTGAGAATTACCATTACCAAAGTGGATTAAATTAAATCGAGTGGATTCTAGCCTCCACCAGCTCTGTTTTGTTCCGCAGTCATATCACACTTCCTTGTTCCTTTCTCCTCAAAGTTACCAAACTTACCAAAGTTGTGTTGGAAAAGAGATTAGTGGCTTTCCTACTATGATTTTATTTGGCACTTTAGGTTTTTGAAGAGACACTCCTGAAGATGCCTGGAGGAAAGATAAAGAAAATGTTCAGTCTGCATAGTTGATCTACTTTTACTGACTTACGTTTGGTCATTACATGGAATTTTTCATATAATGAAGAGTTCTATAGCCATACGAACAAAAACACACCAAACTGTGTGTTTTTTCTCATGTTCCTCACATTTCTAACTTTTATGAACTTATGAATTCAACAATTGATTCATTAGTTTTATCTCTAAGAAGGAACACAGTATCTATACAACCTTGGTTAATGCTCACCTTTAATAGAGCATGGATTGTAGGAAGGAAGACAGAAATACTTCCTCAGGCAGCACGATAAGGCAACTCAACTTCACAAAAGAGACTGATTAATTCCTTCATTTAGTAACATGCTGGGGATACAAAGGTGAACAAAACATAATCTGCTTTCTTGGAGCTCATGGTATATTGGAGGAAATAGAAACAAACAAATAAACACACACACACACACACGCACACACACACACACACTATTATGTCAAATACCAGTGCAAGGCATTGAAAAAATAAATCGGGGGCAGCCACAGTAACTAAAGAGGAGTTTATCAATTATCTATTGCTAACAAGCAACCCAAAAATTTAGAGGACTGAAACAAATAAGAACCACTTTATTTGCTCATGTTTCACTAATATGCATTGGGCTGTGTGGTTCTGCTCTCCCTGCAGGAGATACCATATGACTGCATTCAGGAGGCTGATTAACTGTGGGCTGGGCTCCACTGGATGGTGGGGCTTTGCTCCCTCTCTATTGGTGTCTCCACAAAGTCTATGCACCTGATCTCCTCATGGGGTTGTTCTCCTAGCAGTGTAGCCAAACTTCCGGCATGGTGGCTCAGGGCTTAAATAAACACAAAAGTAGAAGCTCTTGAGATTACTTAAGACTTGTACCCAGAGACAGTAGAGTGTTACTACTATTTGTTCTATTGATTAAATTGAGCCCTAAGGATAGCCCAATTCCTGGGGAGGTGACTACGAAAGTGTGTGAATACCAGGGATCATGTTCTTATTAGGATCCCTAATATAACATAAGTATCCCGGGAGGTTCTAGTTTAGAGAGTGTGAACAGGAAAGTGCGAGTCATGGAAAGATGTGGGGAAAAGTTTTCAAGTCATCAGAAGAGCAAATCCATGACCCCAAAGTAGGAAAACAGATTACATAAGGACTGGAAAGAAGATAGGCATGGGCAGAGTCGAGGGAATCAGTAGGAGAGTGATAAGAAATAAGGTCAGAAAGAAGTTCGCATCACAAAGGGCCTTAGAGACCTTAGCCAGAAACCTGAATTTTATCATTTTTCCAGTAGGAAACCATGGGAGAGTATTGGCCAGAAGAATGATACATTTGATTTTTAAAAAATCACTTGCCTTCTGTGTGAATTGAGTTATGGAGTCAGAATGAAACAAAGAGGGGGCTAGGAGGCAATCATAGCATTGTATATGAGAATATTACAAAAAATGGATAGGTGGTGATGAGCATTAAGAGGATGGATAGATTCTGGAAGTATCTTGGAGGCAGACTGACAGAACTTGGTAAAGAACATGATACGGATCATTGAGCAGAGAGGGGCATAGTTTAGCATGAAAACCTAAGTTGAGATGATGTCTCTTAGGGATATGGAGAAGACCACAAAAACTGCTTGGTAGGAGCTTGAGAAATCAAGAGATCTGTTTTGGACCTGTTAACTTTGAGATGTTTACTCAACATTCAAATGGATTTGAAAACTGACCAATTAGATATGACAACTCAGGGACTGAAGAGAGTCAAAAGCGTTTATGTGGCCTTTAAAGCCATTGGACAATATGATCTCTCTTAGGGCATCAGTACAGACAGATAAAAGTTGAGCCAAAGACTGTGAAATTTTGAGATGGGAAGAAGAGGAAGAACCTTGCTGACTGTAAACAGTGCCATGATCAGATTCAATGACTAATAATCCTAGCAGCAAAGAGAGCTTGAGTTAGAAGAGGTAGGCCCCAGTAGTAAGGAGACAAATTAAGAGGATTTAGCAATAATGAAGGGAACAGATGGCAGTCTTAAATTTAAGGAGTAGCAATGAGAGACAGAAGGGAATTGGGGGTTTGTTTAGGGAGAAAAACAGGGTTTGATGCCTGAAAGGATATGGAGTTACTGGCTAACATTTTCTTTAATTAATTAATAATTAATTAATTTATATGTCTGTATAAATTCGGTATTTAAGACTTTGAGGTCTTAAACAAATCATTGGAAAATTATGGAAACCTCCTAGAACGCAGTTCATATAGAAATATTGGACTGGGGCGCCTGGGTGGCTCAGTCAGTAAAGCATCTGCCTCTTGATTTCAGCTCAGGTCATGATCTCACTGTTTGTGAGCTGGAGCCCCACATCAGGCTCTGAGCTGTGAGTGGAAAGGATTCTCTCTTTCCCTCTCTGTCCCTCTCCTGCTGGCACTCTCTGTGTCTCTCACAAAATAAATAAATAAACTTAGAAAAGAAAGAAAGAAATATTGGATTGATAGAGCACTGGCTGCTTTTATAACCCAGGACAAGACAAAAGTATTAACATGCAACTTCTTCCGCACAATTTGGGATGTCTTCAAGCATTGAGCTATACGCAGGTATCTCTTATCATCATTTATTTTTCCTTTTTTAAAAGGAACATTTTCTCAATCTCATTATGTCTTTTTTCAATAAGTCCTATTTTGGTTGCTTGTGGTCTTCTAAAAGACAAGTTCAAAATGGCATCCATGTTGGTAAAAGGAATGTGTGTGAGAGGTAATTACTACACCTCTATAATGTGACTCCTAGTATGACTTTGGGAACCTTAGAGAATCCCTTGGCTTTACTTTGGGTTAGATAAATTCCTGCTGCCCCCTAGTGGCCCTTGGTCCAGCAACAAAATCTCTGTGTCCCTAGTTTATTTTGTAGCAGAAGCATGCATTGGTGACACCAACATAGCCCATGGGGGACAACTCTAGAAATGGAGGTATTTTACAGACATCAAAACTCTATGTATTCATAATTGCCTAAAATGGCGGTCTGGCTGTTAGCACTGCAATCAACGAAGCTCTTAATTGTTCAATGGTGGCACCACCATGTCATTTGTCAGTCAGAAGTCAGCCGTTTCTTTTCTTGAATTTTTTAGTTATTTATGTGTTTATTTTTGAGAAAGAGAGAGAGAGAGAGAGAGAGAGAGCATGAGCAGTAGGGGCAGAGAGAGAGGGAGACAGAATTTGAAGCAGGCTCCAGGCTCCAGGCTGTCGGCACAGAGCCTAACACAGGGCTCGAACTCAGGAACCTTGAGATCATGACCTGAGCTGAAGTCAGCTGCTTAACTGACTGAGCCACTCAGGCGCCCCGGAAGTCAGTCATTCCTTGATAGGTCTAGAAGTTTGCTCTTTTTCATGATTGAAATTCTGAATCTTCTTATCCACAACGTAGGCATCATCGCCATCATGTGAACGAACATTTGGGCTTTACTGAACATCGAATGGGCACAATAGCAAGAGTGTGTTCCCTTGCCTTGTACTTTATTCTACTCCTCAATTTTTCTTTCCTGATCCCCTGTCCCCTGTTTGAACATGGTTTACTGACTATGAGAAATGCCATTTCCTTCAGGAGAAACCCAACTCCCGCTTGTACTTGGGATATTACCCTCTGAACTGAAGGACATGATAACATCAGAACACAATAATCCAACTTCAGAGTTCATCCACTCTTGGTCCTTTGCATGGCTGAAATAAAGAATATGTATTTATAATAGTAAGTATATTAGTATATATTATCTATTTACTAATTACAATATTATTCATTCATATTCATCACTTCCCCAAGATTCTTCCTGTGCAGCTTCTCATTTACAAATGACTGCTCAAAAAAAGGCCACATACAAATCTATGAGAAAAATCCAAAATTTACAAAGATAAGAAAGGTGTTCTAAATCAAACAGAAAAACGTAATATTTCTCCCCAAGGAGACATGAAAAAAAATTGCATTTATTTTCTTTTGCTGGAAGACACATCCAGTTTGATTTACCAAACAGAACAATCCACTTGTGAACCTGAGATATCTGCATAAGGTGAAGGATGGCTTAGGTATTCCAGGAATGCAATGGTAACTAAATGGTTTGCACTCACATGATATTTCTGTGTGTGTGTGTGTGTGTGTGTGTGTGTGTGTGTGTGTGTGAAAACAAAGATACCTGTTGCTTTTGTAAGGGAGAAAGCTTTTACCTCTTTCTCTTTTAGGTTCTTTGGCTGGTCTAATAATTAAATTGGCATCAGACAGATTAACAGGAGGAAAAAACATTTAGTTTCATTCCTACAGGAACCCCAAGGATATGAGACTCCCTGAAATCAAGGCAATTGAAACTTACATGCCATTCTGAGCTTAGGAGAAGTGGGTGGGAGTCTGAGACTTCAAAGGGGAGGAACACAATTCAAGGGAAGATAGAAAGAGCCAATGTTTTGTAAACGGGTGTCTGCCCTGCCTTGTTTATAAGCTTTGTAAGAAGTTACCTCTGGTGATGGCTCTCTTCCCTTTCTAAATTCTTTTAAGCAGTTAAGGGGAGGTAAGAAGACCTTCTTGAATCTGGTGAACCTTGATTGCCTCCAGTTGGAAACAATCCACACACCAAAGTGGCACAATCTTTGGTGGCCTGTCCTGAACCTCATTTTCTCCAGATAAATTTACCTCCATGGAGACAGAAACTATTTTAAAAGTGTGAAAACTTTTGCTATCTTAATTGTAAATTTTTAGTGCAAGTGCAAGTTTTTCCCCTCTACATTCCACACCCTCTAACATTAAAAAAAAAATGTTTGACTGCATCTCAGTCTTAAGGTAAAGTCATAGGAAGTCAATATGATTTTGTGCCACCTTTTTGCCCTCCTGTGAGACCTGTAAACTTTTCTTTCTTTTTTTAATGTTTATTTATTTTTGAGAGAGAGATAGCGTGTGAGCATGGGAAGGGCAGAGAGAGAGGGAGACACAGAATCTGAAGCAGGCTCCAGGCACTGAGCTGTCAGCACAGAGCCTGATGTGGGGCTCGAGCTCATGAACTGTGAGATCATGACCTGAGCTCAAGTTGGACGCTTAACCAACTGAGCCACCCAGGTGACCTAGACCTGGAAACTTCTTAACGCAACTTCTGTGACAACTGAACTTCTTTGACAATTTAACACAACTTCTTTGACACAAAAGACAAATCCATCTTTGTAATCCCAGAGCTTAGATATAGTCTGGCTTATAGTAGATGATCAACGAAAGTCTGTTGAAGAGAACCAAGAAAAGAAGAACAGAGGTGACATTAACAACAAGAGATAAAATGTAAGTGGTATCCACTGAGAGACAAGGCATCATGGAGGGAAACCTGTGAGATGATTTAATATTGATTGGGAAGGAATATAAATTCCTCAATTATACTTTGAATTAAGGACTCCTGGTCAATTCATGGTAAGTCTTTGAATGTAAATTTATATTTCAAAATATTGAAAAGACTGTAAACCTGAACCAATGGATGTGAGTTACAGCTAAATTTGAGACTGGGTCCAGATGCAATGGAGAAGTTGACAAAACTTGCTATTGGCATCTTCTGTCTCTCGTTACAAAATACTTTATTTTCTACCTACGTTGGCCAGGGATATCCTGCCAAGAAAGGATGCTATCTAATATGTAATCTCCATTGTTGGAATATAAATATCTTAAAATAAGACTCCAGGGAAGAGTCATGCCATTTTGATGGAGGTATTTTAGGTACTGTAGGGACCACATTTTATGAAAGGCAGTTTGGGAAATAATGTCCCTCCATTATAAGATATAAACATCATTTTGATATTACTTAATGAGTCTATAGTTCAGCTAGTCATAATTGTTACACCTTATGGCACATCCCTCTGGGCTCTTTAACTCAGAGCCTTGATAGTTTCTACCCATGCACACTGAAGAACCAGAAACTCAATGCTATTTTTTTCAATAAGTTTTTTCGTGAATCTTATTTTCCATCGAAATCTTATGTTTGCGTCAATGTTTAACATTCTGGAAACATGTGCTACAACTTATAAATGAACAACATTCACGATTTACTTGTTGCTTTTCCAAAAGGCAGAGATATATCGAAAGATCATCTTTTAAACGGGGTGCTGAGAACCCTTGTGGTATATTCAAATGGCAGTTTTCATTGGAATAATAATCAATAACACACCTCCATTCGTCCCAACAATTAATATAGATAATAATAAGAATCAGTAACTATTTTCCAGTGATTTTAAACCCAATCCATTTGTTTCAAGCTCTAGAATTGATTTCTCAGTCTGAAAGGAAATTAATTGCTTTAGTTTTAATTTTAATCGACTTTTAAACCTTCTTTGCTTCTCTTTTTCCCTGCAATTAGAGATTTCTCTAAATGGCATTACTTCTTGGTGGTCATGATTGTAGAGGTGATTTCTCCAGATTTTATTTAATTTGAACTGCCCGTCCAAAATGATAATTCCTGCAGAAAAAGGGTAGTATACAGTAATTCAAAGGGCACACCTTTCAAGGTAGACCACGCTAAGCCAAAATCTCACCTTGGAAACTTACTAGATGCACAATTGGCCAAGTCGTTTCTGCTCTTTGATTTTCTTTACATATTCCATTGTGTACAATATCTTCTTCCTTAAAGCTGTTTTGAAGGTTAAAAAAAATAACACCCAATAAGACCTGATGAAAATAAATACAGAAAAAAGATTAACTCCCACTATTTCTTATCCAGTTTTTCATTAGAGATAATATCCAAGCTTTACTAAGATGTTCTATTAGATGCCTAAATAAAGTGAGCATTTGCAGCAATATAATTTATTTATTTAATATATGAAGAAAGAGTGTAATTAGACACATCTGGAAAATACCTTCAGGGTACTGAAATGTGTATTCCACATTTATGTACTTGCTCACCAATAAAACTTAGTAAGAGATAAGAAAAATTTAAGAACTTCGGCAGAAAGCTGAGCTAGAACAGTCTGCCGGACCCTATATAATGCATTAACAGCAGTAAAGAAATGAGCAGAAATGAATGTAATTAGGTGCCTCTCTGTAAATAAGGTTTACTATGCAGCACTAGCTGAGTAAGCTAATGAAAGAAAGACATTTTAATTACCAGAAAATTATTTCTGTAATACCTTAGACAGAGTGTCTTAAACATGGCACTAAATATACTGTGTATATCAGTTAATTGCTTAAACAGTGAGATTCTTTTTACTACTTTTTGGGACAAAGTTTTCCTATCTGTGAGATGAAGTTAACCAGGGGAAAGTGAGTGGAAACTGAGTGTTTAAAAGGTGGGCAGACATAAAAGAATGCATTAACAAACTCTGCTGAGGTAATGTTTTAGAAATACCTCAGGTTGTGGTAAGCGAATAGGATATACTCAGTAGTAAGAAAAAAAGCTCATCAAGATTTGAAATTGGAAAGAATTTCTCTCGCTTATGGAGAGAAATAAGCGAGATATATACACATCATGTGTTTGATATATACACATCATGTGTTTCAGTGAGGTTGTAACACACAGACAAAACATGCAGCCATCTCTCCTTCCTTCCAGGAATTTAAAATAATAAATAGCTTCATCAGATTCCAAACACAGCTGGTTATTTTCTAATAATATTTGAAGAAGCTAACATCAAGCGACGTCATGTGCATGCTTCTCTAAATATAAACATGGCACCCAGAAAGTAGTGTTTCATTTATTTGATAGAGCGAGGAGCTGGTAGGATAATGGCAGATGTTTCAATCATTTTATCAGTGCCTCGCTCTGTAACTGTCTGTCAGTCAATAGGCTTTTGCTGCTTTCTGCTGCTGAAATGGTCAATGGTAATGAAGTCATCCTATTCTTCTTTGACTCACTTATTACCAAGAGAATTGAAAAATAGCATTTATTAAACGGGTTTTGCCACATACTTACTGCACTCACAGCACGTTCAAAAGCTGAGTAAAAGAAGGCTTGAAATGCTGCACAAGCCAGTTCTCAAACAGAATGATAAGACATCACATGGCAGAAAATTATAGGGGATCGTTTTGCTTTGGGGATCATGAAATATATCGCTAATCTGTTATCACCACAGGTCATGCCAGCCCCATCTTCTAAATCCAGTCCTTTAATTAGTACATGCTGCCCTGGAAACATTTGAACAAAATAATCCCAGGGTTGGAAGCAACTTTTAAGAAAACTTATCAAACTATGTGCGTTATGCTTAGGTCACCTCTGGAATATCACAGACAAGTAAGTGGTCACCCAGTGGAAGCGTGAACACTCACTCTTATGCGGACCACCGATTTCACCCCTGGAACGACTTTGGCAGTGAGAATGAAACTCTTTCTATTAATAATAAATATGACTGCCTCCAGCATCTACTCGAATTGTGTTTTGTGAGAGGACAATAAGCTAGCTTGATCACACTTTTTTTGCACATTCAGGAAGCAATTTAACAGGTAAGAATTACGTGCTTGCTCTCAACCAGGTATTGTTTTGGATATAGTAAATAATATAATGAATAAACTCCTCAATCGCATGGAGTTAGCTGTCTGGCTGTGGGATAGCTAGGAATCAGGCACATACACAAGCAAGTGCAGTCTGGTAATACGGAGTAGGATAAGGGTTTGCCTAGAATGCAGTGGAATCACCCAGAAGGTAGTTAGATTACAGAGGCGGCTTCAGTCAAGGACAGAGGTACAAACTATTGTTTCCTGCCAGTAAACAGTACTCACATTCACAGTAAGTTTATTAGCTAATCATAAATACCATGCATGGCTAAGTCCAATCAGATGACCCCCATGTGGCAGCCATGTAGTTAGGTACCTTCCCTAGACGGTACCTCCTAATACTTGTAGATGCTGTAGGAGACAGGTACTATTATTTCCCTTTTGCAGATGAAGGAACTGAAGTTTGGAGAGGTCAAGTCATTCGCCCAAGGTCACAGGATGAGCAAGCAGCTAAGATTTGAACATTAACCCCTGGAGAGCCTCTCTCCAGGGTAGTGGTACAAGAATGAACTCTATAGCGAAGCCAATTTGTGAGGTGATTCCTTTTTTGACCATCTGTTTGTTTGTTTTTTTCTTTTTAGGAGGCACCAGATAATTTCTAGAACTTTAAGGGCAAGTTTTTGGTTCACAAATCAAATGCTGGCGACTTGGGACACTTCACAAGACAACAATATAAGGTCTGGTATCACTTTGGATGCCCTTCAAAGCTCAGTTTCTCGGTGGCTTTGGCTTTTGGCAAGGTCCCTGCGGCCTGACGTTTGCCTGCTGCTTCAAGGTCCTCATGTCTAAATACCTTCCTCCTAGCTCAGTGGACTCCGGCCAACATCCCTCAAATACTCCTCAAAGCCTCCACTCTGGGCCTTTGCATTTGCTCTGGCCTCTTCCTAAAACATTATTCCTCCACATTTTCCAATGACCTTTGGCTCTTTCTTGTCTCAGATCAAACACAAGGAGCCAGATTTGCCCTGTTAGGCTTCCATGGCTTCCTACACCCACAGCTGAACATTTTCTCTAGCTTAGCCAACGTTATCTTCCTGAGCGTCCTCATTGTCTAACGAATCACGTATATTTATTTGCTTAATTATTTTTAACACCCTCTACTGGAATAAAAGCAGTAGGGGGTCAAGAGTTCTGACAGGCCATATTCAATATGTACCCCTGGCAATTAGAATAATACTAGGGATATACTGAGGAAGAGGTAAAAAGGATGATGCATTCTTTCTTTCAGGGACTACTTGTTGAGGACCTCTTATGTGTTGGGCCCAAACGTAATAAAGAAAGTGAAAACTGGCTCCTGCCAAAGGAATACCAATAAAATGCGATGTAAAGTAATCTCCTTTTTCCTATTTAAGGTGAGGAAACCGAGGCTGACAGGTTAAAAAACAGCATCAGAAGATTTAGTAGCTGGCGGATGGATGAGCTAGAAATTGAAATCAAACTCTAACTCCAAAGCATTTCGTCCTGCTCCTATATTTCATAAAATATAGTTGGTGCTCATCTAAAAGTGTGACAATGGAAAGAAATCATAGAGGATAGGGAGCAGCTAATTCAGCCTGAGCGAATCAGAGGTTTTTCAGAAGTGACTTTGTCACTGGGTTTGGAAATTTGAGGAAGAATTTGACAGATGGAGAAGAGCGACCAGGAGACATTGCTCGCAGAAAGGAAGCAGGGTGCATAAAAGCACGGGTTTGCAAATAAACAAACGTCCATTTAACACCTGCCTCCTTGAAAATAGACTCTACCATGGCAGCAGGGTTTTATAAATTGTTTGTAAGAATATCTACAAAACAAGATCCAGCCACTAAAATTCAAACCAAGACATTGAGAGCCGTCATTCAGCCCAATGGAAGTGTAACAAATCAGTACCTGGTCCTGTCCACCAAGTGCAGATGGATAAATTTAACACTACTGGGTGGACATCAAAACCTCGCTGCAGTGAAAGGGGGTAGCGGTTAAGCACCAGAGATCACGGGCTTGCCCTCTTTATATATTAGGTTCTCACAAGGGACGCAGGTTACAGTCTGTCCTTTTTACATTCATGTTCATTTGAGACCCGTGATCAGATCTACGAGGTTAACTGCCCCTTGAATAGCAGTGTGAAGTCTGTGAAAGAGAATGAGTATTGATTGGCGTGCCTCGCAAGGTGAACTGGAGTCAGAAATTTCCTCCACGATCAGCACACATATTTATACCCTGAAGTCATTGAAAAATTGTTCCTGAGACAGGTTTTTTTTTTTTATAACTCAAGTAATTGTCAAAAATATTAATTACCGATGTAAATATTAAACAGTAAAGTTACCCATGTTTCCTTTCTGTGTATTAGAACTAAATCCGCTCTGGTCTGTAAAGAGGAAATTTCCTGGCAGGTTTCTGGTGGTGTGAATGTCCTAATGCATCTCAAAACCAAAGTGTATTTTATTTTCCTGCCAGAAATCACTGTCCTTAGCCAACTTTGCCTACACTGGGCTTGGAACAAGTTAGGTTGTTTTTAAAGAACTCTATCTCAAATAATGTCTATCACATGGAAGTAGGTTGTTTGGTACATGTCTGTGTGTTTGCGAGAGTGTGTCTGTATATCTGTGTGTGTGTTTCTCCAAGAATTTCATTTCACTTTATTTTCATAATTGAAATGAGAGCAAGCCTCAGTTATCAGATATCAAACAGTACAGAGGCCACTTTTCTGATGAATTCTTGCAGTGGATTCTTTTGTAGAAGTGTCTCCTTGAATTGCTTGCATTTTTAAACATCTGTAATAAGTTATGTACCATTTCTAACCGTATTAGCATTGAATCATTGACTTTTCCAGGAAATAAAATCTTTTTCTTGGTTTTATCACTTTTTATTTCATGATCATGCACATGTGAATGTCTTAGATATTTTTTTTTTACCCCCAAGGGCTTTACATACCTAAAAGAAATGACAATGAGAAGAGAGTTACTCAACCCATTAAATGTCTTTCCAACTGCCGGTAGGAATGCATTTGTGAGCTAAAAATGTGCTATGGTTTGATCTAGGGGGGCTGTCAATGGACCTTTAGAACTCTATGTAGGATATAAAATTGTGGAGATATAGTTCTGTTTCTACTTCATCTCCACCAGCTTTAATTTCTACACAAAGGGAATATTAAATCTTGAAAAAACCTGGAAAAGGACAAAGACTATTTCTTTGTGAGCACATTAAATATACCAGGCTTCTCCTTTGTCATAAAACATGTATGAACAGATACAAGCAGAGGCAAGGAATGAGGGTCATTCCCTTTTCCAAGCTAAATTCACCAACAAATCATTTGTAGATTCTATCAAAATGTGAGCTAATGAATTGTAGTCTGAATATACACTGGCAACACCATTTTTTCTATCTCTTTTTACAAAAATATTCTGCGGGACCAATTCTCTTAAATGGAAGGAGGGAAAGGAATAAGAGAGCAACAGGCTTAGTAATATTTTCATAATAAAGTCGCAGAAACTCTCACTTTTTGTGCAAAGTAATGGAAATAAGTACAAAAATAGTTACTGGGTACAAACAACTTAAGTGTTAAATATATATAAAAAATATCTCCTAGAAACATATGCAAAGTGATATTTGTAAAATTAAATTTGTGATTTGAGCTACTACCCCACAGTTCCTCATTTATAATAGAGATAGTTGCTCGAATGTACCATAGAGTATTTATTTCCTTCTTATGCAATTTTTGGCAAAATGTTGATATATCGTGAAAAAAAAAAACATTTGTTTCTGGGCCCTATTATTTTAACCAGGCTCTGTAAGGTTGGAGAAAACAGAAATGTGAATAATCTGATTAAGGACAGTATACACCCACAGATTTGAAATCCATCCTTTTGTTAATGTTATGCCACCAACATGATTTCTCCATGGGCTTCCTGGAAATCGAGAGTCAAATTCTTTCGTAAAATTCGAAAAAGAAAAATCTCGGATTTGGTTCTTCAGTTAGACTTCAGTCCCCCAATACCTTGAAAATGTTTGATTTCCTGTTGATTCGGTGGTGAAACTTGAGCTGGTTTGGGTTTCCAGTTTAAAACGAGTGAGAGCTGTGGGTGCCTGGGTGGCTCAGTCAGTTAAGCAACTCACTCTTGATTTCAGCTCAGGTCATGATGTCTTGGTTCCTGGGATGGAGCCCCATGTCAGGCTCTGCACAGTCAGCGCTTGAGACTCTCTCGCTCCCCCTCCTCCTCTAAAGAAAGAAAGAAAGAAAGAAAGAAAGAAAGAAAGAAAGAAAGAAAGAAAGAAAGAAAGAAAGAAAACAAAAACAAAAACCAAGTGAGAGGCCTGCCAACTCTACAAAGTCGGAGTTAACAGTAGGATTCAAAGGTTTGAACCTCTACAACAGCGCCCTTGAGAGTGCTTGTTTGGAAGGTGGTAGCTCCCCCTTATCCGTGGTTTCACTTCCTGCAGTCAACTGCAGTCTCGAAGGGGATGATCCTCTTCTGACATATGGTCAGGGCAGTAGAAGCCTAAGGCTGCGTCATAATGTCTACACCATTCACCTTATTTCATCTTATCCCGCCAGCCTTTATTTTGTCATCTGGCGCCACACACAAGATGAAGAAGGGTAAGTACAGTACAATAAGATGTTTTGAGAAAGAGAGCATATTCACATAACTTCTATTACAGTATATTGTTAGAACGGTTATATTTTATTATGAGTTATTGTTGTTAATCTCTCACTATGCCTAGTTTGTTTATAAATTGAGCTTTATCCCAGGTATGTATGTATAGGGAAAAATAAAAACATGTAGTGTATGTAGGGTTCAGTACTATTCCAAGTTTCAGGCATCCACTGGAGGTCTTGAAAGATCCTCCCGCAGAGAAGGAGGGATTCGTATATAGAAACTGAACTTTGAAAGCTTAGCCAGGGAAAATTTGCTTTTCTTCCAATATAGACGGTGTCTTTGAGTTTTGATCAAATCAGCAACATCTGAAGGATGCCTTTGTCACTGGATTTCTCACGCCTTCAACCAGAACCTTAAGAAAGCTGCCTATAGAGGCAGAACTGTATATGTACAATCTATTGATGCCCTTCCTATTGGAAGACAACACTTCTTGCTGGTGATTCATGTGATAGAGGAACTGAGAAGAATCCTTTGCCTCCTTCCCTTCAGTTATTTATAGGACTACATAAAGTCTACATTGCACAAAGCAAAAAATGTCTACTAAAAGCAACCAGAGCTAAAGGAATCTTACTATTTTCAAAATCATAGAAGCAAAATTTCTTGTCATGTGGAGTGATGCATTGAAAAGAGCCTAGTTCTAGGCTCTTATGAGCTTTTTTCATTATGAAAAAGATGACCTTTTAATTTTGAAAGCCAATAAAGTGAAATTTCTTTTCAAGTTCTTTTTGTGGAAGCAATTATGAGATTATCTCTATTTGCTTTCCGTCTTCATTCCTTCTTTGTCAGATCTACAAAATAACTTTTAAGAACATCTGGGTGGTAACAGCCAAGAATGGCAATGGTTTTAGATATTTTAATTTCCTCCCTTTCCTTCCCTTTCTTTCTCTTTCTTTTCTTTTTCTCTTTCTCTCTTTTTTTCTCTTTCTCTTGATTTCCTATTGGTTCAGTGGTGAAATATGAGCTGATTTTGGTTTCCAGATTAAAACAAATGAGAGCTGTGGGCGCCTGGGTGGCATTTCTTCTGCTTAGGAAGCTCTTTGTCCTAAAAGTCTGGATGTAGAGGATGAGAAGAAAATAGAAAGATTTTTATCACAACAGAATGTAATAGATGAGGCATTACGAACTTATGTGGATTTGGGGCCAGATTTGGCAATTTTAGTTATATGTACATAATTTTATAAAGCAGTCACTCAAAATCTGTAGTCTATAGTATATCTTCATCTTTATTATATTCGGGCCTGATCTTTCGTTTGGCAGTAAATGAAATTTTTACTTGGCAGAGGACTTTTACTTAGCAGTCATTCAATGTTCTTCAAGCCTACACAAATCAAGTAGAGTATAGAAAGCTAAGGAGACACCAGAAAGCTTGGATAGAGGTCTGTCATTGCTTGACCCTGGTCCTGAATTCATATACACCATCATTATGCATCTGTTCCTTACTTTCTGGGTGACGATTGACGTGTTCATGGTCCCAGCTCAATCTAAGGATCTTCACTTGTAAAAAAAGAATGATATAATATTTGCTTCACCACATTGATATGGGGTCTGGAGCTGGCATGTTTTTCGAGCCCCCCACCATACTGCAAGGCAGACTTTAGCCTCAACAAATCAACAACTGGTTAGTTGGTACTACATTCTTTCCTTCTCTCTTTGTCATGTGAATGTACAAATGTGTTTAATGTCTCCCATACGAAAAGCAAAATACAACGTCCTTTCATTTGACTTCTTCTCCTGTGCACATACCAGCCAGCTTCTCTATTGCTATGAAAGAGGTAAAGTTGAAGGAAATATGGTCACCATCCATTCTTACCATCCATTCTCCTTAACCTTAGTCCAGTCAAGGTACAGCCTACATTTTTCTCTCATGCTGTCAAATCCCTTAACTATTTCTGTACACTCCTATTTTTTGACAACATTCGACATAATCAGCCAATTCCCATTTGTTAAAATATTTCCCTTTGGCCTTCTGACATACCTATTTCCCAGTTTTCTATTGACCATGCTGGCCTTTCTATCTCAGCCTTTCCATAAGGTTGTTATATCTAAATAAATCATATTTCTCAGTTTTTCATGGGTATTTTTCACACTCTGTTGTAAGTCTGCCATGTGATGTCACCCATTTTTATGGCTTTAAATATCACATATAACATTGAGAAACAAACATGAGACCCAAACATGAGATATGCTTATCTCCAAGTCAGAAGTCTCACCTGCATGCGAAGCTATCAAGTTGAAATCTTAGACTTTTCTTGTCCAAAAATGATGCTCTTGATTCAGTACTTCACTTCTACCTCAACTCCTCAATCTTTCCCTCATTCCAAATGGCTTTACTATTGCTTAGTTGTTCAGGGCAGAAAACTTAGATATCAGTTAGATACAATGACCAAGAACATGGTCTCTATGGTTCAGATGTTGCCCCTGCCATATTATGCTAGATGACAGTCTAAATCTATTCAGGCTGCTATAATAAAATATATTACGACTTAAACATCAGAATTTATTTTTTTGCACTTTTGAAGACTGGGAAATCTAAGACCAAGGTACCTGAAGATTTGGTGTCTGGTGAGGTCCGCTTCCTGGATCATAGATGGTCATCTTTTTGCTGTATCCTATGTGAGAAGGAGAAAAGGAGCTCCCTGGAGCCTTTCTAATCCCATTCATGAGGGTTCTACCATCATGACCTTATCATCTCCCAAAGGCTCCACTTCTAAACATATTTGGGGTTAGGTGCCAATATGCCGATTTGGGGGGGCCATAAACATCTAGTATACAACAGTGACTCTGGGTAATTGTCTATACCTCTCTGAATCACAGTTTCCTCACCCGCATTTTAGTCAGTTTGAGTTGCATTAAGAAATTACAACAGACTGGGTGGGTGCAAAAACAGAAATTCATTTCACGTAATTCTAGCGGCTGGAAAGGTCAAGATCTTGGTGTCATCATGGTGAAGTTCTAGCGAAGGCCTTTTTCCTGGTTTTCTGATGACTGACATCATGCTGCATCCTCAGGTGACAGAGAGAGAGAGAGAGAGGAGAGAGAGAGGAAGAAAGAGAGAGAGATCATTTCTCTTACGTTTCTTCTTATAAGAAACCCATTCATGCAGGTTCCAATCTCTGAGCAGTTTACCTTCCGTAGGCCCCAGCTCTAAAGACCATCACATTGGAGGAAAAGGCTTCAACGTATGCATTTTGAGAGACCACCAGCGTTCAGTCCATAGCAACCTACAAAATGAAGATAATCGTTAGTAAAACCTATATGTTGAGGTTATTGTAAGGACTACATTAATGACATTAAGAATGTTTTGCTCAGTGCTCTACCTAGAGAAAATACACAGTAAATGCTACCTCTCCCCGTCACCATCATATCACTGTCCCTTCATCCTTACTGCTGCTACATCATCAGCAGCAGCAGCAGGAATGTTGTCATCATCATTTGTTTGTTTATAACCACCGCTCTCCACATCCAGCCCATAAGAACTCCTTCCTTCTCAGCCACCATACTACTGAAAGTCAATATTACTTCTTACTTGGGTTATGACAATAGCCTTCTTGTTGGACTTGCCAATTCTTTTCTTTTTGCCTTCTAATTTTTCACTTTGGAAAAAATGCATTTCCAACATATCAATAATTTGTCTTCAGCTACTTCACATTGTAATTTAGAATAAAAATATATATATGAATGTGATTAGGCACTTCTTGCTTCACTTTTCCTTTCCTTTTCCCTGTCTTCTGTTTATCATATTTGTTTTTTATTAAATAGTTTTATGCATTTATAATGGAAATGGAAGTATATGTACACACTAATTGGCAAATACAGATTACCCAAATCGCTGCCATAGTGTCCAAGATTAATAATTAGTCTACATAGAATCAGTTTTCAAATACAAATTTTGGTAAGTTTCCATAGTCACTCAAGTGGAAATATGAAGCCCACCAAACTACCAAAGAAAAAGAAAAAGAAGGACTAGTAGAAGGAAAAATAAAATGCAAAAATACAGGAAAAGGATGAAACAGAACTGTACTAAAGACAATGCTACATGACTTAAATGTCACTGCACAATAAATAAATTTATTTACACACACATACGCAAACACATATAATGCTAGAAAACCTAGCATCTAAAAGAAAGTAAATGGAAAAAAGAGAAAGTAAATGATGCCTCATTTTATTCCCTGTAGATACAGATCTATAGCTCAATACCTCATTCACAATATCAAGGAGCAAATTATTAAGTCAATTTTATTTTAAATACAAAGGTGTTTTGCTTATTTGAGGATTACTTAAATATAATTATATTTAAGAATGATTATATACTTAATTATATACTAATAAATTAAATAAATTAATAATTTTTTAAACGTTTATTTATTTTTGAGACAGAGAGAGACAGAGCATGAACGGGGGAGGGGCAGAGAGAGAGGGAGACACAGAATCGGAAGCAGGCTCCAGGCTCCGAGCCGTCAACCCAGAGCCCGACTCGGGGCTCGAAATCACGGACCGTGAGATTGTGACCTGAGCTGAAGTCGGACGCCCAACCGACTGAGCCACCCAGGCGCCCCAAATTAAATAATTTTTTACCTAAGAAAATTTTATAATAAAATCACGACAAAGAATAAAAAATCACCAAAGACCAAAACTCAAATGCATTTACTATTATCATTTAAATGCATTGGTCTCCAATTATACCTATTTTAATGAGTAAACTTGTATAGATTTAGGAAAGGTTCCTGCCAAATATTAGGATATATTTAAGAAATTGCTATTAACTCAGCATGCGGTAGTCTAACTTCCATTAGAGAAAACTTCTCAGTATAGTGAATAAGCTAGTTCTAAATTTTTCATACATCAAAAACAAAAACAAAAAAAAATCTAATTCAATCATCTGCAACACAATACAAATGTTTCAGGACATTTATTACATAGAATGAGAGTGAGCTAATGGGTAAAGTACACTTTTCTTTTAGTAATTTTGTAGCTTACAGTGATATAAGCAGATAAATATCGAAAGAAAAGCCAGCATTTAAAATGAAGTAAGTGATGCCTCAGTCTATTTCTCAGATGTTTATAGTTTTTGTTTTTTTACACACTTTGGCAGACAATATATGTAGTTTAGTGAGCTTGTACTGACACATTTTATGGGTTTTCTCCTCATTTTCTTTAGCAGTAAAATTTTATCATCTTTTGATTAGACGAACAGAGAAATCTGAAGCTAATTAGAAGCCGCAAACATTTAGTGAGGTTTGCTGAGTTCACTGTGTTTGAAGCACAAAACCTTGTTTCTTAGAGCGCCCAGAAAGCTGGGCTACTAAATAGGACTTCTCAGGTAGCTGCATAGCCTCCACACAATTTCACACCCTGCCCCGACACTTGTGTTTATGACAGTGTTGGCACAAGATAATGCTTACCCAAATATTCCTGTTGATTTAAGAAAGAGAACACAGAGGCAAACAGAATACACAAAGGATGAATTCATACCGAAATAAGACTAAACAAAAACTAAGGCACACCAAGACAAGACAAAAGTAGGATGCTCCTTTAAAACAAGAAACATGATAGAGAAGCTGAAAAGCTGAATCACCATGCCGTGCACAGAAATAACAGTGGATAAGATGAAGTATAACAAATTGTGTCTTAACAGTCAGAACCATATTCACATTGTAATTCCTGATTTAGTGTCAACAAAGGAACATCATTTGTCACAGGAAACGAATGGTTTTAGTTTGGGTTTTATTGTTTGTTTAGTTTTGTTTGCATTTAATTTATAAATTCTTCTGACTTTATAGCTTCATGGAAGCTATAAGTAAATAAATTTAGGCACTTTGTTTACGTTTATGCTGATTTAACTAACACTATAATAAAAATAATGCAAGTCAACGAGGAAAGCTAGCGCATATGCCATGAATTCTCAAAAAATACCGGTAAAAGCGGAAATATTTGTTAACGATATTTTTGTGTATTATCTACATACATGAAAGTCAGGTACAAGACCAAGTAAGTAAGGAGACTTCATGCTTTCCACTTTATTCTGTTCTTAAAATTTTTATTTTGAGATAGTTGTAGTTTTACATGCAGTTATAAGAAATAATACGTAGAGATTCAGCCTGTCCTTTACCCAATTCCCCTATAGCAATACTCTACAAAACTTTAGTACAATATACAAAGCAGAAAACTGACACTGATATAGTCAAAGTATTGAATATTTCATCACCAGGTTCTCTCCTGTGTTTCCCATTTATAGCCAAACTCACTTCCTTTCTATCTTTACCCCACCTCCCTTAACTCCTGATGACCAGTAATCTGTTCTCCACTTTTTTATAATCTTGGCATTTCAAGAAAGCAGTATAAATAAAATCCTACAGGGTGCTAGCCTACTAATGTGGAAGATTACTTTGATTATTAAGTATTTTTTAATATAATTTATTGTCAAGTTAGCTAACATAGAGTGTATACAGTGTGCCCTTGGCTCTAGGAGTAGATTCCCATGATTCATCACTTATATACAACACCCAGTGCTCATCCCCAAAAGTGCCCTCCTCAATGTCGATCACCCATTTCCCTTCCCCGCCGCTTCTCCCCATCAACCCTCAGTTTGTTCTCTGCATTTAAGAGTCTCTTATGGTTCACCTCCCTCCCTCTTGTTTGAAACTATTTCCCCCCTTCCCTTCCCCCATAGTCTTCTGTTAAGTTTCTCAAATTCCACATATGAGTGAGAACATATGATATCTGTCTTTCTCTGGCTGATTTATTTCACTTAACGTAATACCCTCCAGTTCCATCCACGTTGTTGCAGATGGCAAGACTGTATTCTTTCTCATTGCCAAGTAGTATTCCATTGTGTATATAAACCACATCTTCCTTATCCATTCACCAGTTGATGGACATTTGGGCTCTGTCCATAATTCAGCTATTGTTGATAGTGCGGCTATAAACATTGGGGTACTTGTGCCCCTATGAATCAGCACTCCTGTATTCTTTTTTTAAAGTTTTTTTTTTTTACATTTAATTATTTTTGAGAGACAGAGAGAGACAGAGCACAAGTGGGGGAGGGGCAGAGAGAGAATGAGAGAATCAGAAGCAGGCTCCAGGCTCTGAGCTGTCCCCACAGAGCCCGAAGCGGGGCTCGAATTCATGAACCGTGAGATCATGACCTGAGCCAGAGTTGGACACTCACCACCTGAGCCACCCAGCCGCCCCAGAACTCCTGTATCCTTTGGATAAATTCCTAGTAGTGCTATTGCTGGGTCATAGGGTAATTCTATTTTAAATTTTTTGAGGAACCTCCGCACTGTTTTCCAGAGAGGCTGCTCCAGTTTGTATCTCTACCAACAGTGCATCACAATCCCAGACTTTAGCCTCCACTACAAATCTGTAATCATTAAGACAGTATGGTATTGGTTCAAAAACAGACACATAGACCAATGGAATAGAATAGAGAAGCCAGAGTTGGGTCCAAAAATGTATGGCCAACTAGTCTTTGACAAAGCAGGAAAGAGTATCCAATGGATAAAAGTCGGTCTCTTTAGCAAATGATGCTGGGAGAACGGGACAGCCACATGCAGAAGAACGAAACTGGACCCCCTTTCTTCCACCATACATAAAAATAAACTCAAAATGAATTAAAGACCTAAATGTGAGACAGGAAACCATCAAACCCCTGGAGGAAAAAACAGTCAATAACCTCTTTGACCTCAGCCGTAGCAACTTCTACCTCGACATATCTCTGAAGGCAAGGGAAATAAAAGCAAAAATGAGCTATTGGGATCTTCTCATGATGAAAAGCTTCTGCACAGCAAAGGAAACAATCAGCAACACTAAAAAGCAAACAATGAACGGGAGAAGATATTTGCAAATGACATATCGGATTAAGGGTTAGTATCCAAAATCTATAAAGAACTTATCAAACTCAATACCCAAAAAACAATCCAGGGAAGAAATGGGAAGAAGACATGAATAGTCACTTTTCCACAGAAGACATTCAGATGACCAAGAGATACATAAAAAGATGCTCAACATCGCTCATCATCAGGGAAATGCAAAGCAAAACCACATAGAGATATTACCGGACACTGGTCACAGTGGCTAAAATTAACAACTCAAGAAACAACAGATGTTGGCAAGGATGTGGAGAGATGATTTTTTTAAATATTAAACCAGGCTTATTTCCCTATAATTAATCCCACTTGGTTATAGTATATATTATTATTTATATTGTCATATGCTACTTACTAATATGTTATTTAAAACGTTTGCTACTTTGTTCAATGGAGATATTTGTGTTTGGGTTTTGGGTTTTGGGTTTTTTTGTTTGTTTTTTGTTTTTGTTTTGTTTTTGTTTGAGTGTCTGGGTAATGCTAAGTTAATAAAATAAATTGTGAAGTGTTTTCCCCTGTTGGATTTTCTGGAAGAGACTTGTATAATTTGTATCAATTCTACTTAAAGTATTTGGTAGAATTGTCCAATGTAACCATCTATGCCTGGAGATTTCTTTGGGAGAGGGATTATTAAACTCCAAATTCAGTTTCCCTATCAGTTACAGGAATATCCAAATTGTCTATTTGATAGTCAGTAAGCTATCACAGCCTGTGTTTTTCATGGAACTGGTTAATTTTATCTAAGTTGTGAAAATTGTGTATGTAGCATTGTTCCTGGCCTCCCCCTATTTTCCTTTCAGTGTCTGTACAATCAATAGAGATAGTTCTTGTTTCATTCATGATATTGGTAGTTTGTGTTTTCTTTCTTTTCTTTGTCAGTCTTGCTAGAAGTTTGCCAATTTTGCTGTTCTTTTCAAAGAACCAGCTCTTTGTACATTTTTTTTCTGTTTTCAATTTTACTTTTAATGCTTTTATCTCTGTTTTCCTCCTTATGCTTGTACTTGGCTTATTTTTTTCCTTTTTTCCCCCTAGGTTATTGATATGGAATCTTACATTATTTATTAGAGATTTTCCCTCTTTTCTAATTTCTACATTTAGTGATACAAATTTCTTCTCAGCTGTGCTTGACTTATACTTCAGAAATTATTCCAAATTGTATTTTAGCTTCCATTGAGTCCAATGCATGCTTTATTTCTCTTGAGACTTCTTTAGGAGAGGATTTTATGAAAGTGTGCTTCTTCGTTTTCAAATGTTTGGAGATTTTCCTTTTATATTTCTGTTATTCATTTCTAGTTTGATTGTATTATGGTTGGAGAACACACAATGTAGGATTTAAATTATCTTAAAGTTTAAAAAAATTTAAATTTTTAAAAAGGTTCATTTATTTTTGAGAGAGAGAGCAAGAGAGCAAGAGAGCACAGCAGGGGAAGAGCAGAGAGGGAGATACAGAATCCGAAGCAGGCTCCAGGCTCTGAGCAGTCAGCACACAGCCCGACACGGGGCTCGAACTCATGAACTATGAGATCATGACCTGAGCTGAAGTCAGACACTTAGCCACCTGAGCTACCCAGGTGCCCCTGTTTTCAATTATTTTAAATTTGTTGAGGTTTGCTTTATGGCCTAGGATATGGTCTCTTGTGGTATATGTCTCATGTAAACTTGAAGAATATGCAAACTCATTAGTGGATGGAGTATTCTATAAACGTTGATTAGATCCTGTTGGTTGTGGTATTGTTAAGTTTCTCTGTATCTTCACTGGTTTTTTTTTCTCTAATTGCTCTATCAGTTTCCTAGAGGGACTATTGAAATATCCAAATGTAATTGTGCATCTGTCTAATTTTCCTTTTCATTTTACCAGGTTTTGCTGCGCATGATTTTCATTTTTTGTTGTTTGGTTCGGATGCTAAACTTATTAGTAGATTGACTCTTTTATCATTATTAAATATTCATCACTGCTTCTTGTAACTTTCTTTTCTCTGAAGTACACCCAGTATTATATACTTACACCTGCTTTCTTTTGCTTGATATATGCATAATGTCTATATTTTTTGGTCCTTTTGCTTTCAACTTGATTATATTCTTATATTTGAAGTGAGCTTCTTGTAGATAGCATGCAATTGTGGCACGATTTTTAATCTGTGTTGCGGTATCTGTTAATTGATATATTTAGATCATTTACATTTAATGTAATTATTCATATTAGGGCTTAAGTCTGACTTTTTTGTATTTTGTTTTCTGTTTGTTCACTATTTCTCTGTTTGTTTTTTTATATCTTTCTGTGGATTGAAACTTTTAGGAATCAACTTTGTCTTTAGTGTTTTTGAGTGCATATCTCTGTATAGCTTTTTTGAGTGGTTGTTACAAAAACTAAGTAATGCATATATAGTTTATCACAATCTACTGGAATTCTCATTTTATCAGTTAGAGTGAAATGTAGAAACATTTTATCTTTGCACTTTTCTACCCTTCCTCACTTTCAATACAGTCTTTAATATTTATATGTGTTTATAGCTTCTTCATAAAGTGGTAGAGTTTTTCTTTCCACCACAAAGAAACTTTAGAAAACTCAAGAGAAGAAGGAAAGTACACTGCATTTACCCCTATTTTTTCTAACTGTAGTCTTTCTTCCTTTCTGGCGTTCTTAGATTACTTCTTGTATTATTTTCTGTCTCTTTAGAAACCAAATTTCATTTTAGTCTTTATCCATATTTATCCATATTTTTTCTGTGTTCTTCCTTCCTTACTAGTGTTCCTGGATTACTTCTTGTATTATTTTCTGTATGTTTAGAAACTTCCTGTAGCCGTTCCTATAGGATAGGTGTGCTAGTAACCACTCCTCCTTATTTTCCTTCATCTGAGTATGTCTTGATTTCTTTCTTCCTTAAGGATATATTTTGGCGATAATATAGGGTTAGCAATTATTTTCTTCCAGCTTTTGAAAAATATTCTGTGACTTCCTTCTGACCTCTATGGCCTCTGATACGAAAGCTATTATTTAAATTGTTTTTCCACTATAGGCAATGTGTTCTTTCTTTCTGTTTCTCAAACTTTTTCTTTGTCTTCTGCTATCAGGGTTTTGATTATAAGTATCTCAGCATGGATTTCTTAGAGTTTATGCTCTTTTAGGCTTACTCAGCTTCTTGAATCTATAAGTATTTATTTTGCTAAATTTGGGAGGTTTTTGTCATTATTTTTAGTGCTTTTTCCTCCCAACCCTTTTTATTGTCCTTTACCCAACCAGGGATTTTGGTAATATGCACCTTAGTTCATTTCTTCAAATTGTATGGAGGAGTATAGTTGACACACAAAATGACATTAGTTTCAGGTATGCAACGTAGTGACTCAGCATCTCTATACACTATGCTATGCTCACCACAAGTGTAACTACCCTCTGTCACTGTACAACCGTATTACAATACCATTGGCTATATTCCCCATGCTGTGCCTTTTATTCCAATGGCGTTCATTCCATAACCGGAAGCCTGTATCCCCACTCCCTCTCACCTATTTTGCCCAATTCACCCACACTCCTTCCCTCTGTCAAGCATCAGTTTGTTCTCTGTATTTATAGGTCTGATTCTGCTTTTTGCTTGTTTATTCATTTGTATTGTTTTTTTAGATTCCATATATGGGTAAAATCCTATGGTGTTTGCCTTTCTCAGTCTGGTTATCTCACTTAGCGTAATACCCTGTATGTTCATCCACATTATTATATAAATGGCAAGATCTCATCTTTTTTATGGCTGTGTAATATTCACATCCACGTGCACACACACACACACACACACACGCCACATCCATTCATGAATCGTTAGACACTTAGGTTGCTTCCATATCTTGGCTTTTGTAAATAATGCCACATAAACAGAAGGGTGCATGTATCTTTTTTGAATCTGGGTTTTTCTAGGGGGGTAAATACCTAGCCGTGTAACTGGATCATGTGGTGTCTCTTTAAAAAACTTTTTTAACATGTATCCATTTTTGAGAGACGGAGAAAGACAGAGCACAAGTAAGAGAGGGGCACAGAAAGTAGGGGAGACACAGGATCCGAAGCAGGCTCCAGGTTCTGAGCAGTCAGCACAGAGCCCAGCACGGGGCTCCAACTCACAAGCCATGAGATCATGACCCGAGCTGAAGTCAGACACTTCACAGATTGAACCACCCAGGAGCCCCTGATTGTTTCTTCCTTTCAGTGTGAGCTATTCTTGGGTCTTCATGTAACTAGAGCTTTAATATTGAAATTTAGACACTTTTGTATTATGTTTTGAAATGCTGGATCTTATTTAAAACTTGTGTATACAACATCATCTGACAATAAATTTCATAGTTAAAAAAATTTTAAAAAAATAAAATAACACTTCTATTTTAGCAGATTCCTCTGACAACACTCTGGCAATGGAGGGAGGATTTTTTCCCCTTACTGTCAAATGCAGGTAGAAGGGAGGGAGGGAGGGAGGGAGGGAGGGAGGGAGGGAGGGAAAGTCATGGCTCCCAGTTTGGCCTTTTCTGATACCACCTAGTCAGAGGAGTTGAAGCACGATGTTACAGCTCGTGAAGGTGGACATCTGGGTTTCTCATTCCATCTTTGCTGAGGAGACTACGGTTTTGTTGCTTTTGTTTGCTTTGTCTTGTTTTGTTTTGTGCCATTTGGCTAGAGTCGAGCGGTTACCATCTAAGACTTTTTTCTTGCTAAACTGCCCCTTTGCTGGTCCTTTGGCCAGAGCAGGCAGTGGGGAAACATGTTGGTCATCACTTGTAAGTATTTCCAGGATGCCAACTTTTTCAGCTCCAAGTCTGGGAAATATAAGCAAAATAAAACTTACATGATTCCCTTCCTTGGATCCTAAGGTCCCTAGCCGATCTGTCTTCCTCGGTCTACCTTACAGAAATTTCTTTTGTCTCTCTTTTTTTTTTTTTTTTTTTTTAATATTTTGTTTGTTTTTGAGACAGAGAGAGCACAAGCAGGGGAAGGGAAGATAGAAAGGGGATAGAGGATCTGAAGTGGGCTCCACGTTGACAGCAGGAAGCCCAATGTGGGGCTTGAACACATGAGCCCTGAGATCATGACCTGAGCTGAAGTCAAACACTCAACCCACTGGGACACCCAGGCTCCCCCCTTATGTTTATTTTATACATAATTTCCCAAAGTTTTAGCTGAAGCCTTAGCAAGAAAAACAGTGAATTGCATGTCTGCAACATCTTCTCAGAAGTGGAACCTTTCCCTTCTTTTGAACACAAAGTACAGTAGTGAATCATGAAAATAACTCATGTTCGTCCTGACAAATTTGTCTTTTCTAGTATCTACACTTTCACCTCCAAGGTCCACTAAATCTTTGCATCTATTTGACCTTCTGTTTTATGTTTTTCACCTCACTTCTCCCATCTGAAAGAGACTGGCATCTCCCTTCCTCAACTCTATATTCTAAATGTACTTAAAATTTGCTGTTATTTTGCAAGCATAGCTATCAATTTTTTTTAACCTGGGCTCCACCTCTTTACTGCTTGATTATTTTGCTTTTGTTTTTGTTTTTGTTTGCTTTTCTGTTGCTTTTCTGCCACATCTTGTCTGCCATTACTGCTTTTGTATTGTATCGAGTTGAGCCAAACCTTGCCTGGCAGAACAAACTCTAATGCTGTGTGACGGGACCTCAGTCTTCAGTTGTGTTCAGTATAAATCCCATAATCAGCTGCTGTTGAATTTAAAAACCTCATAGATGCAAGCCATCTCAAAGGACGATGCCTCATAAGGCAGAAGACAAAAGAGTTATGCTCTGTTATCAAACGCTGAACTAGATTTCTAAGACCCAATGAATTCTTGTACTTCCTGATCTCAGAGACTTAGCTCTTTCTTCCTGACTTCTGGGCCTTTGAGTTTTGACTCTTGACCAGATTGGGTCATTCACTGAGTTAAATCAGCTTTTAATAAACATTGACATCTGCCTAACCTAGTCTTTGTTATGTTCTTTCCAGACATTTTCTCCCACAACTCGGTCATCCTCAGCCAGGCATTTAAATGGTTTTGTTTTGATTATTAAATCACAGCTCTGGAAACCCTATATTCTGCTAATCCCTCTTTAAACTAGTTGTTTTATGAGGTATATGTGAATGTACTTAGAAAAGTTAAAAACATCTTTATTGAAATGTGGGGAATTATGATCGTTAGAAGTTTATTTTAAAGTAATTCCCTACCCAAATATGTTGATGTGATTCAGAACTCAAAAATGACTAACACTTCTGGGGGAAGTGGTATACATTCAGCCCTTTCAGGGTGAGATGGGGGTGAAGCACATATTCCTTCAGTAGTCTCCTTTATTAATGTAGCACTCATTTATTACATAGGTGCACATTTATGTATAAATGCATATTTTCTCTGTAGCAGGGTATACTTTATTATTGTTTTATAAACGGTGAATCTGTACGAAATAAATCTTGATTGTTTAGTTGCTTTGAAAAATCAAAAAAGTCAGCCAAAGAAAGCAAGTGAAAAAAAAAAAAAGAAATATTTTGCACATTGCCTAGATTTTGATAAGCAATGGTATGTAAGGTGCTATTCTGTTCCAAGTATAATCTGTAAATTTCTTATGAAACTTTTATTTAATGAGAATGCTCGTTTTCCACCAGTACTAAAGGATGCCACATAAGCAGAGTATAACCCAAATGATTTATTTGTTTATTCCTGATGGTGTCTCTCTTCTTTGGGGAAGAAGACAAGGCAGAATAAAGATATAATGGAAAGCCATTGTTTCCTCTGCCCCAGCACCCATTTATTTTACTTTAGAGAATAGAACCCCAGTTTTCCTTTGGAAAACTTCCCCCTTTACTATCCATATTTTGCAAAGAAATCTACCCCATCTCTGGTTCCCAGGATGGCCACTCAGCCTTGCTCTGGCTGATCAGCACCCTCCAGCTATGATTAGCCATCCTGACCAGAGTGTTAGCAATGTTCAGCAATGGCCAAGTGGCTCAAACCAGGCAAGCAAGCTCCAGGTTTTTCACTGGAAACAATGATAAAGTGATGGATAAAAATATGAGACAGAGGAAGCATAGACTACTGACTAAGACACATACTCTGGAACCAGATTGTCTACCTCTAAAGCTTACATCATTATGACATCATTACATCAAGTTTCTTAACTTCTCTGTGCCTCAGTTTCCTAATCTGCAAAATGTGGGTAATAATGGCGACTACCTCATAGATATTCTCAAGATTGAAAGAAGTACTGGGTGTAAAGTGCTTGGAATAGGTGTTTGTTTATTATTATGTTCTTCCTGACATTTTGTTAAATGGTAGGGCACAAATAGGGAGCTTCTAATAGCCATTTTGCCACAAATACTATTTAGAGAATAAATCCAACAGAAAGCAAGTATAGACAGCTAAGAGATGGAAAGAAAGAAGCCTTGATTTGCAAAGTTCATAACTTCTTTTTCATCTCAATGTGTGTTAGTTGTCTTTCCCCTGCAAGTGAAGATGCCTATTCCCTTATAAGTGGAAGAGCCCTGCGGAACAAAGGAAAAGGAGACAAATTTTCTGGAATAGTCTGTCCATGATGCAAACTGGAGTAGCAAAATAAAAATCTCTAACGGAAGAATGAGGTACCGTATTCAGTCAACACATTTAAACAGTATTTATTGAGTGACTGCTATATGTCAGGTACAAGGTAGGGATTTAAGATACCAGAAAAAAAAAAAGAGCTGCCCCTACATTAGAGGAGGTTACTATCTAATGGGGAGATAAGTGTATTAGCTCAGGCTGCCATGACAGACTACCACAGACCCAGTAGCTTAAATGACATAAATGTATTTTATCACAGTTTTGGAGGCTGGAAGTATAAGATCGAGGTGCCAGAATATTCAGTTTCTGGTGAAACTGTCTTACAGTTGGCCTCCTTCTCATTGTGTCCTCACATGACAGAGAGAGAGAGAGAGAGAGAGAGAGAGAGGGAGAATGAGAAAGATCTGATATTTCTTCTTCTTCTTAAAGGGAGACCAGTCTTATCAGATTCAGACATCACCATTATGACATCATTTAACCTTAATTACCTCCCTAAGTACTTTGTCTCCAAATGTAGTTACATTGGAGGTTAAAGCTCCAACATACAAATTTGGGAGGGACACAATCTAGTCCCTAGCAGCAATTAACAATGCCACCTGAGTTTAGGGAATTGTATGGTTAAATAATGAATTATCATGCATTTAAAACAATTATTCATTCAATGAAAAGCAATTTTTAAAGACAAATACACTCCAAGGCAGCTTCTTGGAAGTAAAGGCCTAATATAAAAAATGTGCATTGAGAAGATAATTTTTAGCGAAAGCAATTCTACTGTTCCAAAAGAAATTTTACAGAAAAGAAATGTTTATTCTGTAAGATAAATTGGAAAGCATGTTTATCACATGTTTATGGATTTGACTATGAACACAGAGACCAAACGACCGCAAAATAATCTATTAGATCGTGGCTGAGCCTGGCTGTGTTAATTTCACCCAGTCATTATCTTGACCTAGTCAATGAACGCAATGAAAAAGAGAAAAAATAACTAAATCAGGAGTTTGACATTCTCAACAATTAATATACATAAGCAAAAAACTCGTTCATTGATCTGACAACAGATTGAGTTGACAAATGGCTGAATCAATTCATTGATTTAAGCCTTTGTAATTCCAAGCACTAAAAGGGCAAAGCTTCCAAGGTCAAGTCGGTGATAGAAACGCATGGGTTGCAGATAGAACGTGCTGCTCGAGGTGGTACATTTGTTAGCAGAATGCCAACAAAGAACAAACGACTCTCTGGGCACTGTCTGAATGGAATCACTTTTGATTTTCACAACAAATCTAAGTAGTGGGTCTTACTGGCACTACTTTATAGACTAGGAAACTGGGCAAAAGATTTTTGCTCTCCAGGCTCGGCTCGGCCACAGAAGTCACATCTTAGCCAGAACACATGAAACTGAATACAAGACCTTGTTCTTTGTACTTCAACATGCGCTGAGCCAGGGAGCCTCCAGCATGAGCTACAACCGCGTCTGTTGACGTGTGTAATTAACAGTGAGGGAGAAAAGCCACCACTGGTCCGAGGTAAAAGAAGTCCACGATCCCATGCTCAGTGCCCTTATTTTGCTTTGGTTTTCACAACACACATTGAAGCACGTGGCCTTTCATTTAATGGTTTAACGATTTTTAAAATTTTATCATGCTGTTGGTTTGAAAAAGCCAAACATCTAAAAAATCCTCACTGGGCAGAAATAAAAAATACCAGTCATCTGTGTCATTTCTTGTCAATCCTTAGTCCTACTCCCCAGAGGCAACGATTCTCTTCACTTTTACCTTGTTTTTCTGGTCTGTGACAAATCTCTGAATAACGTATTCAGGCTGTTATTTCATTTTTTTAAATGTTTATTTATTTTGAGAGAGAGGGAGAGGGAGAGAGAGAAGGAGAGAGAGAGAGAGAGAGAGAGAGAGAGAATCCCAAGCAGGCTCTATGCTGTCAGTGCAGAGCCCAAAGTGGGGCTCGATCCCACGAACCATGAGATCATGACCTGAGCTGAAATCAAGAGTTGGATGTTTAACCTACTGAGCCACGAAGGCACCCCTCTTTTTTTAAGTTAGTTTGTTTATTTATTTATTTATTTATTTATTTATTTATTTATTTTAATTTATTTAATTAATTAATTTATTTATTTAGAGCATGTGTGAGCAGGGGAGAAGCAGAGAGAGAAGGAGAGAGAATTCAAAGTAGGCTCAGTGCTAACGGGGGAACAAACTCACCAACCATGAGATCATGACCTGAGCCAAAACCAAGAGTTGGACACTCAACCGACTGAAACACTCAGGCACCCCTAGGCCATTATTTCTTGGTTCAATTAAACATTCTTCGTCTACTTCCTGTGGTGGTATGTGAGGTATCAGCTGTCCATAATCCTCCTGCCATCTTCCACATTCTTTACATATAGTTAACAAATCTCTGGTCCATATGATGATTATGTAATTATATTTTATTCTTGAGGCAGGTGGTTTGCAATCATCACATTATCTTGTAAAGTTTTTGTTTCATTTTGCTTTGCTCCACTTTAACTTTTGTATTGTTTTCTTTAACTCTGTAGAAGTTATCCAGGTACTAGTGTTTCCACGTTTTGCTGGAGCTTTCCTCCTCCTGCAGGCAAGATTACATGTTCTGTAGGTCGTGTCCTAGAACTTCTCTGCCTTTCTTTTGGATCAGATGACATCTTTGCTGGATTCCAAATGTTCTTCATTTTCCCAAAGCACATCTGCCAGTAGCTCCTTGGGAGAGAGGAGAAGGACATGAGTGTAAGAGATATGTGATTTGAGGCCACGCAAGTCTGGAAAACATCGCTACTGTACCCTCACGCTTAACTGGTAACTTACCAGGTTGTAAATTTCCAGATTGAAAAAGATCTTTCAGAATTTTGGAAGCAATACTCCACTGCATTCTATCTTTCGGTGTCTTGTTTGAGAAGTGTGTTGCCATTTGATCCCATAATTTCTCGTATGAGATTTGGTGTTCTAAACTGCAGAATAATTTAGGATTTTTGCCTCTGGTCTTTTAAAGTTATATGATTAGGTCCTTAGAATTATCTTTTAATTCATTGTGATAAGTACTTGATAGACCCTTTGAATATACAAACTTATGTCCTACTTGGGGGAATGTCTTTATTTTTTTTTTCTTTTTACTGTATTATAACATTTTCCCTGGCTCTGTTGACACTCTTTTCTGTGTCTGAAGCTCCAGTGGATATACCTTCTTCACTAATTCTCTGTCTTATCTTTTCCACTCACACTATCCATCTATCTGTCTTTTGGTTTCAGGAACTCTTAGGTATTATCTTCCACATTTTTTACTTTTTAAGAAGCCATCATGTTTTAATTTTATTTTCTGCTTTTGATAGTGTTTTCTGGTTATTTTCTGGTTTTAATTGTATTCCATTTTTGTATCATAGATGAAATATATTTTCTCAGCTCTTAAAGAGTATTAATGGTGGTAAATTGCAGTTTTCTTCTGTTTTCTACATGGTCTCTGAGGTACTATTCTCTGTTTCTTTTTATTGATCTCTCATCTCTTGCTGGAGCTTTTCTGAAAAAACACTGCTATTTTTTTTTTAATTTTTTTTTCAACGTTTTTTATTTATTTTTGGGACAGAGAGAGACAGAGCATGAACGGGGGAGGGGCAGAGAGAGAGGGAGACACAGAATCGGAAGCAGGCTCCAGGCTCCGAGCCATCGGCCCAGAGCCTGACGCGGGGCTCGAACTCACGGACCGCGAGATCGTGACCTGGCTGAAGTCGGACGCTTAACCGACTGCGCCACCCAGGCGCCCCAAAACACTGCTATTTTTATTGTGCAGTCATTTTTACAAGTGTGAAACACAAATTCTGATTGGGTCGACACTTTTGACTGGTAGGGTGGTCAGGCAGTCTGCTGGATTTTTGTTCAAAACACAAAATATTATACTGTTCCTTGGTCTGGACTGTTCGTTCGGTCTTTCACCCTCTTACCCAGGGGTTATAATTCTCTACTTTCAACTTCCTCGTGTCTGGGGGCCCTGGGTTCAGAGTGTACACATTAATTTCTCTAGTAAATATATCTGAGGAAGGAAGATTAGCTGCCTAATAAAAATAAGGTGGGATTGGTACAGGAAAGTTTAATTGTTCTTTGCACTTACTTTTGAAATATCCTTTCGATTGTCTGGATCTGACTTTCTTGATGTTTGGTGCCTCCATTTCTAAGGGCTGCAGTTCATCATCATCTCCTTCCATGGGCACACATTTCTTAACTAGTCCTGCCAATGGATTCCCCACTCCTCCACGTATTATCCATCTTCTTATATTATGGTATGGGTATGAAATATTTTTCGATTTCATCAATAACATTTTTGTGTCTAATTTTTGATTTTTAAATTTTTTTCCAAGACAACCTTTTTTTTTTTTCTTTTTCTTTTCTTTTCTTTTTTAAGTAGACTTCACTCCCATTGCAGAGCCCAGTGTGGGGCTTGAACTCACCACTCTGAAATTGAGACCCGAGCTGAGTTCAAGAGTTGGACATTTAACCAACTGAGCCACTCAGGTGCCCCTTGAAGATTACTTCTAAGGGGAAAAAAATGCTTTGAGGTCTTAGAAGACATTTTTCATCCTTTCCTTCTTGAAACTAGAAGTAACACACTTTATTTCATACAAGGATATGATGTGGTTGCCGAACATGCTTTGCCTGAAGTAGAAAATCAGAGAAAGGCAGACTTTGTAGCAGATCGAATAATCATGGAACAGATGTTTGGAGCTACTTGCTGTCTAAGAGCCATCGAGGAAATTTACTGTGGATTTTAGACAGGTGTAATAGCTATTGAGGGGAAAGTTTCCCCCAAAAGGATTTTAGTATTGTTTTCTATTGTTTTGCCACAAATTATCAAAAAGGTAGGATTTGGTGTGGAATGATTGTTCTCTGCTGAGGGTAGTGCAAAGTGAAAAGTAAGGTATTATCCTGGCTGAATTATTATCTAGATTCTCTGGGAACAAACCTACTTCCAAACTCATTCTTGCTGTTGATTGAATTCGGTTCCTGTGGTCGAAAGACTGAGATCCCTGTTTCCTTGCTGTCTGTAAACCAGGGGCTGCTTTCAGCATCTGGAGGTTGTGCGTGTTCCTCGACACTGGTCCTTCTGTCTTGAAGCCAGCAACAGTGCATAAAGTCCCTGTCTGCATTTTGCATCTCTGATTTGCTCTTGTGTAATGACTCACAAAAACTTTCTGCTTTTAATAGGCTCATGTGATTAGGTCAGGCCCACCCAGATCATCTCCTTATCTGAAGGTCAACCGTGCCAAATAATAGAGCCTAATTATGGGAGTAAAATCTATGATATTTCAAGTTCTGTGGATTATGTAGGTCTGTACGTCTGAGAGTGAGAAACCTTGGGGGTCATTTTAGGATTCTCCCTATTGCAATTAATAACTCAAAATCCTGTCTTATTTATTTCCTATTAAACACATATTTGAAGTTGCTTTTAAACTTACGAAAATTTCCAAAAATATTCTATATTCCATGTTTCTCATCCAACCTCCCTTAATTGTTACCATCTTGGATAACTATAGTAGAAGCATTAAAGCCAGGAAATTAAACTTGGTTAATGCCTTAGTCGTCTCTTTATCCCACAGAAAACTGGCATGATAAGCTCCATGCACCTTTACCCTTCCTTCCTTTTAAAATGATTACTCTCGGGTGCGTGGGTGGCTCAGTCGGTTGGGCGTCCAACTTCGGCTCGGGTCGTGATCAGGTGGTTTGTGGGTTTGGGCCCCGCGTCGGGTTCTGTGCTGACAGCTCAGAGCCTGGAGCCTGCATCGGATTCTGTGTCTCCCTCTCTCTCTCTGCCCCTCCCCCTCTTGTGCTCTGTCTCTCTGTCTCTCAAAAATGAATAAATGTAAAAAAGTAAATAAATAAAAATAAATAAAATGATTACTCTCTTTCAGGCAGTAGCACAAAATGTGCACTCTCGGGGGCCTCATTCTCTACCCCTGATACTCGACATCTTCTTGCAAATGCTTATATTATTTAGACATTTACGCAAATAATTAAAAATCAATATATCTGTTTCTTCCGTCTATAATGTGTATGTTTTCATCATCATTTTATTAAGAAATTCCATAGTGCCATATTGCAAACAGGGAGGTACTAAACCCCCAAACCAGAGGTATTTATCTTCTGCCTACCTCGCTCCCTATCTACTGTAAACCCTAGAACTTAATGTGCCATTTATTAATATTTGGTCGAATAAATGAGGGATACAATTAGGGTATTCACAAAAACTGTGATTAAAAGTTTTTTGGATCTCAAAACATACCGAAATGACATCATTATACATTAACATACACAGTATATATTTTTACAAACCTAGGTTTGAGGGTTATTTATTTTTCCTTCAGGTTACTACATTAGTGGGCCAATTTTATTTGTCTGATATGGGTAATAAATAGCAATCTGTGCAGTCATGTGCCTTTTTAGCCCGTGCATATTCTCACAGACCCTTTGCTAAAATTAATGGAGCCTTTTTTTCTTTTTTTATTTCTATATGTTAAAAATGGATCTCCTGATAATAATGCTTTTAAAGTCATTGACTAGTCCCCTCAAAAGCCAAGGCTTGGCAGATATCTGGGTAGTAAAAGAAAACGCACAACCACAGGATGTAACTCCATGACATTCCACTCTTCCATGCACAAATGCAATGATGGAATGATGCCGGTCTTTGCCAAGGGCAGAGCAGAGAAAGGGTGCCCTTTAGAGCTCCACCCTGTAACGCAGGCTTGCTCATCAAGAAAGACCTCAGAGCAAAAGGGCACTTTCCCATGTCGCATATGGAGAATATCACATAGCCAGCAGGACAAATTAATGACCCTCTAATAAAATATGTTTTCACATGCTATTAAAGCTGTTGTCACACTTCATTGCATAGATGACTGGAAGCTCATGGTGATGGAGGGTGAGGTCAGCTTCCTAAGCCAGCCTAAGTTACGAGTGGGCCGTCCTTTCCCGTAAAGTCCGCTGGAGTTTGGGGAGTTCTCTGTGTTCACTTTGGTCACTTTTGTTAAAAGGGCCCTTCCACACGTAATGGCCCTTCCACACGTAGACTTGGAAAGAGAGGTGCAAAATGGCCCTTTCAGGTAGGCACTGCTAACTGGCGTTCCGGCTAGATGACAAAAACAGAAAGGTAACTAAATCTCCTTTAGGAAAATGAGTTGCTTACTTACGGGGCATCTGGCTTATGGAAGACGGCATATAGTTTCTGTGAAAGGGAGAATAGGTTGACACTTCTGGAAAATAATGGCTTCCAGTGTGTATTACGTTAACAGTCTGTGCAAAAGTAACCTACAGAAATTTGTTTGGACCTGCATTATGGACCTCCAAAGCATTTCAGTGAAAAGCATTTCAACTTCTCCCACTCGGTGATTATTTCGTGACTTAGTTAGATATCAGGAAAGCATGACATCTTCCACTGTCTGATAATGTTTGGTTGTAGAGATTACACGTTTTTGAATACTCCAAACAAAACAAGATGGCGCCTTATTTAATTTTTGGCCACATAATAGTTGCTCAATAATATTTGATATTTTAATGTATGGATGTCACTACAGTGTAAACCCTGGTAGGGTAGAAATGACGCTGTGTTGGGAATGAGAAACCTTTTGTCAATGTTGGGTCTGCATCTCCCTTTTTGTGTCATTCTGGACAATCGTGCCATCTTCAAAATTTATATTTATCTGGTATTTTATTTTATTTTTTAATGTTTATTTATTTTTGACAGAGAAAGAGAGACAGAGCATGAGTGGGGGAGGGGCAAACAGAGAGGGAGACACAGAATCTGAAGCAGGCTCCAGGCTCTGAGCTGTCAGCACAGAGCCTGACGCGGGGCTGGAACTCACAGACCGTGAGATCATGACCTGAGCCGAAGTCGGACACTCAACCGACTGAGCTACCCAGGCGCTCCTCATATTTTAAACTAAGATGAAAATCGGAGCGCCTGGGTGGCTCAGTGGCTTAAGCGCCTGACTCTTGGTTTCAGTTCGGGTCATGATCTCACAGTTTGTAAGTTCAAGCCCTGCATCCAGCTCCACAGCAGGCAGTCCGGAAGCTGCTTTGGAATTCTCTCTCTCTCTCAATCTCTCCCTCGCTCTCGTCCCCTGCCCCATTCATGCTGTCTCTGTATCACTTCAAATAAATAAATAAACTTGTAAGAAATAAAATAAGAAGAAACAAAGTAAACTCCCCACTCCATCTTTCTCAAGAATTCCATGATTTTTCTAGATCATCAGCTAAAAGCAACTTCTTCAGTACAGAGACTTCCATAGGCTAAAAGTGCTGTAAAGGATAAAATGGTACTTATAAATACTGAGCATCATCACTTCATAATTTGTCCTTTATTTCATGACTCTTTACATGTGCTGTTTCTTATAAACTGCAGACCATACTGGTTCGTCACAAAACCTTTCTGGTTCAAGAGCTGAACGCTTGTCTTGTCTTATATGGATCACAACCACTGCAGTTGACCTGGCACATACTTCATCACTGTAAAAAGAGGTGGTGAACCCACAGGATCAGGAGGTAAGCTCCCCTTATGCATTCTACGCATTAACAGCTTTTGCTTTTTGTGTCCCGTCTCAGACTTTAGGCCGGTTTTCCCTTTCATTCATCTAAGACTCCATTTCCTGAACCTAATCTTATAGATGTCTGCATTCACCTGTGACAAGACTGTGTAAGTATTGCAAGGTCGTGTTATTGGCGGTCAAAGCATTAGCCGACTGGTTGAAAAATCAAAGAGAGAGTTCGCAGACCAATGTATGGTTAATTGCACATTGCTTTGGACTAGACACAATCTTCCAACGCAAGGCTATAAATACCCAAGGAACAATGGGGAACAGTGTTTGCATTTTATTAGGCTGTTATAATATTTTCTTAAACTACAACTGGAATGCAATATCTGCTTCTGTGCGCACAAATATGCATTTGAGGGCACGAGGTCATGTTCCCCAGCCTAGGGATTAGAGAGTTCTTTGGGTTCTCAAATACAATAAGAAAATCTTCTAGCTGATTTCTTCTTTCAAAAATCTAATAGCGAGGAATATAAAATGTATAAAATAAAGAATACAGATGGCCAAGTAAACATATACAATTTATCCCCACTAGTGCTTAAAGACCTGCAAATTAAAATAAAATGAAAATATAACTTTTTGGTTTTGGTAAAAAATAAGGCATTAAAATATTTAATGTTGAGAATATTGCAATATGGGCACATTTCTCTTACCCTGAATGGTAATGGATTTGGAGATGTGTTGATTTTTTTAAAGTAGATTTATGAAATCGCAAACATATGTAACATACAAATGTTGACAATAAAACTTATTTTTAAAAGTTATATAACTGATGATTTCTTAATGATACATAGTGAATTAGATAAACAAGACATAAAAAAGCAAAATATGCTTTTGAAATGTTCAAAAGTAGGAAGAATCAAATCATCAATCTAAAAACAGAATTCAAAAACAACCCAAGAGAAGGTTAAAATTATTATTAAAATAACTACTTTTTAAAGATGTTTATTTATTTATTTTGAGAGATAAAGAGAAACTCCCAAGCAGGCTCAATCCGGGCTGGATCCCATGAACTGTGAGATCATGACCTGAGCTGAAATCAAGAGTCAGAAGCTGAACCAACTGAGCCACCCAGGCGCCCCTAAAATTACTATTATCTCAAATAAAATGTTCATTTCTTCTGTGTAAGTTATGCCTTCTGTCCCCTCATCTCTGATGAAACTGGCTAGCATCTTCATTATATTCTCCGCACCCTCACACTTTATCCTAACTCCAGAAAATTATTCATTAAGATTCATTAAGCATCTATTTATAGGTCTATTTCTACATTTAGTGGAGTCTTCCAAGGATTGGATCAAATCTTATTTACTAACTGTTTTCCAATACCTAGCAGAAATTACCACGACTTGACAAGTCAAAGGAATTCTATGACTTGTTTCTTAAACAAGAAGCTGATGCTGACTGTATCTGAATCTCTGTGAAGGGGTTCAGGAATCTGTGTTTTAGTCAGCATCCTAGATAATTCTTATGTGCAGATTAATTGGGAAATGATATCTTTGTCTCTAAGAGGTATACACATTTAGTGAAATGGTGTGCAATGTAAATTTGAGACCCATATGTCAATTTCAGGACAATGGATCCTTAAGTGACTCGGTATCAGTTGACATGGCAAGAGAGGGCTGACATTAAGTCTGCCTGAGGTCGTGTCTGGTGTCCCTTGTCCCAGGGAGCAGAGTAACGATGCTTGGGCAACTTTTGGTGGACTCATTATCCCTGGGTTATAGCCCTCTCCTGTTCACCAGTCTTTGCCAAATGGAATGAGTACAGAGGCTGACACCACCCTCTGGCCACCATCTTCAGGAGTAGCATTTGGGTTGGGAATGACACTGCAGTCTGACGTCTTTTAGTGGCATTCAGCAGCCAACAGTAGAAGAGATATCACACCTGTTAGTGACAGAGTCTACATCTGACTATTTCAATGCCTCCAAGGAGAGCTCCGCACTCTGCTTCTTGAAAGGCACAGCTTCAAGCCTACCTATCCCATTTTTTATTGTTAAGCTGTTAGATTTCCTTGGCTTTGCACACCTTATTTTGGTGCATCTCCTTTGTGAAAAAATTCTATAGCAAAGCATTTTTTAGTTCACAAGATCTCCTACACTTTATAATGTTTCAAGTTAATCCAACTCATTATCACTTTTTTTTGTAAACAAACAAACAAACAAAACCCAGACAATAAAAATAAAGCATAGCATCTGGCCCTTTGCTGAAATGGTCTGGACAACTGGAGAGGGACCAGAATCCTTTCTCGGTGAGTTATTCTGGGATTAATTCCCCTGTATTAATTCCCCTGTATATTTCCCCATCTGTTATTAAGACTATAGCAAATTAAAACTTGGAGATTTTTGAACATTAATCTTGATTAATTTCTTAATTGAGGGACTGGAAAATAGAGTTTGGGCTAAATAAGACCTATTGAAGGAAAAGAAAATTAAATGATGTGATACATGTTCAGGAAGATATTTCAAGAATTAGTTCTTTAATGCATGATAAGTAATAACCGACTCCAGATACTTTTGTTTGTTTGTTTCACACTCTATCAGGTGACTTGATGTTTCCTGCGAATCATACAAATATTTTTTTTAACTAATATTCCTTTCTCCTGTTAAATCTTATAGAAGAAAAAAAAAAAGCTTTCTTCCGGAAACACTTTTTTTTCTATCAGCTTTATTATTCAACATTTAAAGGGTTATTGTGTTATTATTTTCCTTGAATGATGAACACGATACATCGGAGCCCAGCGACCAGGAAATTGTATGTTTCAAGTGTCATTTCTTACTAAAAATTCAATATTAGGTTAGTGCTTATGTAAGCACATTTTAATTTGCCAACTGTTAATTGGCTATCTCCAGCGCTTAAGATGGTGAATTCCGAGGTACATTCTTCACCGCAGAATTCTGTACAATTCCAGCCAAGATGACCACAAGTGCATTAGGAAAACCATGCCTCTCCCAAGTACATATTCCTGTGATTGTTGTCACTTCCACCCCCTCGGCTCATCTCATGATTAAATCAAGCTCGCCTTGTGCTTCTCAACCCTCTCAGATGCCATGCATCATTCTGTAGAAAAATATTTATAAAAGGAATTAAATCAAATATTCGCTCACACCCCAGTCATTATGGGTGATTAATTTTCTTTTCCAGACTCCATTAAGGGCCTTCCCTGATATTCTTACCAGAGGCTGAGGTCTCTAATTTATTTCCCTCCCTCTCTCCTCGAACCCCCCCTCCTTTTAATGGCCCAGGGTCGTGCTGGGATACTCATTAGTTTCCTGCTAGCTGTTCTGCCAAGCAGCCTCAGAGGCCTTGGCGTCACCTCCGAAATCATTAACGTAACGGGCGCTGCAATCTCCACCTGCCAAGCGTAATCATGTAGAGAATGAAACCCGCTCCTCCATAAAGGAGCGTTTGGGGGGAGAGAGGAGTTAGGAGGGGAAGCCCACGTGGGGCGGTCATTTGCTCCGAGCAAGTGAAATCTCACTAACAGAGATGGGAAGCCAGATGTGTGCAGGCATCCCGGTCGTGTTCGGGGAACAGAAAGGGTCCGGTGCGGAGATGACGGGTCTTACTTCGGGCTCAAAAGGTAGATACGACGATGTATAGAAGGGCGAAGGCGGTCTGATCACGTCCGTGGTTTTCTAGAGCCGCCCCTCGCTTCTGCTGTGTTCATGCGTGGTGGTGGAATCTATTTGCAGATGCCTTCTGAGACATCTGTGACGCTGCTGTTCCCAGCGAGGATGAGGAAAGCCCGCTCGCCCTTCAGTCAAAGAGGAACGTTTACACACGATTTATGTGTGGTTTATGGGGTTTTGGTGAAAGACACAACTCCTGGCATTGTTCCCTAGGTCATCATTCAAAATTAGGTCTGATGTGCTCAGAAGGGCAGACTCCACATTAGGATTCTTGACCCTAAAATACAGTTCATCTGACAGGGGAGAAAGGGGGGGAGACCGTCAGCCAACGCAGTTACTGCCTTGTTGGATGCAGAGAAAATAGAAACTGTGCGTGGAAAAAAATGCAGAGACTCTGCATACAAGTTTCCTATGGACAAGAGCTTTCCGGAACGTTTTATCTGCGTTTGCTCACTACAGGGCCTGCTTTTGTTCTGCCCCCTACGGTAGCATCGGGGTGCCTGGCATGGTGGGGCTAAGGAGTCGCTGTGTGCACCAGAGGCCATGTAGGGTGGAAGCAGTAATGCAAAGTCGTTCAAAGTAGGAACTATGAAGGGGCACCTGCGTGGCTCAGTCTGTCAAGCATCTGACTCTTGGTTTCGGCTCAGGTCAGGATTTCACGGTTTGTGAGATGGACCCCCACGTCAGGCTCTGCACCGACAGCACAGGGCCTGCCTGGGATTCTCTCTCTTCCCCCACCCCCCCCCCCAAACTCTCTCTCTAAAAATAAATAAACTTTAAAAAACATATATGGACTTTGGGAATCCCATAGACCAATGCTGAGGCTTTAGTCACTAGCTGTGGGATCATAGATAAGCATGTTGCCTTAACCTCTTCAAACCTGGGTTTCTTTATTCCTAAAATTTAGTCCGTAACAGTGGCTCAGTAATAGTATAATGGTTGAATGCTATGAACTCAGGCAGAGCACTTAGCACTAGTACTTAGCATGTACTAAGCAATCAATGAATCGTAACCAAAGCTGGCTGCTTACTTTAGCCAAGCCCCGTGCAAAATAAAAATGTGGAGTCCCTTGCTCAAGCATGTCACGTGGTTTGTTATTTGCTGTTTAACATCATTCTCTCTTAAGCAGAAAGATACTCACCCAGTAAGTGTAAAATCTTACAGGTACCCAGGGGCACTTCCCATGGCCCAGGAGCAAAGCAAGGGTCGCTACCTCCCAGATTCCCTCCTCCTGCCAGTTGACACACTAAATCGTCTCTTCCCAGAAGTCTGCTGCCCAATCCACAGCAGGCCTGACAACCTAAAGAGATTGCAATTTCTGGGATGAGTGTGGGACAACATGAAGGAGTAGGCCAGAAGCTTATTGCTGCCGAGTCCCCCACTGAATACAATATGGCTCCATCAGCCTGGCCTGAAACGTGGTGTGGGGTACACACTTTTCCTTGGCCCTTCTCGAGAACACCCGCCTCCCCCGCCCCCGCCAGCTCCCTTCTGGGAGTGGAAGGCAGGAGCAGAAAGGCAGAGGCTGGTTGATTCTTGGGGACCCCTGGGAACAGTCCACAGGCATCCGGTCCTGAAGAGGAGGAGTCAACAGGGCGAAGAACCACATATGAGTGGAGCCTCCAAGCCCTAGCACATGCTCCTGTGTCCTCTAGGACTCCACTAGCAGAGCGCTGCTCAAAAATAAAATCGTGAAGGATCCTAAGACATCAGTCCTGGAACATTAAATCCTGAGTATGGGATCCTGAGAGCTGGGCGGTGGGCACTGGTCACACACCCACGATACTAAGTATAACCACTTGGATCACCAGTGCCGCTTTCCGGTTCTGATCCTGCTTTGCCAATAAAGGGTCAGATAAGTTTGGGTATCGCACTTAGCTGTTCAGGTTATTGGAGCCCCACAAGTAAAATGAAGGGATAGATGGTGTCTAAGTGTTCGTTGTTACTAAGCTTTTCTTTCTTTTTTTCTTTGTTAAATTCTTTTATTTTTCCCAGCTTTGCTGAGATATAGTTGGCATGCGGTGTGTACATTTAAGGTGCACAACGTCATGATTTGATATATATGTTATTGCAGAATGATCACCGCAATAAGGTTAGTTAACACATCCATTACCAATTTACGTGTGTGGTGAGAACAATTAAGATCTCCTCGCTTAGCGAATTTCAAGTATGCAATATCATATTATTAACTATAGCCTCCACGGTGCACACTACAGCCTCGAGTTTATTCATCTTATAATTGAAAGTGTGTATTTTCTGGTTGGTATCTCTCCATTCCCCCCACTCCCCACTCCCCTGGTGACCACCAATCTACTCTCCGTTTCCATGAGTTCAACTTTGGGAGATTCCACATATAAGGGAGCCCTTACCATCTTTCTGTGCCTGATTTATTTCACTTAGCAAAATGCCCTCAAGGAGGCAAATAACAGGTACTCCTTTGTTTCTGCTGGATCATATTCCGTTTTATAATATAACATGTTTTCATTATCCCTTTGTTGATGAACACTTATGTTTGCATGTCTTAGGCACTGAGCATAATGCTGCAATGAACATGGGAATACAGAGATCTCTCCAAGATAGCAATTTTATGCCCGTCAGATATGTGCCCAGAAATGGAATTCCTGGGTCACACGCTAGTTTTGGTTTAACTTGATTAAGGAACCTTCATACTGTTTTCCACAGTGGCTGCACCAACATACATTCCAACCAACCCATAAGGGTTCCCTTTTCTCCACACCCTCACCAGCATTTATTATCTCTTGTCTTTTCTTTTTATGATTATTTTAGAGAGGGGGGAGGGGCAGAGGAGGAGAGAGAAAATCATAACCAAGCTCCATGCTTGTGAATCCTGACGTGGGGCTCAATCCCCCCCCGGGGGGATCCTGACCTGAGCCAAAATCGAAAGTTGGATGCTCACACCCACGCACCCCACCACTTGTCTTTTTGATAATAAACATCCTAACAGAAGTGAGATGGTCTGGATGTGGTGGTATTGATTTTAAGAAGTGTTCTTTAAGGGCAGGGGCTACGTTGTAATTATTTTTGTAAACCTCATGGTATGTTGCCCACAAAGGTATTCAGCAAATACACGTTGATTTATATTCAGTCACAGGCCCTATTTCTGTGACAAGACCACACTTTCCTTGAGAAAGAAGCCATGTCTTAAATACCTCTTCAGGAAGACAGCTTTACAGAATAATATAAAAATGGATGCTGGAATTGACCATAGACTTTACATCCTCGCTCTATTGTCTGCTAGCTGTGTTATCTGGAAACAAAAAACCCTGAGGTTCTGGGCTTTATACATGTAAAACAGACCAAAAATACCTATAATATGGAGCTGGTTAGGGCTTTAATATGATAATGCATAGTAGGTACTTTATGTCAGCAGGTGTTTCATAAATGGAAGATCTCTTGTTAAAACTTAGTCACTGTATGCAAATTGGCTTTTTTTGAGTTAACTAAAACAAAAGCCTTAATGTGTTTTGGGTCAGTTATTTTATTTGTATAAGTGGCCTAGACATTGTTCCCATGCGAATGACTTGTATGGGACCCGATGAAAGGGACTTCACTACCAAACTCACCACGATGTCCTTCGAAACCATTTGGGGGTTAGCTCAGTGTCAAGTTCTAAAGCTCTAAAGCCGTTGTAAGTCCCGTTTATGTCCCATGGCAGATAAGACGGAACACTCACGTGCAGGAAGGATTGACAATAATACAATGAATGGTCGGCCAGCTGTCTCGCATGCTTATTCATCTGGCCTCTTAACTTTCTGAGCTCTTGGACACGCTCCTTAAAGATTCTTGTGTGTGTGTGTGTGTGCGTGTGTGTGTGTGTGTGTGTGTTTTATTATTTGTAATTGTTTTTAAACAAGCAAAGGGGAAAATATAAGAGAGAGAGACACACACAAAGCAAAACAAAACATAACAGGTCACAGAGTACTGTTATGCTCGTACTTCATGGAACTCTCTAGGTCAGGAAAGAGCCAAGCCAATAAGTGAAAAACTACTTTCTCTGACTCGTTTTCTTGTCTTTTCATCTCTGATCAGATACTGACTATTTAGCAAACAGTCATTCTTGTAGTGACATACATGACAGAAACAAAATGAACTTGTCCAATGATGATGGATGGTGAAGCAGGATTATGATTCGCGGGTCTGCAGTCAGTGATGTCTATGGAGTTATTTTCTCACTACTCAGGTGCGAAGGTGTTCAGGCCACTGGAGCAGTGGGAAGTAAGAGCTTTTCTTAGCCTGAATCAGGCCTGTTCTTTATTGTCTGGCTTTGCCCACAAGAGAATTAGCTTGATAGCATGTTTCTTTGCAATCATATATTCACTTTTCTGTCACTCTCATTAGACGGTAAGCTAATGAAAACCAAGCCCTTATTTATTTTTTATATATACACTTATTTATTTATTTATTTTAAGTTTTATTTATTTATTTTGAGGGAGGAGAGGGAACATGAGCAAGGAAGGGGTTCAGAGAAAGGGAGAGAAAGGATCCTAAGCAGGCTCCGTGCTATCAGTGTGGAGACCGATGTTGGGCTCAAACCCACGAACCGCAAGATCATGACCTGAGCCGAAATCAAGAGTCCAATGCTTAACTGGCTGAGCCACCCAGGCGCCCCCATACTTCTTTATTACATTGTCATGGTTGCTTCAATCCCTGGCGCAGGATATTCAGGAAGGAAGGGTTAAAAGGAAGGAGGGAAGAATTGAAGAGAGTTTTATGAGCTTTTCACTAATTTTTAAGGAGACTCAACTGCCATTCATATGAAACAGTTGGACTTTGTATAAACTTTGGAATAGGTTTGAATACTTTCTCTATTTGGTGTAATAAATGTTACTTAATGTATATGAAATAATATTGTACAAAAAGTGACCATACCATGGCTCCAAATATCCTTTACAAATCCATTATGACACAGTAGTATGTGTGTGTGTGTGTGTGTGTGTGTATATATATATATATATATATATATATATATATAATCATTCTGTACATAACCCAGGTCGAATGGTTGTGTTGAGGACATGTTTGATACATAAAACACAGTTAAAGACTTCTAGAAATTTTTATTTGTTGCAGAATACCTACTTGAGGAATGTTAACTATAGCATAGTTCTGCTCTGTTTTATTTTGTTCCAAGTAACTTGGTAGTTAGCAAACAAATATTGAGCTGGGAGAGGTACAAGAAACTAGAAAGCACAAAAGGAAGACACAAAGTAATAAAAAGAACGAAATTTGATTCTAAGGAGCTTTATAGACTATCAGTAAATAATGCTCAATGAAATAACAAGCAATTTTTGTTACTAAAAACAGAGCAATGACGTTTTGGATTCTTATCTCTCAGTTATCAATAAGTTTCTTTTGGCCATGCATACATGATGATGTGGAACGTGTGTGCATGTGTATGTGTGTGCATGTGAGCGTGTGATAGAAGCTATACAACCCAATTGATAAGCTTTAAAATTTACTGGGTTTTGGTATGGTCAAATTGCAAGTGACAGGAACCACTCTAAGCTGTGAATGATAATCTCTTAATGTGAGGATATTATACAATAGCAAGAAATATGATGCATTAAACGATGGAATGAGTATCCTCTTAAGAGCATTGCAAATGCTGCCAGCCTCTGTGGCAGAATCCATTGGATGGCTTTTGCATTTTGCTGAGTTTGCAGGCTGCCTGAGGCCCTGTGGTTATGCTGTTACTCAGCGGGCAATGACACGCCGGGTTGCCAGAGAGGTGAACACAGGGAATCACATCAAAACATTGAGACCACAAATTCAGTGCCTCATCTACACGTTGTGAAAACGGAAAAGAATAACTATCTTCACCTGCTTCTGCTTGCTATTTTTCTAAGGGCATTTTTGGATGATTTTTATCCTCTTTTTTTCTGGGAAGGAAAAGAAGAATTCGCCTCTCCCTTCTCCCTAGAGTAAGCCAGTGGAAAGAGCTGATATTCTGTTGCTATTAAGCAGTTCCCACCATGGCTAGTGGAAAGACCTTTCCACTTAGTAAACATTAAAACAGGAAGTGTTATGTAACTAAAATACATGCAGTAGGGTTGAAATGCTTTGTTAATACTGACTCTAGACAGGAATATGCGATCTGAAAGTAAGAGAACATTAATACCTCTTCGGTGAGTTGTACATAGGAAAATGCTAATAGTACAGAAAGAAATTCTACAACTTTCTGAAAGAAAATAGGAAAATACCTGCCTTGTTCAATTTGGGATATGATAAGACACAAACCCTTTTAACACAGGCATTGGCAACTCCTTCTTTGTTTCCTTTTTTCCCTTCCTTGCTTCAGGCAATGCACCATCAAAAATGTATCTAACATCTATTCTGCCTCAGTCATTTTGTTAGGTCATTAGGACACAAATATTAATAAATCAATAATCCTTACACTTGAAGGTCTCAGAGTCAATGTGCTAGATATCAGGAAATCACTATGTTTCCTTAGTCTCCAGTGTTCTTAGCTTTATTACTGAAGTGATGAAGAACAAGGTTTTTTGTATGATTTTTTTTTTACTACTTGTTCATACAATCAGCCTTGGGTTTGGGGAAGGATCCAAAAACCTTAGTTACATTAGCCTGAGCTGAACATTAAGAGTATGCTTATCTAAGAAATGTACCACTAGGAGGTGTGTTTTTGTCCAGATGAGGGCATTAGATGTCTTCAAGGCTGGCTCATCTCTTTTGGTCATCAATCAGCCCTTCTAGAAAGACAGCTGTGGCATCCACCCGCAGGGGCACTTGGGTATCCCCCCAAGAGGCAGCATATCTTCGGGAACCTGCCACTTCCCAGCTGTTTCGCTCCTATCAGTCTCATTTTGCTGTGTATAAATTGTTATGCCAATAATCTTAATATCCGCCTTGCAGATTTATTTTGAGGCTGACGTGTGTTAAATAGGGTCCACCAGATAAGAGAATATTCACCTGAATATATTTCAAGAAAGTTTTATTCTCCTCTGTTGGACTGTATTTTTTTTTCGTTATGATATAATCCGTTAACGAATCCAAAGAGTAAATACCAACTTAACTATTAAAAAAAAAAAAAGCTTCACTAATGACTCTAGCTGTGTCGCATGGACGAAGACACTCCAGAGAGTTATAAAATGCCATCAACAAACACTCATAACAATATCAACATCCTAGTAGAATTGGCTGAATTTCATGAAGAATATCTCAATATATTTCTTAGAGGAAACTCTAAGATTCAAATTAAGAGACTGTAACATAAAGAGAATGCTTACAAGTGATGTTCATACATGAACTCTAGCTTCCGTTTACCTGGTTTGGATATTTGGTTGGAGGAGGAAAAAGAGGCTGAGGAGGACGAAGAGAAAGAGAAGAAAATGAAGCGTATGTAATATTGACATTATTTTACTTAAAGATAATATCTTTCCTCATTTACCTGGTCAGTTATTTGAAGTCTTTTTTTTTTTCTCCAAATTACTCTTCTTAATCTAAATATAAATATTTTAAATAAATATTTAAACAACTAAGAATAGAAATAACTCAATAAGCACAAGTGACTTGGTTTAACCTGAAGATAACAGTAGACACTAAAAGCATATAGGATATTTTTTTGAAATATTTATGTAGGAAGAAGGTAGGTTAATAGTAAAATTGTAGGATAATAAATCTATATATAATTTGTAAAAAGTTCACTTGTAATAAATGACCCCACAGGCTTGCAGTGAAATAAATCTAATTATTTATTGAAATGATATAAAAATAATGAAGAAAGTCATAATTCAGAAAGAAGATAAGGCAATCGTGGAAAGGAGGCAGCATGAGACTAGAGCAAATAAATCATGTTATATCAACTTCATAATACTACCCAAATTAATAAGTTAATAAATACAAAAAGAACAGTGTTAATATTGCATGTGGTTTTTACATTTAAGAAAGCACTTTGTATTTTAAGAAAACATTTGAGATTGTTCAAGTGCAGTCTAATTTAACATATTATTTGGAACAAGCTACTTGTTTCTATCTTATTGCTGACTAGTTTGTGTGTCACGTATAGATGAAAGAACAAATATAATATGTTGATGAAAATAGTCACATTCTAATGCATTCACATGTCAACATGGAACCAGAAACATGATTAAATCAAAGAGCTTTTCTGCGCCTAACTGGGCTAAGTGGTCTATAGTGATTGCATATTAGATAAACAGTCTTACCTGAGGTGGAGTTTGAATCCACTAAGAGCATGAAGAGGCTGTCAACTCAATTCACCAATCATCCAATACTTTCTACTTGTGCTCTGGATTCTTCCTTCTTAAAATCTCTGTTTCTCTTTTACAGTAAGTCACAGTATCACTGTTCTGCATTCTGAATAAGATGATCTTTTAATATATTTTATGTAAACTTTATTGTAATGTAATTCAGACACCATAAAATCTACCCATTAAAGTGTATACATTAGTGATTTTTTTTTTAATGTTCATGGATTTCTACAACCATCACCATTAGCTAATTGTGAAACATTCTCACTACCTTAAAGGAAACCCTGTATTCATTATCAGTCATTCCCCATTACTGTCTGCCTTGAGTCCCCAGCAAACACTCTTCTCTTTCTTTATGGATTTGCCTATTATGGATAATCTATACGTAGGGAATCATACCATCGTGGCCTTTCTGAATGGCTTCTTTTACTTAGCATGATGTTTTCAAAGTTCATCTGTATTGTCACACATATCCTTTATTTCTACTCATTGATGAATAATATTCCACTGAATAGATATGTCGTACTTGACTTACCCATTTGCCAAGCTGATGCTTCTTTGGGGTGTTTCTCCTTTTGGCTATTAAGAATAATTCTACTATAAACATTAGTGTTTATGGTTTTATAGTTACATTTTGGGGAGGGTGGCATTTATTTTCATTCTTTTTGGTATGTACTTAAGGATATAATTTTGGGATCATGTGGTAAACTCAGGTTTAGCAGTTTTAGGACCATCAAACTGTTTTCCATAGTTGCTGCAACATTTTACAGTCTCATCTGCAACACTGTCTGAGTGTTTATTCCACATCCTCCTCTCCACTTGTTATTGTCTAGTCATACTGTGGGTGTGATGTGGTATCTCATGTGGTTTGGGTTTGCATTTCCCTAATGACTACTGCCTTTGGGTATTTTTTCACGCGTTTATTGGCCATTTGATTATCTTCTTTGGAGAAATATCTATTCAAATTCATTGTCTCTCTTTGAATCAGACAATCTTCTCCTTGTTGAGTCATAAGTCTTCTTTACATATTCTGGAATTCGTTTCCTGGTAATATCTATGATTTGAAACAATTCTCTTTGTTTTTTTATGGATTGTCATTTCATTTTCTTGATGTCGTCTTTAGAAGCACAAAAATTTAAAATTTTTACAGACTCTAGTTCATCTCCTTTTTTGTTGTTTTCACTTTTGTTTTCATAGAAAGCATTGGCTGAGACAATATCACAAAGGTTTATTTTTTATTTTAAGAGTTTTAGAGTTTTAGTTTTTATATTTAGACTTATGACCCACTTTGAGTTAGTTTTCATATATGGTTTTAAGTAGGGAGCCCAACTTCATTCTATTACATTCTATTATAGTTGCTCTAGCAACATTTGTTGAAAAGTGTATTCTTTCCTTTATTGAATTATCTCAGCACCTTTGTCAAAAATCAATTGAGCACAAATGCAGGGTTTGTATATGCATTGTCAGTTATAATCCAATGATCTTTTTGCTTATTTTTATGCCAGTACCACACTGTATTGATTACTGTAGAATTGTAACAGGTTTTGAAATCACAAAGTTTGAATCATACAACTTTGTTCTCTTTCTTCCAAGATCATTTTGGCTATTCTGAATGCATCATTTTTGTTTGAATTTTAGGATCAGTTAGTAAGTTTCTGAAAAAAAGAAAAAAAAAGCAACTGGGATTTTGATACGGTCGTATTGTATCTGTTGACTAATTTTGGGAGAGTTGCCATCTAAGATATTAAATCTTCCAATCTATGAACATCAATTCCCTTCACTTCTTTAATTTCTTTCAGCAATGTTCTATGCTTTTCAGTATACAAGTTCTATACTTTTGCTGTTAAATTTATTCTTAAATATTTCAATATTTTGATGTTATTATAAATGGAATTGTTTCCTTGATTACATTAATCTGAGCCCTGTCCTCAGTCCTAAAAATTGATGAAGTAATTATAAAAATATAATTCACAATATTCCTTGATTTAAGTATAATAACTAACACTTAAGTATTATTTATTACACAGCTGGCATTATCCTAAATATGTTACATATATTCATTAATGTAGTCTTTATGCCACACTATGAGATACCATCTTACAAATGAGACAGAAGGAGGTTAAGTGATCCTTTCTGATTAAAACGACAAAACAACACCTGCATATTCCCTTATATCTTTTAGATCACTTATAGTTTCACTGGATTTTTCTTCTGCTCCCTACTTTCTCTATTGTCTTTCGCATAATATCACTTCTTCATGTTAGTTTATTTTGGATTTTGTCATTCCTGCCTTATGAAGCTTGACTGTTGACTGGAACTCTCTGTCCATGTGTAGGACTTACTAAATGGGCCTCAGTGTAAGGAAACCCTTGCTTTTCACAGGGAAACCACATTACCCCACACAAAGATGCCTATGGTTTTTATTTGTTGGCTCTTCAGCCTTTCCGAGAATGGACCTGCTAATGTCCTGTTGAAAGGTGCGTGTGCTGAATATAGGGATTGTGGAAGCAGACTAGAAGAAAAGGATCTGAGCTGCCACTATGTTCTGGTTGTTAGATTTTCAGTGAATCCTCATTTTTTGTGTGAAAACTCACCTTCACTTCCTCTTTTACTTGTGCCCCTGACTTAAAGGCTCTGGTGTTTTTGTGTGTTTGTTTTCAGTGAATGAACGTATAAGGGGGGATGGCTGGCTGGAAGGGAAGAAAGACAAAATGAGAATTACCTTGTAAAGCGTCTATTTCTAATAGATTTTATATTGTCCTCTGTTGTCCTGATGTGTCTTCCTCATCTGCTAAAGTACTTGTATTTTCTAATTCCAAGCCTTCCTGATCTAACGACAGAAGTCACTAGATTATGACATGGAGCCACTCCATTCAGGAGCTTATGTTTCAGCCCTTTCAGGTGTATTGTCAGTTATCATAACTTCTGAACATAAATTCGCATTTCTCATTTACCATGTTTCCCCTTCCATTTTTAATATCCTAGTGGGTTTATCTATCTTACTCTTGTTTGTTCTCAGTTTAGTAGTGTTAGAAGGGATCTTAGAGATCAAGCACATAATCCATCCACCACAATCAACTACAAGTATCTGAGACACGTCTCTGTCTCTTGTAACTATGACAATGTTTGGCACACAATATGGAATTAATAAATTATTGGTGAAGCCAATTGAATTGAATGGTACATAGTTTGAAAAAATGGTTTATAACCACTGTAACTAAATATCATATTTCAGTAAAATTACAATGGAATGACGTGGAAAAAAAACCACATTTTTTGTTGTTGAATTGTATACATTAACTGCTATATAGTCAAACTATGTGGAGTAAGAAAGCTCCTGGAAATAAAGACGCTTGGTCAATAAAATCTAGAACCCCGTGCCAGATGGCTGGGTATTCGCTGACTATTCATGCTGATTTCATTGTGGTAAGTTTGTTGCTTGAAAGCCACAGCCCAGTTATCCAATGGATTCAGTGTTCAGTTGAGACACTGAGACTCAATTCTAAATAATGTTGTATAGAATGAATCAATATATGGTACAAATCTTGCCCCTCCTTCAAAAATCCACCCTTCCTTTTGAATGGATATCAATATCCAAAAAAAACCAACAACAACAACAACAAACCTGTGTTAAAAATTATGGAGTCTATGTCAGACTTGGTCCCTGATGACATCACAAAAGAGAGATCCCTCATCTCTGACTTTTGCATCAATTAAACAAAATAGAAATAAGAAGGTATCCTATGTTATTGTATAACACTAGGACTTGAAAGTTTGTTATTAGCATTATCCTAATAATGAAAATAATGAATATAATGCCACCAATATGTTATTCATAGGAAATAAGTGTGAAATTGGTTTGAAGATAGGTTAGTATATAGTGTAATCTCTGGACAGTTCACAAAGCCCATCTGCCTTCCTCAGTAATTACTTCTACTAAGAAATCCTGAAAGGAAAGCATTTTGATTAAATATTTAAAAATACATATTTCTGTTTATTCTGCTGTGTGTATGCGTGTGTGTTGTGTTGTTTTCATCATTTTCTTTTTCTGCTTAAAAAGACAAGGACATTACTCAGTGATTAAGTCTTTCCTTGAGATGAAGGTCACACACTACTGGCCCAAATCCAGATATAGACTCTAATTATCATTTAATTGACTAGAATTGAAAAGCATTACAAAACTTCACATCAAAATCTGGAATTTTCCGTCTCTGTTGACAATAAGATCTGACAAGGGTGCGTCATTTCAACATGGCCGCAATCAGCTGGAGCTGACTGGCTCTTTTTCTTTGATAAGGTGTCTGTTTTCATTTCTCCTTAGGTGCAGCCATTCTCTCAATGTATACACGCATCCTTCCTTACACCTCATTCATGTTACCTGTCTTGTCCCAATAGGAATTTGGATCACAACCATTTTTGCAATGATTAAAAAAAAACTCTAGACCATTTAGTCATAAAACAAAATATATTTAGTTTGTTTTCTGGCACTTGAATTTTATAATTGTTACACAGATTTATTATCATCACATAGAGCTTGCATCTGTGATTATCTTAGCTGAGTGTCAGAAAGGTGGATTGCTATTATGATCTTACTTCTGTGTATTAGTTCATATTTTTTAAAAAACTTGTTAGTTACATTTTGTCTCATCTACTTATCTGCTAGCGGGAAACATGAAGCAGTGGTTGTGTTTAATCTTGAAATGGAAAGTCAATTTAAAAAATATAAACTATTAACCATATGTGGGCCTACATAAGCCTCATAGGAAGAATATGTATATTATACATCAGACTTCCAAAGGTATTTAGAAGAAGTTGTCATCGACTCACACATGTGCTCAAATTTCCAAATATTCTTAATACCATTTTCAGATGTGAACTTGGGGAAATCAGTGTTCTTTTAATTTTGTGTAGTGTTTAAAATAGAAATGAATTTTATTTATTTTATTTTTTTCTGTTTGGCTGCCCAGGGTGTGGGGAATTCGTAATTGTACTAGTTAGAATGTGTTTAGTTTCAAGCAATAGAAAACTTGAGTTCAAAGACCTAAACAAATAGGGGTTTATTTTTCTTATATTACAAGAAGTCTGCATCTTGTTTTTGCTGGCACTGATTCAGTGGTCCTATATTAACAGTGTTTGCATCTGTAATTTTCCTATCCTTGCTACAGTCAAAGCTGATTGCTATGACTCCAGGCCTCATGCCCACTATCGAAGCAGGGCAAGGGGATGAGAGAGAGAGATGACATCAGTTGAAATTATCTTTATTACCAAGAAAAGCAAAAACATCTCCAGAAATCCATCTACATAATTCAACATATGTCTCATTGGTTAGAAAGATTTCAGATGGCCACTTCTAACTCAAAAAGAAGCCTAGACTAAAAATATTTAGAAGAGATGGTCAAGGGAAAAGAGACAGGAATGAGTTTTCAGTTAGCCAACGATTTGTATGTGCCCATAAACCATATGGGTTATGATAGGAAAGTGTGTGCTATTTCCTACTATAGTAGAATTAAAAAGCACCAGATACTGACTTACCCAGTCACTCTTGCTAAGCATTTGCTCCCCTGCCGGTTTCTGACTGGATGTTTGCTACGGAGTAGAGGTAGTCAAGCAGGAACACTGAGTTCTAAGACCAGTAATGTGAATAATGCAGTAGCAATTTCTAGAGGCCATAAAGCAATAAAATCAGTGCAAACGATGGCAGCCAGTAATCAGTACCAATACTAGACTGATTTGGGCCATGGTGTGTCTGCGGTTCTGATACCCAGCTTACCTTATTGCTGTCTGTTCCCATATCTGATTCTGTAGACTTCTTGGATATTACTTCTGTGTTGAATCCCTTATTTGTTTCATGCATCCAAGAAGGTAACATAGAAGTTGGAACAGATAGTTGTTATAAGCCAAAGACATTCGCAGAAATAAGGAGAATCTGGGATTTGTTACTTGGAATTAGTTCCGACTAAAGGCAATTTTTAAACGTCTAATAAGCATTAAGGGATGGGTGTCTGGCAACCCATGAAATGCAATAGGAAATGAAAAACAATTATGTTATTATCAATGGTCACCTGGAAGAATCGCCAATTGAAGACAATGTTTAAAAAGTCATTGGGCATCAGAAATAAAATTCAAGACTGTAGAGTGGAGTGATTTACTCCAATGGGACCTTAAAACAAATAAATAGATGGATAAGTTCAAATTCTTATGTTGTTGTTGTTGTTTTCAAATGCAGGTAGAAGACCAGAAAATCCCTGTGCTTCTGTGAAACAATTTTTGTCATAGAGCCACTAGACCAAGAGCGAAAACCCAGACACAAAGTTTGGTTCTGTGGATTGTCAAATTATATTAATTGAGTTCACAACGTCTCAAGAAAGTTAGGGCACTGATAAGGAAAGAATGGCCAATAATCTTTAGAAAAGGGGCATATGTGAGGAATCAGAGGATCATGAGTACCAAAACTCAATCCGCTCTCAGACTTCCTTAGCAATAGGAGTGACCACTTTTTTCAAGTCACTGAAGCTGTCCCCTGCTTTGGTGAAAGACCTTGAAAGGTTTGAGATGCAGAGGTTTAGTGATTCCTGGGCTGGAAAGGATTGTCAAGGACTTACAAGGAAGCTGCATGGACAGTTGATCCTATGAGATTTAGAAAAGAATTATGTATATGGAACTCTCAGAATTGACTCAGAGGGTAGGAAAATTTGTGTCCTATAAGTTTCTCTCTTTGCAAAGATGTTCCCACTTTAATGAGGTTCTTAATAACCAAGGGAGACAACATAACTTTTATAACAATATGAGGTAGTATTTTTTCCATTCACTCTAGAAATTCCTAAATTAGATCGTGAACAAATAAGCAAATTAACCACGGTAGTAAAAGTGTATAAAGTATATTGCAAAAGTTCACCTATCTAATGCTATTGATGACTGTTATACTTTCCGAGAGGAATACCCAAAGACCCAATATGGCAATGTCCACCAAAGAGACAAGATAACCACCTGCTGCATTTGGCCTCCTTCTACCAAGGTTGAGGTAACAATTTGCCCTTACTAGAAGAGTCATATTCTGGATTTGGTTTTGCTTTTTCCAGCTTAGAGGCAAAGATACTTTAAAACAGTAGTAACATCCCACATATATTAGTATGTTTGGAGTGTCATAGCAATATACCATGGAAGGGGTGGCTTACACAACAGAAATTTGTTTTCTCACAGTTTTGAAGCCTGGGAAGTCTGAGAATAAGGTTCAGCAGGGTTCAGTTTCTGGTAAGAATGGTCCTGCCAACTTGAAGACAGCTGCCTTTTTGCTATGTCTCCACATGACTGAGAGAGAAAACTCCGGTTTCTCTTCTTTTTATAGTGACACTAACCCTGTCAGATTAAGACCACAGCCTTACCATCTCATTTAGCTTTAAAGACCCTGTCTCTAAATACAGTTGTATTAGGGGTTCATGCTTCAACATACACATTTTGAGGGCACAAAATTCAGTCTACGGCATCACGCACCACTGTTGTTGACCTAGGAATTCTCTTTACCGATAAACAAAAAAAAGTGCATAAACATATAAGCAAGAGAATGAATATATAAAGGCAATGCATTGATACACATTACGGTTGTACGCCCTTTCATGTACCCATAACTCAGAAACAGCTGACCATACAGAATGACAGGATGTCTTCTAATGTCTTTGTTATGGCACGATTGTCCGAAGCCACCTTATGTTGTTTGGAACCACAGCTGATTGATGATGTTGTTTTTCTTGTAGCCAGTATTCATAGACACGGGAACTAAGGGGGGAAAGTAGGAGTGTCAACTTTTTCTATTATATATATTAATCTACTCACAAATCTTTTCCTCACGACTCTGAATTTTTGTAGTTCAGAGGTTTTATTACACAAGGGAGAAAAACATCCCTTAGTGGACTTAGCAGGATCCAGTTCTATTAAACTGAAAGCTAAATTACCACAGGTCATTTGGGGCCTTTCCTGCCAACAGATGAGGACAAAAAGGCTTTAATAGCCTGATATGACTGATCCTGGCTATCAAAGTGAGGTAGGATTGCTGCTATACAGTGGAGACAAGAAGGAAAATACATGTAACTAAGGGCTTACTGTATAATATTTAAGAGCTATCTTGCTCGGTGCTAAAAGCTGATGAAATTCTATAGCAACTATAGATGGGGCCAACAAGAAATCTAAAACAAAGGTTTGGATCACCTCTATAAAAAAACAACAACAGGCTGAGGTCCTGATTGAAAGAAATGAAAATAAATATGAGCTTCTTAGTTGAGGAGGTAAGCTGTAAATTTTAAATATCGGCTAGGAACCGCTCTGGGAATGAGAGACGTAATGCAGATCTTTCTCTCTCTCTCTCTCTCTCTTTCTCTCTGTGTGTGTGTGTGTGTGTGTGCGTGTGTGTGTGTGTGTTTGATTTAAATCATTTATAACACCACTTCATTCCAAAATGCAGCGTTTATTTAAAAAGCATGATACTCTTGGGGTAGGCCTGGGTGGTTCAACCGGTTAAGTGTTCACCTTCAGCTCAGGTCATGATCTCATGGTTCATGAGTTCAAAGCCCACCTCGGAGTCTATGCTGACAGCTCAAAGCCTGGAGCCTGCTTCGGATTCTAGATCTCCCTCTTTCTCTGCTTCTTCCCTGCTCACACTCTGTCTCTCTCAAAAATAAATAAACTTAAAAAAAAAAAAAAGCATGATGTTATTGAAAAGCTGTAAGCGGGGCATATACCCTGAGTTGTTGTTTCAAGTGGGTCAAAATTGAATCCTCAGCATTTTCATACCTAATTCCATAGCTGACAGCAGTAACATATGAGTTGAGAAAAGATTCAGAGTAATTTACAAGGTTTTTCAGAAACAAACCATTTTTCTAGAGAAATGAACCCAGTTTGTTGGCTTCTGGAGGATTAAACTCTAACCAATTAGAATAACTGATCATAGATAATTAAAAGCCTCTAATACTGATGTGTTAATATCTTATAAGTTTCTGATGTATGGATTACTTTGTTGGCTGTTCCAACAAGATGTACAAGCATATGAACTTACTTGTTCTGCTAATGATGAAACAAGCCTAGGGAGATTGCAACCATAATCTCAAAGCTATTAAATGGAGAAGCTTGAACTAAAATATGTGGTTCAGAATCCAGATCAATTTTTTTTTACCATGTGACATTGATAGAGTTTATAGACATACTAAAAAAACAATACAATTGACCCTTGTAAATAAACTCATGCAACTTTGATAGCTTTGTTGCATGAATATTTTCCAAAGTTATCTTTGAAGCTAAGCATTAGGATAGTCATGATTTATGAAACAGCAATGATTAAACATAATTTTTGGTCACATGTTTTATGTTCCCTCTCTCTTCCTGGATTATATGATGATGAAAACCCGAAAAGGGTTTACATTTGGGGCACAAGGAAAGAAGGCGTTTTAACTTTACTCCTTCATAATGACACTACAATTTTTTAAAAATGTTTTCCTAATTCAAAATAATTCATGTCATTCTGTTTTTAGAAGTTATTTAAAAACACATTTAGCAATTCATGTTGTGGGGAGACAATCTTTGGAATTGTCACTTGCATATATCATTGATCCACCATGATATTTTCCTGAAAAATAACTTTGTATGGTTATTAAGTACCCATTTTCACTTATACTTATGGATACAAAAAGCTTCTGCTGATCTCTCCCCCACTTGTTTTCTTCTTGTATAAAAATTCATGAAATGAAAGAACCATGTCCTCACCTCCAATTTTTTGGAGCAGACATTGTACTAAGCTCTGATATCAGACAAGAGTATCTAGGTAAATATTGACAAAATAGTGAAACTTAAAGAAATATATGTTTGCCCTATAGTATCTTATAATACTTAAAAATTACTAAACTAGCAACATACTAATAAAGAATAAGCAAAGTAAAAATTCATAAGCAACAACGCCTCATCCTTCTTTGTAGGAACAGTTCATTTTCTATTTCAATTGACACAAATATAAAATGCTTTTCTTTAACTGAGTATCCATATTGATTTTGCTTTATGATCCGTTCATCTTCTTCATGACTTCATTCCTTTTACTAAGACCACACATAAGTCAAAATCCATCCATTCTCTAAGGTAGTCTCAATTTTCATGATAGATCAACACAGTTTTTGAGCTGAATACCAACAGTAATTCTCTTCTTTGTCTCTTTTGACAAGTAATTGTATCAACTCTATATTAAAAAAAACAAAAAAACAACCCTCATTAATCCACATTGTTCTTTACAAAACCAGAGGCTTAAGATTTTATGTTAGATGTTGACTGACCATGCATCTCAAATCCCTTTTTATTATATTGAAAAGGTTCAGAGGATGTTACTCATAAATGAACTGCACACCTCGGAAAACAATGTGGTTAAAAAAGATAGAGAGATGCCTGGGTGAGACCTGAATGAACTAGACATTTTCAGAGTGCTGAACGTTTACATTTTCAGCACATCTAATTAACCTTGTGGGTATTACATTCCAGTCGATGCAGAGAAACTCATACACATGCATGAAAACATCACTGCCACAATGAAATGGTGTTTCACACTTATACCCCCACAGGCAGTTTTCTTTATTTCAGAATTAAATGCATCAAAGCTGCATATTGGAGTCCACTTGAAACTTTTCCAATACCTGTTTCTCTTCCTTCATGTCTTTTCACTCTTAGCTCCTAGTGAGAATGGAAAGTGGAGACTGTGAAGAACCATGGAAGAAAAACCCTGAGCATATTCTCAACCACAAACATAAAGAAAACAGTATTCGAACTTCATGGGACTTTGTTTTAATCAAATTCAATCCCTTAGAAATGTATTCCTCCACTTCCAATCTAGGAAGAAACCCCGACCTGTTCACTTTAATGAGTAGAATTAGTGAAAACTTTACTCAACACATTATTTTCAACACAGAGTAGAAATAACATCACCACATGCTTATAGGAAGCCCTGTTCATAATCTGGTACTTCCTAAATCTACTCTTGAAAGCATAAATGACCATTTGCAAAATTTCTCTCATGGGCACTGTATACCTTTTAAAGTCCAATTGGGAGTTCAAAATCAGACAATAATATGATACTCATGGTTTCTTATATTGTGAATTCCTGATCACAGAGAAAGAATATATTCTAAAACTATATTTAAAACTATTAGTTTGGCATGAAAATAACTCAGAATAAATCCATTTCAAGTTTAAGTTTCTTCAAGCAAAAACAATAGATCAAGAAATCACTTTGATGCTTTTGACACTTTTGAATTCACTAATAAGAACAGCTGCATGATGAATTCAGTTGGCTGTGTAAAAATTTGTCATTCAGATGGGCAAAAACTTAGTCACAAAATGCATCATTTGTGGGGATAAACAGCCTCTGTCCACACTGACCAAATAGAATATGAAGCAATTTGTCCGTGAAGAAAATACAGAATTTGCACATACATGCTAGCAGAGGAGATGACTTCTTCAAGACGGATTTATTGGTCCTAATGTTGGTTCATTTATCAAGGTTTTGGTGTTGCTATTTTATCTTACTTTTGTTCTGTTGGTTTTGCTTTTATTTAACCATCAGTAGGGACTATTACCCACTTAGATTACTTACATTTTAGTCCAGAAGCTAACATAACTTTGTCCTCTTGCTTTCTTCAATTGTCCCTTAAAGATATTCAGGATTTATTTATGATATTAACATTTCTCAGAAACAGTGAATCACACAACTACTTTCAAACAAAAACATAAAAATAGAGGGAAAAAAAAGAAAGAAGAGACTATGTAAAACTGAACCAAGAATTTCCCCAATCATAATGTGGAGAAATGCTTTATCTCTCTAAATTTTAGACAAAAAGAAATTTCTAAGAGGGAAACTATGTCTGCTTAATCTCTTTGGCAACTGTTTTCCTTTTCTCCTTTCCTTGCTGTTTTTCTAAGACAGATCTAGTGTGCACATCAGAGAAGTAAACACTATATTCTGCAGATACCATATTACACACACAGCAATTTGTATGATAATTTTTTTCCTTGATTGCAATTTACTTTTTAAATATGCAAATTGTATAATTACTGCCAAAAAAATGTCTTCCATGTGTAACAACAACAAAAAAAAAGATGCATAAAAATGCTATAAATTTTGCAGAATAATGGGTTTACAGATGAAAAAGGAACGAACTATATTAGATAACTCCATTATGGAAGAAAAACACAAGAGGTTGAAAATCCTTGGAGTTAGAAATGTTTAGGTTGTTGTTGATAACTGTCCAGAGCTGCACCCCACTCTTCCAAAAACTTCGTAAGGTAAACTGTTTTTTCTCCTCTGATAGATTGTCCAAACATGATCAGCTAGATCAAAAGTAACGTCATAAACTCTAAAACTAAATATTTAAACCTTTAGCTAATAGAAATATGGGAATACGGCAACATAAAAATTAGATCTATGCTCATAATCAATTGTACAAATGATTGAAAATAGGGACTTCAGTAAACATCTACCCACACTTACTCTATGAATTCTCTGTATATCTTTTTTCTTGATAATTTTTGTATGACCAGATAGAAGAACACTGCATTTCTCTAAAGCAGATCGTCATCATAAGCACCGAACTTAGTAGTATAAGAGCTAAACCTTGCTGAGCCCCCATTATTTGCCGAGCTCTGTGCTCAGTGAGCTATAAACATCAGATCTTTTACAGTTCCCAATCAGTAGGCATGAATAGCATCTCAATATACAGATGAGAACTTGAGACACAAAGAGGGTGATTAAGAGGTAAGTCACAAAGCCCAAATTTAACTGTGTATATCTGGTCCTAGAGCCTGCACCCATAATGTTCTACCTAATCCTTCCTCTGGGAAATTGCCAGATTCAGTAGCCAGTTGGCTTGGCTGGGCACATGGGCAAGTTAAGTCATGCACATCTGATAAATGGAAAGCTAATTAACTTGCTTGCCTAATTCACAAAGAAGCTATGTAACATTATATGAATGAGCTTTGAAAATTGATGTATTATGTAAATGTAAACTACAGAAACTTTTACAAATGATTATTTATGCTGCATGGGGTTTAAAAGATTAAAAAGTGTGCATAAGGAAAAAATATCTTCAAAATCAAACACATATAATAAAATCCCGTATTTACCCTTTAATAGCTAAGAAATCACAGAAAGGATCCTTAAACGGGAGGAGACTGATTTTTTTCTCTGTAAAATGGGATAGTGAGTATTGCAAGATTTTTGATAGAACTGGAATAATTCATGGAAAACAATTTGACACGTAGTAGATGTTAAACAAATCATATCTATTATTTTATAAATCAGGAAAAAATATCTGAGCACCAAATCAGTACCTGAAAACTTGTATGCATTCCCTATTTGCATATTGCTTTTCAAGGTAAAACCATCTGCTGTCTGAGTGAAAGAGAATCTTAGTTTTAAAGTAAATAAACATAATTCTTTCCCTCTCTTAGATCAGATATAACTGGATTAACCAATTAACCATATTAGAAAAAAACATTCTGGCTAAGGCATATTTGCAACATGTCATCTTGAGTCAAATTTATGTTGCATGTATAAAAAAACGTGACTCACTTGGTGCCAGTTTCATGTGAAGGACCAAGGGAATAGGAGGCACCCATAACTGTGTTGCCAGTCCCCCTATGCTGGACTTGCTAAAGAGTTGGGAACACATCAGTTATGTGGCACTTTGAGGACCATCACTCCTAGCCTGTGAGTTATCAGAGTTTGAAAAAGTAGCAGGAGATTAAAAAGAAAGTTCTTTGGCGAGAGATGGGCTGTGGGGCCACCGCTCTTTTGTGGCAGAGTGGTGGGTAACATTACTCCTACTTTATGTCTAATGAGAAAGGCAAAGACGTTGATGTATGTCCTCTACAGTTGTGGGCACAGAAAACTGCTGTTTGGTAGACCCCTAAGGAAAAGAAAATCCAGAAATTTGCCAAATGACATACACGTCTGAAGTCTGACAGGTCAAAGTGTGCGTGAGTTCTCTCTGTGAACCAGATGGGGGGCATGTGTGGGCATTATCTTGAATTCTGTTCAAGAAGGTCACCTTATGATTAAAGGAAAACTCATGGAATAGCTCCAGCCATCTTCTTCCTGGTTTGATAACAAAGCCCACAGATAGAGTTATCTGCAGAGGTGTAGAACCAAGAGAATGAGCAGAGAATGATGCTAGGAAGGTGCCACACTGCTTCTGATGCCTGTTTAACCTCTGGTCTTCTGGTCATAGGATAGAGTTTTCCATTATTATTACCTAAGCCAACTTTGGTCAAAGATTTTGTTTCTTGTAGCCAAATCATCATAACCACTATAATATCTAATCTACAGGATTAATGTGAGAATTGGTAAAAGTTTATGAAATATCATTAATAAGATAGCTTTGAACATAGTTGACAGGCACTAGATAAAGAGTAACATTTTTACTCAAGGTTTTTGATAAAAAGGAGGGAGAGGAGAAATGAAACACACGTAAATCAATTGAAATACATCAAGGAAGACGAAATATGTATGCAGAAGTACATAATACACAAAACTGTGAGTTTTCAGAAGAGGGCAAGATTATTTCCAGCTGAGGACATTTACAGAGACATTAATTGAGAGAGTGTTGCTCTCTGGCTTCCCCCAGGCAAGTTTCTGCTCACAGACATGTTTGCCCATGTCCGAATCAGGCTTCAATCAGAGAAGCAGAGCCCTATGAGCTACACAAAGGAAGGAAGTTGTTATGGAGATTAGACTTTACGTAGTCATGGGAAAGATGAATGGTGGGGAGATCTATGCAAAGCTGTTGGCTCTGCATCTGGTGTTGGAACTAAAGTTGCAATAGATCAGTCAGGAGAACATTTGGAGAGGAAAGTCTGACAAGAAGTGTGCTAAAATAAGGAAAACCTGGCATCCCTGTTGATGAACAGAAACACACAAGAGCAAACATACTTGCGTCTCTTTTCCCCACCCTTGTTGATACGGGTAGTCTTCCATTGTAGCAGCACCTCTGACAACAGATCAGCACATAGACCTGGACCTAGACTTAAAGAAACTTTAGAAGATCTACTATGAATTGGAGGCATTACCAGAGGTCTGGGCACTGCCCCACACCAACAGCATGAGCTAGTAATCAGAGGTATCATGCCAGACCCTCTAATTCCAAATATAAGGCACTCTCGAAAATGCAAAACTAAGGAGATGATGTAAAGAGCATTGGTAGCTAAGGGTTGTGGGCTGGGGACAGGTCAATAGGGAGAGCTCAGAGGATTTTGAGGGTAGTGAAAATACACGGTATGACACCATTTACTTTCAGATAATAAAAATGGCTACTGCTTCACCTGCCACTTCTAAATCTCCAATTTCCTAAATTGTGTTGGGCAACCCCAACCCAAAGCCACACATTCTGACAAACATAGTCACAGCTTAGCAAAGCCAACTGTCTTTTTTTTTATTATGATTACAATGATTAGATAGCATTTAAACATTAAGAGATTTCACATAAATGACCAAATACTTGAGATTCCCTTAAAAGAAAATGATCTCTAGATATTGACAAATAGATTCTAAATTTATATGGAGAGGCAGCGGACTCAGAAGAGCCAATATCATGTGGAAGGAGAAGAACAAAGTTGGAAAACTGACACTACCTGACTTTACGATTCACTGTAAAATCAAGACAGTGTAGTATTGGTGAAAGAATAGACAAGCAGACCAATGAAGCAGAAAAGAGAACCCAAAAATAAACCCACCAAAATATAGTCAACTGACCTTTGACAACAGAGCAAAGACAGTGCAATAAAACAAAGATGGTCTTTTCAACAAAGGATGTTGGAACAACTGGATATCCCCATGCAAAAAAAAAAAAAAATGAACCTAGACACAGACTTCACTCTCTTTGCAAAAATTAAGTCAAAATAGATCACAGACCTACATGTAAAGCACAGAACTATAAAACTGCTAGAAGATATGTAGAGAAAACAAAAGTGACCTTGAGTATGGTGATGACTCTTTAGATACAATGCCAAAAGCATCACACACACACACACACACACACACACACACACACAAATGATAAACTGGATTTCATTAAATTAAAAATGCTGGCTCTGGAGCATCTGGCAGACTCAGTCGGTTAAGTGACCAACTTCAGCTCAGGTCACGATCTCATGGTTCATGAGTTTGAGCCCCGCGTGGGGCTCTGTGTTGACAACTCAGAGCCTAGAACCTGCTTCGGATTCTGTGTCTCCCTCTCTCTCTCTCTCTCTGATCTTCCACTGCTTGCTCTCCCTCTCTCTCTCTCTCTCTCTCTCTCAAAAATGAATAAATAAACTTAAGAAGAATAAAAATGCTGGTTCTGTGGAAGACAATGCCACAGACTGAAAGAAAATTTTTGCAAAGGACAAATCTGATAAAGGACTGTTATCCAAATTATCGAAAGAAGACTATAAACTCAACAAGATGAAACAAACAACCCAACTAAAAAATGGGGAGAAGACCTTAACAGACACCTCACCAAAGAAGTTATACAAATGACAAATAAGCATCCGAAAAAAATGTTCTTTGTGCTATGTCACCAGAGAAGTACAAATTAAAACAGCCATGAGATAGAACTACATACCAATCAGAATGACCAAAATTTGGAACTGATAATATCAAATACGGATGAGGATGTGGAACAAGAGGAACTTTCATTCACTGCTGGTAGAAACGCAAAATTGTATGACCAAAATGACAGTTTGGCTATTTTTTACAGAACTAAGTATACTCTGAACACATAATCCAGCAATCACACTCCTTAGTATTTACTTAAATGAGTTGAAAGCTTATGTCTGCACAAAAACCTGCTATAAAGCAGATGTTTGTAGTAGTTTTATTCATACTTGCCAAAACTTGGAAGGAACTAAGATATCCTTCAGTACGTGAATGGATAAATGAACTGTGATACATCCAGACAATGGAATATTATTCAGTGCTAAAAAGAAATGGGCTATCAAGCTATACAAAGGCACGGGGGAAACTTAAATTCATATGACTATGTTAAAGAAACAAATCTGCAAAAGCTAAATACTATATACTTCCAAACATAAGGCATTCTAGAAAATGCAAAACTATGGAGATGGTATAAAGATCAGTGGTAGCTAGGGGTTGTGGGCTGGTGAGGGGTCAATAGCGGAACTCAGAGGATTTTTAGGGTAGTTAAAATACTCTGTATGACACTATAATAATGGATACATATCATTATACATTTGTTCAAACTTACAGAATGCCCAACCCCAAGAGTGAATCAGAATATAAACGATGGACTCTGGGTGATAATAATCAATGGAGGTTCATCAATTGTACCAAATGCATGACTGGTGAAGGATGTTGATAATGGGGAAGAAATCTATGCATGTACAAGGAGGGGATGTCTCTGCATCTTCCTCCCAGTTTTGCTGTGAACCTAAAACTGCTCTAAAAATTAAATTTTAATTAAAAAAAATCACCCGGGCTGGCATTCATACATGACAGCAGTTGACAAGAACTTAGGAATAGGAACCTCCTTAAATGAGTCCTGTGCTTTCTTGTTTGCCATTATCTCCATCATTTCCTACCAAACTCCATCACCAAAGCCATGTTGGTTATCATTTACCATTGCTAGTGACTGGATGTTTGTGCCTCCAACCCCAGACCGTATGTTGAAGCCCTAATCCCCAATGTGGTGGTATCTGAAAATGGAGTGTTTGGGAGGTAACAAGACTTAGATGAGATCATGAAGGTGGGGACCCCATGACGGGGTCGGTGCCCTTAGAAAAGGAAGCAGACAACAGAAGTCTTTCTCTGACATATGAGGACACAGCAAGGAGATAGCTCTTTTTTTTTTACATTTTTTTTTACATTTATTTATATTTGAGAGACAGAGAGACAGAGCACAAGTGGGAGAGGGACAGAGAGAGAGGGAGACACAGAATCCGAAGCAGGCTCCAGGCTCTGAGCCATCAGCACAGAGCCCGACGCGGGGCTCGAACTCACGAACCATGAGATCATGACCTGAGCTGAAGTCGGACGCTCAACCGACTGAGCCACCCAGGCGCCCCAAGGAGATAGCTCTTTGAAGGAGGAAAGATCGGGGCGCCTGGGTGGCCAGTCGGTTAAGCGTCCAACTTCAGCCAGGTCACGATCTCGCGGTCCGTGAGTTCGAGCCCCGCGTCAGGCTCTGGGCTGATGGCTCGGAGCCTGGAGCCTGTTTCCGATTCTGCGTCTCCCTCTCTCTCTGCCCCTCCCCCGTTCATGCTCTGTCTCTCTCTGTCCCAAAAACAAAAACAAAAACAAAAACAAAAACAAAAACAAAAACAAAAAAAAAAACGTTGAAGGAGGAAAGATCTCCTCAAAGCCTGACGATGCTGACACTCTGATCTTCTAGCCCTGAGAACTGTAAAAAATAAGTTTCTGTTGGTTAAGCCACCCAGCCTGTGGTATTTATTATAGCAACTCAAGCTAATTAAGGTAAACTTCATGCTGTTCTTATCTTGTTTCTTTTTACACATGAAAACTGGATTCTGAAGGGTTTTACATTTGGGACCCCATATTCTGAAGGAGGCTTTGGGTTGAGTGTGAGAAGAGTTTGTGGTTAACATGTAAGTGATAGGTATTTCAGGAAGTGGTCTTGAAATGAATATTTTTAAACTCATGAACAGTTTTTGGTTTGGTGATGTTTGAAGTGTGGAGAGTTTGGTGAAATACTGTAGTTTGAAACTAGTTTGGATCCAGATGGCAAAGGGTCTGGAATGCCGGTTTTATTTGGTAGACGTCAGGAAACAATTGAAGCCTTTTTACAGAGATGAGAGAAATGCCTACAGCTACGGTATAGGAAAATCAATCTAGAAGTTGTGTAACTGAATTAGGTGGGAGCAGAGACAGATATGGGAACTATCTGTTGTGATGCAGCAAGTTTTATTTTATTATCAGTCTTTGCATGAAAGCACAATCTGGTTATTCTTGTTGCCACTGAGCCATTGTCTTTGTCCCATTTAAATGCATCGCAGAATTTGATGCCCTAGATTTATTTATCACTGTGGTTGATGGATAGAACTCCAAGTTTTCTTCTGTTTAAGGCAAACACATTCAAGCTGGTAATCAAGTTCATATCCAAGCTTCCCAGATGGTTTGGTTGCCAAGACTGTTCTGGAAATCTTGCAAGCACTGTTCTGCGGCATTTTAGCACTGCTGCTTTCAATCTTGGTTGGAAACCATAAAAATAAAAATTTCACTCATTATGCTGTAGAAGAGACCCTTACAGATCTATATTTGAAAGAAGGGGTATTATAGACAGCATCACATTCCTATGCAAAGTGAGGCACCAGATTGACAAACAGGTAAATTATGATTTACGGGATATCAAATAAATGATGGCATTATACTGTCACCAAAAAGTTATGAGGTCTCAGATACGTCCTCTAAGCGACTGATTGAGAGAGAAATTATTCAAACTAGTGAGCCTGCAAAGCCAATTTAGTTCCTTCTTGAGCAAACCCATGCTTACTCCAAATGATAAATAGAGATGGTGTCTTTCCACAGCAACTCCCAAATGACAATGAACCAAGGAGATATTACCCCACTGATTACATCTCAGAAAACAGAATCCGAGGGCTCAAAAGCAACATTGGTGAATATCTCCAAAATTTCAAATGAGTGCAAAATGACCAGCTGCTGAAAATAGAGATTAAGAAGTAAATAAATAGAAATATTTGATGTACATTAAATATTACTAACGTCTTCTACTCTTTTGGGAAGTAGAGCTTGAGCGATGATTGAACAAAACCACCAGTCCCTCTTCTTATCTGGTATAAGCATCATGTTATCCTTCTGCACACATATCTGGCTTGATTTTACTGACAGAACTTTAGGGTTATGTGCAGAGATAAAGCCGGGAGGCCACTAGGTGTGATTAAAATGAGAATACCTTGGGGGCGCCTGGGTGGCGCAGTCGGTTAAGCGGCCGACTTCGGCCAGGTCACGATCTCGCGGTCCGTGAGTTCGAGCCCCGCGTCGGGCTCTGTGCTGACAGCTCGGAGCCTGGAGCCTGTTTCCAATTCTGTGTCTCCCTCTCTCTCTGCCCCTCCCCCGTTCATGCTCTGTCTCTCTCTGTCCCAAAAATAAATAAAAAACGTTGAAAAAAAAAATTTAAAAAATAAAAATAAAAAAAAAAAATAAAATAAGAATACCTTGGTGCTTCATAAAATAAAAGAAGTGCTCATGTAAGCTGTCTCTCTAGAAGTCCTGTACACTAAAGTTCGCTGTTGCCATCTTTGGCTCTCCCAAGCCCTTGTTCCATTTTGGGGAATAGTATCTGCTAGACTTTATTTCCCTTTGAAACGAAAGCAGTTCAAAGACCTTCTCCTACAACCAATGGCCAACTTCCCTTCTTTTTCACTTCCGTGTAAGCCAACCTACTAATACAAGAGCCTCTTCTACAGCTTTCTGGTTCTAAGTCAACTTGCTTTTTTTCTATCCTCGTATCTGGTTTGAACCACAAATCTTGGCCAATTAGTGGTTTATAATCAGAAAGCAAGAATCAGTTCAGGCTTCCACAATAAAATATCCCAGGTTGCATGGCTCTAACAACAAAAATTTGCTTTCTCACAGTTCTGGAGGCTGGAAAGTCCAATATCAAGGTGCCAGCCAATCAGTTTGGTTCCTGGTGAGAACCTTCTCACTGGTTTGCAGATGGCCGCCTTCTCACTGTCATCAGACAGCAGAGAGATAGAGACAGAGGGATGACTGATCTTCTCATAAATCTACCGATCTTACTGAATTAAGGCCATACCCTTATGACCGGCCTCCTTTAACCTTAATTATCTCCTAAAAGCTCTGTATCTAAATAAACATTGAGGGTTAGGACTTCAACATATGTGTTTTGCTGGCACACAATTCAGTACGTAGCACACAGGAAATTACTTAACTTCTAAGCCTCATCGTCCTTATGTTGAACATGGGAGTAATACCTTCTTCAAGTGGCTGTTGTCCAGAACAAATGAGACATTGCATTTTAACAGTAGAACAGTTGTGAAGTAAATGTAAGCTTTCCCCTACATTAAACCACCTGGCTAGGTATCCATAGTATTCCCGGACCTGCACTTTGTCCACATCCCTTCCTCTGCCCTCCTGCTAGGTTTACATCTTTACCCAGTGTTTCCAAGCCCATAACAGCCATGATCGGACCTCTGAATGCCTACTCAAGTCCCCTGCTTGTGCTTAGAAATGTCTACCTGTTTACTGTTTTTTATATATACCCTCAAAAATCCCAGCAGGGATGTAATAGGTAGAAATAGATATGAGCTATTTAGATGTTGACAAATGGATGAAATCCTTGATTTCACTTATGCAGAGTTTGTACATTTCCACGCCTATCCAGTGGCTTCTTCAAACAAGTCGTGGCGTCAGATTCCAGAAGGGCTAACCGATAATATTTTCAAAGAAAGATTAAGAAGATTTAATACCGGCACTCTTTCTACTTATCTGGCCCTATCTTGCTTTTTATTTTTGTCCTATTACCTGCTGCTTTCACCAGACCTCTAGATCAATGGTTCTCTACTGGCAACATAAGGAAAAATGGCATCAATTGTTCTAAGGATGCTTTTGAGCAATTTCAAATATAATGCTTTATTTGTAAAGAAACCAAGTTCAGTGTATAAACATAAAACTACTTTATGTTTCCAAAAATTGCGATACACTGTGCACTGTTGATCCGTTCACGTTTCCTACTGAGACACTTTTGATGCCAGATCTAGCCACTGCTTTCCAGCTTCTAAGGCACGTGTGCTCTTGTTTCATCCCCACAAAACCCCCTGTGGGCAAATAAAGCACAGAAAGATAGGTGACCGGCCCACGGTCACCCAGCTAGACAGTGGGGAAGCAGAATTTGGACTCAAGCAGTCTGTCTTCATAGGCTACACTTAACCACGGTGCAATATCACCTTGAGTTAGAGGGAAGTGGAATCAGCCAGTATCCATGGGATTGTCCATAACCTTGGCTGTCTTTCCCTGGGATGGCATGCCACTTGTCACATGTCTCGTCAGCCCTTGAAGAATGACTGGACAATGCAGCTCTTTTATATTCTTGCTGGAAACAAGATCACATCTCATAGAAAAGGATTCTGAGAGTACAGTAACCGTTAGACACGTTTCTGCTTAATGAATTAAATCTGACCAGAAGCAGCAGATTACAAAGTCCTCTCCCCAAATCCTACATCTTTCTGTTATTTTAAAATATAATTTGTGGGCGCACCTGGTGGCTCAGTCAGTTAAGCATCCAACTCTTTTTTTTTTTTTTTTAAATTTTTTTTTTCAACGTTTTTTATTTATTTTTGGGACAGAGAGAGACAGAGCATGAACGGGGGAGGGGCAGAGAGAGAGGGAGACACAGAATCGGAAACAGGCTCCAGGCTCCGAGCTGTCAGCCCAGAGCCCGACGCGGGGCTCGAACTCACGGACCGCGAGATCGTGACCTGGCTGAAGTCGGCCGCTTAACCGACTGCGCCACCCAGGCGCCCCAACATCCAACTCTTGATTTCGGCTCAGGTCATGATCTCATGGTTCGTGAGTTCGAGCCCCGCATAGGGCTCTGCGCTATTAGCATAGAGCCTGCTTGGGATTCTCTCTCTCTCTCTCTCTCTCTCTCTCTCTCTCTCTGCCCCTCCCCCCTCAAAACAAATAGAAGCACTTAAAAAATAAAATATAATTTACTTTGTGTCGAATAAAATAGACCTAGAATGATGCCTCCAAGCTGGAAATATTCAGAGGACTAAATGTCAACATTCAGAATTTAAACTTATATGATATAAACAAAATCCAGTGTTAGGTTATTATTTTTGCATTCATAGAGGAAAATTGGTAATTCTCTTTCTCTGAGATCTTGGACAGGCTGGCCACTAGAAAGGGCTTAGATCCACCAGTGATTTGACCTATCTATTTGGGAATTAAGCCCTAGCATGCTCAGAATGAGAAAAATGCTGTTTTGTAGAAGTGCAGGCAGATTGGAAAAAGCGAAAATGAGAGACAAGAGACAGAAGGCATCTTGATTCAGCTTTTTTAGAGTCTGTATTATTCACCTAGCATTCTGCAAAGATTTGATATTTGCCTTCTTATTGAAAGGAATGCACATAATTGTAAAAGGAAAAGACTGCCTTTAGATGTTATTTAGGAAAAACAGCAACAACAACACAGCGTTAGAGATTTGAAGTCAGCTTTAAACACCCAGATGGCGTCTAAGTCATTAATATAATGTAAATGCCCACCATCAGAAAGTAAAGAAAGCAGTGAAATAAGTGGATATAAGGGTGCTACAACCTGAGTTTCCTCATTTCCAAGACAGGGATTCATCCCATGGGGTTCTCATGAAAAGCAATGAAATATTTCCAAATCATCACGCTCAGGGGCAGCGGGCATAGTGGAGATTGTGAACAAGGACTTGGGAGCTGGACTTTTTTTCAAATCTTACCTTACTTTCTGTTATTAGCTATGTGAGATCAGGAAAGTTACTTTACCACCGTGCACTTATGAGTTGATTTGAAGAGTGCTTCCCACATTGGATGATTCTGAGGATTTGGTAACTAACTAATCGTAAAGCGATTGGAACCGTGCCCAGATCAGAGTAACTACTATGGAAAATTTTGAAAAATAAATAGTATGTTGGCTGTTAATAGTTGGACATTTACTTCCTCCAGTTGCAGAATCAGCACCCCATTTTGGCTTTGGGGAATATCCTCACCACCTGTCTTAAATACAGTCTTAGTGATGCCTAGGTGCTACAACCAAAACTGGCTGGAAGGGGGGCAGGTGACCAGAGCTAAGCTAGTCAGTCACTCTCTCCCTGCAATTTGACTCATAAGCAGTAACCACAAAGACTGTATTGTAATGTATCCATCCTGACTACTGCACCCTACAGATACCCTCCGTGAATTCCTCCCTCCAAGATTTCCAGTTTGCCTAGTGTCTCCCCACTCTGGGACCTTATCCATCAATTGTATGAGGCAACTTCTTTCAATAAATGAGCCCCTAAACAATAAAATAAATTCAAACAAACAAACAAACAAGCCTCCATTGTTGTTGTTGTTGTCATTTTAATCTATTTCTATGACTTTTAATCAAATGTTCCCAGATGTCCACAATGGGTACCCAATAAATTTTATTCATTGTTAGAGTCAGAGTGATCCTTCTAAATTGTTCTTTAGTATTGAAATTAATTTATTAGTTCCATAAGAAATTAGTTATATCAGTGTGATCCCCTTCCGCAAATCAGTATCTGTTTATGCTCACTTAAACTCTGATGGGATTATTTAGTGCCATACCATCGTGATGCCCATCCATACCAAGCAGAAAGGCTATATAATTATAATCTGGCAAGGTTTGGCAGTGTGTATGACTGGGGAGTGATGTCTCCTCAGTTACCAATTGTAGCTCCGGGATCTAGTAGACTACTAGCCTGGTCAATGGAAGACCCACTGTTGGCTGTTCATTTTCTGAAAGTCTCAGAGGTACATAGTACTAAATAAAAAATGGGAGATGGGAAAGAAGTCAAGTCATTGATAACTCATGAGTTCTTGGTGTTGCTGCTATACCCCTCCTCTCACTGCTAAAATATAGAAAGAAATAGAGCAGAAAACAAAATATAATAGGTCTGAATAATCTCAGAATGGCTAATTGGGCTTTGAAAAATATTCCAATACTACAAAATAAACTTTAATTGCTAACACTCCAGACCCTATTACAAAATGAATAACTTCATACTGAGATGCTAGAGATCATATGGTGAGCAATTTGGAGGGAAAAAAAAAGACTTTGTTTTCCGGACTAGTTAAATCATTTATCAAATATTATAAGCAAATCTATAGAGACAGAAAGTACATTAGTGGTTGCCTAGGGCTGGGAGATGGTGTAGGAAGTGATTGCTAATGGGTACAAGACTGCTTTGGGGGGATGATGAAAATGTTCTAAAATTAGATTATGATGATGGCTGTAACCCTGTAAATATGCTAACAATCTGTGAATTCTGCACTTTAAACAGGTAAACTTTATAGTATGCAAGTTAAACTTCAACACGTTGTTTAAAAATGATTGAATCCCCATCTTTCGAGTTATCAGAAAGCTCTAGCTAGCCTGGATGAAAGTTAGCAGACTTGGATTAGGGGTGTTCAGAATACCCTAAAGCCTAAAAAGCCTAAAAATCAATAAGATGCACCCAAGTCAAAATCCACATTCAGATCCCTCGGGTCAGTACCAGACCGCCAATGGAAACCAAGTCTGTATTGCAAATGAGAAATGGGACTGTGTTAGGAAGGAGATGGACATTGGACTGAGCGGGAGTCATTTCAATTCAACTTGTTACCCTTATCGATTGGGCGTCATGGTCTAGTGAGCATTTCTCGATGAAAGATAATCCATCTATATTTTCTACCTGCCTGGTGTGGAGTCAAATAGCACCCTGCAGGTAGAGTAAAACAGTACACATTAGGGCACCCTTCACGGTTTTCTTCTTTCCTTATCTCAGTCTTATTAAGTACTCTCAGGCTGTTGCCAGTTGCTGACACACTGTCTTAGAGAGTGGGCCACACAGGCCACCCACCTAGCTGGCCCTGTGGAATTGCTGATGTTTGACTCGTCATGTATGAGGCTAACTGGTAAGGGCCTTCTTTCTCTCTTTATGTTACGAAGTTGTATGGATAGCAGCTCTCACTGTGAGGGACAAAGCCCTGCTCATGATTTACAAAGCATATATTCATTGCATACTGAAAGGAGCCTAAGACATCGAAATAATGAGAGTTTTAAAAAGTGATATTCAAGAAGAAAATAGAGGGCTCGCACCCACGAACTACAAGATCATGACCAAGGCGAAGTCGGATGCTCAACCGACTGAGCCACCCAAGTGCCCCTTGGCCATTCTTTTTCTGTTAGTACACTTGGGATCGATGACATTTAACACAACTCACATTTTAGTAGACATGGGCAGGTATGCTGTAGGATATAGGCAATCCTCAACATTTACTTCCAGGGAAGCATGCCAGATGACAGGACAATGAGAATAAGACTGTAGAAATTACTCCAAACAGACATGTAGTGAATTATGAATCATTAGCATGATTTAGCTCCTGTCAGTCATGATTAATTTGAGATTTGCCTCGCAATTAATTGCTCAACACACAAATCACACACAGATGTCATGAGAGCACGTCAGAGAACCTCCAGAAGGGTTCCCTCTCATAGCTTTTATATGAGAAGAAAGAGGATTCAGGGACTTGGGGCATTTTGCTCAAGTGTTATCAGTGTAAATTGAAGTCAACTCTACAAGATTAAGGAGGTCTCCCGTTACACAGTTTCCACCCCTTTTGGACCAGTGTGTCTCCACATTGAATATGCATATGAAATATTGATCAGGGGCATTTGGGTGGCCCAGTAGGTTAAGTGTCTAGCTCTTGATTTTGGCTCAAGTCATGAGATAGAGCCCTGCGTTGGGCTTCATAATGGGGATGGAAACTACTTAAGAGTCTCTCTCTCCCCCTTTCCCTCCAGCCCCCATTTCTCTCTCTCTCTCTCTCTCTCTCTCTCTCAAAAATAAGAAAAAAGAAGAAAGAAAAGAAAATACTGATCAACTAGGCAATCTTGTCAAGATCCAGAATCTCACTTTGAGGGCCCCTGGGTCGCTCAGTTGATTAAGCATCCGACTCTTGGTTTTGGCTCCTATCACGATTTCATGGTGTTCATGTGATCGAGCCTTGAGTCTGCACTGTCCATGCACAGCCTGCTTGGGATTCTCTTTCTCCCTCTGTCTCGGCCCTTTCCCTGCTCATATGTGCTCTCTCTCTCTCTCTCTCTCTCTCGCTCTCTCTCTCTCAAAATAAATAAACATTAAAGAAAAAAAGAATCTCACTTTGAGTTGTAAGGTTCTACATCTACTTGAAAGCACCACTGTATTTTGCAAAGCACTTTACGTATGGTTCTAGTATTTGCTACCATAACACCTATGACAACAGCAGATTATAATTGCACTTTTATAAATGGGGGTGTAATACACTTTGTATCATGCACTAAGTGATAGATAAGAATTCACGCTAAATTTGTGACTCTAAATCTTACGCCTTTCCCCCCAATCCCGTTTCTCCTTGATAGGAACACATGTTCTGTGAATGTCTCTTTTTGAAATGTAAAAGGGACTGTAACTTTTCCAAATGTCCTCTTATTTCCTTTGTTTATTTTTTCATTCTCTGCCTGTCACAGATTTTTCTTGACATGTTTCCTATGTTTAAATATGACCCCATATGATAGTAACTTTTACTATCAGTCTCCACCATAAGCCCTTTCAAGGTGAAGTTGTATTTCTTCCTCTAGGTTATTTACATATTTTTCCACTGGTTTCAAATCTCTTCTATAGTCAGTCTGTTAGCCATGGTACATTAAACACATTATATTCCCGTATTTTATTTCTATCTATCAATTTGCCTTTTAATTATATTTGCTGTTTGCCTAGAACTTTCCTGAACCTCTTAGCCCTGCTTTTGTATCAGAGTAATTAAAAGGAACGCAAGTTATCACAGTCCCAGGTTTCCTAGCTCTGAATCTATAAGGCAAATCATTTCTTTGCTCTTTTCAAGGACTTTTATGAAAATAGATATCAAAGGGTTCCAAATTAATTTTTTTAGTTACTTTTTTATTTTGAATTAAAGAAGTCACAGGAGGAAAAGAGAGAGAGAGAACACATTTGGAAGGGCGATTGACTGGAATTATAACTTGCAATATTTAGCTGCACATTATTTCATTGGGATCATGAAAATATATAAAAGATACACTACCGCTGATTTTTCTATGCAGAATTCTTAAAATGTATAGCATCTATATTAGTGAAGAAGACTTTCTTATTATTGGTAATAAAAATATTTTGTGCTCTATTAAGAATAAAACATGACCCTTTATTCTGAATATTATTTTGTTTTTCTATTATACGGGTAAAAGACCACTGGGTGGAATAATCAGTCAAGAAAACCCAGGGATGTATAACAACATTTCTAATTTGGGAAGTGTGTTTTCTTCCTGCTTAAATTTTCTGAAATGATCTGAAACAAAATCAGCACCATCTCTCTGGTCTTGCCTGGCTAACTGATTCAGTCCTCAATTCCTCCATGTACGGGAGGAAGGAAGAACACCTAAAAGAGAGAAATATGAACACCCCAGAGAGAGGAACCATTCCGTAGGTATCCAGTAGGTTATACTTCCATACTATTGTTTTTAAATAGTCACCACATTGGAGACCAGCTCTAACTGTCCCATCACATGCAGGGCTGATAGAATCAAGGCACATGAGCCTCTGATTTTGAATTGAATACATTCATTGAATACAGGTTGTATTCAATGAAAGATGAGATGACTACGATGTAGAGACACTTAGGGTAGCTTCAGAGAAGGTGTGTCTTTGGTTCACTTAGAACTGGGATATAATGCTACTCTTAGAACGTGTCTACTCTTAGAACTGGGATATAATGCTAAGGTCACTTATTACGGGTAAGGATTTCTCCCAAGATCTGGGTGTGTGTCTGCAAGAGAACTTACATTCCTTCTAGTCTTAAATTCCTTTCCTTTCCTGGAGATGTTACAGCACCCTAACACTTACCCCACAAGGACAAATCCCCTTAATGAGGGAGAATCTGGGTCCTAGGACAGTGATCTCCAACCTAGGCTTATATTAAAATAGATGAAGATTTTTTTTTACTTTACTTTTTATGTTTATCTGTTGGAGAGAAAGAGACGGAGAGAGAGGGAGAGAGAGAGAATCCCAGGCAGGCTCCACACTGTCAGCACAGAGCCCGATGCAGGGCTCAATGCCATGAACCGTGAGATCATGACTTGAACCAAAACCAAGAGTCCATGCTCAACCAACTGAGCCACCCAGGAGCCCCAGTGAAAAAATTTTTTAAACTTCAAATGTCCATGTTCCAGTCCTATACCAGGTAAACAGGATCATTTACACAAGGGGCTCCCAAGCTTTAATGCTTCTCAAATGATGGGGTGCCTGGGTGAGTCAGATGGTTATGCTTCTGACTTCAGCTCAGGTCATGATCTCACAGCTCTTGAGTTCAAACCCCGCATGGAGCTCTGGGCTGACAGCTCAGAACCTGGAGCCTGCTTCAGATTCTGTGTCTCCTTCTGTCTCTGCCCCTCCCCCTCTTGTTCTCTCTCTCTCTCTCTCTCTCTCTCTCTCTCTCTCAAAAATAAATAAACATTTAAAAAATTGTAAAACTTCTCAAATGACTTCAATGTGCACCAATTTTGGAAGCTACTTTGGAGATGATCTAGGTGTATAGTTAAAAAATAAAAATAAATCCAAAAGAAATTGGCCACAGAGTTAGGATGACTCCTTTCTAATCAAGGGCTCTTTGTACTGCAGTGGGAATTACTGCAAATACATTTTAAAGAGGATACACATTGAATGACTAGTCAATTGCAACTGAAGAAGACACGGATATATGTTGCAGTAAGGTAGGGCAATAGAAATCAAATTTAAAACCCCAGGGGGAGGAAATCACCAGGGTCAGTGCAAGTTTGTAGCAGGGGAGATTATGTCACATATTTACGTTATTATTTAATTGTATGTTAAACAGGATTTGTAAAATGAACTACAAATCCAAATACCCCACAGAGGCAGAGTGCTAAAAGCTTTCATCTCAGGTTGACACGGATTAGAGATTTGAAAGCCCACTTCTCCTTTTACCATGTCAAATTATAAAAGGAAAAATAAAATGCTGATTCGCGTCGCTAATGAAAGGTAACTGTGCAGTTATTGGAAACATACTTTCACTGCAAAAACGGATCTTATTACAGCACAGAGCTAGGCCTGCGTCTTCCTACCTTAAGGTTTTGAGGGTGAGATTGCTGTTTACTTTCATCTGGTTTTCATTTGGAAAATCCCATCTGTGCTAAGCCTGAAAGAATTGTAAAAATACTAAAGTTACAAGCATTTAAGTAAGGTGAGCAGAATTTCCTGGGTTTACTTTGCTAAAATGATGTTTAAAGAAGATTTTGGTGATGTCGGCTGTGAGACCACTATAATATACCTGCTATAACTAATTACGTGTCTGAGATGGGATGCAACGCAGGGCTTCAACCCCTCGGGGGTGGGGGTGGGGGCAGAATATGCCGGCAGCCTCATGCACTTACATTAAGTATGGACATTTTCAAAAGTGAACGCATTATACTTAAACTAATTATGCAAAACTTTGGATAATAGCCTATTTATCTGCCATTGTATATTATAATCTAAACACATGTTGCTATACACATAAAAGATGGGAATAATGGAGTGGAGGAAAGAGCGTTTCCATATTTCAAAAGAACTGAGAATCAAATCAAAACAAATAAGCTAGAATGTTCTCCTTTTATACATTACTCATAAAGCCTCAGGTTTACTAAGAGAAAACAATGTGTAGCTTAGTTACTCTGGCATCAGCGGATGAAGTATGTCTCAAGGAAAATAGGAGATATAAAAGAAATGGGAATGTCAATAAGTTAAATATGAAGGCTGTAAAAGGTATCTTGGCACCAGACATTACAGAAATAAAAGAGAGTGTTTGGGTCAACATGGCGTCTGAACAAGTAGGGACACTTATTAACCCCCACTTCCACCCCAGGTATACCATTTATATTAATGGAAATAATTCAGGCCAGATATTTGAAAAGATGACTTTGGTCTTTCTAAGGTGCTCATTTCATAGTTCAAAAGAGACACTGAGCAACCATCTGGCCTTTGCCCAACTTTGGATGATCATTCACTGAGTGTTTCGATGACGTTCAGACCAGTCATTGGTCCAAGAAATAGTATCTGTCTAGGTGATTTTAATCCAGCTGATCAAAATCCTTTGCAAGGTCTGCACCGATCACTAGCTTCCCCCAGATACGTTTGTAGAAGTGTAAGTCCAGTTCAAACTTGACCTCTAATTCTTGCCTGGTTGTAAAGTGTAGAATTTACAAAAGGTCCTCACCTTGAGGACCGATGAAGGAAAAGGGGTCCTTCATTGCTTCTTTGAAGAATTATTCCGGAAATTTAAACACACAGCCACACACACACACACACACACACACACACACACTGTGCGAATGGAACATACAGAGCCAAATAAGGAAGAAGGCTCTGCTAGCTGGGGTCTCCCAATCAAGATGGTCATGGGTATATATACTTACCATTCAGGAGTGAGGTGATCGTTGGAATTTCCTTTCTGTGGCTGTTTCTTCTTACTGGTCACAAGTCAGCTGTGTCACAACCTCTAGGTGATGTTCCGTGATGCCTGATTCTGATAAATTCTGATAGATTCTATATGAAAATTCCCCATTACATTTTCATAATGATATTTGCATTTAAAATAAAATTTGTGGCACTTTCTGACTACTTGATGGTCAGTTTATACCCCAATACTATAAGGAAGGTCCTAGAAGGCAGACAGAGTATCTTATTTGATTCTCTACAAGTAGGCATAAATAAATATTTTGATAATAAATCAGGATATGAATGAATATTTAACTTGGTTAAATTAAGTAGATATATAATTTATTATCTCTATTTGCAAGAGCTTTGAGATCCTGAAATATCCAGCATCATGTTTAGAACTTCCATTCTTTCTATTGTCTTATATAAATTACTTTAGATTGAGTCTTTTTAAAAAATTTTTTTAATGTTTACTTATTTTTGAGAGACAAAGCACAAGCGGAGGAGGGGCAGAGAGAGGGAGACACAGAATCCGAAGCAGGCTCCAGGCTCCAAGCTGTCAGCACAGAGCCCGATGCGGGGCTCGAACTCACCAACTGTGAGGTCATGACTTGAGCGAAGTCAGACGCTCAACCGACTGAGCCACCTAAGCGCCCCTAGAATGAGTCTTAATAATTTTTTTAAATACACTATTTTTAGACATAGAGAAGCCTATAATGATACCTCATAATCACACAAAGTGTGTAGCTTACATTAAGATTTATTCTTGATGTTGTATATTTTATGGGTTTTTAAAAATTATACAGTGACCTGGATCCCTCATTATAGTATCAGACAGAATAGTTTCACTGCTCTACAAATTCCCCATTCTCCATCTATTCACCCCCTTCTTCCCATGACTCTCGGCAAACACTTCTGTCCTTACCAGCTCCATAGTTTTGCCTTTTCCAGAATGCGGGATACCTGGAGTGACACAACACGTAGCCTCTGCAGACTGACACCTTTCACTTGGTGATATGCATTTATGGTTGCTCCAAGTCTTTTCATGGCTCACCAGCTCTTTTCTTTTCACTGCTGAATAACATTCCATTGTCTGGATGCACCACCGTTTATTTATTTACCTACCGAAGGGCATTTTGGTGGATTCCGAGTTTTGGCAGCGACGAATAAAGCGGCTATAAACATCTGTTTGTAACAGGTTGTTGTGCAGACGTAAGTTTTCAGCTCAGTCGGGTAAAATACCAAAGGGCACAATTTATGGATCGGGTGTAAGAGTATTGTTAGTTTTGTAGGAAATTGCCAAACTGTCTTCCAAAGTGGTTGTATGATTTTGCATCCCCATCAGCAGCGATTGAGATTTCTTTTTGCCCTTCATTCTGAGCAGCATTTTGTGTCCTCAGGTTTGAGGATTTCGGCCATTCTAAGAACGGTGTAGTGCTATCTTGTTATTTTGATTTGCATTTCCCTACTGACATATGATGTCAAGCCCTACTTTCACAGGCTCCTTTGTTAACTGTGTATCTTCCTTGTTGAGGTATCCACATCTTTTGACCACTTTTTAATCAAATTCTCCATGTTTTTATTGTAAAACTAATTTTTTTTTAACTTGGAAGCTTTATCTAAGTTGTTCTCAAAATTTTTACCAAATTGTTAATCAATAAACTGTTCCTACAGTTCTCAGAGATGCTGGTAGGCGGCTCTCATGTTTACTTGAATAAGTTCAATTTGTTCCTATTATTTTATCTAAACTCACTTTTTGTCGCCAGACATTGTTTGAATAGCAAACTGGATAGAGATTGCAATGATGAGCACCCTGTACTCTACACTGAAGAAAGCAAGATTTCAGAAAATGAATGAATACAGCGACAAAAATACTATAGAGGACTTTAAATATTACTTTTCTGAAAATTAAATAAATAGTAGTATGGATTTAATTCTAAGAGCCAGACCCCAAAAATGTGTCATAAAATTGAGTGCCACAGAGGTTGCATTTTCCCAGCTGTATGCCCAGCATTATAATTTCCCAAGAAACATCCAGAAAGAGAAAACTGACAATATTTGATACCTGTATTTAGTCATTCTCTAAGGATTATAAATGTGATTTCAGGTGATTTTAATGAAGGAGAGAGAGAGACAGAGAGAGAGGAAGAGAGAAAATGATGACAGAAGAGAACTTTTCTCACATCTGGCCACTTCACATCTTTAGCCTTTTAGATTTCCAAATCCTGTTCCGGCAGGGTAAGCAAAGCGTCCTTGCCATGACTCACTTTCTGTACAACAGCTTGTTAGAGAACGAAAATGGAATCCCCAATTAGAAATATATACATAGTGTTCAACTTGTGTCCAGCTCTGCAAATGGAAGGGACAGAAAATAGCAAATGCATTCCATTTACATAAAACAAACACACTTTGCTCTATAGGAGACATCTATTAAAGCATGATGTTGCCCAACCAGTTTGAGCTTCGTGCAATTCCAAATAAGCCAAAAATCAGAGATCTCTGGTACCCAGTCCTGGCTTTCACAATATGGGAATTTACTTTTTTTAAGACAAGGAAAAAAAACACACAGCAAATTATATTGCTAATGAGAATTGCTTGTATGGTGCCTGGGCGGCTCAGTCAGTTGAGCATCTGACTCTTGATTTCAGCTCGGGTCCTAATCTCACGGTTCGTGAGTTTGAGTCCGTCACCGAGCTCTGTGCTGACAGTACAGACAGAGCCTGCTTGGGATTCTCTCTCTCTCTCTCTCTCTCTCTCTCTCTGCTTTCCTCTCCCTCTCCTCTCTCTCTCTACCCCACTTGCACTGACTCTCCCTCAAAATAAACAAACTTTAAAAGAAAATTTTTAAAACACGGAATTGCTTGGACTACCTGAAGCTTAGGAAATTCTTTGGATATTAAAACAAATTGTATTAGCGGATACTGGGAATAGTCACAGATTCAGGGAAAGAGTTTACAAGACATTGATCATCCTATCCCAATTTGTGTGTTGTTGCAAATTGACAGCCATCATTTTCTTTCCAGGGCACATAAAATCCATAGTGAATACTAATCCTGATGAAGGGAAGTGATTCCATCCTGTGACTAAGATCGCTGTTCAACAGCTCTACGCCTGCTACTGACACTGCTCAGGCAAAGCTCTACTTCATGAACTGTCTATACGTCCAGTGGATTTATTCTGTAATCTCTTTGGAAGCAGATGTTTGCCTTGCCTGCCAATCAATGATTATTTTATTGAGTGCTCCGTATGTTTCGTGGAGTACGTGGTACTTGTCCTCAAGGGGCTTATAACTGCTGATTGGATGTCTTGATTAATTTAACAGCTAGCTAAAGAGGAACTCTGTTTGTGTGCCAGTCTCTACATGAGCAGCTCTTAATCTCCTCAATATTCCTGTGTCACGGATGTTTTTATTGCCATTTTACAGATGGGGAAATAAAAGCTCAAAGCTCAAGCTCTGGGAGTAGTGTTGGAATTCAAGCCCCAAACGCTATGCTCCAAAAGCCAATGTGATTAATTTCACATATTTTCCTATGCTGCCTTCCCTTAAACTTCAGAAAAAGGCTTCCTCCTCACCTTTGCTCTTTTTATGACATAAAAATAGCCTTATTTGCATTTAACGCCCTTTACACCGCTGACAGTAATCTTGGTGTATTTTTAGGCCATCGTAACTTTAGAGGAAAGCAGGAACAAATGGGAAAAAGCATCCAATATTGAAAAGTGCTCAACACGTAGCCAGGAGAAATTTTTGCTTGGTCGATATGTTGCGAACCTCAATGTTTGCAATGTAAATTCACTCTAGGGTGAGTAAGTGCCCTTAACGGTAACAACAGCAGTAACAGGGTTCATGCACAGCCTCTTTCCCCTACAAACAGTGTTCCAAATGAAGTGATGTAGTAAAACGATGTCTTGGTCTGGGAGAATTAAAAAGAAAGTCTTTATGGAAATAGCAATATTACATTTTGGTAGATGCGGCTTAACCACATCAATGAATATATGAAGGACAGCAGGCTGAGTAGCAATGTGCCACAGAAACAAAGATGCAAGGTAAGCATTCTGAGGCAGTGATCGTGTGGGTTCTCGGCTACCCGCCCCCCAACCCCTGTCCGACAACCAGAAGGGCCTGTGTCTGCCTGCGTGGCTCAATAAACCCTATGCTTTATTAAAGAAAGTACCGATAGTGGTCCTGGGGGAGGGGGCTAGGGGGGTGGAGGGGCTCAGTTCGTTAAGCGCCCAACTCTTGATTTTGACACAGGTCATCGTCTCACAGTTGTGAGATCGAGTCCCACGTTGGGTTCAGGGCAGCGCGCAGAGCCTGCTTAGGATTTTTTCTCTGTCCCTCCTCCTCTCCTGCTCTCTCTCTCAAAATAAAGAAATTTAAAAAAAAAAAAAAAAAAAAAAAAAGGTCTGATAAAATGTATTACCATATCATTATTTATTTCACTCACTTATTTATTATTGATTAACTTATGAGCATGATGATGATTAATATTTAACCACTCATTTTTTCCTCACTTTTAAATAGTATTTATCTAAAAAAGTGAACCACTTAGCTGTTCGATAAACATTTGCTGAGCCCCGTGTAATGATTCGACACGCACTTCCATAGCCCTTAACTAGATGCCGAATGTTGTCCCAAGTTCCTCACAAATAGGAATTATTTACTCTTCTTTTTTTTTTTTTTTTTTTTTTTTTTTAAATTTTTTTTTTTTTTCAACTTTTTTTTTTATTTATTTTTGGGACAGAGAGAGACAGAGCATGAACGGGGGAGGGGCAGAGAGAGAGGGAGACACAGAATCGGAAACAGGCTCCAGGCTCCGAGCCATCAGCCCAGAGCCTGACACGGGGCTCGAACTCACGGACCGCGAGATCGTGACCTGGCTGAAGTCGGACGCTTAACCGACTGCGCCAACTTCTTTTTTTTTTTTTAATTTTTTTTAACGTTTACTTATTTTTTTTTTTTTTAATTTTTTTTTTCAACTTTTTTTTTTTTTTATTTATTTTTGGGACAGAGAGAGACAGAGCATGAACGGGGGAGGGGCAGACAGAGAGGGAGACACAGAATCGGAAACAGGCTCCAGGCTCCGAGCCATCAGCCCAGAGCCTGACGCGGGGCTCGAACTCACGGACCGCGAGATCGTGACCTGGCTGAAGTCGGACGCTTAACCGACTGCGCCACCCAGGCGCCCCTAACGTTTACTTATTTTTGAGACAGAGAGAGACAGAGCATGAACAGGGGAGGGGCAGAGAGAGAGGGAGACACAGAGTCTGAAGCAGCCTCCAGGCTCTGAGCTGTCAGCACAGAGCCCAACACAGGGCTCGAACTCACCAGCTATGAGATCATGACCTGAGCCAAAGTCAGATGGACTGAGCCACCCAGGCGCCCCTATTCTTCTTAACTTCTTGAGCCTTCTTCACAATAGGTACACTATTATCCCATTTTCCAATTGAGGAAACTGAGGCAGAACAAAGCCGGGAAAACTTAACTGTGGTCAAGTGGCAGATCCCTGGCCGCAGGCGTCACACTATTAACTGTTACACTTTGTGCCTCTCACTTTCTCAGGAAATTTTCTCGATTATTTATCCCTGAAGAGGTAGTGCGGTTATAAGTATATTTGGTTATAACCAAATTTTGGTTGTGGTACAACTAAGGAACAAGGAAACGTTTTCTAGCAACATTTCAGAAAATCCCCAAGCAAAATAATTTACCGGGTCATATATAAAATATATATGTTCTTAAAAACGTTAATGACCTAGGAGTCGGACCTAATTGGTCAGGTAAGTGAATGTGAGAAAATCTGCACTGTTTCTTAACCGCAGGAATGTTAATATGCAGACATGTTTAGGGGGAAAAAAATTAACTTGAAGGCTATGATGAATTTTATTTTATTACTTTGAAATTAAAATGTGTACGTTTGCAGAATTCATCATCCACGTGCCGCCCACTTCTGCCTAGTATTTGTCACTGCAAATCTCAGCAGATGGAAGCCTTGGTTGGTTGAACTATCTGTAGACTCGTCTCTGTTCGCCATGTTTCCGGTAGCAATATGGGCTGGCAACTGTAGTAAAGACATTTTGGTTGACACTGTGTGCCATTTCCTGCCCGCCCTCGTATTGAACACAGGGGTGCAGTTAGCGGAAATTGCTTTGTAAATCGGCCGGGGCGTGGGGGGAGGGGGGGATGCGTGGAACCGGGGAACGGATCAATGTTTCCATGTTATACCAGGAGGCCATGACAGCGATGCTGTAAGTCAGATGTGCCTGGTGAAGAGTTTGGTCATGCTTGACTAAAACCCTATGTCTATTTTGAGACCCTTGAACATGCAAACTCCATCTTTATTCGTGTTACCACATTAGCCCAAATTCTTGATTTTCACAGCTTTCCAGCTGAATCTGTCTACACAGATCAGGTAATTCGCTCACAAGCCAGATCCGTTATCATTAGCCCACTCTTCTCTTTGGAACTCCCAAATCTGCGGTTAATTTCCTCAGCCATAAAGAGGAGTCAGGTTCTGAGAATGGCATCTCGTTTTATTTACACAAATAGGCATGTTCCTTACAAGAATTTCCATAGCATTAGAAATGGGAAATGACCACTTTCTCACCCAATATTACTGTCAAAAATCGTATTCGGAGGACGAGGTTTCGAGTGCTAAGGTTTTAAATAATTTATAGCACATGTGTATGCCATAAACAAAAATATATTTGAAGCACATGAATAACATGTTAGGGTTTCTTTTTTTTTTTATCGTTTTCTTTCTTTTTTGAAGAGGGAACAATAAGCTGGGTTTCAATCTGAGAGAATTGAATGACTCTTATTTGCAGAAAACAAGCAATTTGGCCGATCATGTTTAATCAAATTATTCATGTGTGAGGGCTGGCATATTTTCTTTGTGGGAGCAACAAGCTAAGTAGGAATGTGCCGTCATCGTAAAGCCTCTGTGTGTGAACATACTCTGTGTGGTCATTTTACTGTCTACTATTTGCTGACTGGGGAAGACAACCAGACATTTTTTTAAGTCCCGGTCGCCTACTAATTGCAGACTTTCCCTTGTTATTCTCCTCTCCTGCTTTCCTCTCCTCACTGGATAGTGACAGAGGACAGGCCAGATTTTTTACGTGAATGTGAAGCAAAAATGTGTTCTCGAATATACCCTGTAAAGACATTCCAGTGGTAAGTGTAATCACATCGTGGTCAAAATTCCCTTTCTCGACAGTTTCTAATTTATTTAATAGCAATTGGCATGCTCACTTTCTCTCTCCTTCTATCGCTCCACCTCGCCCCTGGCATCCTGATTCTTTTTCAAACTGGTTTGCCACAGGGAGAGATACACAACTTTTGGGCTCCAGGGACAAGGCAGGAAGAAGATGGAGAGTGTTCAGCTGTGAAATCTCTGAATGTTGTAGTAGGGATCAGAGAGCAAGTGACATCACCGTGGTTCAGGCCCCGCTTTGGCAGAAATCTGTTCTCAATTTTTGAGCTGCCTGGAAGCAAACATAATATTTTAGCAAAATGGGTTATAAAATCAGTGTGTTGGTTGGTATTATGTAAGTCAGTCATTTTATCATTTTACATCTCTAAAAACACTCATGTACATTAAGGAGACATTGGAATTTAGAGCAGGCACCAGGACATTGGGACATCAAACTAACTAAAGAGGAGTTAATGGCTCCATGACTCGTGTTTTGAGGGGTCCTAGCTGTAGCTCGCTCCTCAATAACAGTTTACTATGTGCCTTGAAAATGGGGTTCAGGGGAAGGGAACATGGGGCCCTTTTGTTTTTCCTAACCACTATCTCTAATGAGTTACAAAGAATTTCCTTTTTCTCTCCCTTCCCTCTCTCTCTCTCTCTAGCCTATTTCTTGGGCCACGTTTAGCAGTTTTCTTATGTTGCTGAGCTACTGAAAGTCCACTCCAGTTGAATTCAGTACTCATATCTCCAGCCTGGCTGTTCCTGCAAAGTGATCCTAAGCATGCTTCTGGGTGAGACTTTCTATGAGTCTGACTCCACCCAGCCCTCTGGTCCTGTCCTTCGGCGTGGTCACTCACAACCTCTGGGTCACGCGGGCAGTTCCCCAGCCGGCCAGCCCTGGGGGTGAGTCAACAGCCAGCGAGTGGATGCGAAGCTATCTGCTAGAGTGTACCCAGCCATCTGTGGCGAAACAAAAGAAGCAAGGGTCATCAGCTTCACTGCTGGTCCCTCTATGTGCTCAGGTATCTCTCTCTGGATTTGTTTCCTTCACATCAGGTAAGTGCAGAAAGAATGAACAAGGTCACTACCTAAACTGGTATGCACTGTGGGAAGGAGATAAACATTCATTTTGCAGAAATCCTCCATACTTATAAGTGATTTTCCTGGTGACACCCTCACTAGATGTGGGACGGTTGGCATCCCCTTGTAAGGATCAGAAGGAAAGCCCTGGCACTCCTCAGTTAATGCCTCCCAGATATGAAGATCCCTCGTATTCTTAACCTTATGCAGTCAGAAAAGGCAGAGACTGGACTGGGGGTAGTCTTATCAAGCCCCAAGAGAGATATCTGGCCCTCAGTTCGGGCATGTTCCTCTTTAGAATATTGGCTACGTGGTGTCCACTTCTCCAGGGCTTTGAGATTTAGTCCTCAATGCCAGGATAGGTAGAAAGGCATTTCTAAAGATTATGTGATGCTACCTTACCTCACGTGCAATGGTTACTTTACAAGAGGAATAATTTTCAATAACGGGACCAGCTAAAGGTACTGTTAAGTGTCACATTTTGAATTGTGAATTACTGTTCCCATCACCCCTCCTGAGTTCTCTCCTATCCTAGGTGTACTCTAAGTTAGAGAGAAGAATAATTCATTTTATTATCTGTTTGAAGTATTCCCCACCACCTTGAGAACCCAGGACAGTACAAACATAAATAAATCCCACTCTAACATGTGATATCTGGTGTTCTGGACATTCAGTGGGTGTTTATCAAATATTCCTGCTGTAGAAATAATCAGAAGACTGAAGAACTCAGACGTTACCAGATCTCGATCACTTCCTTGGAGCGACTGAGACGACAATGGTAAAAAGTAATATATATGAATGCAAATAGAAGTAGCTTTTCCTCCAAAGAGTTAAAGTCTTCGTAAAAGTTATTATGTTTATTATGGAATATTTTATTTGAGATAAGTACTATTCATCTTCAGATTGCATGGATTTGAAATTTGACAAGCTGACGCACACAGTGGCTTATTCCAGTGCTCAGAATGTGGCTGGTTGAGGAAACCAAATCCAAGATATGGTTTTTTTTTAGAATTTCACATCCTTTTTTAAAAAAGGCTTATTTCTTTACTTTTGACCCAAAGAGACAGAGAGAGAGAGAGAGAGAGTGAGCAGGGGAAGGGAAGAGAAAAAGAGAGAGAGAATGCCAAGCGGGCTCCACGCTGCCAGCACAGAGCCCAACATGGGGCTCAAACTCACAAACGTTGAGTTCATGACCTGCGCCAAAATCAAAAGTCAAACGTTTAACCGACCGAGCCACCTAGGCCCCCGGGTTTTTAGAATTTCAGGCTAGAAAGGCTGGGCTCCATGAACGCTGCTTAAAGGAGGCATCTTGCTAACCTTCTGTATCCATTCCTGCTTGAGATCAAATTCCTTTACCCCAGAGAGACCTGGCACATTCAAGAACCTCAAATTGCAGGAAATAATCGAGGATGGCTTATGGTGATCGTTCGTATCATATGCAAACCTTATGAGGTCGGGGAGCTGTGTGGAATAACACTGCTGCGTCCTAGCCACGGAAATTATCCGTATGAATGGTTAGTTGACTGTGTCACTCCAAACCTCAAATATGTGCAACGCTACTTTCATTCAAGTCATATGTGTCCGGAGATCTTCAACGCAGCACAAGTTACTGTGAAAGCAAAAGCTATGCATAAATTCCACACCCCACCCGATGCCCGACTCGGTATTCTTCACCTGTAGATGCAGATTCTTCTGAAGAGAGCATCTTGGGCTTTCCCTGTCTTGTTTGTAAGAAGCAATACTGAGAGGAGCCATGTCTCGAAACACAGAAGGACGTTCTGACAGGACACAGAGTTCTCTTCTGCCAGGAGTATTTAGAGGATTTTTTTAAAATTTGGCTTCTGAAAAAGAGCAGCTGAATTATCACATGTAATAGAGCTGTAATGATTTTGGAACAGGGGGAAAATTGCCTTTAAAGGCACGGAACTATGTTCACATACGCAAATGTGTTTATACAGACACATTCATGCATATGCTGATAAATGTGACTTTTTTCCTTCTTTTCTTTTCAGTGCCGAAGAGAATTGGGCCAATACTTTAAAAACATTATTTTCTTTGCTTCCAAACTTTTTTTGTTTCCAGTCACGGAGAGCATAATGCTATCTGGTAAGGATAAATTGGAATGCCACTTATTTCTAGATCTCATACGTTTCTAAATTCCCCGCATTCCACCTCCATCTTATACAAATAAATAGGGCCTCCGTTTTTGCATTTACATCAGATGTCACACTGTGACAAGTAACTTGCTGCACCTGCCGGAGAAGTGTGTCCATTTTTTATTAGTTCCCGTTCGGGTAACTGAAATCCTAAGGAAGAAGTTACTCTGCACTGATGAAGGCAGTGTTGTCTCCAGAGTCGAACAAATTGTCTTTCTCGCTGGTGCTGATTCCTTCAACACTCTCTGGAACTTGTCAAGGACGACTAAGGTCAAGAATAGCTTTCCCATTTTAAGCTACATGACAAAACAGCATAAAGTGTCCCATTTCAGCAAGACTGCATGAAGTTTATTCCTGTCATTGGTGCAATCAAATCAAATCTGTTCACCAGAAGTCAAATGTATTAGCTCCATTCTTTTTTTATAATTCAAGAATTAGAGAGCCATCTACTGGCCTAATCTTCGTGAGTGGGTTTCCAAAAGCTAGGGTACCATCATGAAGAATTGAATCACAGGCCAAAAGTTTAAGCCAAAGAAAAACTATTTACCTTTCCCATTATATTGGGGGAAAGAGAATTAAATGTTTTCTTCTTCTGAGACTAGGGAAGAGAACAGAAGTACAATTTCTGTTGGAAAAATTAGATAAAATGGAGTGTCTATTACATAAGCAAAATGAAATGATAACGAATATTAACTAACAGTTAATCAGCAAGTAGTGATGAAAAACTATGCTGCACGTTCAGGTTTTGTTCTAGAATAATTATAAGACATGTTGAGTCTTGTCAGAGAATGTATATTCTCGTTTGAAATACAAAGAAAAAAATAGGACACTAAATGCATGATACAACATTCTGGCATCACAGTAAATGTACAGGACTTACAGTTACAACACCTATGTCTAAATGTTGCTTATCCCACTTGTGACCCTAAGAATTCGGGGCAGCTCACTTAGCCCTAGTGGTCAGTTCTGAAACTTGAGGGAGACAATATATGCCTCATAATTTCTTATAACTTATTATAATAATATGCCCAAAGTAAAAGTCTGTCGTATACATACAGGGCAAAAATGCTAGGATCATAAAGTCTAAATGCATGAAGTCCCGAGATCTAAACATGGAACGAATGTTTATCCCATAACCCGCTCCCCCCACCCCCATTAAGGCCAGAGTACTTACGGGTGGTGTTATAAAGAGGGCCTGAATAATGCTGAAAGCAAGTTGGGTGGGCATTTTATAAACTATTTAAGTCATCTAAACATAGAACACCTCAGTCTGAAGGGAAAAAAAAAAGTTAACACCTGATTTCCCATGGCTGGTGGTAGTTGAGTTTATATTGACACATTTGAAGGATGGGAGGGAGGACGAACTAAGTGGAAATTTAATCTCTGGCTAAGCCGAACATGGGTTTTAAACAATCAGTGAGGGAGAGAATAAAAAATCAAGTATGGAGTAAAATGAAAAAGGGGAAGACGATAAAGAATTTCAGAGAGCATGAAGCTGAAAAGGGAGACTTCATGAAATGTAAGTGAAAACTTCGAAAGAATCAAATTCGCTTGGAGAGCAGGAAGTAAAAATAATACTGTTAGTGACCCAAATCTCTGGGATATCTAGAAGTTTGTGGAAGCGTCCCGACTGTTAGGTGAGCATACTTGTTGCAGATACACGACGGTCTTCTGGGACCGCTAAGGAAGGCGATGGCCCCTGGAAGAACACCGCTCCCCTCCTTCAAAGCCCTCTGGAAACCAGGAGTTTGCGGACAAAAGGTCTGAGACTCGGAAGCTTCTTTGCACAGAGAATTCTAAAGCCTACGTTTGCTTCAAGAATAAACGCTGGTATGAGTGTTTCTTCTTCGGGTGACTTCGTTCGAAAGAACTTCCCCTGTATTTTGAGAACGTAATGAAAGAGCCCTGCATCGGCCTTTTGCTTTTTCCGTTTGCATGATGACAGTGAGTAGTATAGCTATTGTTAATTTGTAGACAATGACGGCACATTACTACCGGGCCACCTTGTACGTTTCCCAAGTGTTTCCTATTTTTTGTCTCAATTAAAGAGCGTGTCTGCCAGCATCGCTCATCATCGGGGAAATACAAGTCAAAACCATGAGGAGCTATACCACCTGACACCTGTCAGAACTTAGAAATAACAGGTGGTGGCGAGGATGCAGAGAAAGGGAGCCCCTCGTGCACTGTCGCTGGGAATTCAAACTGGTACAGCCACTTTGGAGAAGGGCAGGGAGGTTTCTCAGAAAGTTAAAAATAGAGCTACCCTACAACCCAGCAATTGCACTGCTAGGTATTTATCCAAAGGGTACAAAGATAGTGATTCAAAGGGACCCATGTACCCCAATGCTGGTAGGCAAGTTACAGAATGGATAAAGAAGTTGTGGTATATACATGCAATGGAATATTACTCGGCCACCAAAAGGAAGGAAATCTTGCCATTTGCAATGACGTGGATGGAGCTAGAGTGTGTCATGCCAAGCAAAAGGAGTCAGTCAGAGAAAGAAAAATGCCATGTGATTTGGCCCATGTGTCAAATTTAAGAGACGAAACAGATGAACATAGGGGAAGGGAAAGAAAAATAAAATAAGGTAAAAAACAGAGAGGGAGGCAAACCATACCAGATTCTTAACTACAGAGAACAAACTGAGGGTTGCTGGAGGGGAGGTGGGTGGGCAGATGGGCTAAACGGGTGATGGGCATGAAGGAGGGCACTTGTGATGAGCACTGGGTGTTATATGTAAGTGATGAATCACTAAATCCTACTTCTGAAACCAATACTACACCATATGCTATGTGTTAACTAGCTTGAATTTAAATAAAATCTTGGAAGGAAAAAAAACAAATAAAAAGCATATTTGCCACTTCACTATTTCTAATTTAAAAAAACTCATTAAACGTGATGTATATCAACAGTAATAGATTTAGTGGAAAATACTTAGGATGCCTAAACTTTTTTTTTTAATCTTTATTCATTTTTTTGAGAGATACCGAGGCAAAGAGACAGAGCACAAGTGGGGGAGGGGCAGAGATAGAAGGAGACACAGAATCCGAAGCAGGCTCCAGGCTCCGAGCTATCAGCACAGAGCCTGACACGGGGCTTGAATCCACAACTATGAGATCATGACCTGAGCCAAAGTCAGACACTTAATTGACTGAGCCACCCAGGCACCCCAAATATATTCTATTTTCTGGATAAAACATTTAACCATTCGCAGTCTATATTTGTAATACAGAATTCAGACGTAAGGTCCATTTTTCCCCCCACACGTACCATCTTTAAAGGCCCAACAAACAGGATACCTCTTTACTGAAGCCAGTTAAATCCTGGTGCTGGAGAAGTCTGAAGGTGAAACACAAGTTCTTATAGCACAGCCTGCTGATTTAATCATCGCCACCTACAATGAACTAAGCTTACGTGCATGTGTATCTTATTTTGTTCCCATTCCTTTCTTAACTGCACTGCAAAATGTCTCTTTTGCACATGAACATTTATTTCCTTCTCTCAAATGAAAATCCCATATTCTTCCCTCTGAAGCCCCCTCTGGGGGGTTTTAACGGACTCCTCACTTGTATTTATATTTCCTTTGCATCTGAATTAGTGTCGTCTTTAATAGATTCTGGCATAAAGTATTGCTTAAAATAGATGCCATGCTCTGGGAGGGGTCAACGGGTTGACGGATGACCGTCTCCCACCACACAAACCACAAGTCCACACTCACACATCTCTTAGCCCGTAACACGATGGAACGGGAAGAAAATGAGGCACACTACCCGCTAGGAGTTCTGCTATTCTGATCAGGCCATTTACGCTAGGAATGAAGGCAGTGTACCTGGTTAACGGATCTAAGAGGTTGCTAAAACTAGCTGGACGTCAAAATTACCTGGAAGATTTGTTTTTTCTTAAAAAGAACTTACCTGGACTTATCTTAAAAATTCGGAATTACATGCCCCCCAGGATGGAATCCTAAAAGTTGTGTTTTAAAATCCCTTTTAGTGATTCTTCTGCAGGCAACTTACCATTCACGTCGGGAACCACTGGCTGACCCAAAACTACATGAAATTAGTTAAGCCTTTGACATACACGTTTAAATTAGTTTGAGATACTTCTGCCTGCTACCTTCTGGCCCAGCCAACTAGAATCCTTTGTAAGGGTTTAGGACTCAGGCTCAATTCATTGTTTTGTCTGCGTTCCTTTGCCCGGTTTTGTATGCTTCTAACTCAAAGTCTATTCGGAGCAGAACAGATTTTTGCAAGCGGAATTCTGGATGCTGTGTTAGAACTCAGGACATCCTGATGTAAGCTAGATTCCCCACGGTCGCCCTACGATTTCTAATACTTATAACATAGTGTTATACTGGCTTAATAAGGTGAATCGAATTAATAGTTAAGTTTAGAACTTGGGGGGGTAGCCCTCCAATCACGAAGGCATTTTTTAATAGAGATAAATTGAGTACAAAACCATCATCTGAGCTACGTTTTATAGCCTTGGAAATCTTTGGAAAGCTGGGACTCAGTGTGTGGATTTTCACATCAGACTGGGGAAGTTCAAAGCACATCTTCCATTTGTTTGCAATTATGCTGAAACTGTTCCATCTTTCTTTTTTCAGTGTTTATTTATTTATTTATTTATTCATTTATTTAGATAGGTAGAAGGAGGGGGAGAAAGAGAGTCCCAAGCTGGTTCCACACTGTCAGCACAGAATCAGAAGTGGGGCTCGATCTCACAAACCCATGAGAACATGACCTGAGCCTAATTCAAGAGTTGGACGCTCACCCCACTGAGCCACCCAGGCGCCCCTGTTTCATCCTTCTAAGACTCAGTTGCTTCATCTGTCAAATGGTGATAATTACATTCTTTATAGCCCACGGTTGTCATGAATATCACATGGCATAGGCCATGTAATGCACTTAGCACAATTTTTCAGAAAATAAGTACTAATACCTGCTAGTTAACACTACTTTCACTATATTATTATCATCCTACTGCAAATTTAATAGAGGCAGCCCTCAGAGACACGGCGAGTTTGGTTCTAGACTTCTATAATAAAGTGAATATTGCAATAAAGGGGGTCAATGAGCTTTTGGATTCCCGGTGCACATCCTGGGAATGTTTACACTCTGCTCCATAGTCTATTAAGGGTGCAATAGCGTGTCTCAGAAAGTGTACATACCTTAATTAAAAACAAAATATTTTATCGCTAAAAAATGCTCCCCAACATCTGAGTTTTCAGCAAGTCATGATCACTGATCACAGATAACCACAACAAATATAATAATAATGAAAAAAAGGGTTTGAAATATTGCAAGAATTAGCAAAATGGGACGCAGAGATGCAAGGACAGCAAACACTGTTGGAAACATGGGGCTGACAGACTTGCTTAATATGCAGAGTTGACACAAACCTTCAACTTGTTGGGAAAAAAAACCATGCAATATCTGTAAATCACAATGAAGTGCAGCACGCTAAAGTGAGGTGTGCCTATAACAGATACCCTGAAACGGCTGGAGAATTTAAGCTGGTTTTCTTGGTTTTGTTCAATCCTCCCCGGTACCCTTGGCAAGATAATCTACAGTACTAAAAAGCCTGAGATGGGATTTGCCACAAGTAGGTGCACTTAGTGGTTGGACTATTGCCTCTTACAGTGAACTGAACTCTTGAGCATGTATCCCCTCTTTTGTTTCCATTTCTTTCTCAACCAGGCTGCAAACTATGTCTCGCACGGGAACTTCACAGATACAAAATTGCAGGAAGAAGCCTGGGGAAGTTTTTATTGCAACACCAGAATCTCTCCAAAGCATCCTGGGAAGGTTATTTATTTAATCTTCCTCCTTCTTATTCCATCTTGAAAACAAGGGGGAAAAAAAAACCTGTCCAAAACCTCAACATTCCTACGGAAAAATATCTGTGCAGGATTCAGTAATTACAAAGACTAAAGGAGATGCCACTTGGAGATAAATTGATGAAAACCAAAACCTTCAAGAAAAAAAAAAAAACAAAAACATTAAGTATGCGCGTAATGACCCAGATTTCTGCCTCTACCATTTGGCTAGTTTTAATCTCGGGCTTCTTCATTGTAGTTGATTGAATAAATTGATCTCTTAGCTGTGACAGGTAGCTTCTGTACGTCTCAGACAATGCCTGGTTTCTGTGTATTTCATAGCTGCGGTAACATGCTGTGGGGTTTTATCTGTACATATTTATGCCTTTGAAAATGATCTCAGCATGAGCTGTTAAATGTTATTGGATTTGGTCAATATTCCATGTGAAGTGGTGAGTACTGCTCAGCTAAGTCACCTGACAAGTCCCTGCAGTTAAGGATTTAATTTATAACACCTTCCAGAGCAAAGGAATAAAACTAAAGTACCACTTAAACCCACATTATATAATATGTCTATGTATCTCAATTCTTCCAGAGGCTGAAGCTGTTGAACCAGCTGGACAACGAAGAGAGTCTTACCTTTTCATAAATGGAGGGTCCTAAAAATTTTCTTCCTCGCACGGTGCCACAAGGAGTCTTTTTTTTTTTTTTTCCTATGTAACCAAAGCACTACTTTAAACAGGTATTTCTGCATTTACCACTGTCGTGAAATTTCAATTGTGCATGCATTTTTTAGTCTGAAAATATAAAAGCGCTTTATTCAGACATGAAGTAAACCTCTCGGGATTGAGGAGTAAACATTTTAGAGATACAGCACTTGATGCAAGTGGAGGTTCAGTTCTGTGGTCTGCCCAGGACAATCGGCGGGATATAAACGAAATAAAAGCAGGGATTCTGGAAGTTAGTATTTTAGTATGCCTTTAGGATGTGTCTGATGTGACTGAAAGAAAATTTTTTTTAATGTTCATTTATTTATTTTGAGAGAGAGAGAGAGAGAGATTGAGAGAGAGAGAGAGAGGTGGGGTGGAAAGTGGCACAGAGAGAGGGAGGCAGAGAATCCCAAGCAGTCTCCGTGCTGTCAGCACAGAGCCCAGGTCGGGATTCAAACCCACAAACTGTGAGATCATGACCTGGGTCGAAGTCAAGAGTCTGACACTTAACGGACAGAGCTACCTCGGTGCCCCTGAAGGAGATTTTGGACATCGTAATATGTCTTGGAGAAGATTGTTTTGAATTGAGCTAATGGGGTGATCTATTTGCTTCCTGAGCTTAGAGGTCCAGTTCTCTCCAGGTTTGGTATGTCCTCTGCTATGAGTCCTCAAAATAAACTTTCTGTCTCTCTCCTCTCCTTCTGGAACTCCAGCGATTCTTGATGAGATTCTCTAAACTGTGTTGCCTTTATTTACTCTTTTTTCATTCTTTCTTCTTTATTCTCCTCTGACTGCGTTGTTTTCAAAGTTCCAATTGTGTAAACTTGCCGAATCCGTATTCTGTCTGGCTATCTACCATGGATACCTGCTATCGCATTTTTTATATCATTCAGGGAAATCTTCAGTTCCAGAATTTCCATGCGTTTCCTGTTTACGATTTCTATCTCTTTGTTACATGTCTCATTTTGTTCATGTATTGTTTTCCTAGGTATGTTGAATTGTCTTTCTGTGTTACCTTGCGGGTCTTTGAGTTTCTTCAAAATAGCTATTTTGAATTCTTTATCAGGTAATCACAGATCTCTGTGTCTTCAGGTTTGGTTATTGGAGGATTATTATGTTCTGGTGATGTCATGTTTCCTTGATTGTTCACATTCCTCAGAGTTTTGCACTGCTGTGTTTGTATTCAAAGTAGCGGTCACCTCCCCCAATCTTTACTAGTGACCTTCAGGTGACACATTTATTTGTGGGCAGATGCTGAAGTTTAGATGTTAAAAGGAGGAAAACATGAGGTGTATCTTTTATGCCATGATGTGGATATCACTCCAGACTACGTCCTTATTAAACAGGTTTATATTCTATTCATCATCACTTTTTGCACTAATTTTATGTTTTTAAAAAATAACACATTAAAATATTATTTACCTTAGTTGTTGAATGTTTTGATCCCCTTTTAAACTGTGTGTACTAGAGGAGGGCCTTCTTTCCCTCCCCCTAGTCTTGGCCCTGCATTCCTGATTACTCACCATGCGAATAGCAATAGTCACCCTCCCCCTTTCATTTTGTACAAAATTATATTATTACACGTATCACACAAGATTATATCATTACACATATCACACAACAAAGTTTCCACATCTCTAAGCACCGCCTACGCACATTTCATCCTCAAAAACGGGAGGGGAGGTAATACTGATTTTCCCATTCCACAGATGTGAACACTGGTATTTAGAGATGATACGTAATTACCCAAAGCTACATGCTTCTGAGTGGTGGAGGAGGGATGTGAAATCTAGTCTAAGTACGCATCCTTCACTTTTTAAAAAAAACAAATTTTAATGTTTATTTTTGAGAGAGAGAGAGAGAAACACACACACACACACACACACACACACACACACACAGAATCCGAAGCAGGCTCCAGGCTCTGAGTTGTCAGCACAGAGCCTGACGCCACGAACCACGGGATCATGACCTGAGCTGAAGTCAGATGCTTCACCCACTGAGCCACCCAGGAGCCCCACACATCCTTCACTTCTACTGAAGACTGTATTGAATATATCTGAAGCTTGTGTCAGCCCCCGAAGGAAGAGCATCTGGACTGACTGATCCCCCTGCAGTTGGGAAGGAAGACTGTGACGGTTGTATGCCCTCTGCCAGCCAACGGAAAATGGGTTATCGCATTTGAAGACTTAAGAGTTCTTCCTGAGAGACTGAAGGTCAGCTGCCTGAAGCTAATCTTCTTCCCAAGGTTGTGCCCACAGTTTGAGGCTCTATGTTCCATACTCCCTAGAATGGCTGCTTTCTCTTAGGTACTCAACACACATATAAAAGGAATCGATACGCACTTTCAACTGCCGCTGACAGAGGAAGGTGGATTCTTGTTTCCAAATATTTCAGAGTAACCTGCTCCTGTAGAACTATTAGGTCTGTGTGACTTGTCGGCCCACCAGACTTCAAATAAAGTTATTTCAATAGATAATGAAAGTCTGCCAAGCTCACAAGACAAGGGAAACCTTAATTAAAATCAATGAAGAAAAAAAAATCTCTAAAAACAATTAAGCACTGAAGTTGACTTCTTTTAATTTGGGGTCTGAAGGTCTTCTTGAGAAATTACTGAATCACTGGGATGATTTAATTTGGCTGCCTTGAATTAAATTTTGGTAGATTAGAAATAGTCTCTCAGATACTGTGTAATGTATAATCCTGAGTAGCATTGTAGGAACAGTAAAAATCCAAAGCAAAAAATACAACATTTAAGGAGTCGATTACACGGAATCAGCTGACTTGCGGAAGAGATTCTTTCAGTTGAAATATTTCATGGCCTGTTTGTTCCAAAAAAAATTAGTTGGAATCATTTTTGAGAAGTAAATGGAAGTTTAAATATAAGTTTTACTCAAGGGTCTATGTTTCAGTCTCAGACTTTTTCTAGAATTCAGCGTATTGAAATAAATTCATCAGTAAACAAAACAGAATCATGATTGCATAATTTCTTTATAAACTGTTTATAAAAAGTAGGCAAGGTCATGAATATTAATAAGAATAATTGTCTTGTTATTCATTGTAATAGGCATCTGTTATTTCTATAGCTGGTATACTAATTCTCCTTTGGGAGAATACCTGTTACCTTCTCTCTTTCTAGATGGTTCTTGTGGGGCTAATCCGTCCCCAGCTCCACTGGATACGTGTGATTCAAGTCAAAACCAATGCACCATTCCATTTGCCAAGATCAAGGATGGCCATGTGATTCAATTCAGTCCAAAATTTACAAAAAAACAAAAATGAGGTTTAAGACTTTATGTTTAATTGATTAAAGAAGAACATCTCTCTCTCTCTCTCTCTCTCTCTCTCTCTCTCTCTCTCTCTTTATGGACTTTAACCAAGAGCATTTGTGCCTAAATCTGCTAGAATCACTATGGGAAGAAAGAGTAAAGGAATGGAGAAAAGCCAAAGCCTAATGATATCATTTGGACTCCTGGATCAAACCTATTCTGAAGCTTACATCTAAGTTTTTTAAGACTATGACTCTTTCTGCATAATACAATTTGGATTTGGTTTTCTCTTGTTTGCAAATAGTGAAGCAAATGTCTCTGAGGAAGCTTATTATCCCTCACCTGACTTTGAGTCAGATACCATTCCATGAATGAAATGCATACATTTACTCGGGTTACATTAATAGGAGATAACTAATTCTCATTTTCTTGAATGAAAGTTTCCCTATCTATATATTCCATAAAGAAGATACTTGACCTATTCAGAGATTTTTCTCATTCACCTTAAATTTGCATATGTGCAACCACTGAGCAGGTCTTTAAAAAACTCAGCCTTTAAATTTTATGAGGCCCTTTCTCTTCTGAAAGTATGACTTAAGCCAGGAGGGCATCATAAAACAAGATAATAATCTGAAATTTCCCAATTTATTATATAGGACTGATCTTACTATGGTCAATTGACAGTAGTATTAGGCAGACAAGGAAGGAATAGAGAAAACCACAGTTCCAAAGTGAATTCGGGGTAGCAAAGGTTGATTAATGATTGAAGAGCATTACATGGAAACAAAAAAAAGTTTAAATAATTGGAAGCATTATTATTGAAAGCAATCTGACCCACTTTCTTTGATTTCTTATATCTGTGAACTGTTGTCAAGTAACTTACTATTGTACCATCATCAGAATGGATTGTTTTTGATAATCACATCCCTTCCTCAAATGTTTATGTCGGGGTAAAAAAGGGAGACAGCCAAACTAATGACATCCAGTCGTATGAATTTTCACTTCCTTGGTTGAGTCAGCCTTGCATGGACGCAGTCTTTAGGAAATTCATGCCCAAATACTTTGGTTAATGATGAACTTACTCTGCAATTGTTTAACTCCCTTTGGCTTTTCTTTCCCATCTGTAATGGGTGACACATCCCCCACTGAGTCACTTTTGACTTTAAATTGTGAAATGATGCCAAAGCTCTTTGCAAAAATAAAGTGTTCTGTATGTGATTCATAATCAAAATAATGATGTTAACCTCTACAGAGTCTCCTAAAAATAATTATGCTTCATAGACTCCAAATCGGTACAGCTGGCTTGAGTTTCGTTTTTAAACCCACGTTAAGTTAGAAGCATTTGATCAAGTAAACCTGCCTTAAAAGCAATAGACAAGCTAGGGAGAAGATGGAATATCTAGTTAAGAAGAAACTAAGTGGAAAGAGTCAGAATGTGGTTTTTGGCAATTTGTATACGTAAACACAGGTCTATTCCCAAAGGCAGGGAAGTAATTCCTTGTTTAAAACAAAACAAAAGAAGCAACAACAACAAAGAAAGGGTTGATAAAGCCAGAATGAGTCAATACCTTTTGAAAAAACAATGGTTACAGTTTTCGTTTATTGAGGGTGTTGTCTGCACCAGAAACCAGCTAAACTACGTATGTGTATTTTCCAAATTATTTCGTGTAACAACTTTAGGAGTTGTGTTATTAAATCCCACATTTTACAGAAAAAGAAACTGAAATTTCAAGAGGTTAACTAGCAGTACCAGAATTACAAATTAGTTAATGACAAAGAGGTATTCACAGAAAGCTTGGGTAGTTGCCAGAAACTACAATTTACAACAAGAAGGATCTTACACCCCATGTATTATTAGGTCATGTGTACCTAAAAATAACAATTTTGCTTACACTTAAGCAACATAAGCTACAACCTCAATTTTGAAGCAGTTCATAAACTAAAATTTTCCCTTTCTTTCTTTCTCCCTTTCTCTCTCTCTCTCTTTCTTTTTCTTTCTTTCTTTCTTTCTTTCTTTCTTTCTTTACTTTCTTTCTCCCTTTCTCTCTCTGTTTCTTTCTTTCTTCTTTCTTTCTCTTTTTCTTTCTTTCTCTCTTCCTTTCTCTCTTCCTTTCTCTCTCTCTGTTTCTCTTTCTTTCTTTCTTTCTTTCTCCCTTTATTTCCTTCCTTCCTTCCTTCCTTCCTTCCTTCCTTCCCTCCTTCCCTCCTTCCCCCCTCTTTTTGTCATCCCAATATCCTAAGAGCCAATCTCAACTGTGATAGAAAGAAACGGCAATCACAGATTTTTTTTTCACAAATCCTTCTAATTACACCAAAATGTGGTCGAAGATAACAGTAGGGTTCCAAGGAAACCCCCAAAATGCTCAGTGGGTATTTCAAACTATCAGTGACAGAACCTCAAGGTAATTAGCTGAAGCAATGAAAAATGCTGAGCAGATTTACTGGGTGATATAACTGGGAATTCCAAGGGCAGATATAGCTTCAAGCACAGCTGGAACCCAGAGCTAAAAAGGTTCATAAAGTCTTCCACTCTCCCCAACCACACCCACCCATCTCTCAGTTGGGCTTCTCAGTGTGGATCTCATTTTGGTGGGGTGATGACTACCAACCATTAGCTTTAGGACCACAGATGTAACTTAGGTATAGCAGCATGAAGCTTATCTTTCTTTCCAGGCCTGTGGATCCGTTTGAGGTAAGGAATTTGGGTGACTTGCCTGGATCACTGGTCCGAATTGCAGACCAATCAATGCCACCAAGATGTGGGGGCTAGGGAGGTACAGGCCCACAAATAATTGTCCCCTATCCTAACTCTCATTGGGAGGAGGGCACACTGGGAAGACAAAGATGACAGATATTCATTATACAGGGTGCTGTTTTTTTGTGTGCACTGTATGTAATATTGTTTCAGGACTTATTACCTCAATGCCCGGGGCTCGTTGTCTTGCGCTCCAAAGAACGAAGAGTTGGACACAAAATGAACAGCAGGCAAAAGTTTATGATAGTATAAGATCAGAAAGGAAGAATGGTTTGAAAGCTCTCTTTATAGAGAGGGGGCATTTGAAAGTGAATGCCTAGGATAATAGGCAAGGGTCCTTGTTTTATAAGGTTCTGGCCGACCCACCCCTTCCCTTCCCCCTTGTTCCTTCTAAGGTCCTCCCATTATTGGCTGGATAACTCTAGGTGCTGGGTGGTCCATTCCTGATTGGCTCACTTCCATTGTGTGAGGGGTGGTCTATGGTCATACCATTCTTTGTGGGTCATACGTTTTATGGTCTACTATTTATTTTAGTTAGGTCTCTTGTCAAATTCCTGAGGGGAACCTGAGCGGGAGTAGGTCGTGTCTGTTACATTCTTAAGAGGAACCTAACGCCCAAGGGGGTTTGCTGTGGTCACAGGCTCCCAGCATTATTCCAAAACATGCATTTTCCCACCCAGGGACTCAGGTCCTAACCTCTGCGTACTGAATCCTATCTTTTCCTATCATTATATCTTACTTAGCTTTCATAAATCTCCAATAAGGTAGCATTATTATTATTTTAGAAAGGTTGAAGTTCAGAGAGCTTAGGTATTTCGCCCATTACAGCACAGTAAGTGTTATCTTCAACACATGCTTATGCCCTAACCCATAATGCTATGCCTGTAGGAAAGACTGACGTCACTTACCTCTCAAAGATGAAAAATAATTTTTTTTTCCTGGATACCTAGGATACCTAGAAATTGAAAAAAGCCTCTATTTCCTTTCAGTTTGACCTAGGGTTTCCAAAATTTTCAGCATAGCCAGACTTACCCATAAAGAAATGGAATCTGAATCTGCCTGGAACTTTAAAACTATAATGAAAATCTCCTTGCTACTTTATTATCACTGAGAGGAAGCACCGATTCTTGCTTTCCTTACCAACCTGATTGAGGCTAATTAAATCAGACATACTGGCATGCAAGCTGTTAAAAAAAGAAGATCATTTATAGAAAGGCAGAGGTTCAAGTAAGAGAAGTAGTAGACACTCTTATTCAATCTTTTTCTACCCTTCTTGGACCCAGGCAGGGATAAAGACTTCACTCTGATATAATTTGCAACAAAATATGGAACCGCCTGAAGTAGAAATAGCGAATGGAATGGAATGAGCCCTCTGGCTAGGAGTGGTTCTTCAATTGTCTTGGGAAAGCAGAGAATAAAAGCAACCATGTTCTGTCCCTTCAGAAGACTCCATTTTCATAGCCCCAGGCTGTTTGATCCTGAGCTGGATAAGTGGTACCTCACTGGCCCACAGGGAAGACAGTGGTATCATTGGCCAGTTCTAAATTTAATGCGTTTGCTCTGTTGTAAATGGCCTCCATTTAAATGATTTCGGTCTAAGTTTTCCTTAAAAATGCCCCTTTGGATTCTAATACTCACCCTCTTTGGCTGATATGCAAAAACCTGACGTAATTATTAGTACAAGATATGTAGGACATATATTAACCTGGCTTCGATAACACTTCTCAAGAGAAGCTAATATGTAAGTTCACATAACCAACGTCAGCAGTGTAGTAAGTACATAATACCACTCTGGGGTTATACCGGGGGTGTGGGCGACAGATAATGTCCCTGATCTCTGACATTATTTTGACTCAAAACATTTAGTCAATTCAACCCAATCAACATTTATTAAACACTAGCTGAAAACTGAGCAGTAGTTTTGGAAATATGGGGACCGTTTGTGAAAGGTATGTGATGGCCCAGCTGCTGGCAAGGCCATCATTCGTTCTATGCCAGCTATAGCCTTGGAGTGGGGAATAGTCACCTTCTTAACTGTGCATCTAGACCCTAAATTTCCCAAGGGCATTTCTAAAATCCCAAATTAAGCTGCAGTATGTAAAAGCACCACCACATCTTAATTTTGCCAAAGTATTATTTTCCAGAGAAACTCCAAGTATGGAGATTCTAGAAGGAGACCTCAGGGTAGGGTATTTATACCTCAATGTAGACCATTGCGGTAGCTGGTAACACACACACGTAGAAGATGAAATTCTAATTATGCCATGAAATGACTATCTCATTGTCCAATGTTGGATTTGGTTTCCATCACTTCTGAGGGTTATAAACCCTTAAAGTATTATAGCCAGGACCTGCTGATACTTATTCATATTAGACCAAGGACCATTAGCTGGCAAAGAAGATGCTGAGAAGTCCTTTTGACTAGTCCCTAGATATCAAGTATTAATTACAAAGGGATGTCATCTTTTTCTTTTTCCTTTCATAGTTAATCTCAGTGTTAAGGATACTATATGAAAAAAAAAAAAAGATTTAATTGCCCATATGAGGATTACACAAGGATTAGATAAGTATTAACACCTGTTCTCACCAAAATCTTAGTAAGACCTCTCACTATTCATCCTTGAAAGATCCCTTGCACTTAAATAAATTGTCAGGTATGACAAGCACATTGGCCTAGTCAAAAAGTTATTAACACATAGTAACTTTATGCCAACAGAAAAATTAAATCTCCAGATTTAATGGCACATAAAAAAAAATAAGGAAACAATGTTTGCTGAAGAGGTCAATATCACTTTCTTCTTGGAACCAATTTAGAATATGACTTAGAGAGCAAAGAAATCTACTTGAAAAAATAGTTTATTCTTATTTTTCTTGTAAGGTGTTATCTTCAAGTGCATGTTTTCATTATATTAGTCCCCATTTTGGTTTTAAGTCTGTTAGATAAAAGTGTGATTAAGATATTGAACCAAGTAGAGTAAAAGTGGCCCTCAGTTGAGGAAAAAAAATTGAAGATGGTCTTCAGGAAAAATTGAATATTTATTATAACTATCTGCTGAATTAACTTTCAAAAAATCTAAGAAAAACTTAGGATCATATTGATGCTTCTCTCTCTCCTTCCCTATGTATCTATCTATGTGCCTATCTATCTATCTATCTATCTATCATCTATTTATCATCTCTATCTATCTATCTATCTATCATCTATCATCTATTTCTATCAACATATATATCTCTATCCTCTATCTAGTTATATCTATCATCTATCTATCAATCTACTTATCTTTATCTATCTATCTATCTATCTATCCCTATCATCTATCTGTATCACCCTATCTCTATCATCTATCATCTAGTTATATCTATCATCTATCTATCTATCTATCTATCATTATCATCTTCTATATATATCTTAGAAACATCTGAGTTTGCTTCAGTTCCTATTGCCAGATTGGAATATCATTGATTCTCTTTTTCTCAAAAATGCTACAGATAACGAAACAGGAAGGTAACAGGGAAATGCAGTGGAAATTATCTGAGGTTTTGTGAGCAATATAAAGCCTCCTGCTCAAGTCTTGCCTGGAGACGGTCCCAGTGCTAGTCCCCATACTTCAGGAGAAGTTAAGACTACTTCAACTGCAACAGGCTACAAAGCCTTATTATGGAAAAGAGACTGAGAGAAGTCAGCTTATACTCACTGACTAAGAAAAGAATCCGTAAGGATCTAACCTCAGTTTATAAAGTTACATCTGAGTTGAATATTCAAGGAAACATTTCGCACATAAAGTAATAAATCCGCACAAAAGAAAAATTAAGGCTTCTGTCAGTGTAAACAAAAAGAAACAGGTAATGCTCCATTCCAAACCTTCTGAATGAGACAGGAAGAGATTTTGAGATAAGAGCTAATAAGATAGGATTTACAGAGTGAAGAGGGAGTGTAAGGGAAGAATAATTTTTGGAAGCTGTAATAGCATTGAGGATGACTTTTGGGTTAGTCACTGGAGATTAGGACTGGAAGGCGTCTGTGTGTACCACTGCCTAACTGGTTAGTTACCTTTACTGAGCACAGCTCATCACACATTGCTGAAATGTCCCCTTTCCCCTCGACTTCCGTGTGGCCTTTTGTATCCAGAAGATGCTCTTGAGTATAGATTGTTGCAAATGGACCTAGTTTCAAATTTCTCAGCAGGCAATGTTTGCATTCAAAATTGAGTGTAATTTCTAAAGATATCTGCATTAAGATACTTCACAAATATCATTCTAATAGAAATATTAGGTTAGCAGTGTACTTCAGTGTCGATAGAGATTTCTCCTATGTTGTTTCATTTGAACGCCCACCACCTTGTAAGGTAAGGCACGTGTGTTTTACCCCATTACACGGAAGAAGAAATGTGAGCTTTTAGGTCTCAAATAACTGTCCCAATTTGCATCGCTGGTAAAGGGTTATAAGGAGCTTTGCCATAGAAAATGAAGAAGAATAGTGCACAGTGACAATCAGTCTCTAAGAAGTGGCTTTGGTGATGGAAATCTACAGTTCGACCAGTCCCTGTAGCAACTAAGAGAGGAAGCTCTGACAGAGCCAGTGTTGATATACAGATGAATTATGCAATTTTAGGATTTTATCATCATTTATTCATTCACTCCTTCGTTTATTTTCACTGTTATAATAAATTATTGTGGAACTATCATCCAGTCCCCCCAAAAAATATTTTTAATAACTTAATGTTCTCTTCTCCAGTCTTATCCCCTTATGCTCCCATCTCCCCTAGAAGTGACCACACTACTGAATTTTGTGTTTATCATATATATAATATATAGAGTATATACATTATATTTCTCACATATATATTCACATGTATATACTTAAACGATAATACACCATATCTATATCTGTAGATATTCCATATATATGAATATATATATTCAAATATATACTTACGATACGTACAGGCATACACACACACGCATATGCCTAAAACAAATAAAATCATGAAAAAATAATAAAATGTATTTATTTTACTTGAATTTGCCTTTGAAATTTCAAATCATTCCCAATTTTGTTACTACGATTCATCTTTGTTTGTTTGTTTGTTTAGTTGCAGGCCATTTATGTTCAATAGTGTACAATATGCAGAAATGTAATAGTGTACATTTATGTACAATAGTGTACAATATTTTGGGGATAGGCCACACAGTAAAAGCCATTTTCCTATGGCAAATCATGTAATTATTTATTCTCTATTATGAATAGAAATGTTCTGAACCTTCTCGGAAGTATCTCCTATACACATAAATTAAAATGTATGTTTGTTATCTGCTTAGCTCCCTCGACTGATGAGGCACAGTTCCTGTGAATGTCCAGGTTCACCAGACAATGTTACATTGTTTTCCGAAGGGACAATACCAATTTACACTTTTACCAACAATGTATAAGACAGCACTGTGACCATTGGTACTGTCGGACTTTTCAGCTTTTTCTAATCAAATGATTGTAGAATGGTTTCTCACTGTGTACTTAATTTGCATTTTCTTAGTTACTAGTGAAATTGATGTTTATTCACATAGCTGCTAGTTGTATGTTAAGTCCACTGATGTTCAACCTTTCCTTATTGACATGTAAGTGCTCCGATTAAATGCGCTGCAAATATTTTCTCCGGGTTTTTAAGTTACCTTTTCACATTTTTTAAGGTGTCTTTTGATGAACCAAACTATCTGATTTTATTTAACTCAAAGCTTTTAGTCTTTGTAGTTCTGCTCTGGACTTTCTGTGTTTGCTTAAGAAATCCTTCCATGTCCTCAGGTGAGAAGGGTGTTCATTTATTCCTCTTAGAAGTTTCAAAATTTTTCTTTTGGTATTTAAATGCTTAATCCATCTGGAGCCTGGTTTTGTACATGCTGTTAGCTAGAGATCTGATTTTTAATGGAGGCATAATAAATTTCTTATCTACATTTGTTGAACAACTCATTTCTTTCTCAGTAATATGCTATGCTATCTCTTTCATGTAATAATTTTCATTATGTGAGTCTGCTTCTAAGCTCTCCATTCTATTCAGCTGGTCAATGTTCTCTTTCCTGCATAAACATCACATTGTCCTAATTACTGATGTCTTTGTATCTGCCCCTCCTAAATCTGCTTTTTCAAAAATATCCTGGCTGTTCTTCCCAATTTGTCGGTCTAGACACATTTTCTAAAACATTACTGTGAAATAAAATAACAGAAAAGTGTGTAAAAACATAAATGTGCAGCTGCGTAAGATATTATAATGCCAACACAAAGAAATAGGACACGACTTTCTTTCCAGAAGTCTCCCAAATCCCTCTTCTCCCTGAATGAAACCGACGTGCAATTTTAGTGATAATCGCTTACCTGCTGTGCTTTATACTTTCATCATATAAGAATGGCTGCACATCTTAGCAATATACTTTAATTTTGACCGCTTTTAAATATTGTATCAGTGGATAAATATACTATTACATTCTGTTTGGCTTCTTTGGAAATATATTATGTTTTTAAGATTCATTCATGTTGTGACATATAGGTGTAGTGCATTCATTTCTCTCTCTCTATAGTATTCCATTGTATGAATAGGTACCACAATTAGTGTATATTTTGGAAATTTGTGTTGTTTCCAGTTTGGAGCTATTAAGAATAGCATCGCCAGGGTGCCTGGGTGGCTCATTCGGTTGAGCATCTGTCTGACTCTTGATTTAGGCTCAGGTCATGATCCCAGGGTCGTGGGATCGAGCTCCCTGCTGCTCGAGCTCTGAGTTTAGGATTCTCTCTCTCTCTCTCTCTCTCTCTCTCCCTCTTCCCTCTGCCCTTCTCTCCTGTTCTTACTCCCTCTCTCTCTTAAAAAAAAAAAAAAAGCATCTCCATGAATTGTTGTAAATGTCTTCTTTTTTTTTTTTAATTAATTTTTTTTTAACGTTTATTTATTCTTGACACAGAGAGAGACAGAGCATGAACGGGGGAGGGGCAGAGAGAGAGGGAGACACAGAATCGGAAGCAGGCTCCAGGCTCTGAGCCATCAGCCCAGAGCCCGACGTGGGGCTCGAACTCACGGACCGTGAGATCGTGACCTGAGCTAAAGTCGGAGGCTTAACCGACTGAGCCACCCAGGTGCCCCGTAAATGTCTTCTTTAATGCGTGCACACACATTTCTCTAGAATAATGCTGGCCCTGAAACGAATGGTCACAAAGGGATGCATAAATTAAAGCTCGACAGGTAAATGCTGAACTAGATAGACCAATTTGTATGCCCATAAGAAGTGTATAAACATTCTGGTTACTGAATATTTTCACTTCTGATAGTGAAGTTTTCTTTTGGTCAGGTGTTTAGCTACTCTAATGAACAGGTATTGGTATATCATGGTTTAAATTTACGTTTTTCTGATTACTAATGATGAGGCCATTTCCATATAAATATTGGTCCTAAATATTATTTTTGTTGTACTTGTCCATTTTTTCCTACTTAGTCTCTTTTTCACAATGCGTTTAGAATTTTAAAAAATATTGTAGGCAACTTTTGTTGGCTAAGTTTGTAGTAAATATGTTTTTGAGCTATATGTTTTGCCTTTTTATTCCCGTCCTCTCTAAAAGGTGGTCTTTCTCTCTCTCCCATTTCATGAACAGAAGTTTTAAATATAAACATAGTCAAATTCATTGATTTTTCCCCCCTTTGTTATTGGTGCATTTTGTGTTTGTTTTTGAAATCTTTTCCTATCCCAAAGCATGAAGGGATTTTTCTGTAATATATCCTGAAGTTGAATATGCTTTTACATTACATTTTTGGTGCTCCTTTATTATAAGATTCATAATCCATATGGAATTGATAATTTGGGGGATAGCGTAAGGTAGGGGTTAATGTTCTTTGCCCCCTTCCTGACTAAATATCAGGTTACTCTAAAAGTTTACTGAAAAGACGGCTTTTTCCCATTATTATGAAACATCACCTTTCAAATTAAGTGTCAGTGTGGGATATGTTTGTGTGTATGTGTTTATTCTTGCTCCAGTAATCTATTATTTTAATTATAATAACTTTATGTAGATTATGTCTTTTTATTGTTTTCATCTTCCAGAGCATTCCAGCTATTCTCAGTTCTTTGCATTTCCACATGATCTTTTAAATGATGTCTCAGTTCGCACACACACGCGCACACACACACACGCATGCATGACTCATGCGCGTTAGTTACAATTGCACTGAAACAATGAACAATCTGTAGGGAATCTGTATCTCTATCTTGTTCCTTCTTCCAATCTATGAAGATTGTTTGTGTATTTTCTATTTTCTTATTCCAGCAGGTTTGATAATTTTCTGGGAAGTGACCTTTAAATCTTGTTATAAAGACGTAATTTTATATGAAAATATTTTAAAGATGTATTCCTAGATAATTTGTTATTTGAGATGCTATTATAAATAGCATTTTCACATTTTATTTTTGATTTGCATCAGAAGATGAGAAGTAAGATATATTTTTTGCTGTAATGAATTCATACTCCTTGATAGATAGATAAATAAATAAATAAATACTTTTGTGTTTCTGTTTTTTAGGATCATACTAAATCTTCATAGCAAAGTGGTGGGAACATCTATCTTTATGGTATTATCTTTTTATCCATGAACATGGGTTATATCCTTTACCAGGTCATTCAATGACTTTTGAGAAATTTTATAATTTTATACATATATAATTTTATACATATCACACAATTAGCATAGGATTTTTTTTCCAAAAATGTTATACTTTTGTAATTGTTAAAATTGATCTCTTTCTACATTTATGAAGTTTATCTCTATGCATGTTTATAGATATTTCAATATTAAAACATCCTTGTGTTACTAAGATAGGTAAATTGGTTTTAATTTTAAATTGACTTCAGCCTGCTTATATTTTTAGGAATTTTTTTTTCATTCAAACTTAAATATGAGGAAATGGGAACTTAAAATTTCCTTTCTTATTCCATTCCTTCCTAGTTTACTATCAAAAATATACTACTTACATGGAATGAGCTGGAAAACACTCCATCTTTTTCTCTTCCCTAAAAGAATTTTTTATGTTCATCCATCTAGGTTAAATGAGATCATATTTTAAATGACTTTTCAATTTCTGAGATCATTTGTGATTTCTATTTCTTTTCAAGTTGGTTTTAGGAAGACACAAGCTTTAAATTCTATTGACTGTAAATTTCACAGAATTCTTTCTTGATTCTAAAAACATCTATTTTATCTACTGTGATAGTCCTTTTCATTTATGATACAGTAGGGTCCCCTTGTCCCTGGTCTCGCTTTCTGTGTTTGCAGTTACCCGCGGTCCACCGCCTTCTGGAAGCAGATGCACTTCCTTCTGACATATCATCAGAAGGCCAGTAGTGGCCTAACCCTACATCACAAAGCTGTCTCACTTGACTTCATCCCATCGCATGTCTATTTCATCTCAGAAGAAGGGCGAGTACAGTACAATAAGATATCTTAAAAGATCACATTCACATAACTAATTCCGAGGTATTGTTGTGATGGTTTTATTTTTAGTTATTGTTAATCTCTTAAAGTACCTAATTTATAAATTAAACTTTACCGTAGCTCTACATGTATAAGAAAAAACAGAGTATACATGTATAAGAAAAAAACAGAGTTTTATTTTTAGTTATTGTTAATCTCTTAAAGTACCTAATTTATAAATTAAACTTTATCATAGCTCTACATGTATAAGAAAAAACAGAGTATACAGAGGGTTTGACATAATCTATGATTTCAGGCATCCCCTGGGAGTCTTGAAACATACACCCTGCATTTAGAAGGGGGACTACTGGACTTGATTTTTTTTCTTTTTTGTCTTCATTTTTTGTTTGTATGTTTTGCTCAATGGTGACAGAGATTTGTCTGTTTTACTAGGCACTTAAAGGAACCAACTTTTGTGATTATGAATCCTTTTTATTTCTTAACTGATTTTTGCTTTTATCTATGTTTTCTTCTTTGTGCTCTGGTTATTCTGTTGTTCTTTTTCTAGTTTCTTAAACTGAAAAATTAGCTTATTTATTTTACACTCTCTTAGTTTCTAATGTAAAATATTCAGGACTGAAAATTATCCTCAAGTTACCACTTTTGCTGTGACCCTCTGGTTTTGATATGTAATATTACACTGTCATTAGATTTTGCATATTTTTAGAAAGTGTCCATTGATTTTTTTCTTGGACCCATGCATTATTTATTAGTGCCATTTCCAAGTTTCAAATATATGAAGATTTTAAAAATGATCTAAATTAATTGCATTGAAGTCAGAGAAAATTATCTGTATGTAAAATTTGTTGAGAAGCACTTTACATCTTACAACGTGGTTGACATAAGTAAATGTTCAATGGGCTTTTATCAGTCAGCTTTTTTTTTCTTTTTTTTTAAATGTTTCTTTATTTCTGAGACAGAGAGAGACAGAGCATGAGTGGGGGAGGGACAGAGAGAGAAGGAGGCACAGAATCCAAAGCAGGTTCCAGGCTCTGAGCTGTCAGCACAGAGTCCGACAAGGGGCCCGAACTCACAAACCATGAGATCATGACCTGAGCTGAAGTCGGTCGCTCAACCACTGAGCCACCCAAGTGCCCCCTTTTTTTTTTCAATAACAAATGTTCCCTGTTGTCTATGGCTTGCAACAATAACAACAACAACAACAACATCTTTGTTTCTTAATTCATATTAAGAGCTAAGCATCAGCTTCGGCTGTGTTCAACTCTTCTGGGCTCAGCTGAGCTCCAGGTGTCTTCTCATTCTAGAAATTACGATAAAGGAGCCAGCAATACCTTTCTGGGACACACTGATCTCATGGCAAAGAGCAGAAACACCTGAGGCTAACCCACACCACGCAAGCAAATTATTGTTTCGTCTTAGTTGTGTTATGACTGGATTGTTCATATCTCTCATGCAAAGCAAGTTATATACCAATCCTGACTTTGGGATAGGAACATATATACTCACTCTTCCTGAAGACATAACACCATTAAAAATAATAATACTCTTACAAGTGAGGGATCCTATATTGGAAACGGTAGTACAATCTACCATTAGGGTTGAAAAGGATGCCGATTCTGGGTTTTTTTTCCAGAATTGGCATATGCTTATTAGACCATGCTTATTAATTATTGCTCAAATGTTTGTATCTTTGTATCTTTCTGATTGACACAACAGAACAGAAGTTCACCAGGAAGATAAAGTGCATTTACTTGATAAAGTAGCTTCATACGTATGAAACAAAAAATACTAGGCCTGTTGACGAATTGAATAAATCCATCATCATAATGGGATATTTTGAAACACCTCGTGGTCTGACTAAAAAAGAAACAAAATCTTATCTGCTCAATTGCTTGTGTGAGCAGTTTAATTTCGTGTAAATTTTTGCAAGTAGCTTTTTTTTATTTCCTTAAAACAGAGAGGAGGAGGGGGAGGAGGGGGAAGAAAGAGAATATTTAATTTCTGAATCTATTTTATATGGTTTAGCTGTCCGGACTATTTTCAGTGCAGTGGTCTGAACTTGGAAAGCAAGGGATGCCTGGGTGGCTCGGTCGGCTAAGCGTCCAATTCTTGATTTCGGCTCAGGTCATGATCCACGGTCTTGAGATCAAGACATCATTGGGCTCTGCACTCAGCATGGAGCCTGCTTATGATTCCCTCTCTCTCCCTCTACCTCTCCCCTGCCCATTCTCTCTCTCCCTCTCAGAAAAAAAAAAAAATACAATAAAATACAAAAATATATAATTTCGAACTAAGAAAGGCAAGTTATTTAAGTTCAAAAAATACTCAAATTTTTACATGTAGAAGAGATTAATTATTCTTAAGTTATTGTTAACACGGGTTTTATTTTAAGTTTTTATTTTGTCACTCGTAACAAAATCACATCGAAAGACATAGTTTCGCTCCCAAAGGCCGAGATTCAAGTATGTCTATGAGTCACATGAATGGAAGGAAGATAGGAAAGATTTAGGTTTGGCCTGAGATAAGACTCCGAATTGTGAAATTTAGGTTAGATGAGGCATAAGCCCAAGTGCAAAATAACAGATAACCCATAAATTGACTTAAAAGATAGTTGATTGGATGGATTGGTGTTTCTTACACATACTGCTTCCGTAGACAGCTTCTAGCTGATGGAAGCTGTGTTACTGTTAGCAGCTATTGAAATTTACAGAGCAAGGCAATGCCATCCCAAAAAGAAAAATTAAAAATTAAAATTCTGTGTGTATATGAATATGTGTGTTAACAGTTTTGCTGCACCAATTTAGAAGAACTATCCTGTTGTTCAAATATAATTTTATCATTAATATTCATCAGAATTTTGCAGCTGGATTCCCCCGAATGTTTTAATCCTGACAAATTTTGTTAAAATGTGCAGTTGTAGGTTCTGGAAGAGGGCAAGTCAGGCAGAGATAAGACGGTCTGTCCCCAATGAACTTTACAGTTTCTCTGTTGCTGTGGTTCATGTCAGAGTCAGACAGAGGTAATTTCTCTGAGCACTTCACAAAACTCTGGAATACTGCCTTCAACTACATGGAAAAACACAAGTTTCAATTCATAGAAAATTTTAGACCATGCCTCCCTAGGCGTGAACACAGGGAGCTTTCCTAAATCCACCTGAATTCTTTGTACCCATCATATCCTGAACTATGTGAAACAAATGACTCAAAACACGTCCATTGCACTGTTCTTTCATTCATTCTCTTTCCTAGATATTGTCTTTGTGCAAGTTATTTATTGACAATACAATTCTTGGCCTCCTGACTTCTTCTCTGTAACTAAGAATATATTTGTTCATTCATTCATTCATTCATTCAACAAACGGGGAGATCTATGGAAAAGTTCGACAAATAGGAGAACGCTAACCAAAGGTTATGTAACATGATGGTTCTACCACTGTATCCTTTGTATTCTGTCCCCAGCACTCAACAGACCTTGCGCAAATCAGCCAGTCATTGGTCCTATCCCAATCCATCTTTTGTAGGCCTTTGATACAGGACTCCATGACCTCATTCCTCACGTAAAGAAACTACAGTACTGAGGCACCTGGGTGGCTCAGTGCGTTGAGCGTCCAACTTCAGCTTCAGGTCATGATCTCATGGTTCATAAGTTTGAGCCCCATGTTGATCCTCTGTTCACCCACCCCCCCAAACCTCCTTTGCTCATGGTCTGTCTCTCAAAAATAAGTTTAAAATTTAAATTAAAAAAATGTTTAAAAAATGAAGATAAGTTAACAAAAAAAATAATAATAAAGATACTACAACTGTCACCTCTCCCATCATTGTTCGACTTAAATTTAAGACCCTTCCACCTGTCCTTCCCCAAATTCTTCTAATCAGGCAGTTTGTCACTCAGCAATGTCATTGCTTTGCCCAGACTGGCAAAAATCTCTTCAGGCTGTTTTGCCATTCCATGATCTTTTGACTTTCTATGAGCTCACTCCCATTCCAATAGAGCAGACTCTTTTTTTTCTTTCCTTACCTGACCAAATGCAACCCCCAAAAAGTGTACAATGCAAAAATTCCCCTTTGTGATCTAGGGACAACATGGGGTTGTTTCTTCAGGCCGTTCTGTCCTTAAAATCCCAACTGTTGCCCATGAAGGAAGATTCCATTTCAAAATGTGTTAGAGTCAGTGTAGCTCATCTCATTTTGAAATTGAGACTTATCTGGGAGTTGGGTATGAATGGTAGACCCTGGTTAAAAGGCAAAAGTTTTCATAAGCACTGGATCAACAGAAAATGCATTTATGAAGGTTTGGATTTGTTTTCAGAAGCCAAGAAAGGTGAAAGCTCTGATTTATGAGTTTGGGATTAAGAATGAGTTATAGGCAGTAGGAAAGACAATGTTCGGCACTATTTTTTTAACGTATCGCCTGCCCTTACTAATTGTATCACATACTATTTTGATTTTTAAGGTGAGATTAGAACCATGCATAATATGAATCGCAGTGCTCCAGAGTGATACATAAATTACAGTTAGTTTCGTTAAAATTGAAAGACACTCTTGTGTGATATAAGAGAGAATTTCACAAATAAGGATTATCATTAACAAAACCTTAGGAAAATCAATTAAGGAAAAAATTTCCTTGCAGAAGTGAAAATAACATTTAATATACTAGAAATCCTTGTTTTGTAGAGTTTTCAAAGTCTTAACGTGCATAGGCAAAGCGATCATTATGCCAAAAATGCCTTCAACTACATCAATTAATTATAACCGTACTCTGTCTTTTTTGGACATGGACTTCTGTGGAAACTTTAAGGACATATATTCAGCAAAACCAACTACCAATCATCACTTTTTTAGGTTTCTAAATACAAAATGGAAAAGATAAGGTTTCTCGATACCCAGGATTTTAGGATCTGATTATGCCAAGAAAAAGAATTAAGGAAAGCCTTTCAAAATTTCTGTTTTCTGGCAATAATTTCATTGGACTGGTTTAAAGGAAAAAGATGAGAGTTCTCATTATGTGAGGAAAAACCAAATAAAACTCATTTCAAAGTGCATTTACCCAGTCTACAGGAAACTTCTATGATGCAGTCCAGCTAACCAGTAAAAGTATATGTATATGCTGTATAATCAATATTTATGCAAAATGAATGCTAAGTCGTAGTTGAGGGAAAACACCATCTGTCCGGTTTTGGTGTAGTTCCTAACGAAGCCATCAGGTGAACCCCCCAACTCACTCCTCCTCTCATTTGCCACCAGTTGCATGTGAGGTTGTCCATAACATGCTATCCTGTTAATGTGCCGCTTCACAAAACATCTTAATATTCATAAAAGGGAGACAGTGCTCTCCCCAGAATATAGGTGGAGTATACTCATATACCTTCCAGGGTTATTAATATGTTTTCTGATTACAGTTTCTACAAAAGGGGGCCAAAGTATTTTTCGCCACTGTTCAGGGTGATTCAATATGATTCATGTCAGAGGAGAAAGAACACGAGGTGAGGCCACGGGACACCAGCAAGCCACTTGGCATAAGAAATGGAAAGAAAGCAGGATTTGGAGGGAGTGGCCCTGGCTTGAATTGATTATGTTATCTCCAGAGACAGTCACTTCTCAGACCTGTTTTCACCTCCTCACAATGAGGAGAATGAGAAGTGCCACTCTTTTAATTCTTGAGAGTTCCTGTAAGGATATAAGGATATAATCTGTAGATACGCCACGTACATATATAGTTACTTATTTCCATTTGAGTAACACAAAAAGGAAATGTGTTCTGTGGCCATTGTCCCCACATTACCTCCAAGCAAACTCTGAATTGCATTCATGATGGCTGCCCGCCTTCTCCTCAGACATTGGTTATTCTCCTTATGGTCTCTAATTCACAGGGCTGCCCTTTCTTTCTTTCTTTCTTTCTCCTTTTTCTACTCAATTCTCTCTCCTTGGTCTTCTTGCTGGGCTCCGTCTGCTTGATTTAGTCCTATTGTTTTCTATTTAACAAAATCCCCCTATACAACATAGCAACATAATTGCAACACTGAAGAAGGCTGAAGACAGTTTGTTGGCCTCATATAGGATTGTTTATCCTACTTCAAAACTTAGAGTCATCATTCCCCCTCCGTGGTCCTCAGAGCCCCTTTCTTTGCAAAATGATTTCTTGGTCCTCTGGCAACTGAATTCTTGACTAGCGTTCAGCTGTTGAATTACAACAGCTATGCAATGTTTCTCCAACCGGGCGTTCTTCTGTAGGAGTTAAGTGACATCTGTTTGGTGTCTCTTTCAATCTGTTTTGGTGGAGGTAACTATCTTCCCTGATGATATTTAAGAAAATGAAAGAGGAGAGTGAAACAAGCTAAAAAAAAACCCATAAGAGAGCTTAATTCTGTGTCTACACCAACTGCAGGCATGTAATACCAGTCTCTTTGACTCGAAGAACGTCTGCAGGGCCACTGTGATCTACCTCACGTGGAAATGAAGATATGCTCAAATGCCAGAGTCATCCACAAAATGTCTCGTCTGAACTGTCAAGCTCCTAATTCACAAGAGTAAGTCTACTTGATGTCCCTCTTTTATTAAAACTGTACATTATTTTCAGTAAATACCTTGTTTCTTTCCTACAATATGGTCTTTGAAAGCTCAGAGTCCTGGTAAAAATGCTCCAAAGAATCCAAGGTCAATATTGATGTGTCCAAATGGTGAGTGTCACTCTTCCAAAACAAATAAGATCTGGGGCTCTGGGATTATCATAAGGTTGTATAAAAACTGCAAAGTACATATATACAACCTACGAACAACATCAGATTTTTGTACACTCAACATAAAGCTCAAATTAAATAAATGTGCCAAGTGTTATATTACACTGAATATTAAGAATTATCCTTGTAATGCACTCTTGGTTGCAAGGTTTATTTTTCTTAAAACAAGTATTTCAGATCACAGTTATGTAAGCAGAGGCAGCAAACACTCTTACTGGCTGATCAGCCAGCCCCCGGGCTGGTGTTAATCAGTCTTTAAAAATCAGTGCTGAAACCTACACATGCATAAATCACATTTGATCAAGCATAGCAATTAGTACTGAGCCACACAGCTAAAGACTCAAAAGGTATGAACTATAAAATTTGGGCAACCAGGTCAAAAGAAATCAAATACTCTGACACTTATAAGTCTTTTTTTTTTCTTAAATGTACTATTTATTGCTAGTAGTGGAACCTACTTCAGAACACAATTAAAAATACCGGGAAAACACGTCTTTACTCTTTACACAGTATTTTTTTTTTTAATTTTAGCAATATTCAAAAATGGTTTTAAGAACAGGATCTTGCTCTAAGCACAGAAGGCCAGTCTATTTTACAACTGATACAAGCTGGACTTGTGATGTAGAGGCAAGCCAGTGGAGAAAAAGATATGAACACTTCGCACATATCCTCCAGAGACTTGTAGAGGCCTCAGGGACCCCTCCATCTGGGGAATCATCAGGACTCTGTCCAGAGTAATTTTCAGACCACTCCATTTGGACTTTTTGTTTTTAAAAACTACCCCCTTACCCGCCAAGAACACGTGTTATTCTCTCAGAGAAAGCTGGGCCTGAATGACACGGAGATCTGCCCAAGTTTTTCTGCCAGCAAGGCAGAGTTTTCCAAATCCAAAGCGCTTGCCCTTTTTTATGAAGCCACGTGTGTCTACAGGAGAAAATAGTAGCCGCCTGCCTACAAAACAGAGATCACGATAGAAAAGAGATGAGTATAGGCGATGGCTGAACGGTCAAACATAATTAATTTGGTGTAATGATTATAAAATACCTACGAATCCTTTTGGTCCTGGGAAATAACTGCCGATCAAAATCCTACAGGCAACCCTATAAAATAACAGCCTTCTCTGGATCCTTTAGAGTGGGGAAAGGTGATTTTTCTAAGTTGAAAGATGTCAGAGGATGAATAAACATACACATTTTCTAACTTAGGAGTGGTCTGCAAATTCAGTTCTGGTCAATTTCATCGGTTTTATGCTAGCTGTGAACCTATCTGCTTGTCACTGGCGAGTTACCCTTTATTGACTAGCTATATACCCATATAACTTCCAGTTAATGAGCATTTTAAGGCCATCAATTTGTGGGAAGAAAAAAATCAGTATCTTTAATCGTTCACACTTATATGGAAAATTCAATATAAGAGGAAGGCTTAAAAACCTTATTTTGGTGTCCTTTTATTTATTTATTTTTATACCAGTGTAGTATTTTGGTTTAAAGAGGTTAAAAAAAAATCGGTCTTCTTTGGAGGTAGATAACATAAAGACTTCATTATATGCATGATTTAGGGACCCTAACGTCTTGTTTCAAAGAAAAGGAAAAGTGAATCTAGAAGTTCTGACCTTCCAGTTTTTGTCTCACAAATGTTTTATAACAACACTCACATGTGATGTTGGGAGTAAAACTATTCAGAATGTTTAAGATTATTGCAACTCTTTGGTTCTAAAGTACTCATGAAGCATTGAATAATGATATTTACATTTCTTTTTTTAGCAAAATTAAGTTTGTAAAAATGTCTTCAGTAAGTTAGGATAAATTAAAGTACATAACACATATTAATAAAAACCCAGTGGTACACCAGGCACTGTGCCAGTAGCTTGGGGAACAAGAAGAACTTGTTCCCCCAAGGTCCTCAGCCTAGTGGTGGGGACAGAGACCCCAAAACAATAAAAATTGGACTAAATTAAAAATAATAATCGTGTGTCATTTCCTGCATTTTCCTTTCTGTCTTTTTTTCAAGCAGAGGAAGCATGTGATTTCTGGAGCCATGCAAGGGAACCAAATCTCCCTAGTCGCCAGGCTCACAGGAAGATCCCCAGGTAGCGGTAGTAATGGCTGTGTGCCATATGTGGAGGTTGGGCCCTAATTTCCCCCAAATGTCTCCATGCCCTTCACAAAGTGCAAAGGAAGAGTCGGGGACAAATAAGACTGGGAAGAGGGGTGTCGCATGGCATGAGGAATCTTCCTAACATTCCTGTATGACATATTATCCCAACAAATTTCTACAGCTTCTGGGGTAGGAAACCTCCAAATGCCGACACTTGAATTCCCATCATCTGAGCAGAATGGATAGTTAAGGTCAGAATTAAATTGATAGGAAGGAAAACAAATGCAATCTGCCCTTAATACCTGAGATGAAATGCATATCTATACAATGGAAAATTGTTTTTACTGGAAGCTCTATGAAAAAAATATACATAAGTAAGTGGGATGATGAAGGATGTCTCCTCTGTGGAGGTGATGATTCACCAGAGAATTAGGTGCAAGAAAAGTTGTACGGGGAACACCATTTAGCCAAATATGGGATTTATGGGGCCATCTATCTGGCTCCTTGCTGTCACGCATGAGTCACATGATGGCATTACTAGCCAGTGGGTAGCCATTTCTGTAAGGTAAAAGCTGTACTTCTGTGCCAGATGTACAGGGCACTTGAGGACTCACCCTCTCCGCCATTTTCATGGATGGACATTCCTCGCTCACACTCTACATCCAACTAAACTGAGGTGTCGTCAGATCCCAATCATACCACACTCTTCGCCTTTCCATGCCTCTTCGGAGTAAGGTTCTCTTTACCTCAAATGCCTCATCAATTCTTATTCATTCTGTGAGATTAAATAAAATAGCTACTTTCCTTTCAGTAGTGCCTTGTGCTCCCCACGGTAAACTGAGCACTCTGCTACCCTGTTGTGACACGGTCTCCATCTCTTACCCACCTGTTATATCACATTGACTTTGGACAGCTGCATTTTCCAAGAGCTCATAGCAGTTTGGGAGAAGGGACAACAAGGTAGTGGCAGAATCTAATGCAGAGCCTGGCACTTTTCTGAAAAAGATTCAATTTAATTGAATCTGTTCTCTAAAAAGACGGGGGCAACGTTTACCAGCTACAAATTACCTGGACTCTGCCCAACTTCTTACAAATGGCCCACCCTTTGCACGAGTGCGAGCCTAGTCCTGATCTCAGGATGGATGGACAGTTTCCGCATGGTCTTAAAAATAAGAGATGTTCTCTCCTCTCCCAGTTTCTAGAGCGATGCACCTCCTGTTTGACATAATTGTTGCCAGGGCACCTGCATACGCCTCTTCTTCCTCCTCCACGTGATATAACCAAACCATCATCAGTCTCATAGTATGTGCCAGGCCTGTTCACACCAGCCCCCCTGAGCCATCTGTGACGCCTTGAACCAAATCCACATTCACTTACTCCACGTGAGTAGCTTGAAGTTTGCCTTGGTGGAATTGATTCACTATGGAAATTGGGAAATACTACTAACCACACAGAAGCTGAGATAGAGACAGACACAGAGATAGAGATGATTGAGAGCAAGAGAGAGAAGGGGAATGAGTGAAAGAGTTTTAAACTGAGGCTCAAAGAGATGGGGAAACTTTCTCAAGGTCGTCAAATGACAGAGCCAGAAAGTGTGTCTATTACCTCAACGTCATGCATTCCTTCTCTCATTTCATAGCTAGGTGCCCTTCCAAGTTCTTCTTTCCCAGCCCCCTCATCATCCAGTTGGCAAACTGCCCCAAATTCAAATAATGCTAATTTGCTGAAAGTATGTCCAGAGTCAGGGCTGAGGCTCAAATGGTTTGCTAAACAGCAGGTAGAAGGAATTGCCAAGAAAGACTGCTCTGGCGATCCTTTGCCCATGGTGGGCCATCACTCAATTGTAATCTGCTACATTCCCCCAACCAATCCTACAGCCACGTGTCCTTCCTCCATGGAGCTGAATGGCCTTCAGTGGCTGGTGGTGCCCCCCCTCCCACACACACACAAACAGGTCAGGGGTCCTTACCTTCAGACCCAGAATTTGCCAACTAAGATTGATACTTGGGGCCTATAGTTGTGTCAAAGCACAAAGTGTTCTAGAGTATAACCCGAATCTCATTTTTATGTACATTTTGACAGTAGAGAGTTCATGTACTTGACTGATGGTATTCTACAATTTATTTATCTTGAAAACTGACCTAAAATAGTCCCACTCTGGATGTGCCCTAAGGCCCCCATGGCATTCATCACAGCAGGGTGGCAGAGGAATCTGAATGCACGAAAACTTCAAGTTTGTAGTAGCTTCACTTTTAAAGCCTACTGAATTGTGTGTTTCTAAATCAAGTCCTAACACAATGACTTCAGGCAGGTGTCGGGGAAATGCTTTGCACTTTGAAAGATAAGAAGGCACAGACGCAGAGCTGAGTGAACTACTGATGCCTTCGTGAGTCGGTAAAATTACCCAAGAAAACAAAAGGATTTCCTCTGCTAACCCTAGACGAAACCACCCTCTACCATAGGGAATGAGAATTTTATCACCGCCATCGAGAGGGATGGATTTGCAAGAGCAGGACCCAGATGCCATCTTCTAAGCTTCCAGTACTTTCCTCAAACACCAAATGTGAAAGTCTTCAGGAGGTACTCAAAGGAGAAATAAAGATAAACCTTTTCATTTGGGGAAGCTACATGGGAATCATAATGCTAAAATATTAGCGTAGTGATCTTTCTCTGGGATGAACATGATTTAGGGAGGGGCTTCCTTAATCAAGAGATAGAGAATGTCGGTCTGCTCCAGAAATTGAGAGCCAGACTCTCTCTACTTCTCCAGCGGGACTTAGAAACGTATCTCCATCTACTTTAAATGAGAAAAAATACAAATACTCAGTGGACAAATCCTTTCTCATTTCTTGTCAATATCCACCCCTCCCATCATCCTGTGTTGACAGGACCGATTTGCAGAAGGAGGGTTTAACATTACGAACACCCTTTCATCAGCTTAAAAATTGAGGCGAGTCAATATTTACATCATGTTGCTGATCTTTAAAGTGCATACTCTGTTTTCTGTCGTAATAAATAGCTGTCACTCTTGCCTCCATCAGAGTTTAGCTGAAGTGGGTTGGCATGTTCAGTGGTCCCTGCATTCCGGGAACGATCTAATATTTCAGGTCTCTCACGTGGCAGCGGGTCGATTTCTTTCTCTCGCTCCTTCGTATTGGTTTCCAATGACAGACCTTATAAAACCATTTAGGTCTGCTTAAAGAAAAAAATCCATAAGCATGCTAGGTTTATCTTTCTCCAGATATGTGTGAAAGCTAATACTTAATGAGAGAATGTAGACAGGATATTTGTTACCTATTTTGCTATGCAATTTTCAGGACGTATCTTTAGACTAAAACACTAGATGGACTTCCTATCACTTCCCAGTGCCGACCATTGATAGGAAATAGCATCAAGCTGGGACAAAAGAAAACCTTTATCCTTTACCAGGGAGTTCAAAACTATGGCACAATGGTTTGTGACCCTCCTTCAATCCAGAAGCACTCTCACTGGCTCCGGATAAGTTTAATTGGGGTTTCCTCAGGACACAGCTATCCCAGTGGACCCACACGGATTGCAGAGGAATCTCGAAATTTCCTTATTTGTTTTTTTCCCCCTTTGGTCGGTATGGTTAATTGGTACCTTCCAAAATCACTAGTATGGCTCGGGAACACAGAGGAGTCTGGAACAGAAACGAGTACTCTTTTCTTTTGAACCATTTGCTTCTCAGACTGCAGAAAGCTGACCTCAGGAGAGCTTAGTGAGTACAGTTCTTAGCAATGAAGCAAAAGGGACATACAGAGAGATGTTTTGAGAAAATAGAGATGTCTTGGAATACTTGAAGGAATATTCATTTTACAGATGTGAATGAATAACTCTGCGATTAAGAGCAAATGCAGGTAAGAACTCTGTCCTCCAGTTTGCACAGACTTTCTGGAGACAAAATAAGAAAGTGTGATACCAAAGCAGATGTTCCTTTCCTGCATTTCCCTGGGGCCCTCAGGGCATGCATTAAAGATGGGAGCTATGTGTACGCAATGGATGTGATCCAGCAGAGGGTGGCAGAGAATTCTGCCACCATGCTGTAGATATAGATGTGACCCCTACTTCCACTGTGTGTGTGTGTGTGTGTGAGTGAGAGAGAGAGAGAGAGAGAGAGAGAGAGAGAGAGAGATAAGCAGGGAGAGCCAGACAGAATTCCACTTTGATTTCTTCTGTTTCAAAAATCTGATGATGCCTTGCTATTCTAAGAAATCACCTTAATTCACTGAAAAATCACAAGGATAGATTTGCCTGGGCTATTTGGCTAAAAGATGCTTAAACCGCAATTTGTGATTAAGAGATTAAGACCAGTTAAGTGCAAGGTTTCAGAATCTACAGGTTCACATAAAACAGAGCTAATGAGAGTATGAATAATGGTCAGCCCTTATGTCCTCTGAAATCCATCTCTGAGCTCAGTACCCCAAGCTGAAGTACAACCAGTGATCATTTCCATGTGGCTGATGACTCAGCTCTTGCTATGGATTTGATGTCAGCAGGTATTTTTGAGTGACAAATGACATGTAAAGTCACTTCTTATGCCTTATCAATAGCAGTGCACAAATAACCAAGATGAAAAGACAAATCCTACTAATGGATTTGCAGAAGTTGAAAATCCTCAAATGTAAGTGGGAAATGTCTAAACCATCAATTATAAAGGACATCAGTAATTATGTAGATACATAGTCAATAATTAATTAGGCTATGAATTGATCAGCAACCAGGTCAGTTTCAGTCCTTGACCCCATATATTTATAGATAATTTCTCTTGTCAAATAGGGAGCTCCCCCCCCGCCCCCACGCCATGACCCCCAGGGAAATGGTGAGAAAAATTTTAAAGGTCTTTCCACTGTTAATGACTGCTTTGTTTTGTTTTAGCTTGGCACAGTATATTAGCCTTTATGTGATGAGTTTGTATTATTATAGTTTCTAAAGTATGAGAGGAAATGAGGTAAATGATTAACGGCAGAGTAACTTAAAGCAAGATGGCATTATAGAAGCCATTGAAAAATAGATGGGAAATGCCGCCTCCCTGATGGAATTTGATCCAGCTCCAAGAGGAACAGTCTTATCAAAGGTGCCACAGGGTTTTTATTCATGATCCCAAGAAGTGGGGCTCTCAGCATTCAATCTTAGTGACTGTACTATACCTTGCAGCCACAGGAAGCTTTTCTCGGCCCTGGCGTGTGATCCATCCTGTCTCAGAAGGAAGCCCTCTTTGCTCCACGGCTAGCATCATTTTTATACCTCAACTCCTCTTTATTTTGACTTTCTAAAGTTGGAGCTCAGTTCTCTTCTGCTTTGGAGATCGTCTCAGAGACGTGCTGTACATATTGAAATGAGCATGGTTTTCTTCTGCTTTTCAAGGCTGCAATGTAGAGTCTGATGGATGGGTATTGGCCACGGGACCAGAAGATTTCAACTTTCCTTCTGTCCTGGGTGGACTTACTGCATAAACAGAGGTGATCTCCCCATTTAAAATGCAGCCCACCCTGCCCTCAGGAGGTTATTGTGCTGTTATGAAGGTCAGTTGGCAAGTGGGTAGGAGTGATTCCAGGTGAAAGAGAGGTCTTAGCACATCAGATAAATAGAGATCCTAGCATAATGCCCCACATTCTTAAATACATGACATTCTAAAATACTACAAACTTGCATGAGTTTACTTTGAAGAGTACAGGTAAATACTGTGGCCTTCCCCACACCAGCTCATACAGAGGCATTATATGGATTTCTTATTTTTTCTCCACCGCTCTCTGGTTCCATTCTGACCATACAACAATAATGAATACCATCATGTTTAATGAGACTTCTAATAATTAGGAGGAAAATTGCTGGATGTCCCAAACACGCACATTTCCTTGAATCCACGAGAACCACGTGGGGTAGATTTTACGAGGACCGCCGTTTTTACAAACGCCCTCACTGAAATCCCAGTGTAGCGCCTCTTCCAAGTTCCTCGCCTGGGGCTTGAATTCCACATTTTGTTTGATGTTACATTGCTTTTAAGAAAAGGTGTTTTTTTTTTGGGGGGGGGGGCGGGGCGGTTCTCACTAGAGATACATTTCTGAAAGCCTCAGGAGTTCCTTTAGCTTAGACTTCCCAAACCAACGCAAAGAATTTTCAAGAACTGAGCTGCCGATTCTCTTGCCTCAGCTGCCACCAAGATGACCCCTTGCAGAGGCAAAGCTGAAGGTAGAAGAGTGTTTTTCTGCCCTGCCCTTCCCACCTGCCTCTGCTCCACCCCCCCTCAGCCATGCTGATCCCCGGGCAGCAAAATAAATGGGATCAACCAGGATGTCCTTTCCTAGGAGAAATGCTTCGGGCCAGAGAGAAAGATAATATAGATTACCGGTATGCTGTAGAGGCAAGTTCAATAGAGAGAGCGATTAAATAAAAGCCTAACGAGGAAATAAACACCATGTTTGCCAAGAAGCACGCACACACACACGCACACACACACACACACACACACACACACAGGTGAAAAAGGAGACCCAGCAAGAAGCAAGGGACAGCCTAGCGTCACCAGAATTAAACCAGAATGTTTGAATCGTTGCAATGATAAAAGATGACATTTCCTATCAGCTTTTTTTCAGTCTTATATACTTTTAAAGGTAATCTTTGCAGCACTGAGTCTGTTCTTATGGTAGAAAAAGCCAGTGTATATTCTTTTCATAGCCTGAACTCTTGTCAGTTGATGGGCAGTTTATCCAATATCGCCTTTTAGTCTCACTTAACGGTGTGTTGCCGGAACTTCTCATGAGGGAAAACTCCAGCTCCAAATAAGATGCCCTCCAGAGAAAGGCTGACTAGACTTTGTTGTGTGTGTGCACCAAATGACTTATTTTTTTCAATAAAGCCCTCGGTGTGGCACATTACCTTCTCTCTAAAGAGCCCAAGAGGCCACAGAGATCATTTTCAAAGTGAGCCATCGAGAATTGCAGGGCTGTGCAGCGAGGAAGCAGGACTCGGCTGGTAGGGGAAGAAGGCTTCCAAGAGGCTGGGGAGAGGAGAGGGAGTCCAGCAGACAACTGTCACTCCATATCCCTTAAGGACACGCTGTCTGGCCTTGAGTGTGAATAGTCGACAGAAAGGAAATTCAACACTGGAGGGAGGACCCATAACTGCTATCGCTTCCTGCTTCCTGCATGTTATTAGAACTGGGTTATTGTACAGGTTGTTAAATTGATACCTTAACTACATGCATTGTGGCCAAGTTATAGCTGTCACGAGAGGCATAAATCTGGTCTTTTTTGACATGCTCTCAACCAGAGTGTTTTGTTAGGGTAGCCTTGAACACAATGTTGATGTTGAAAAGAAGGTACACAACACAAAACTTTATTTTGCCTAAGTAAGTGCAACTGTTCTCTACCCGGTTGCTGATGGTTGTATTGTGTAAAAAGAGCGAAGTATGATCTGATGTCAGATTCTGAAGGAAACACAGTATATTGCAGAATTTTTAGATGAAGTTCTCTCTTTCAGCTAATTTAATAGCTAGCTCATATTTACCATAAGTATAGTGAAGATAGATTCAATTAGAATTTCTGAAAAAAACTATGAAAATATAAATGTTGGGGATTGAATATATACATATACATACATATACATATACATATACATTCCTATGGGTTCTCTAGAGAAGGAAAATCCTCTCTTACCCAAAGAAGATATATCTACTCCAACTCCATAACAGAATTTCAGTCTTATCTTGCTTACTACCCAGCACCTATGAGGCAAGAAAAAATATCAATGTTTTTGAAAAAAATGTCTAAAAGACATACTATCTACTCAGAACTCTGTATCTAAATAAATAAATAAATACCAAGAAAAGTGAAGAGTCCGACATTTTACCCTATTTTCAAGGTAACAGGTTAATCCGTCACAGTTGCGTGAATGCTGGCAGAAGACAAGAGATTCCAGAGTCAGAGACAAAGGACCTGGTTATTCAAAGCAATGGCAGTAGCCAGAATATCCACACTTTTCCCCCCACTGGTTCCCCGAGCCCCAATTCCCACAGGAAAACAAGAAAAGACACAGGTGGAACTTGCAGTGAGTTGCATTACCAGAGAGGAACTTAGAGCTTAAGGAAGCTGATCTTTTATAATCAGCATAAGCATAACTCCTCTTTGTTCTAAAGAGAGACACTATATCTTCCAATGCTCTTTACTTGCCAGAACAAAGGCTTTCTGGGTCTCTCCTCACAAGATGTATTAAAGTGGTAGATAGTCATGGATAATTATCTCTCAATAATCAACAAGTAAGTAAATAGTTATATGCATGCATATATATATATATATATATATATATGTATGTAGTACATTTAATATTACCATTTTGTCAACTCAAAATAATAGAAAGCTACATAGGTAGCCCCATCTCAATGGCCTGATCACCTTTCTGAAATATATTTAGCAAGATATATTATAATGTTATTTATTTTTACTGATGATCCAAGCCTTAACCATGTAAAGATCCCCTTGTCTCACTCTGTAAACCAGTTTGACAATAATGTTAATTTTCTGTTGTAGACCTCTTGTATAGGGACCAAATATTCTATTTTGTTTTTATTTTTTATTTACTTTATTTTATGAAAAAAAATTTTAATGTTTATTTATTTTTGAGAGAGAGAGAGAAACACCAGAGGGGTGGAGAGAGAGGGAGACACAGAATCCGAAGCAGGCTCCAGGCTCTGAGCTGTCAGCACAGAGGCCGACGCGGGGCTCGAACTCATGGAGTGTGAGATCATGACCTGAGCTGAAGTTGGACACTCAACCGACTGAGCCACCCTGGCAGCCCTTGATTTTGATTTTGTTTTGTTATTAAATATGGTATCAGGTCATCTTGTGGATGACTGTTATGCTTTCTTTAGCAAAGGATACTTTTGAGGATACCCTTATATTTCTTCTACCATAAAGTGTATCCCCTTGTCTGGCATGATCACAAGTAGGATCTCATTACAATGGATTTCAAATAATTCTTAAATAGTGAGTCTTCTTGCCTCAGTCCCTGAGGGCAGGAAAGACAAACCCAAAACTGCAATGTAGCTGTTCATTAAGAATAAACCTCTGTTTAAAAACAAAAACAAAAACAAAAAACCTCCTGGCCCTTCCAGGATGGAAGTCAGAATGTAGTCAACTTGACAGTAAGTGGTCAGTTTATCTCCTCAAAAAGGTGCCATACCAGTGGCTATGGAGTTGGACATTCATAGCCTGAAACAACTGAATGAGCCTTCTTAAAGTGGAATTCATGTTGCTGGGCTCTCATGTCTTCTATAATGGAGAAATACGTTCATACGTTCATTGTTTCAGAGCCTAAAGACAGAAGCTAATTGACGTCAGTTGGCCAGTTCTATTTTATACTTCGTTGTTTCGTGCATCTCTCGTAGTTGACAGTCTCTGGTAAGCATCAACATGTGATAAAAAGATCTGCACGCTTTCTGTCCACTCCCCTACGTCTACCAACATATCTGAATTCTCTTGACCCCAATCTTTCACATTTTGAGTCTACATGGAAGCTATTTTTCCACCAATAACTCCTTCCAACATCCTAACGTCTGCCAGACCGTACGGTCTAAGCGTCAGCATCACCTATGCCTCAAGTAGCTCTATTCTCTTCTGGGCCCATCCAGAGTCTACATCGCAGAGTAGACCACTATCCTTAGGTGTAGAGTATGCTCCCTCCAGAACTCTCCAGGTGTTTTGCTTCCTTCTTCATTGTAGGGTGTGCAAAATACTAAGGAAGTTTTTTGTTTGGTTGGTTGGTTTTGGTTTTTGGTTTTTAATTTTTAACTTAATTTGTCCTAGCATGCCTCTGACCACTGAGAACCTACATTTTTTTTTTTACTATTGTGGTAGCCCACTGGATCTTCTTCCCAGGAAACCTGGAAAGTCAAAATCTTTGAGTGTATCCATGCAGATGTGAGGGTACCAAGTTTTTTTGGCTTTTGCTTTCAAACAGGGATCTAATCTTGACATACCATATATGTCTTATTTGGGCACTTATCTCTGAAGTTCAGCCACTCTGATGAAGAAACAGACTTGTTCCTTGACTTTCTACACTCTTGCAAGAGGAAATGACGATTTTGTTGTATATATCCAAAGAGGTTCTCTGTTTTGCACCTGACTTTCAATTCTGTGTTATTCCCTCAGAGGTTCATTTATCTTTATGTAGAACAGGAATGGTTCTTAACAATAACCATCTAAGGTCTTACTCCTCTAGCTACTCTTTTCTTTATACCTCTCAATTGCCTGTACTTCATACCCACCAGCACATTCCCTTCCATCAAATACCCTCTCAACTTACCACAGGTCAACATTTTATCAGTTGGAAGGCCATCTGATGCAGAGGCTGTCTTTTTCACCTACCAGCAATAATGGGTTCTTCACTGCCAGCTGAGCTGTGAGTGATCTGGGTCAAAACCCCATTTACCTCTTGCTAACTTGGAGTATCCTCATAACCTAGGCTGGAGGTTGAGTCCTCTGGGAGCCGATGATGACAGAGAGTCTAAGATGTAAGATATTGATTAGGGAGCAAAACCCGGGAAAGGAACAGAGCTGAAGAGGGATGGGGCGGAGGAAAAATCTGAACTCCAATGCAACCCTGCCAAAGCCTAGAAAAACCTCGGTGAGTATAGTAGCCAACTCTAGAAAATGCATTGTAATTCTGCCTGACTCAACTACAGACAGTCACTGTTCCAGAAAGATGTGAGCTTAGGCCAGGAAGCTCTCAGAAGCTGAGGCAGCCCCTGAAGCCGCTGAGAATTGGAAGACATCTGTTGACCACACACTCTACAGCTGGATAGCAAGTCCTTCCTTAAAGGAGACACTGGGAGGACATCTCTGCAGCCATGGAGAGCACTCATCTAGAAACACACACACACACGCACACGCACACACACAGAGAATAAACCTCAAGAACTGACAACCTAATTCATAATGAGCTTGGAATGTTTGACTTGCCCCCGCAGTCTCCCTTTGAGCTCTGGTATGTTGACTTTCAAAGTTTGAGGTTTTAAATGACTGTCATTCACTACCTGTGAGACTGAGGAAGAATCAGCAAAGTGATTAGGTTTTTGGCTGGAAACATGAATAAAGTTGTCCATGTGGATCGATGTCACCCTGCCACTATTAGCCAACATGACAGTGATAGCTAACTGCCTCTAGGGCATCTGCTCAATTGCTGCTATTGCCATAGGAACCAGCACGCCTCTCATGCCCTCCTCCAGTAGGCACAAAATGCCCCCTGATTTTTATTATCATAAGCAGATTGCTTCTAACGGAGCAGACCAGCCAGCTTATTAATAGCCATACCTTTGTAGAAATTCAGAAGGGGTAACTCATGGTTCCAGCAGAATTCAGAATCCCATATACTGATGCCTCTGAACCCCACAAAACAATCTGAGGTACTGGAAAGAAACTGGGAATGAGTAACAGGATAATTTTACTCTTCACTACATGCAGATAAGAGGGCTAAGACTCAGAAAAAAATAAGGATTTTGTGACTTTTTCTTTTCTGTTCTACTAAAAATAGTTTTAATATTAGGCTACAATTTCTCAAATGCATTCTGCCAGGCATTTAATATACTTTATCTATTTTGATTTGAAAAATAATGCTATGAAGTGTGCACGGACATTGAGGCTGAGACCCCGATAAGGGAGTCGCCGGGTGTCCCATGAGAGGCACATGGTGTTAGAGCGAACCAATCCGCCGGCCAGCTAGCCAGATAAAACTTTTGCATTTAGAGCACAAAGCGAGGCATGTTAAGATGAAATGGTATGTTCTCCTTCATTTTAAAATGTTAATCCTTACAATGATTCTTTACTTACATGAGGGAAAGCATCTTGTCCCCTTCATATAGATGAGGAATTTAAAGTTCACAGGATCAGGGCATCTGGGTGGCTCAGTTGGTTAAGCGTCCAACTTCAGCTCAGGTCATGATCTCGCGGTCTGTGAGTTCGAGCCCCCCATTGGGCTCTGTGCTGACAGCTCAGAGCCTGGAGCTGCTTCAGATTCTGTGTCTCCCTCCCTCTCTGCCTGTCCCCTGCTCATGCTTCCTCTCTCCCTCTCTCTCTCTCTCTCTCCTTCAAAAATAAATAAACTTTAAAAAATTTTAAAGTTCACAGGATCAAAATGATTCACAGAAGATAACATGGTTAGTCTTCTGAAGATACGGAAATTGAATCCAAATGTGTGCGTTGCATTCTTTTTCTTTCTTTCCCTTTTTTTCCCCCCAAAAGAGGCAGTCACAAATGATGCATAGGAAAATATTATATGTAAGCTTTTAATAAAAACAGTAAGCCCAAATTGCACATTGCCAAACTATCCAAACAATCTTCCACAAATAATGAACTTTGTTTGAGGAAATTAAAACATGGTTTATTGGAAAGGGCATTCCGCTCAGCATTAATGCCTGTTTTTCAAGCACAGTTTCTCTCCCAGATTCCACGATAGCCAGACAGCTTCACCAAGACTGCAAACCTCAGGAACTGCTTACATAGCCCCCTGCCCCGCCCACCAGGTGCTGAGCCCCACACTTTCCGCACACTGTCATACACTCATTATTGCACCAGGAGGTGGGTGTTATCATGCCGTTTTCTAGATAATAAAATAGAATCTTAGAGAAGTTAGTTGCTCAAAACCAAAGAATGTGGCTAATCAGTAAGAGTGCATGCTTTGAAATCATGCCATATATTTGCATACTAGCTCAGACATTTACCAGCTTCATGAACTTGAAAAAGTTACTTTCCTGGTCTCAGGTTTAAATGATAGATTTTGGACCAGATAGTCCTTAAGGACCTGAGAATCTCTGTTTTTAGGCTGCTGTGTTTTTGTTTGTTTGTTTGTTTGTTTGTTTGTTTGTGTTTTCATTTGATTTGGTTTTGTTCTAAATAATCGGTTGAGACCTCTGTCCTTCCAGGCTCCCATGGAACCTCCAACACTTGAATTTCAACTCATAGTGTCAGGGCGTTGCCTTAGAAATTCAGCTCAATGTTTGTAAATTCCATGCTCCTTAAAGGGAACCGCTGCTCTTAAAGTCATCCATGATGAGCCTGATGCACTTGGCATTAGCCTAAGTATCCAGGAGTAAAGGGTGGTGGTAACAGTGGTAAGGTTTTCTGAGTGAAGGATGTGAAGCTAGAATGTTACGAACTCTCACACATACTTGGTCATTCTCTTCCAAACTCCATCTGCCACCTGTATCCATTCTTATATTTCCATGAGCCCAACAATCCCCCCTTGGTGTTATTGGCTTTAAGCTTAATTTTCCATTAAATGGATTGCAGGCAGCCCTGGAGACTGAGGAGCCAAAGAACCACCCCCACCTCCCCACCCCCCGCCAAATCATTTGAGATCATTGATCACTGCGTGAATTATTCCCTTTCTGCTTTTGATAAGACTCATAAAATCACTTAGAAACAACAAGGCTTGAGTAGTCATTCAACTTTTGATTTTTAAACACATAGCACCTTGAGTTTGGTGAACTTTGCTAAAATGGGTTTTGAGCCATCGTAATCTCTCGTAATGAAAAGGAATTTCATGCCTATTTCAGAAATAAACTAAAAAATAAGAACATCTTTCAAGAATGTATTACATTCTAAAATGTTAAAGCAATCTCCAAAGCAAATTCTTGGTATACTAAGAGGGTTGGGAGGTTCACGTCAGAGTAAAGTTTGGATCCCAGCTCTAACGCTCATTGGTGTGTGACCTTGGGTGAGTTACTCAAACTCTCTGAGTCTCTGCATGACATAATAATAATATTTACATTAAAAGGTTTTCATGAGGATTAAATGGGATAACATTTATAAAGTGTCTCATACTGAATATGACAAAATGAGGCCTCAAATAATTGCTGATTTCCTTCATTAAAGAGACAAGTAAAATCTAATTTCTGGCGCCTCATTTCCTAGTGAATGAGAACTGAAGGGTAATATTTATGTTGGAGAGGATAATACTCTTGGGTGACCTTGAGGAAAAAGGGAGCTTTGCTTCCCTTCCATTTAGAATTGCTGTGCCAGGAATTACTGGACAGATTCATTTGAAATGAGAACTTTCATACCTGAGCCACTGCCCAGAAATTATGGCACCACTTCTGGGAAGTTTTGAAATCACTTTGAACTTAACTTTGTGGAGTTGCTTTGCATTCCATACTGCTGGGCCCCTCTGCACATCCATGACTTGGCTGGAACGCATTCCGGCTGTGCCAGCATATTTTCAACCTGATCAAGGCATAGAGGTCTGAAAATTTCATGAGATTCTGTTTTTGTGAGATTTCCAGATTTATACCAAGTTTTACAGATCCCAAAGGGATGCATAATTCAGAAAAAAAATAGAGAGTCTACCCACTCTGAGATACAATTGACATACTTAATTCAGGTTGAATTAAGGCTGCTTAAGAGTGTGACTTCTTATTTCATTGTTAGCGGGGAAAAAAAAAAAACAAACCTTATTGTTTTACAGGATTGTTTTTCAAATTTAACAATAGTAGAAAGTTCCTAGAAACTGGAAGAGAATAATGCCTGGCAACACTTAATAAAGATTTAGAATCACTTCCTCGACTGAATCGAACTAGGTATGTGTTCTCCTGGATTAACCGTAAATTTACTTCCTTTCGTGCCTTTTTAATGGAATATAATCCAAGGAATATAGACTCAGTAGTTTCTTAGCAATGATCAGATATCCGTTAAGCAAGGCACTGTTCCTTATTTTCCTTAATTGTCTATTGTTTTAATGCAGTTGTATACACCTTATTCAACCACTAATAATAGTTCACTGTTTCCTTTCATCAGTCACTTTTGGAAAAATCTTGCCTATTCAACTACATTGATTATGGAACAGATAATCTATTTTCTCTTTTTTAATCAGACATATAAATATCAGTTGGAGTCTCGACACAGCATGAGGCATCCAACATGACACATTGATCTGATCCAATTCCAGGCAAAAGGGAAGAAACATGGTGATTTACTTAACCTAGAGCAACATATTGTGGGAAAATGTTCTGTTCCTGTCGGATTTCTAAACATATTGAAAACAAAAAAACTCACTTGACTCTCTTTTTATAATGAGGATTTCCAGGCTGAGAATCATCATTATATTCATTCATTCATCCATCCATGCACTCAACCAACAATTTTTAAGTATATACCATTTACCGGGTGCCAGGTAGAGATACAACATATCCTTTGTTTGATGTCTGTGCCAACATATATTCACATAGAACTATTGAAGAACCATCTTAAAATAAATGTTCAAATATATGGGTCCAATTCTTATTGATGTAAAGTATTCTTCTTTGATATATATCCAGGCAAAAGGAAAGAAACATGTTGAGAGTATCTATCTATCTATCTATCTATCTATCTATTTATATCTATATCTATATCTATATCTATATCTATATCTATCTATATATCTATATCTATATCTATATATATGCACTGCTAATTTTTTGTCACTGATTTTTCTAAGTCTCATACCCTTATTTTATGTGGAAGGAAAAAAGAAAGATTTTTTACTAGTTGTATTTTTCAAAACAAAGATTTGAAGCTGTCTGAATTTGGGTAAAGAAGATTGGTATGGGTTAGTTTCATCTCACATAAAGCCAAAATAGGCAGATAGCCACGTGATACAAGAGATACCTCTGCTGTTGCACTTGTATTTCTCATGATCACTTTATTTAACTCTCACATGTTGTCCTCTAAACTTGTTCTCATTAGATTAAATAACAAAAAGGATATAAAATGGTCAATCAATCTAGAAAGTTAAAACAACAAAACTAGTTGTCTAGTGGATGGTAGGAAGATAGTGGTCCTCTTCTATTGGTGTTGACTGGTTGATTACATCCAACCTTGAGGATCTAGAATGTAAGTCTTTAGCTTCCACAGTTAATAGAATGGTCTACAGGAAAAAAGCCAAACTTTGAGGACAATTGACTGGCATTTGGGTCCCAACTTCATCAATTATTAGTTCATGACTTTGGTAAAAGTCATTTAACCTCTTTAAGGCTCAAGTCCCTATCCCTTATCTGTAAAATGGAGATGATACACATATCCGACCTATCAGTTTTAGATTCAGAGCATCAGGGTGAGTAACATCGGTTGCCAATACAGGTAAATCCTGAAAGTTTACTACAATATAATTATATGGCACATTCTTGACACAACCCAAAGTGATCTACAGATTAGGAGGAATGGAGAATTTTTTTCCCAAGCAATACTGTTAGCCCTTGAGACCATGGAGTCTGGTGATGGATTTTCTGCATTCAGCTAGCCAGAGAATGAAAAGGGAGAGTGAATAACAACAACAACAAAAATACCATGGGGAGTTTGGGTCCAGGCCAGGAAGTAGTTCTATATAACTACTTTGTTCACTGTCTACTGTCTAGAGCTAACCCTCCAGATACGCCAAGATGTAATAAGTCTTCTTTGAAATGTAGTCTTTCATTATGCCTGTCAGAAAATGGGAAAAAGTGATTGTGAATACGTAGCTTCAAATGAACCACAGAAGTCTCCTGAAGGGATGAAACTTAACTAAACAAATGTGGCAACTAGAAATAGTTCTGAAGATAAAAGAGTTTTATACAGAATTTGATGTCAGAATCATGGGTCACCAAAGTTATTCTCATTCTATGATCCCCGAATGCCTAGATATTGATTGTGTTAGCCGCAAACATCTTCAGGTTATTATCTAAAGAAAGTCTGTGCTTATAATTAAAAGGGAAAAAAATACAACAGAAAAAGCACAGGACAGCTATTTATCAAACAACTATTTAAACAAGGCAAGCCAATATCATTTGAAAATTACTGCTTCATTGCATATTCAGTTATATTTGTCTTTGATTAATGCAAAATTAGAGGTTTACTTATATTTTCCTTATCTACATTTGTTTGGTTGACAAAACCTTTCAAATACAGAATCCCTTGAAGAAAGTACTAAAATAACTTGCAAAGTAGTAATGAATGGTCATCTTAGATGTAGTCATTAGACTGAATATGTACTGTAGGAATCAAATTTGAATCAAGTAAGAAATCTTTTGTGAGTTGCTCTTCACCATTTATTCTAGCTATGGTCTTCAAAGGTTGATTGACAGTGTTGGATGGATCTTTCGTATTGACCAATCAGAGAATCCACAGAAACATGCATGTTCTTAATCATTATGACCTAAACACTGACCATATGACCCTTTCCCCAAAGCCAGCCAAGTACATGAATTCATTGGTGGGTTCTGCAAATTGCTAGCTGAACTCATCTGTCTTATTTGAGTTTGATGAATTCCAAGTCTTCATTTTATGTAATACGGAAGTTCATACAAGAAAAGTACCATATATATGTATATCTGATGTTCCGGCCCAAGCTCTTTCCATACTGCATAAAACATGTGTAAACCTCAAGGATCTGTTCATCACTCATTGGCCAAAATGTCTAAATTCCAGACCTAGACAAGTTTTGACTCTTATCACTTTCAGAACTAGAAGTAGATAAGAAAAGAAGAATAAATCAAGAAATAAGAATTCAAAGAAAGAGAGCCCAAGGAGAGATTCTTTGTTGTTGTTTTTTTTTTTTAAATCACAATGTGGACTTATTTTACTTTTTCACCTTTAAAGTTTCACTCTTTACCAAATGTGTCAATATGCCTTTTTTAATTTTAGCATTACTTTTACTTTGGAAATGGAAAATGGGCCAGTAGCTTTCTCTAAAACAGAAGTGTAAGAGCAGTGGCTCATTTCAATAGATTCAGAGAAAGCATTTGACAAATTACATCTATTCATGATAAAAAACAAACCCTCAACAAAGTAGGTATAGAGAGAACACACCTCAGTTTACTAAAGGCCATATACTAAAAACCCACAGCTGATATCCTCAATTGGGAAAAACTGAGAGTTTCCTCTATGGTCAGGAACCAGATAGGGATGCCGACTCTCACCACTGTGTTTTAACATAGTATTGGAAGTCCTAGCCACAGCAATCAAACAACACAAAGAAATGAAAGGCATCCAAACTGGCAAGAAAGAAGTCAAACTTTCACTGTTTGCAGATGACATGATACTTTATACAGGAAACCCAAAAGACTCCACCAAAAAACTGCTAGGACTGATACACTAATCCAGTAAAGTCACAGAATACAAAATCGATGTATAGATATCTGTTGTATTTCTATATACCACTAGTGGAGCAGCAGAAAAATAAATAAAGGAATCAATCCCATCTAAAATGGTACCAAAAACAATAAGATACCAAAAAATAAACCTAATAAAAAGGTAAAAGATCTGTACTCTGAAAACTATAAAACACTGATGAAAGAAATTGAAGATAGCACAAAGAAATAGAAAGACATTCCATGCTCATGGATTAAGAACAAATATTGTTAAAATATCTATACCACCCATATCACCTACACATTTAATGCAACCCCTAAAAAAATCCAACAGCATTTTTCACAGAGGTAGAATAAGCAATCCTGAAATTTGCATGGAACCGCAAAAGACCCCAAATAGCCAAAGCAACCTTGAAAAAGAACAGCAAAGCTGGAGGTATCACAATCCCAGACTTCAAGTTATATTACAAAGCTATAGTGATCCAAACAGAATAGCACTGGCACAAAACTAGACACATAGATCAGTGGAGCAGAATAGAAAACCCAGAAAGGAACCCACAACTTTATGGTCAAGTAATCTTGGACAAAGCAGGAAAGAATATCCAATGGGAAAAAGACAGTCTATTCAATAAATGGTGCTGGGAAAACTGGACAGCAACCTGAAAAAGAATGAAACTGGCCCACTTTCTTACACCATACACAAAAATAAATTCAGAATGGATTAAAGACCTAGATATGTGATGTGAAACCATTAAAATCTAGAGGAGAACACAGGCAGTAAGTAACCTCTTTGACATCGGCCATAGCAACTTCCTTCTAGATACGTCTCCTGAGGCAAGGGAAACAAAAGCAAAAATAAATTATTGAGGTTTCATCAAGATAAAGTTTCTGCACAGTGAAAGAAACAATCAACAAAACTAAAAGGCAACCTATGGAGTGGGAGAAGATATTTACAAATGACATATCTGATAAAGGGTTAGTATCCAAAATATATAAAGAACAACAATAATATAAAACTCAACACCCAGAAAAAAAATTATCCAATTAAAAAATGGGCAGAAGACATGAATAGATATTTTTGCAAAGGAGACATACAGATGACCAACAGACACATGAAAAGATACTTCACATGACTCATCATCAGGGAAATACAAATCAAAACTACAATGAGATATCACCTCACGCCTGTCAGAGTGGTTAAAATCAATAACACAAGAAACAACAGGGGTTGGTGTGGATACGGAGGAAAGGGAACCCTCTTGCACTGTTGCTGGGAATGCAACTCTGGAAAACAGTATGGAGGTTCCTCAAAAAGTTAAAATAGAACTACCCTAGATCCAGTAATTGCACTACTAGGTATTTACCCAAAGAACACAAAAATACTGATTCCAAGGGATACATGTACCACGATGTTTATAGCATTCTCTTCAGTAGTCAAAAAATGGAAATAGTCCAAATGTCCATTGAGTGATGAATAGATAAAGAAGATGTGATATATATATATATATATATATATATATATATATATTTATATTTATATTTATAAATGTATTGGTGTATATAAATATATTGGTATAGGGGCGCCTGGGTGGCGCAGTCGGTTAAGCGTCCGACTTCAGCCAGGTCACGATCTCGCGGTCCGTGAGTTCGAGCCCCGCGTCGGGCTCTGGGCTGATGGCTCAGAGCCTGGAGCCTGTTTCCGATTCTGTGTCTCCCTCTCTCTGCCCCTCCCCCGTTCATGCTCTGTCTGTCTCTCTCTGTCCCAAAAAAATTAAAAAAAAAAAAAAGTTGAAAAAATAAAATATATTGGTATATATGAATATATTGGTGGTATATATATGTGTATATGTATACGTATATATGCATATACGTATACATATATGTAAATATAATGGCTCTATGACCATTAGATACGCTTTATGTATATTTTTAATTTTTACCCACATTCAAATTAGTTGCCAAACATTAAAATCCAGGCAATTTCGTACGGAAAACAAAATGAAACAAAACAAAACAATGATTTCTAGCTTCTTTTGAGACAGGGGATGATCTAACAACTCTGTGTCAACATTTGTGGAGCCAAATGGCAGGGGCAATTTTTATATGGGATGTGCCCTCTCCAGTGTACCCGAGGCTCCCCCACTCCTTGATTATTTATTTCACACTGGAGTGTGGCATCAGGGAGCACTTTTCTCTCCCTGGTCTAATCTACTAACATGTCACTTTCTTGGTCCCTCAAGTCTTCTGTGTTGGTGATGTCTCTCTAAGACACTGTAATTTTCCATCAGTGACAGATCTGGGGATTGAAAGCTTGATGCTATACTCTCCAACTCTATAGTTTTATGAAAGTAAATTTAACTCTCAGTCACTTCGACTGGTAAATACATGTGATTAATTTTATTTTATAACATTGTTTCTCTGATCACGTAACACGTGAAGAAATTTGCACGTATCCTAATTCATGGGAAATGCTCCATAAGTAAACTCTATCCCTTTTCCAAAAGTCCCTTATTTTGATCAGTAAATACTCCATAGGAACCTGTTAATTTGCTTCAATTTTCAAGCTGCTTAATTTTTTAGAAATATTTCTGTTCTAATTGACTGTATCCATCAAATTTACACAGGTTCACAAATAAGTACTACAATAATGGGCAACACTTATCAAGTACAGGTATTTTAAAACACAGAAACACTTTTTAAATATTAAATTATGTACTTGCCTTTATGTGTAGCGGAAAAATAGATAATACATCTATTTTTTTTATTTCTCTGATATTCTTGCATTGCAGTGGGGGAGGTAATGGGGGAAGTTGAGGCGATTTAAAGTTCACTTAAAGAAAAAGTCTCATGAAGAAATGTGTGACAGATCTGCACTTGGATATAATAAAAGTATGACGATTATCATCTAATAGATAATCATTCAGAAACGCCAACTTAGGAGGTTGATATCTGACTGCTCAGTCATCACCTTTGGAGCTCGATTTCTTAGCCTCAACAGGTGCTAACACAAAACCGTGTTAAATATCCAATACTCACTTGCTAATGGCCAAGCTGTCATTGTTTTAGCTTCTCTGCTGTAAGCGATTTTCTCTCATGGCCTTTCTTTGGTCAGTGCTTCTTTATACTGAGAACATTACCTACACAGCACACCTGTTTCTGCCAGGAGACAGGTGGCTTAAAAAGGTAAAGGGGCCTAGTTCCTGTGACATTTTGTTAAACAATGAATAATGCAAACAAAATCCTTTATGGCTCATGAAGTCTTACTAATAAGGCAGATGTCCTCTGTGCAGTTCCTTGGGGCCTAAAATGCAAATATTGATGTGCTGATGATCACCGGACCCTAGTTTCAGCAATTGTTTCTATCTTCATTATCCTCTATTATTCCCCATAAGAAATCCATTCTAGAAACCTGATGTAGAGAATACAACGGGTATCAAAGGTTTAACGGTCTTGCCATCAATAAACTGAATTAAACCTCTTTCATTACTAACGATTCTTCAGACAGGGCAGCACATTATAAGACCATGGCAATAGAACAGGGGCGCCTTGGTGGCGCAGTCGGTTAAGCGTCCGACTTCAGCCAGGTCACAATCTCGCGGTCCGTGAGTTCGAGCCCCGCGTCGGGCTCTGGGCTGACGGCTCGGAGCCCAGAGCCTGCTTCCGATTCTGTGTCTCCCTCTCTCTCTGCCCCTCCCCCGTTCATGCTCTGTCTCTCTCTGTCCCAAAAATAAATTAAAAACGTTGAAAAAAAAATTAAAAAAAAAAAAAGACCATGGCAATAGAACAGTCCATGATGATTCTTACACACTGAAACTTAACATCATGGCTAATTGGTCATTGCTACCTATTCTTTGAGGTATATTGGTTAGGTCTCCTCAGAAGCATCTCAATGCTAGCTCACTTGCTTCAGGAGAAAGTCTTATTGGAAGTATGACACATCATTAAACCACACAATAGGGCACTATCTTTCAGCTTAGACAATGCTAAAGACCGCATCGTGCCAAATGGTCTAATAAAAAAAGTAGCCTAGCGCCCATTTGGTGACATTAAAAACAAAAACCAGCGTTCTGGCCATGAAAAATATCCACATTCTTGCCTTTTGCCCGTCTTGATTATGAGGATTTTTCTTTCTTTTTTATTTTGCTTTTGCTTTCCCTTAATTTTCCAGTGGTTTCTTAAATTATGTCCCAGTAAAACTAGGACTGTCTCCTCAGTCTATTGTTTAATAATTATTTATAACTTGCTTGTATAATGAAAAAAAAAAAAAAACTAGCAGGAAAGAGTAACTGGAAGTAAAACTTGAAAGGTGAGACTCCAGGAATGATGTGTAAGTTTGCCGCCATCTATAGGCTGGCTGTAACCAATGTTCATGGCCAAAATGAATCTTGAAGGCTAGGCTTCCTTGCACTGGTAATATAGGATCAGGTGTTTCCTGACAATTAAGAATCCTGGGAGGTTGTTTTTGTTTGGTTTGGTTTTGCTTTGTTTTGTTTTTTGGGGTTTTTTTTAAGTTGATTTATTTTAAAAGAGAGAAAGTGTGCAAGTGAGGAAGGGCTAGAGAGACAGGGAGAGGGAGAGAATCCCAAACAGGTTCTGCACTCTCAGCACACAGCCCAACAAAGGGCTTGAACTCAGGGACTGGGAGATCATGACCTGAGACAAAATCAAGAGTGGGATGCTTACCTGCTTAACTGACTGAGCCACCCAGGCACCCCAAGAACCCTGGGAGTTCTAGGAGAATGTCTGGTCAATATCACTTCGCTTAATTTCTCCCTATATGATAGTTGCGATTTTTACTTGATCTGAAGACGTTGGAGTTGAAAGTGAAATAGATATGAGGCAAAATTACAATTTTAAAGTAATATTAGGAAAAGCAATTCTTTCAACAAAATGTGCATTTTCAGTTACTTGAATGTTAGTAATTTTTCTTTTTTAATAAAAAGCGAGAATGGAAATTAAATATTAGGATAGATTTATGTCGTTCACTTGAGATAAATTTGGAAGTCATATATAATTTACCCTTTGCCACTCTATATTCTCTACAGTAATAAAATTATCTTCTTTACTTCTTTGTGCCACCTCTTCTCTACTACAAATACGTGTCATTCTTAGTATTTACTAAGATGAATTTTCAGAATATTCCTTTGAAATAGCGTGCAGGCATTTATTCACAGAGTTTTTCCTTTTGCCATAAATATCCAAGCCTCTGTGATTTTGGATTTTGACAAAAGCTCTGGCCTAAACAGGTTTTTGCAAAATATTCTTCCTTTATCTCTCTTCTGCCTCTGTACTAAGGAACCAGTGCAGAGACACCCCCCCCCCCCCCCGCCACCGGGGGCAATGCCTAGAGGAAAGAAGGCCAAGTTGGCCATGGCCCAGATAGCATGTCTTCAAATATGCAGAATGCAATGTACTTGGACAAGGCAGTGCTCCAGGCTCTGCTGGAGGCTTGCTGGGGGGAACCAACAGCAGTTGCTACCACAGGTGGCATCCCAGAGGAAAAACACAAATCAGTTGCTAATCATTCTATTTCACTCCTGCTGTTAACATATGTTGTCTGAAAGTCTCTCCCCGCACTGTCTCACTGCCTCGGATGGGAAACGCATGTATTGAAGGCTTATCTCCTCAGCTAAGCTGTCGACTACTACTTAAAGGTAGTGGCTTTGTGCCCCTCCCAGTCAGACTTACAATGCCTTGAGTTTATTAAAAACAATAAATAGTTTTTCAATAGTTACAGAAACAGAGAACCGGAAACGGGTTCTCTCCGTCCATCTCTCTCAGCCCGTGTACAGGTAGAAAATATTGCCATCCTTGCCAATTAGGAGGCTGTATCTACCCAGTCCTTATGTTTATCTTTATGCGTCTTCTTTAAGTTATTTTCCCCAGGCATTGAGAACTTGCTTGATACCTATGGAATGATAATAATAAAAATTACTACTATCAATGCCTTTTTACATTCCTGGGACTGTGACTCATTCTGAAAACACTAGAAGGGATACCTGGAAGCACACTTGACTTCATCTGATTCAATCTATGTAATTTCACTGTATGCGTGTTGCAGAATCCCATAGTCAAGTTGTGCCTTTGATTCTTGGGCCCGATGCTTTCCTATACGATGCTGTCCCAGAAAGACCATGGTCTAGAAGCCGGAAGTCAGAAGTCAGAAGACCCAGTTCCAGCATTGGTTCTACTTACCACATATGGAAAGATTAAAGCACTTACTTTCATTAAGGCTGTTGCCCAATATGTACAAAGGAGCTAATACTTTTTAACGTTCTTTACAATGCGTTCGCGTATGTGAAAGCAATATGTAAACCATAAATGCCTATGGAAGCACATGTGGGTCAACAGTTATCATTGCTACCAAATGAATACTGGGGTACGAGTGCCACTCACCTTTCCAGGGCCAGCAGAGTGCCCCCACTCCAAGATCTGCCTGGACTACCTTAGCCTAAGTCAGTACTTGCGGCACCGGAAGTCATTTACAGTCATTGTTATTCCCTGATTTGTTTCAACTCTACTAGTTTTCCCTGACTGGCTGGTTGAGGTCAAGGAATTGTTTTCTAAGAAAGCATTTCTACTCTGTCACGTTCACGTACACCATACTTAACGGGAAACCTGGTACACATGAAGGGTAAGTATACGGGAACAGCCTTACAAGGAATCTGCCGTCTGTATGACATCCTTGTCCCGTGCCTCTTCAAAATCACGTGACTGCAACTTCTACTCCAACTGTGACTACAGGAACCCATTGCTCACAGGTTGCCAATGACCTCTCTACAGGAAGGTACACACTTTGCCTGAGCCGGTGAAATAGCTCTCCCTCGCTGCCCTAGGGAGCTCGGCAGCTAAAATATGTTTGTATGTTGTTTGTTTGTGCACACGAACATTTGGGAGTGGACGTCAATGTTCATGGGGCCATTTTTTTAAACTTTTTTTTTTTTCATTTTTATTTTCGAGAAAGAGAGAGAGACAGAGCATGAACGGGGGAGGGGCAGAGAGAGAGGGAGACACAGAATCCGAAGCGGGCTCCAGGCTCCGAGCTGCCGCCACAGAGCCCGATGTGGGGCTCGAAGTCACGAACTGCGAGATCATGACCTGAACCGAAGTCAGAAGCTTAACTGACTGAGTCACCCAGGTGCCCCTTCATGGGGCCATTTTTAACCAATGTAGTGACAGCAAGCAGACAAGTGTTTGCCCCTTTCATTCCTGGAGGAATGTTCTGAACTGCATTTCCTGAGGCTTCTCAGAACAACCAGGCGGCGTCAGGCCCCAGTAGCCCACAAGCGTGGCCTGGATAACACCTTCCTTTGCCCTTTGTTCTTTGTGTGTTTTACTCCCACTGTCCAGTATTTCTGTATTAGCTTCTCTCTCTGGCTTTGTTTTCAGGGACTCCCGGTTAAGAGACCATCTCTAAAACTTCAGCAAGAATTTGGCATCAGAATGTCTACGACATTAGTGACGTAGTACTGCCCCTCCTTTTTTTCTGTTTCCCACCTTTATTTTTTTTTATTTTTTTTTTTTTAAATTTTTTTTTTCAACGTTTATTTATTTATTTTTGGGACAGAGAGAGACAGAGCATGAACGGGGGAGGGGCAGAGAGAGAGGGAGACACAGAATCGGAAACAGGCTCCAGGCTCCGAGCCATCAGCCCAGAGCCTGACGCAGGGCTCGAACTCACGGACCGCGAGATCGTGACCTGGCTGAAGTCGGACGCTTAACCGACTGCGCCACCCAGGCGCCCCTCTGTTTCCCACCTTTAAATTTGAATGCTGAGTCTGTGTAATATAGACATATAGCATTAGAGTGAATACATGATTGTCAGGGAAACTAAGACCAGGTTTAAAAATATATAGTCAGCTTAGATACACTCTTCAGGTTTAAAAGGTGCTAAACCATAGGCCTGGCCCTAAAAATTCAGATTTGGGACAGATCTGCAGCCTAAGAGCTATTCTCCAGGGGCTGGCGGCTTCCTCAATATGACTTGTAATAATAATAATGATAATGACATTAATAACCAGAATTTGTCAGGTGTCAGGAACTTACACTTTACGTAATTAGGAAAACAGCACTCCGAAAAGGTTACCTAATGTACAGTTCCTACCGTAAGACACTACGGGAAAGGCAAAACCATGGCGACAGCAAAAAGATCAGGGCAGTGAAACTACTCTGTATGATACCGTAATGATGGACCCATGTCATTATACATTTGTCCAAACCCATAGAACGTACAACACAAAGAGGGAACCCTAATGTATTATGGACTTCGGGTGATGATGAAGTGTCAATGTAGGGTCATCAGTTATAACCCAAGTACCACTCTGATGGAGGATGTGGATAAGGGAGAGGTTGTGCACGTGTGCAGGAAGGGGGTGTATGGGAAATCTCTGTACTTCCTTCTCAGTTTTGCTGTGAACTTAAAACTGCTCTAAGAAAATTGAGTCTTTTCTTTAATGTTTATTGGTTTTTTTTTTTTTTTTTTTTTTTGAGACAGAGACACAGAGCGTGAACAGGGCAGGGGCCCAGGGAGAGGGAGACACAGAATCCGAAGCTGGGTCCAGGCTCCGAGCTGTCAGCACAGAGCCCGACGCGGGGGCTCCAACCCACAAAGCGTGAGATCATGACCTGAGCCGAAGTTGGACACTCAACCGACTGAGCCACCCAGGTGCTCTGAAAATTGAATGTTTCCAAAAAAATTTTTAAAAAGAAAAAAAAGAACATCTAAGTTGGCTATCGTTCACTCCCTACCCACTTTGGTACCATTACCACCAATGAGAAAATAAGGCACTGCTTCATCCATGAGCAGCAACCCCGGTGTCCTCGAAATGGGAATGGCCAAGTTAGGATTTGAACCCAGGTTTGTGTATATTAGTGACACCCTGGAGGTAGGGGATGAAAAGATTTCTTCCATCTCTGATACTCTTTTTTCTATTTACCCCTAGACCCTGGAGAAGCGAACAAGAGACCAGCCTAAAGGCACCTCTCACGCAGCCAGTCAGTCTTCCAAACAATCAGATACCATTTTCCTTTCAACCCACCTTAAGCTCCTCAAGTCTGGGATGTCAAGAATTGGGTCAGGTACGGCTTGGCGTTGAATGACTGGTAGAGGAGGTGGTGGTGGGTGGGGTTCTGATTTCCCTCCTGTCACTCTCCTCTTCTTGCATGGCGATATCGTTTGCCAAAAACTTTGTCACCTCTGGAGTGGAGTTCCGCTAGGACTTGATCGGATTTGTTAGCAGACCAGGCAGTCTCTCTGGATCTCACCCAAAAGAGGCTCCACTTGGAGCTTAGCTCTCCTCTGAGCCCAGTTGGCAGGCCCCTCCGTGTTACCATAGCAACAGCACACAGGCCTGGTCTCCTTCCCAAGAAGCTGTCAATCAGAACGGGAGAGGAGATTAAGTGACAGTGTGTGGTCATCCACCCATATTTAGACACAAGTGAAATAACTCAGTAGCCAGAAACAAATGAATTCTCACCCCTCTTCCACTCTTTGCTCAGACGGGGAAGAAAAAGCTCATGTTTTATACCAGTTGTTTTCCAACTTTAAATAGTGGACATAAGAATCATCACTGATGTTTGTTTAAAATGAAGTTTCCCCAGCCATATCCTAAGTGACTTTTACTCAACAGCATCTAGAATAAAGTACTAGAAATTTGCATAGTAAAATGCGATTCTGGTACAGATGACTTGAAAACCACCTATGACAAACACTGGTTTACAGAAGTGTCACTGGAGACCCTAGGTCTTAAGATACTTGTTATAAGCTGAATCGCGTCTCCCAGAATTCATACGCTGAGTCCTTACCGCTCCCCACCCCGTACCTCAGAATGTGACAGTATTTGGAGATAGAGATTTTTAAATAGGTGATTAAGTTAAAACGAGGCTGTTAAATCCAATTTGACCGGTGTCCTTATAATAAAATGAGACGAGGGCACACAAAGAGGCATGAGGGATGTGTGTGTGTGTGGTGGGGGGGGTGGCGCGGGGGGAAGCTTATGTGTGACGACAGCCAGAAGGTTGGCCACCTGCACACCTAGGAGAGAGGCCCTGGAAGAAACCAAAGCTACTGACACCTTGATCTTAGAATGCTAGCCTCCAGAGCTATGACAAAATAAATTCTGGTTGCTTAAGGCATCCAGTCTGTGGTATTTTGTTACGGCAGTCCTAGCAAAACACAGCACTATGTAAACAAAGGAAGCTCCAAAAACAGCAAATATGGCAAAATATTTCTTACCAGAGGCTAACATAACATGTGGCATTTTTGTTTTGTGTCCTTTTTTTAAAAGAGATTTTAATTTTTATTGTGTGTGTGTGTGTGTGTGTGTGTATTTTGAGAAAGAGAAAGAAAGAGAGAGACAATGGAGGGTGGAGGGTCAGAGGGAGAGAGAGATCTTAAGCAGGCTCGATACCCAGCACGGAGTCGGACCTCACAACCCAGATATTGTGACCTGAGCCGAAATCAAGAGTTGCACGCTTAACCGACTGACTGAGCCACCCGGGCGCCCTTGTTATGTGTCCTTCTTACGTGGCCAGTACAGAGAAGCTACGTTTATGTGATGAATTAGATGGTACATGTCGTTAGTTAGAGATGAGAAGAGATCCATGACTTCTCTGGAATCTTCAAGGAAGGGCCCAGAGCACGGTGGGTTCCAGATGGATATAGATGGGGCTTCCGAATAGTTAGAGGGAAGTGTAGAATTGATGAGTCGACACCGATCAGGATCACGTGTGTGGAGATGCCTTATATCACACCCGATAATTATTTTCCCAGCCCTTTAATGGCCTATTCAACATTTTGTTCGGTGACTCAGGAAGGACGTAGATAAGGTGACCGGATCAGTTAGACAGATGTTAGAATCAGGATTCAAAAAAGACTGGAAAATGGGCTGAATTTCATAAAATGAATGTAAATTCTTGCTTGGAGGCCAAAAAAAAAAAAAAAATTACTGGAAAATTGCTCACTTCCTAAGCTATTTCTCTAAGAAATTTTAGCCAATAATCCTTGTGTCCCTTTAACAATCCTAAGCATACAGTATGTAAAATGTGTGAAGCTTGCTTTGAGACCAAAACTAATTAATTTAGTCAATTTGGTACCAAAACTAAAATCATTGGATACAAAATTGTGAGCATTAGAAGCACACAACCTGAAAATGGCTGAGGAAGACCACAGTCATTCATTGTTTTCGCCCATCCACCATGTGCAGTGAAACTGGTTTGTTGGTGTGGTTTTAATTAGATGAATGTATGCAACCATGACTAATATTTCCTAGTGCATTTAATGACTTTGTAGACCAATTGAATAGTGAGATGTCAGATGACAGGTAGGGTTACAAATGCCTGCTATTAAAAAACTGAATCAAAATTTTAGTGGCTTGATTCCATAGAGGTTTGTTTCTCGGTCATGTAGTCCACCTGTGCAGGCATTCTTGGCCAGTTGGGGCTGTCCTCCAGATGATGCTTCAATGGTGTCAGTTCTTTCCATTCTGTGCCTCCCTCTTAGTCCGCTGGAGCTCCAATGTTCCTCGCATCCCCCTAAGGGAAGGACACGCAATTTGAAGGAAGTACATCTAGATCATAAATATATTGGCATGGAAATGAAACACATCACCCTCTCTCATATTCCACAGATAAGAACTAAACACTTGGCCTCATGTCAATGCAAGGAAGCCTGGGAAACATTCCTGAAAATGTGGCCACTTTCCAGCAAAAACTATGAAAACAGGAGCGCAGATTTTGATGTACAACTGTCTTTGTCATGAATCTCAAGTTAATCCTTCAGCCAGGATAGTGAATTTTGATCTCAGTGATTCATACAGCATACGATTAAAAAACAACCAGGAAGAAAATATGAAAAATGCAAATTGTAATCATTTTTGGACTAGAAAGCTATTTTCATCTTGGGAAAATCATTTCAATTTACATAGAGGGTCTTGTCCTTTTTGATGGCAGGCAATTTTTTCCCCCTTCTGAAACATGATTTCTCTTGAATAATAAATAGAAAATAGGGGTTAATAGTTGTATGAGAGCAGAGGACCTGGAAAAGTTGTTGCCATGACAATGCAATTCACATTATTAGTCACTTTTATTTATTTCTTCTCTTTCCAAACAGGTGAAATTTAAGAAAAGCTTAAAATAACCTCTAAAATGCCCGAAGACTAGGAGATTTTCATTAGGATCATAAGTAGTCATATTGCCACCACATGCAAATGATTAGAAATAAAGGAAATAAAATTTCCCTGTGGTCAGCTTAGAGGCACACTCATTTTATTTTAGCCCAAATACCCTGTTTTTAACCTTGAGCGATGTGCCCATACATGTGTGTGGAATAGTAGTTCATATTTAGGTCACTCTCTGTGTATCAAATATATTAAGCGTGCATATTGCTGGTGTCATTTTGAATAAGGAAGAGCAAAGTAAAATAGCAATTATGACAGTGTTCAGAACACTGACAGTGGGTGCAGTTTAACCCAGAATATTGGAAGAAGTGTTAATTTCAGGTGAGAAAGCTTAATAAAACATTCCTATCTCTCCACAGTTCCTGTGTACTAAATCGCAGTCCTCTTGTTCCAACTGGTGGCTCCAGAATGCTAAGGGGACTGCAATTTTTGCCACTCGCCTCAAGGAAAGAAAAAAAAACTTCGATCTCTCGACAGCATATTGATGCTCTCAGACCATAAAATTTCATTTCACTGCCTACCATCCCCCTCCATAGTTCATCTCCAGCTTCCTCCTTCACAGGAAGGAATGAAAATCTGGGTTCTCAAAATTTTAATTCGAAGGAATAGGGACAGAACAAGGACCACACTCCTCACTCCGGTCTCTCATTTTCAGTTTTATTTTTTTTTAATTTTTTAAAGGTTATTTTATTTATTTGAGACAGAGAGAGAGAGAAAGAGAGAGCATGGGAGGGGCAGGGAGAGACAGAGAGGAGAGACACAGGATCCCAAGCAGGCTCCACGCTGTCACCGCAGAGCCCAATGCGGGGCTCAAACTCACAAACCGCGAGATCAGGACCTGAACCGAAATCAAGAGTAGGACACAACCGACTGAGCCACCCAGGCACCCCTAATTTTTCTTTCTTTACTGTGTAGGGTTGTGGGAGAAAACTTATGGGATAGAATGGCATTTTCTGAACGTTGTGGAATACTAGTCCCTTACAATGTTAATAAACGGCATATGAAAAAATTCTTCTTTCAAATATTTAGGGTTTAGTACTTTAAGCAAATTATTTTGTGCTTCTCTTTGTTTTCCAGGCACCAAGACTCCCCACAGCTTGCAGTGACCAGTATGGCTTCTGACCCTCCAAGAGAAAAACATGGAATATGTGGTGGTTTCCCAAACTTATTTTTACTGGAACCCTTCTTTCCAGACGTCTGACAAGATTAATGCTAAGTTGAACGTTCTCTGGGAAATGCTAAATCAAACTCTCACACAGACTCTCAGGGACCTCTTTAATAGAGTCCCTAGCAACCCATAATTTCTTTTCTCGATTATTGCCCTATTTTTAGCCTGAGCCCTATTTTTTTAAATTATTAAGCTGTTTTGTTTTGTTTTGTTTTTTTACCCAATTCTTGTTTATCTGACTCTAGTATTTTATGTCAGTGACTTTTTTCATAAACACTGGTTGACTAAAACATACTTTGCCTCACATAAAAAGAACCTTTGCTAAGATAGAACAGAAGAGAACTTGACCTACTCAGTTTCTGGTACCATCATGACTCCTTGGTTTCAATGACTCTATGTTTGAAAGACAAGACAAGCAAGACATTATCCTTCCGATGGCATTTAAGACCAGGAGTTCTCTGCTGTTCAGTCCAAAAATAGGGAAGAAAGAACATTACATGATGTAATATAGAAAATGGGCCTTCTCAGAAATCCTTTAATAGTTAATTTTTTTTAGATCACTTTAGACTTACAGGAGAGTTTCAAAAATCGTATAGAGAATTTCATGTATTCCACACTCAGCTTTTCTTACGTTAATATTTTACCAAACCATAGAATTTTATCAAAACTAAGAAATTAACATAGGACAATACCATCAACTAATGTACAGGACTTACTTGGATTCCACCAGTTTTTCCACTAACGTACTCTTTTTGTTTCAGGATCCAATTGAACATCCAACATTGTATTGACTTGTCACAGGCCCTACAACCTGTGACAAGTCCTTGGTGTTTCCTTGTCTTTTATGACCTTGACACTTTTGAAGAACAGCGATCAGTTATTTAGTGGAGTGTCCCTCAATTTGGGCTTATCTGATGTTTTCTCATTATTTGAGGTTAAGCATTACTGAAAAGGATACTACAGAAGTGATGTGCTCTTCTCAGCACATCATAACAAAGAATTAACAATGTTGATTGTAGTTGCAGCTAACCTTGGTTACTTGATTAAGAAAGATGGTGTCTGCTGGCATTCTCCATTGTACACTTACTAATTTTCCTTGGTAATTACTAAATATTTTGGAGGAGATACTTGAAAACTATGCACATATTCCCTTTCCTGCTTAAATTTTTGTCTACTCATTTCAGTGCCCATTGGTGATTCTTGTGGAAATTATTACTGTGACGTTCTAATGGTTCTAATTTCTTTAAACTTTCAATAGTTATTCATCGAAATTCTCCTGTGGGGAAGATTGTTGTTTCTCTTTCATTTATTTCTTCAGTTATTAATTTATATCAATATGAACTCATGGATATTTAATTCTTTGGGTTATAATTCAATACCATATTATTTATTGTGTCGTTCAAGTTGTTCCAAGCAGAAGCTTTTAATAAGCACTAATTAAAAGCAATTATGTCATCTTTTATAGAGTGTTTTAGAGCTCAGCATGTGTAGTGGATCAAATCCAGTGCAAGTGGGTGGTAGAGATAGAAATTATTTATTCTGGAAGCCCTTCCTCTGATTTAGTTGAATTGTGTGCATACTACAGAAACAATTACATGCATGTTGGCATGGTGTTCTGTGCTCTCCTAACCCGATTGACCTATGGAGCCAGATGAACTGACCCCTCTTGAAAGTCATTATCAACAGTTGCTGCTCTATGTGCATATGAGCACTTGGCTTAGACCTTATTCATTGTTGAACGCCGGCCATCTAGCAAACCCATGAAAAGTTCTCTTGTCTGAATGCAACCATTGTCCTTCCTGCAGTTGTATGCTCTACCTAGCAAATTAAATGGACACGGTTATAAGAACAAATAGCCTTTACTTGCTCACCTCAAATGCCTTCTCCTATCCATCAAAGAGAAGTAGAGTCCCATTTACACCAGAAAGACTTTCCTTAAGCAGCAAGTAACTAGGTACCCCCAACATGCATTTCTATTTAATATTAGAGCTGGAATCATCAATGCATGAATCAGAAATTTAGCAAACTCCACTGAAGCAGACTTTCATGTATTTCTTTAAGTCCAGGGAACGAGAGTCAGTTTCCTTTCCTCTTTGTTTTTCTTTTTATTATTTATAGGTTTCAGATAAAACCTTTAGATAGGAGAAGTGTAAAAAGGCAACTCCTCAGAAACTCTGAGTCACTTTACCAAAGAAGAAGTTTGACCATTGGTGCCTTGCTCTGGAACAAGAACAATCATGTATGCAGAGCAATATTCTTACCACTTTCCATGCATCAATTTAATTCTCTAACAACTCATGATACGTAGGCTCTTGTGATACTCGTTTTACAGATGAGTAAATAGAGATCAAAAAGTTAACCAAATTGCCCATGGACACAGCTATGGGGAGTGGGCAGACAGAGCTTTGAGCTCAGAAGTCTGGCTCTAGAGACTACAATTTAACCACCGAGTACATAATGAATCTCAGCTCTAAATTTTAACAGCTAGGCAATTTGGGACAAATTTCTCCTCTGAACCTGTTTTGTGATTGGAGAAATGAGGACAGTAATGTCTATTTTTCAGAGTCCTACCAAAGATTGTATAATGTATGTGGAAGGTTTAGTCCCATAACCACCAGATTATAAACACTCCATAAATCGTGTATCTTTCAGATTCTGTACTCTTAATCGCTAACATACTTTTTAATCATCAATATGTGCACCTGTTGTACTTTTTCCTGATTGTTCTGTCTTGCATTTCCTTGGCTTCTCCCTCCTCCCACTAGTGATGCCACATATTAAAATTAGTAATAACAGTTATTTTATTCATAAATGAAAGGGGGAAGAGGAAAAGAAAAAAATTCACTTTCTCCTTTTTTATGTAGCACTTGACAAATGTCTGTTCTAAGTGAACATACAGAGAGAGAGGGATTTCCACTCATTTCATCTTTATAATAAATTCCTAAGAGTTAGATACCATTGCTGTGGTCAATTTACAAAAAAAGATAAGCAGCTATCACACGCTAGCTGGTGAGTAACAGAATTAGACTTTGAACTCAGGGAATCTGAAGCCTGCACTACTAACCACAAAGATTTGGTCACCTTAGCCTTTACTTTGTATATTTAAGTGGCTCAGTGATAAGAACTACCTCTGTGACCGTTATAGTTTGTAGGTTAGAAGAGTGTCTTCATCAATGGGGCTCCTTTTTGTCAACTTAGAGTCCAGTTGGTTGACTCGTCCATTCTTTCATGTAGCACTTACCGAGAATCTACCCCATGTCAAGTCCTGAGCCAAATGGTGAGGCAGGGAAGGACTGGGGAGAGAGTAGAAAAATGAGTAAGCCAAGATCCTGGTCTTTAAAGAGGGAGACTAACAATGTTTAAAAACCGTTCCCACTGCTGCTATTGAAGGTTCTTTGAGGTGTGAGTGGAGAATGCTGCGAGGAGGTAACCTACCATGAAGGTATCGTGGAGAAGGTCAGGTGTCATCTGAGTATCGCAGGCTGAAGAGAGAAGAATCAGACTGCGGAGATAGGGGCGGCCAGTCACTCAAAGCGCAGAATTTCCTGGCGTATTAAGGGAACTGTGTGAAGTCGGAAGTGAAGTTAAAAGTACCCAGTAAAAGAAGGTAATGGTAGGGGGAAGCCAGAACAAGGAAAAAAAATAAAGCTAGAGAAGCAGACAGGGCTCAGCAGATCTTGAAGAGCCATGTACTAGAATTCGGATTTTGTTTCCTTTGGTGAAGAAGAGCCATAGCTGGTCAAAGAAAAGATACCCAACAGAAACAGGCCTGGACTGGCTTTGTGACTGGCTTGGCAATGAGCCGCCTGTGTGACGTCGGGTGGAGCAGTATGCCTTTCTGGACTTTGGTTACCCATCTGCAAAGTGAAGACCGAGGCTCGTATTCTCTCCAGAATCCCTTCCAGCTCTAAAACAGTATCTCTTTCCGTAATTATCCTACTTGTGGTCTTTCGTATCGGAAGTGGTCTAAAACACACTGGTAAATAAAAAGCGCCACTGATCCCAGGCAAAGATGCCAGGAATTTTCCAAGGTAATTGGTAGCATCCATCACCAAGCATCAGAGTTACTGTTACTGCTCCAGGGATGGGTTCCCGTCGCTGCTGCTGCCCAGGCCTGAACGCCTCAGCTCTGCCCCAGATTTATCCCTTGCATTTCCGCCAGTTGTTATCCTAATGCCTATGCAGTTTCACTTTCATAATTGCAAGCCGCTCTATCACAAGGCTCTTTGGCCCATGCTACCTTAATTCTGGGAGCAAGATTTTTATTTCACCCTCCAGGCTCTCATGGCGAGAGGGAAAGACGGTTGCCTGTGTCTGGATGCCTAACACAGTTGTTAAAACTGGAGAGGAAAAAAATGAACAAACAAACAAAACAAAACGAAACTATCACACTTTGTGTGTATTGTGTATGTTCATTTAGCAGCCATATCCATTTCTTCTCTGAAATACCCTCATGCAATATATATGACCACCAAATATTTGTTTTTCAGTAAGAAAATATTTAATAAACCGTTTTTAGAGAATACGCACCATTCACGTGTGTGCGTGCGCGCACACGCGCGGGTATACACACACACACACACACACACACACACACACACACCGAGGTTTGAGGCTGGATGTAAAAACTTCCTCTTTCCCCGGGAAAAGAAGTTAACTGAAATGTATCCCCTACCTGCAGCTCCCGTGCTGGATACAGTTTTCTCCGAGGTCATGCAGAAGGAGGCATCCGTGAACCGAAATGTGCGTGAGATTTCCGCCGCTCTTTCCACTTTCTGCTCTCCGGGTGGAAAAATCTTCCAGAAAGTGCGAAAATATTAGAGAATGCCAAGAAAAATGTCTCTCTGTTCAGTTCCCGTGAATTTGAGAGCAATCATTAAGAAGGCCTGCCTCCTTGGGACACCAGATTCGCAGAGCAGAGGCCGGAGGTGAGCCGACATGTGCAGTCAATTCTGAGTATCCAGGCCCCAGCATCCTGGCCAGCCCGGCTTAGCTGTTCTAATCACCTCTTTGGGGAAAGCACAAGGTCCCTGATATCGCCTCTCTTGTTTCACTCTCTGAGCACATTAGAGTGCTTTTCTGGTTATTCTACTGTTTTCATAACTGCGTGCCATTTTTTTAATGTCCTAGCTTCCCTTAAGTCCTCTGTGTGACTTCCTGCCCTGTCAGTGACCGTGACCTCCATCCACAAAGTTCTTCAGCCCATCACTATGCACTGTCTCTATTCCTTTGGATCCTGTTGTGGAGTCCTTCCCACCGGCCCTTCATTTTTTTTTTCTCAGCCTGCTCTGGCTTCTGGAGCTCTCTTTCAAGGTGAGAAATGCTCCATAAATTCGTTACCAAAACTCCAGATGTTTGTGGTTGTGCGGCTGGAAGGCTAATGTGAACCCAAGCTTACTTTCTGCAGGTTATTATGTAAAAGAAAGCCAACTTTTGGGTTCTTTTGCTTTATCTCAATCTTGCTCTTCTCCAGTAAGTTCTGGTAGAGGGAAGCTATAATAATAAAATGTCAAACTCTCAAAAATCATCCTTGCATGAATGGCAGAAATATATTGCTTGAACCATGTCCTTGCCTGAATATTTGTTTTATTTCCTGAACAGCGTGGACCATCTAGTGAATGTCTACCTGTATTTCAAGTCCAAGTTAAAGCCTTCCCCTTCTATGGCACCTCCAGAGGGCTGTGCTCCCCTCTCCTCTGTATGTGCCATAATGACTGCTTGTCCATAGGCATTTGTCTGTCTCCTTCCCAGACTGAACTATGACTTCCTCCAGGGCAGGGACTGTGTTTTATGCATGTAATTTGGTATCCAGAAAGCACTCAAAAGACTCTGACTGGCTGCATGAATAAATGCATGAGAGGATAGATGGATCGATGATCAATACTAAGAAATTTGAATTTTTCCCAGTTCAAGAAGAGGAAGCTGAGCTCTATTCGATTTGATTATTTGTGCCTGTACTTCACTCTTCTTTTGAAAAGGGGCAGGGATGAGCTAGCCAAAGCATGAATTTGTCTTTTTTGTCCAAGCAGAGAAAGGGCCCTGACGTGAGTCCCTGTACAACCATTAAACCCTGCGTGCCCTCCAAATGCTGATTCACAGGGAATTTGATCACTCGTTCCATTTTGTTCTTGTTTTTTTTTGGCACCTGCTTGCGCATCTAAATCAGGACTTTTCTCCAGGATAACTTTAGAAGACAAAGGGAACGTAGCTGGCTTAGATCTAACTCTTTCTGTTATAAACCCATTCTCAGCAGACGTGAGTCTTTGCGTGTGGTCAAAGCGCACACAGCTGTTCCTGACAACTAGATCTATGGATACACAGGAAGGGAAGAGCAGCCAAAGTTCTGCCTGGGAAGAAAGGGCCTGGGGCCATTTGTCTTACCCCTCTTTCCTTCAAACACCTGCCCGGACCATGACCATGGTCTCCCGTTGGCATTGTTCCATGTCAGTGTCTAAGAATCTCCCCAGAGTTTCCCAGCAAGGCAGATGGCCAGGCCCTTCTCTCAGATGGACATCTACATTTTAAAGAAGCTTTGAAGTCATTCTCTTGCAGGTAGTGTCCATTTCTACTGGGAGCAATGCTGTTCTGTAAGGTAGCAGGAATAAAGTCACCCGTTTTCTTTGGCCTAAATATCCTCATTCAATCCTTCCACCACTCCGTTCAGGGACAAACCTGTTCAGAACCCATTGCCCTTTCCTTCGAAGCCCTTTTGCTTCCCATTTTCCATTTCCCGAACCCCTCACCTCTATTCCTTCTGGTCCCAGTTTCTGGAAGGAATCACATGACTCCTCAGGTCATTATAACCTCCACAACACCTCAGTGCTTTCTTGACGTCTTTCTTTCTCATTCTTCCCCAGGGAGGCTCTTCCAAATATTCATAACTTTCCTCCCCTCTCATAGACTGACCCATAACCCCATTATTTCTAAGAACCTGGGGGAACACAGTTCATTGAATTTGAATCTCCTCACTTTTCCTTTTTTTTCCCTCCTGCAACACAATTCAAATGCCTTGGAGAAACATTTGGTCATTACCTCATCATCTGAGGTATTCACTTAGATGAGCTTTGAAATATCTCTGAAAAAATGAAACTTGTCTTTTTCCTTTAAAAGCTGTTTCCTCTAACTAGAGATTAAATAGCCTCACCTTAGAAACTCATTCTACAAATCATATCCCTTTCTTCTGCATTTGGACCTTTCTAACTCCACACTCTATTTTTTCTCTCACTCTTATAAAAATGCTTACCCCACCCTTAAAAAACAAAACAAAGCAAAAAAACTATTTTTCCACTGATTCATCAAAGCGATACCCCCACTGATTTCCCTGCATTCAATATCAGTTTTTGTTTTTAACTATGCCTGCTTTCTCCACTTCTTCTCCCATTCATTCCTCAATCCCCTGACCCATTCTCTCAGTCACTATAATAAACCTCTTCTTACTGGAGTCACCAATAGTAACTGAAACATTAAAGGCAGAAGCCTCACTGAAGAACTTAATGCTCTTTGAACGTAATAGAGTGGAACTTGAACCTCTCACCTCTCTTTGGCTCCCATGAGAGCTCCCTGGCTCTCCTCCTCCCTCTCTGTCTGTTCTTTCATGGCAGAGATTGCAACAACTTTGCAATGTGCAAGTACGTCTCTTCTTCCCGGGAACACGCGTAGGCCCCAGTTGTCACCCTTCCCACAATCCCATGTGGCCTTGAGACTGAATTCTGGTGCTACGATTTGAACAGAAGTTATGGGAGCCACTTCTAGAACTGATCAATAAAATTCCCATATGCAATTCTGACTCTCTTCTCTATGGAAAGTCAAATGGAAAGGTCTCTGATCAGACAAAGGGAAGTGGCACAAAGAGAAAGGAGAACCATCTGGGTGAATGATTGTGTTGGAGTCTTTACTGGCCTGCACTGGATTGTGTCATGATTATAATTTGACACCTATTGTGTTAAGCCACCAATGGTTACTAATAGCATTCAGCATAACCTGGTTAATGTAATTCTTTTTATTCTTAACTATTCTGTAAACTTTGATTTTTGCTATGGTCCCGTTTCCAAGTGTCTTAGTATTTTTATATATTATCCTTGTGAACTTTCCTGCTTTCCAATGATCCCAATCTTCTGGTATTTATCTTTATCTCCTCTTACCTCTTTCATACCTATATTTCCCTCTGACCACTGAATGTCAACATCTCCATATTCTGTAAGCGCCTCAAATTCAACATGATCAAACAGTAATGCATTATCACCTATGTCCACCTTACTCCCCACAAAAAAAAAAAAGCAAATACTAATTTGCAAAAACTACTAAGTTTAGTAATGGGGATGATATGGGTTTCGGTATTTTTTGTGTATTATTGAAAATAACAATTTCAAATATTTGAAAATCTTCATACTGAAAGGCTAGAAAAATAAATAATTTGCAAAGTAAAAGGAAATAATTTCTCCTTAATTTTCATGGGAAATCGATCATACATGGTGACCAAACAATGTCCCGTGTAAGTGATCTGCCAGGGTCATTACATGGCAGATGAGACCCTGTGCCTTCTCTTCCTTACAGCTCTTTCTTGAAATGTGCCCCAGGGAATCGCTAACTTACCTGGTGCTATGTAAGGCTTAGAGGCCAAACAGGTTTTTGAAACATCATAGACTCCATCTTATAGAAACTCAATATAAGCCAAATATATTAGGATTCTCACAAGAGTCCTCCAATTTTTACAAAGACAAATCTGTTTGATAGGTGTCTTCATTTGCCAAATGTGTTTGGAAGTGAAATCTGGCTATCATACAATACCCACTAAGATTAGTCTACAATGGGGAAAGTTAAAACAAACTTCTTCCTATCCCCTGGGCATGGAGTCTTTACTGTCACTCCAGGTCCTGAGCTGTGCTGCTTCCTTTCCTGGGAGCGACCTTGTCTTCACCTCTACCTAGTCATGCATGCACGCACATCTGTCATCAAGCCTTTAGGTCCTAGCTTTGTGACTCCAGAACGATCATTTAAACTTTCTTGGCTTTCCATCCTCACCCCTGAAAATAGCGATGATAATATCTACCTGACTGGATGATAGTGAAATTCACAATATTCTTCAAAATGGCAAACACATAGGCAACCATAAATAGACTTCCATTCGCTTTTATTTCAGGGAGGCAGGGCAGTGGAGCATAAATGAGGTTGGCAAAGCCTATAGTGACTGTCCTAATGTGCTAAACACTTTTGAAACTGCACTTCCTTGGTGGTGGTATGTTTTTCTATAAGCGAAGGTGCCTGTAGTCATACACCCCTGCAACGACCTCAGTCTAAACAAATCACACAAGTTCAAAGAGTAAAACCGTCCAGTTAGTGCGCATTTTTCTCCTAATATAATACAAATCATTCAACATGGCTTTGTGATGTGACAGGAGGATTACAAATGTGCTGAAACACAGATGCTTTCATAACCCGGAGGACCTAATAACCAGGCTAGTGGATTGAGCTGCCAGCAGCCTCTTTTGTTTGTTCCAAGGTGGTTTATGCTGGTTGATTTTATGTGTAAACATGGCTGAGCTCTAGGGTGCTCAGATACTCAGTAAAATGTTATTCCGGCTATTTCGGTGAGGGTGCTTTTGGAAGAGATTAACATTTAAATTAGTGGACTTTGGGGTACCTGGGTGGCTCAGTCAGTTAAGTGTACAACTTTGGCTCAGGTCATGATCTCATGGTTCATGACTTCGAGCCCACATGGAGCTCTCCTGTCAGTGAAGAGCCCACTTTGCATCCCTCTGTCTCCCTCTCTCTCTGCCCTTCCCTCGAGCCTGCTCTCTCTCTCTCAAAAATAAACATTTAAAAAATAAATAAATAACTTAGTGGACTTCAAGTAAAGCAGATCCCCTTCCACAATTTGGATGGGCCTCATCTTATCAGTGCGAGGCTTCATTAGACCAAAAAGACTGGCATCTTCCAACAAGAAAGAATTCCCCAGAAAACTGCCTGTAGACTTCATCACAGGATCGGTTCTTCCTGGTTCTGTAGAAGACAGTCTTCAGACTCGAGCGGGAGCATTGGTTCTCCTGGGACTCCCTCTGGCCAGCCTTCAGACTGCAACTGCAGCATATCAGCTCTCTTGAGCTTCCAGCCTGCTGGCGCATCCTGCAAATTTTGGATTTACCAGTCTTCATAATCGCATGAGCCAATTTCTCATAATAATCTCTCTCCCTCTCTCTCTCTCTCTCTCTCTCTATATATATATATATATATACATCTATTATTTAGAATATATTATAGAATATATAATTATTCTGTAAATAATATATAGAATCTATAATAATATAGAATCTATATTATTATAGAATATATTATATTATAGAATATATTATATATATTATTATAGAATTATATTATATATTCTATATATATTCTCTCTATCTATCTATCTATCTCTCTATCTGTATTCTATTTCTCTGAAGAACCCTGACTAATCCAATGGCATACAAATCCTTTCATTTTCTATGGGTTCCATTAAGTGAAAAAGTTTGGGACGCACTGCTGATTCTTGTTCTCAAATTTACTGTGCCATGCTTTCCTCCAGGCTTTGAGTTTTCTATTCCCTCTCCCTGAAAATGGCTTTTTTTGTCCTAATTCCCCCATGGCTGCCTAACCTCTATTTAGCCATCAGTACTCATCTTTGACACTGTTTCTTCTGGGAGGCCTTCCCACATGCCCCGTGTGCAACCCCACAAAACTGTGTTAGGCGCCTCTTTTGTCAGCTCCCTGACATTCTGTAATCACCTTGTTAGTGATCTAGCTCTCCACAAGATCCCAAGAGACTTGAGTGAGCAAGTCGCTCGATCTGTTTCGTGTCATATCTCTAACACTTAGCCCAGGACCTGCCTCATGACAGGTCTTCAAACAATATTTGTTAAATGAACCAGTAAATGGGAAATATACCCGCAGTTTCAAGAAGCATAAAAAAAAAAGACTTGTAACTCAAAGCAATCCAGACAAAGGGCAACCTGACAGAAGCAGCGGCAAGATTCCTTGTTTCTCAGCAAAACAGTATAATTAAAATGGAACAGGTTGTTTATCTTATTTTAGCATCTGGGAGAGAGACCATTCTCATGGATGTGCTTTCTGTGTATTTAACGTAGTAATCAGCTTAGGAGTTCTTTTAAATCAGAGCTCACCATGGGCACCAGGGGCAGTTGGTTACGTGCCCGACTCTTGATTTTGGCTCAGGTCATGATCTCACGGTTCATGAGTTTGAGCCTCACACTGTCAGCACAGAGCCTGCTTGGGATTTTCTCTCTCTCCTTCTCTCTCTACCCCTCCCCCACTCACACATGCTCTCTCTCTCTCTCTCTCTCAAAATACATAGGTAAGATAGATAGATAGATGGTATACACTGTAGGCTTTTTTGTCTTTGCTGTAACTACTCAATCCTGCCATTGTAGCACAAAAGAGTTCATAGACAAATGAACATGTGTGTGTTCCAATAAAACTTTATTAAAACATACTGGTGATGGGTCAGATTTCGCTCCCAGACTAACATTTGCTTACCCCTGTTCCAGATGAAAGCTTCTCAGTCTCTGAATGGGGAGGACTGCTTATATTGTTTTCCCATAGGCCATTGTCATCAAGCCCAAAACAGTTATTATAATCGCTATTTTCAAGGGACCTGAAAAACTAATTGATATTACTCTCCATTGTCACACTAGATCACGTTGCAAGCAGTAAATGTCATTTGGATAAGTCTTCCTTACAGACACACAAGGCCAAACTGTTCACTGCACACTTAGTAATTCTTAGAGGAAGCAAAATGGGGAACTGGCCAACTCTGTGCTACTACCACAGCTGGGATCTTAGACCTGGACCTTCCATCCGTTTGCCCTGAGACACAGTTCTCTTTGGGGAGAACTACTGGCACGTTGTGACTATTTCTTTTGCATCAAAGGGGAGATTTGCTACTTTCTAACCTCAAGCCCAGGGTTTGCATATGTGTGTGTGTGTGTGTGTGTGTGTGTGTGTGTGGTGGGGGTGGGGGAGAAGGATTTCAAAAGACATGCTCAGAAAGCTCCAACACACATTTCCTGTTGAGACACAGAAGTCATAGTACAGCTCTTATGAAAAAACTATACCGCACTGTGCAGCTGGTTTTCACTCCTGCTTGAAACTCAGTGGTGTCCAGATTCATAAATTGGGAGGCCACCTCAAGAGAGTGTTGTGGTCCTGGGGCTTCTTTCCCCTGGGAGTCTGTTGAAGAGGAACTGAACATAACACTCCAAAATATGCCACTTTGGATATTGATTATTTTGAGCTGAAAGTAATTGAGAAATAGCAGATTAGGAAAGTTCTCTGCCTTCCTCCTTTCCACCTGAAAGCAGGCCATAAATTTCCCATGAGACATGTGCCTTCCATGTACCAGAAATAGAAGAATATTCTTATCACCAGAGATGGGGAGTGGCTGCAGAAATGAGTCTTTGCAAACAAACCTTGCCAAAATACCAACGACTTCCATTATTTTCCCCCGTATACTTCCAAGCCATGTTTCCATAATTTGCCACCCCTACCCAAGTCCCTTCTTCCTTAGTATTATCACATATTCATAACCTATCACACTTTATACATAACCATTTCCTTGGGGTTTTTACCTTTTCCTATGAAGTCCCTCATGCCACACAAATATTAACATCAAATAAAATTTGTATGTTTTTTTCTCCTTCAAATCTGTCTTTGTCAGTTGAATTCAGAGACCCTAGTCATAGAAACTAAGAAAGTAGAGGAAAAGTCTTTCCTCCCTTACACTTTCAAGGCAGAAATGTCAACGTGCTTCTTGATCACTTGAGGTCAGTTGGAGGCCCCACTTCTGAGGGCATCAGTATGGAATCCTCTTTAGATCTTGCCCATAGGCCCCTTGAGAAGGTGAAGGAGAGGCAGCAGAAAGCAACTGGAGGTGTACCATGCCGTAGAAGTTCAAGACTAAGAAAGGAGAGCTACAGTAGAGAAGGGCCTTACAGGAAGCTACCAAAGATCCCATGCAGGTGCTGTGAGAGAGGAGGGCCCACAGCATTACTAATCTCCACGGCCCAGAGAGAATGAAGCATGACCAAATAAGCTGAACGCCTTTCCCTCTCCTCTCAACACAGACAGACGCACACTTAGAGAGATGGTGGTAGGGACAAAGGGCAACTCACAAGGAAGGCAGAAGGTGAGTGGGAAAAAGAAGGTGAGGAAGAGGAACCCACCCATGGTCTCTGATTCCGACCGAATCAGCTCTGAGGTGGGGAAGAAAATATTTAACCCTATGTCAAGTTCAAGCTTGAATTCTTATCCTGGATGGAATCGTCTCACTACTGCTTCGAGACTCTATGACTTAAAACGTTGACAAGACCTGAGAAAAGTGGGACAAAGTCATGAGATCTGCTGGCGCTTTTTATTGTGGAGTAGAGGCCAGTTGCCTCCACCAAATGCCTGAATAAAGATTCAGAGAATTTGGAAGACATATAACAGACTGGCTTTGGATCACACTGTCCATATTATTGCTACACTATCACACATTTCTTTGAAGAGAATTGTCGAATAGAGTAATATCTTTATCACCGTGCTAATTAACAGGACATGAATTGATTCTTTGCCAGTACTGTATTGGGTGCCAGGGAGAATATTAAAGATTATATATGAACCCTACCATCAACACTTCAAGATATGGCAGATATGACTAGATATTTAAAGAAAACGTGTCATAAGAAATGGTCCTTTCCCTCTAGTCTTTCACGGACTCTTTGAGGGTCAAAACCATGTGTTTCTCCAACTCCAACTAGGACATTGACTAGGAGTCCTTAATAGGCAGTCAAGGAATATTTGAAGAATGAGAAATAAGTGTTATATCATACAAGAGATTTTAAGATTGTTTAAAATACAAGGCGATAGAAACCCTGGAGTTTTACAGAGCCGTTCCCCAAAAACAGATGTTTGGCTTCAATGACATGTGATTTTTATTTCTAACTTGTAGATAATGGACGAAAGAAACCTTGGGATTTTACATGATAAAAGCTCATATTAACAGGCATTTACACAAAATTGGCCTTTTAACAAAGAGATTTAAAAAAAACAGTTCTAAAATATTATCTCTCTTGTTTTGCTTTTTAAAGAAAAGGGGGTAATTATGAAGTGCTTTTCATTAAGGGCTTACAATTTATCTTATCACAATATTTACTCTTCTTTTCATATGTTTTATATTTCCTCATTGCTGAAGAAAGAGCTCAGAAACTCGACTGTATGAAAATAACTGTTGACTCTTATACTCAAATGACTGTATATTTCCTCTCCAGTTCTGGTGCTTTTCCTAACTTGATATTAGAAAAAAATGTGTGTGTCAAGGGTCTTGGTGAAGTTCATTGTTTTGATTCTATTATTCACTAGGCAAGGCCTCACTGAAATTCAGCCCTGGATACCTTGTTCCTCCTTTACAAGCACATCACTGCAGCTTCTAAAATTTAACTTAATTTGTTACCTTAGAAGAAGCCTTGGGAAGAGACCTCACCATTAAAAAAAAAAAAAAAGACAGAAGAAAAACAATCCTCCCCCAAACAGCTCTTTGCAAGACAGGGTGAAAATGTGAGCTCTGGCCTGACCGCTATTCTGAGAAAAGGGGGAAAGGTCTGAAGATAAACACACACACGCACACCCATTTAGATGCAGCTGGAAAAACGAAGTCAAGTTTAGAAGGCCTGACTCCAAAGAAAATAGGTTTTTAAAACTTCTCTGGGGAATCTCTCATCTACACTCAACACTGAGCTATGTATCTCAGACATCTGCCTCTCTCTCAATTAACAGATGCCGGGCACAGGGCAACAGGGAAGAACGCCCACTTCTGTCTCCTGAGAACCCAACATGGTGCAGACTTCAAATCCAGGCTGACCAAGGCCACAACCACCAGTTGCTTTTCCTAGTAAAAGAACAAATTTATCCAGTGGTGTAGGGCTCTCTCATTAAGGAGGAATGCGTTCTCAACTGGGCCGTGCTTCTCTGTTGATGACAGATTTAGAGGCACATTTACGTACAATGGCAATTCTAAGATGCAATTATGCTTTGAAAATGTATTTTTTGTTTATGAAAGATGTACATACATAATAATACTAAGACTTATTAGAGACTTAATCTCTTACCTGGGACAATTCTAAGTACTTTTCATCAGCTTGTTCAGTTCTTGCAGCCGCTCTATGGAATAGAGAATATTCTTTTTTCACATTTTTGAGGTGAGGGAAGAAAGACAGGAAATTTACTATATTGGCAAGGTCATAAAGGTAATAAGTGGTAAAGCCAACATTTGAACCCAGGTTTTAGCTCCAGAATCCATCCTTTTGTTCTCTACGTTTAGTATGAACAGTCACAAAATTAATAGCAGGTCGTTATCCTGTATGGCAATGAAGTTTCAAGACATAATGGTCTGCAACATAATTAGCATGTGCCACTCTGTTGGTCCAGAGTATGAATTAAATTACACATCTTTTCCTTGCCAACTGATATAACTCGATACTCCTATCAGGACATGACAAAAATATCCTTTTCTCCCCCAAGTCAGTTTCATTCCCCAAGATGCATTTTTATACAATTCATTCTTGATCATGATACCCCTTTGAGCCGAGATCAGGAGCTCTACCTGGAGACTCGGTGCCACTGAAAGTCCCACCGAGTTTGTGATTTCTTCACAAAAAAAGGTTCTCAACGGGCCTTAAGATCCCTATGGAAGAATCTGTGTGTCAGAGAACTTTGGCCAATGAGGAGGAATTCACTATGGAGGAGCCAAGTGAGAGCCAACTGGGACCAACTGGGGGTAAAAGTGGAACGTTCTCTGTCATCACCACGAGCCTCATTGATGAAGCAGTATGGCTTCTGGTGCATGACTGTTATGCTTATGCCTATGCTGGAGTCACTATGTTTCCCAGGAAAGAGGGTGGTAACAAGGACAAGGCTCTGTTCCTTAGTTATTCCATGCAGACTTCTTCCCATGTTTCTGCTTCTTTTACTATGACACCTTATTTAAAATTTATATTCACTGACAGTAATGACAAAGTATATCCATAATATCAAATGTCTGGGTTAAGAGAATCAGCAATTCCTCATGATTATCAGGGCCGGATGTTGAGCTTGGGTCAACAATTCAAGCAACTCAATCATTTGCTATTAGGTTCTCTTATGAGAAAGTGCCATGAAGATCAGTGTCTTTTATTGCTCGCCAAATTCACTTAAAGCTATGTCAATCTTGAGATAGATTCTATTAATCATAAGACTCAAAAATGAAAGGAATGGTGGTTTGGAGCCCTTCTGTCTTAAGAAGTTCCCTGAGTACCATGGAATGGGGCCTGCTTTTCCTAGAATTTTTGGACTTTTGCATGCCAAGGCATTAGAGGGGAAGGACTGTCAAAAAACACATGCTCTGCTTTAATACCAGTCTTCTCTAGGACCACAAATAATTACCCTAGGGCACTCTGATCATTTTTTTTTTTTTTAGGAAATAGGGTGAGTTTTGAGGTTTTGCCTTATGAAGCAAATAATGAATATCAACTATTGCCAATGGGGTAAAATATTTTAGGATACACTGCTGGATGAAAAAAAAGAGCCAGGCAGCTATACTGGAACACTGGGATTAGACCTAATAAATAGTAAACCTTAATAACCAATGCCTTGACTTTACTTGGTTGTCCTAATGAGTACAATATTTCAAAATATTCATTTTTCTCCACAGATCACCTCAAGCCACACGCTCTCCTTCCTACCCTTCTCAAGTTACACATTTTTGTTTGTTAGAGATCAATGCTTGGAATCTTACAATGAAAAAGAACTTGAGACATTGCCCGCTCTTTCCCTGGTGCGAAATCCAAGACCCAGGTGAGTTGTATGACTTGTGTGCAGTACCCAGATGGTAAGTGAATCCACGTTTTTAGAGTCAGCGTGCAAGTCTCTCCCATACGGAAGCACTGTTTATTTAATTTGTGCTGATGGTGTCACTCTAAAGGACGAAGAAGAAATCTCCAGTTGTGAGCTATGAATATGAAGAATCCTCCATATTTTTTCTCTAGCTGGGCTATGGCTTGGGAAGTGTGGTGCTGTCAAAGAGTCAGGTATCCAGTTTGATGGCTCAGGGAGGACCGTCACATGATGCACATGGGATCTATTCGTGCGCTATTTGAGCCTTACATCTATGTCATTTAATATTGAGCTCTATCCTCGGGAGGTAATGAGATTTATCCTGATTTCTTAAGAAGACACCAGAGACAAGCCTTTTTTTTTTTTTTTACTCATGGTGTAACATGGTAATTCCCACTGGGATGTGGTGATTTGGTTCCAAGCCTAGTTTTACCTCTTGAACAAGTTATACAACTTACTAGACCCTCAAGTTCTAAAACTGGAATAATAGATAATAAAATGCCATAGGTTCGTTTTAAGGATTACATCGGCCACACAGCACAAGTAGGTGGCTGCCATTATCATAATCGCCACTTCAGAGACCTCTGGGGTGTTTGGTCCAACACGTAGATCTTAGAAGTCATTAATCTTGCCCTCACAACAAAGAAGCTGAACAAACTAAAAACCGACAACTTTCCTTTAATCCATCAGAGAAATGAGGTTATGGGGAAAACTGAAAACTGGAGAGACAGACAAGAAAGATACAGAAAATCACTGCTTATGAGAAGAAGCCCACAGTTGGAGCCATATTCTTAGGGATAGTTTAAACCTTAATCAAAGAATTGGTAGATACTCGGGATAGACTACTGTGCGAATTAAAAACTCCAAGGGGAGGGGTGCCTGGGTGGCTCAATGGGTTTAGCACCTGACTCTTGATCTTGGCTCAGGTCATGATCTCATAGTTCAAGGGTTCGAGCCCTGTGTCTACTGGCAGCACAGAGCCTTCTTGGGGTTCTCTGTCTCTCTCTGCATGCCCCTCTCTCCCAAAGACAAATAAATAAACATTAAAAAAAAAAAACAAGGTGACCCATTACCAGGGCAAGGTGGAGAGGGGCACACTTGTGAGTTCTACATCTAGGAACCCTACCATACCAAATGATCACTGTGGAGAAAACTCTTGTGCTTCTAGCATAAGGAAGAATAACCATTTTGAAATATACCCGGTGCTCTGTGTTCTCCTCAACAAGACCTGCCCTCAAGAGAAACTCTTTCATCAGAATGTAGTCAACCTGGGATTTTACCAAAGTCTAACAAACCTGGAAGAAAAAAGGTATTTGACTCCAGCCCCCTGAGTATTCCACAGGGGTGAAGGGAAAGACCTAACTCCAGCCCCTTCTAGCCTTCAACATGGAAGAAGGGAATTATCCAAGTCATGTTCACTGAAAGATGGAAAATGAGTCGTGGGACTATAGAATATTTCTGCTTCCCTAAAATCTTACCACATCAACAGAGGTCCTGTATAGTAGCAGGAAATTATAGCCACAAGAGCTGCAAGCCTCAGATCTTATTTAAGGAATCTTCAGGAAAATCCAAAAACAAAAAGGGAGACAAAAATGAGGACACTAGTGGAAATTTTAGCCTATGTCACCACAGCTACAACAAATAGTAAAGATAGGAAATTCCTAGCCAAATAAACATAAAACTTCACCCTAATGGTATTTCTAACTACTCTCCATTTCAGGCTTACATTTAGGTGTCCTGTCCTGATATCCATCTGTAGTGGGTTGAATACAGATAATACCCATCTGTACTTGGGTTCTGTCTACCCAGAAACTCAAAATGTGACCTTTTTGGGAGATACAGTACTTGCTGATAGAATTAGTTAAAATGAAGTCATACTTTGGGGTGGGGCCCAAACCCAATGACTGGTGTCTTTTTAAGATGAAAGAGGCATTCAGATAGAAACACACAGGAAAGAAGGCCATGGAAAGATGAAGGCTGAGGTGGGAGTCTATAAAGCCAAGAAATACCAGGGGTTGTGGGAGCCACCAGAAGTTGGGAAGAGGAGGGGTATCTGGGTGGTCAGGTACCTGACCTGAAATCAGTTAAGCATCTGACTTCAGCTCAGGTCATGATCTCATGGTTCGTGAGTTCGAGCCCCACATTGGGCTCTGTGGTGACAGCTCAGAGCCTGGAGTGTGCTTCGGGTTCTCTGTCTCCTTTTCTCTCTGCCCCTCCCCTGGTCTCTCTCTCTCTCTCTCTCTCTTTCAAAAATAAACATAAAAAATTTTAAAAAGAAGTTGGGAATAGGCAAGGCAGGTTTCTTTCCTAGACTCTTCAGAGAAAACATACACTGCTGACAACTTGATCTCAGACTTTTAGCTTCCAGAACTGTAAGAGAATAGATTCTATTGTTTTAAACCACCCACTTCATGGTACTTTGTTACTGCTTCCCCAGAAAACTAATACCCCTTCAAGTGAAAATGGCACTCTAATCATACTGCTCAACCTCAAAAATGGGGATTCAAGACAAGGGGAAATGGGGACTCAAGAGATGCCTGGAAAAACTTGGGAATCTTCATTCACATTTATTACTTACTCAATACATTTTTATTGACCGTTGTAAGAAAGACTTCTTAAAGTTTTGTTTGTGTTTTCCTCAGTTTAGAGGAAAAGATGGAATTAGAGAAAATTGTCAGCTTTGGAGGATTTTTCACAGAATATTCATAGAATTATTTCCTTCCCATTTTAGGTCAGCAGAGGTGGAGTAATAAAGAAAGAGCAGAAATCACAGGGACTAGGTTTTAGCTCGCCTCTTGACCTTAACTTGATTAAAAGCATGTGATAAACCAAAGAATAAAATTAGTGCCAACGAGGATGACCTAATTGGAAGAAAGTTTTGATCATAATGTGGTAAAAATCTGAACTCGTTAAACAATATAAAGGAATTGAGCCAAAAATAGAGAGTTGTTCCTCCAGTTGAGTTTTAGGAGGAATTACACCAATTAAAAATGGGCTCTATCTTTTTGATAGCTTTGGAAGAGATCATATGCTGAATGGATATGGGAAGTAGAAACCATGAACAATTATTTCCTATCAAATGGATGGGGTAACATGTTGCTCACCTGGCTAGTTAAAAATGAAACATGGACACCCAGTTAGACCCTGATAACTTCTTCTCTAAGAGCAAGGCAAGTTACTAGGAATGGGTGTTCATATGGCAGTTAAACTGTGGTCTGAGAGATATCATTACAAGTGTATCTATTACCAGACACATCCATCATAAGTTAGAAGATCCTAAGAGGGAGTATAGCATCCGTTCCTAGATATACAAGACTCTGCAATCAAATTGTACTAAGTTGTTTTTTGTTTTTTGTTTTTTTTTTTTTTTTGGTCTCGACCATGACACCAGCTGTTTCTTTTGTGTTTACTTTTAACAGCATTCGATTTGGTCAAATCAAGAAATATTGAGAGATTTGGAAGTCAGTCAATTTTGAAGCCAGGACAGAAACAATTCTGTAAGTAGCTATCTTACCAGGCACAGCCCAAGTCTAGGCAGTAGGGATTCAGGGGGGAAACACACACACACACACACACACACACACACACACACACAGCCTAATAGAATGACTTTCTGTGAAGACATGTTTCACTTTATTTGCACCAGAATACCCCTAAGGCAGACTATCTGGTCAAGGCATGGTGGGGCATGGGCAGAATGGCCTCGTGTAGATTCATAGTGCCCAGGAAGAAAGACACTAGAGTTCTTCCCACCGTCTCCAGGAACCTCTTTTCTCCACTAGTGCTTGTGAGGATCCACTTTTGGTTCACTACGTTGCTCTGTGCTCTCCAAAGTCTGTAACAGTGGACAAGACAGTGTCTTTGGAGTTAGGCCGACCCAGGCCATGCTGAATATAGCACTATAGAAGCATGGTTAAAATTGGGATCTGGACTTGACTGTCTGAATTTAAATTCTTACCCTGTCACTGCCAGCTTTGAAACCTTGGGCAAGGTACTGCTCTCACCAGTCATTCATTTTCTCATTGGAAAATAAGAAAAATAAATAGTGCCTTCCTCAGAGCTATCGGAAGATTAAATGTCTCTACTTGAGACAGTGTTTGGCTCATAGTAGGTACTCAGTAAATGTAAATTATCATGAGGACAAGGAAGATAGTTCCTTATAAGCTGAATCCTTAAGTAATTAAACTCTTTCAGAATCCCCTCCTTTAGCCGTAAAATTGGAGATGACACCATTTACTCCAAAAGATTGTTGTTAGGATACCATGTAGCACAATAGTCAAAAGTTTTATAAAATACAGAAGGGGGTACCTGGGTGGCTCGGTTGGTTAAGCGTCCCACTTCGGCCCAGGTCATGATCTCACAGTTTGTGAGTTTGAGCCCCATGTCAGACTCTGTGCTGACAGCTCAGAGTCTGGAGCCTGCTTCACGTTCTCTGTCTCCCTTTCTCTCTGCCCCTTCCCCACTTAGGCGTCTGTCTCTCTCTCAAAAATAAATAAACATTAAGAAATAAAAGAAATAAAAAATTTTTTTAAAAATACAGAAGATATTCAAAAGAAAAAAAATGTCATTTTACCAGGTTTATTCTTTCTTCTTGGGTTGCGAACCCCTTTGAGAATCTGGAGTTTGTAACCGTCTTTGAAGGTAGAAAGCTGCTACTCATCTACAGCAGAATGCTCAACGGTAGGCCCAAGATTACCAAATCTGCTGATTTTTCAAGAAAAAATGGAAATAAACATGTTTGCACAACCTCCCACACCTCCATCCCCCGGCTTTAAATGCTGGTCGCCAAATCCAATTGAGGAGCGAACAAAACAAGCATTGCCAGTGTCAATAGCCCATGGATTTCTGATTACTATCTCTGTTGAATGTAAGTTGGTGCCAGGCCCAACTTCGCAGGTACTCAGATACTTAGCAGGTAGCAGGCACTCGACTTATGCATCATATGTGAAGAAGGTACGAACAGACGGCAGATGTAAGATTACCAGTTTCTGGGCCAAGTGGCACATGGGATGCTACTTTGTATACGTGGGGCCAGTTCATATAATCCTTGGTACATACTGGTCAACAAAAAATGTTGACTAAGGTATCATTCAATTCAATCTGCACACTACAATACCAGAAATATCCACATTAGAAAATATCAGTTGAGAACGCGTTAGGGTCTAGGAATCACTAAAATGTTCTAGGGGTGCCTGGGTGACGCAGTTCAACGCCCAACTCTTGATTTCAGCTCAAGTCGTGATCGCAGGGTCTTGATATCAAGCCCTGCATCAGGCTCTGTGCTGGGTGTAGAGCTTATTTAAGATCCTCTCTCCCTCTCTCCCTTCCCACTCACTTCCCATTCATGCACATTCTCTCTCTCTCTTTCTCTCTCTCAATACATAAATAAATAGTAAAAGTCCTTTAAAAAATAAAATACTCTAAAACTCTCCTGACTTACCTTGGTTTTCACGTTCATCCATTCACTCAGAATAACATGCACTAGCTGTTTAACCTGTGCCAGATCACACACCAAAGCTTCACTGTTGTGTTCGGCATGCACAAGGGCCAGCAAAGAGGCCGGTGTGATGGAAAAGGAAGGAGCCGGAACAGACCAGATTGTGCAGGGCCTGGTAAACAGCTACAAGGATTTCCTTGTTTTCTCTGGACAATACGGGAGACCACTGGGGAGTTCTGAGCAACGGAGGGACCTGATTAGCCAGATTCTAGGAGAGTCACATTGGCTCCCTTGTTGAGAAGAGACCCAGGGTGAAAGCGGAGGACACAGGTAAGATGGGTGTGCAGTGGTGGGTGCAAGGGGCCACAGATGCTTGCACCAAAGTGGTAGCGATAGAGGTGGTGAGGCGCTGATAGGTTTTGAATTTACCCTTAAAGCACAACGGGCAAGATCTGTTGCTAAATTACATGCGGGGGGTGAAATAACAGAAATAAGGAAGCCGGGATTTTTTTTTTTTTTTATCTGAGTCGTCAGAAAGCTAGAGTTCCCCTTGACTGAGATGGAAAGGACTTAGAGAAAAACAAGTCTAAGGGGTGAAATCAGTTTCAACATGTTACATTTGATATGCCTGTTAGTTATCCAAGTGGTGATGTCAAGTAGGCAGTTGAATATATGAGTCTGGAGTTCAAGGAAAAGGTCGAGGCTAGCGATATTAATTTGAGAGTTGTCATCATATTAGATGCCACTTAAAACCGCGGAACTGGATGATATCATCGGGCAGCGAGTATGGACTTGAAGAGAAGAAGTTCAAGCACCAGCCCTGTCTCCCCCCGCCCCAAGTTGTTCCATGTTATTTCTTATGCTACAGGATAATAGCAATAAATAAGCATTTTACACTTCACAGTCTTTTGTGAGCCCAAAGAGAATATTTTAACGTTTTAAGATGTAAGCAATTTGGCAACACGGCGTCCTTTAGTCTAAAACAAATGTTACAAGGCTAAGGCATATGGAGAAAAGATGAAAGTAAGTTTGCTTATTTTAGGATAAATTTATTTTCCTGTCTCCCTTGACACACAAATGGAGAACTGGGAGTCATATTTTTCCTAACCATTCTTAATCTCCGAAACTATAAGCCATTAGCACTGCACTTGAATATAAAGTGGAGGCTTTCTGAGTTATAGTGGTCTTTAAAGGACTAAGGAGAAAATTGTGGCAGTTTTCCATGTATTTAATTTTTCCTGTCACAAAGGTATGTGAGATCTGGATCCTGAATATGATAGCTCTCACACAGAAGAATGAAATCTTCCCATCAGTTAGGTAAAAGCCAGGTCCCTGTTTTGTGTTAATTTTAATCAAACTATTAGCACAATAGCAAAGTTATCTGAATGAACTTTATTCCATCTAGTTTCAACTCTCTGAATGACTGTAAAGAAAATAATTAAATGTCTTTTGGAAATTAGCAATTTTCCATAGCGTACAAGGGAGTAGAGTATGGCCTTTGTAGTCTGTATATCAGCACACTGGCATTGTGCTCGGCCCTTTTCTGATTTTTCTTTGCATTAAGAATGAACAATTCTAATTAATATGCACAAAACAGGGCGGGTAAAGAATATAAAATCAAAATACGCAAAGCTAACCCAACTATAAAACTGTTCTTAGCACACTAAAAATTAAAAGCAGTCCTGAAATCTCAAATTCAACATGGAAGATTTTAGGTGATGTGATCAAAACTAACCCAGCACTCTCTCATTACTGTATAATACCTGGAACACGGGCTAAGGAAGAGAAAAAAAAAAATCTATGACCCTATCCACTCCCCTTCCATTACTTTTGTGGAATAAACGTGATTTCCAATCCACTTGACAAAACTCTCTAGACAGAAAACGATGTCGATCAGAAAAGTTCCCTAAATCACGTATGGAGTGAAAATATACTACAGGAAGGTAATGAGAGAGGAGATAAAGAGCTAACGAGATGAGGTTTTTATAAGTCCCAAAACGTGGATCACTTGAAATACAGTGACTAAGTCTATTTGAAAGTTAGAAATACATTAACTGCTGGCCCGAGGAACGCGCGGGAGCCAGTGTGTTTACACTGGGTGTTCACACCATCCCTCATTTCCTTGTTGTGCCAGCCGCTGCAGAGGTGGGGGAGGAGGTCGGTGCATCAACAAAGCCATCTTTTCATTTCTTGAGACTTTTCGGTGAGGAGGGAGCAGCGCTGGGGTGGGACGTGGGCTTGTCAGGCCCACCTCTCCATCCCCAAACGGAAGAAAAATAGTTACTTTGTGTATATGTCATTAGCGTCATATTCCTTTTACTCACACTTAATCAAGGTCCTTTATGGATTCAGGGATGGAGAAGGGCGGAAAAGTTGCCCTTCTCCCGGGCGATGTGCTCTGAATCCCGAGTTAACCCGGCCTTTGATTTATGTGAACTATTTTAAGTCAAGACTGGTGTGTCGGGAGGCCTCCTGGCTCTCCTGTTGACCAGTACCCTGATTTGCAGCTTTTTAACTATTTCTTTTGCATCAGGAGCTTCTTTTAGCATTTTCTTTTCAAAGATAGGCATGTTTTAATCCGTATTTCACCAAGAATGTGATGCAAACCTTCTTCTGTGACTTCTCTCATAAGAGAATTTTGTTATTTCTTACCAATGTGATTCCGGAGGAAATCATTACCATCATCATCATCATCATCATCACCATCATCCTTTTCTTTTTAAAAAAAAAAAACTTTTTTTTTCATGTTTATTTATTTTTGAGAGAGAGTGAAATACAGTGTGAGTGGGGGAGGGGCAGACAGAGGGAGACACAGAATCCAAAGCGGGCTCCAGGCCCTGAGCTGTCAGCACAGAGCCCGACGCGGGTCTTGAACCCACAAACTGTGAGATGATGACCTGAGCCAAAGTCGGATGCTTAACCGACTGAGCCACCCAGGTGCCCCACCATCATCCTTTTCTTAGGGCCGCCCATCTGTGTATCTCCAGAAGGTCCCTTGGAATGGTCAGGCTAAAATTGCTTCATTTTCTTACCATCGTAATGTAAGCACAATTCTGAGGTTGCACAAATCTGGGCTCAAATCCCACCATGCCGACATTCTTCATTGGCCTGTTATTTCAATTCCCTGGGCCTCTGGGTCTTCATTATAAAACAGGAAAAAAGAAACCTATTAAGGAGAGTGTCACTGAGGGCTAGATTAGGTGACATGTGTAAAGCAAGCTTGCACAAGTGTTGGCCCATAATAGGTTCTTTCTTCTAGAATCCTGGTCTGATTCCTTAAAATCACTCTTCGTTGATGATGGCATATACATCACGCCCGTGAACAAATACTTAAGGGAAAAAGCATTAGGTGAATAATAGTCTCAACGATGCTAAGGACTACACTACAGATTTGAGGTAGGGCATCTCTTTTATTACTAATAAATCCCTCCAAGAAAATATAAGCAGCCTCCATTTCAGAACAAAAAACTGAGGGCAGGAATGTTTAAATTATTTACCAAATGCATAAAGCTGGCCAAATGCTTACTGTAGTAGGTAAGTCTTTGAGGACCTTATCATCAAATGCAAAATAATTGTGAGATCTACTTGCAGCTGAATTGATACCCAGGTATAGCACCAGGGGCCCTGCATTTGGGAGGGATTTAATCCTGGCCTTCACGGTTCTGAAACCCAACACCAACCCCATTGTGCTTAACTTCTATTCATTCGAACAGTCTCTATAATGAAGGCGCAGTTGGACAATGAATTTATAAATTTGAGTATTCAGTGATTCCCAACTCCCGTTTCCAGACAGACTTCTGTTACATTAGGTTGCCAGGTGTGACTAAATTGATAATCCCTAATAATAATAAAAACTCTGTTGGTCTGTAAAAATTAATAATGGATGTCAGCAAAATCTCGCTCTGTGTTCCCACATGCATTCTTGGGTGGAATAAGAATGGGGAAATGAAGCTTGCCTACTTCCTCTGGAACCTCAATCCTCCTGGGCACTAGTTATAACCCTGACCCCCGGGGAGAACATCTGCCTTCATTTTGTTATGGAAGAAAACAAGTTTGAGAACTGCTGATTTGTAGTGTAAACCGAAGGGAGGATTTTTCTCGCTCTTCTGTTGACCCCCTCCATGTTTACTGAGACACTAATGCTTCTTGGAAGAAATCTAAGATCATCTTAAAAATAAGGTGTGATAGAATTCCTTCTAAAGTTCCTATGACAGTTGTTTTGATATGTCAGCTGGAATTTTTACCACTAGCTTTATTGGGTCTGTAGCTTGAGGATTGCAGATCATGAGACTTCTTCACCTCCCTAACTGTATGAGCCAATTCATACAGTAAATCACATTATATAGAGGATATTTTTGTATACTATTTTAAGGAATTGGACCAGGATTTGATACATGGCATATATCTCATTTTGATTCTGTTTCTCTGAAAAACTGTGACTAGTACACTCTAAATACATTATATTAAAACTGAGAAGGCACTGAAAGAAAAGAAACAAACAGATATGCTGATACTCTTCTATTTCCATTATTTTTTCAATGTCCATTTCTTTTTTTTTTAAGTTTCTTTATTTATATTGAGGCAGAGGGAGGGGCAGAGAAAGAGAGTGAGAGAGAGAACCCCAAGCAGGCCCCACACTGTCAGCACAGAGCCCCACACAGGGCTCAAAGTCATGAACCATGAGATTATGACTTCAGCCAAAATCAAGAGTCAAACACTCAACTGACTGAGCCACCCAGGCACCCTTATCAATATCCACTTCTTGCCCCGGCCCCTGCCAAAATTCCTGGGTTTCTGTGTAAGAATAAATGAAATATCTATCCAAAGATGACCAACTGGGGTGCACTTCCCAGTGTCAATGTCTTTGGAAGTCTTCAAGGAGAGGACAGCATGCCCTAAATTTGGCTTTTTTTCTTCTCGAAACACATACCGTGGGCAGCTCCCAGAGAGAAACCTTTCACACCATCACCGAACACATGGCTTTCCCTTTGCATGGCACTAGCTAGCTCATTCCCTAGCCCTGCTCATGAGGCTTATTGCAGAGATGCTAACATGGAACCACAGGGCAAGGGGCATTGGCACAGGCCAAGGTCCGTACGTTTCTGGTTGGCTTTCATATTTTTTCAAAAAGCACCATCACCAAATTTTCAGTAATAACATTTAAAAAATGGGTTCTAATCTTAGGATGATGTTAATAAACATGTGTGTAAACATTCGGATCTAGAATAAAGTTAAAACTTCAAGTCACCAAATGAATAAAATCATGTCTGCCCCTCCACCCCAAACCCCTTTTAACAGGTACAGTTTCTAAAGATCCTTCTCTCGAGAGGTCAAGGGACCAAAATTGAGAAGAACAGACGCATAATTACACTGAAGATTTTAATGAGGAAAATCATCAGCTGGAGAATGACATAGGGAACCCTTAACGAGATCAGACTTGGCTCAACATTCTGCAACCTTTCCTAAATAAAATTATTATGCCACGTCTAGGTCATCTCTCATTCCTCACAGTTTTAAATACCGAAGATAGGATCACATTGTTTTCATCCTGCCAAATCAACTTTTGGACTGATCTGTTCCAATTTACATTCAGATTCACCTGATTTTAAGTCAGACAATGGCCACAGATCCCTGGTGCTACACCCGATGCCCGACCCAACCGCTAACTTTCCCTCGTGCTTTATGATCTTTCTGGATATCTCGCTCTTCAAATGCAAAAGCATCCGCACCTTGAAATCCTTCCAAATAATATCATGGAAACAGGGTGCCCTAGTCTTTTCTCAGTGGATGCGGAGAAAAATTATTGCAAAATACAGAGGCAGTAGAACCAAGTTTTGGCCACATCCTAAGGAATGAGAATTAACATTTGAGCCTGGTGGTTGGAAAGACGATCTCTACAGCAGCTTGCCTCTGGATTTCCTAGAGAGTATGCCTGTAGAGAGTGGACCAGACTCACTCTACACTAATGCTAGGTCCAAGGATCACACGAAGACTTCTTGGAAGCTGTTGGGTAAGTTTCTCCAGTTGGAAAACGTATAATATACATATATTCGAAAAAAAAAAAAAAAAACAGTCAAGCACAATGTATCATTGGAAGCACCTGCTATCTTCAAGTCAAACAAATGTTCTACTTTTTAACAATACAATACAATTTTTAACAATACAATACAATACAATATAATTTTAACTGATCCTTTCATGTCTATAAATAGGGGTCTCATTTACTTCCTCTGCCCTCCCTTATCTGTTCTTCCTCTTTCTTTTATTTTGTTGAAAAATGGGAACAGGTGAAGTTCCGAAGTAGCGGGAAGATATATAATCTTTTCTATGTTTATTAATTTTTGAGAGAGAGAGAGAGACAGAGCGTGAGCAGGGGAGGAGCAGAGAGAGAGGGAGACACAGAATCTGAAGCAGGCTCCAGGCTCCGAGCTGTCAGCACAGAGCAGGACACAGGGCTCAGACCCACAAGGGTGAGAGCATGACCTGAGCCAAAGTTGGAGGCTTAACCAACTGAGCCACCCAGGTGTCCCAGTACGGGGAAGATATATAAAGTGGTTATCTATGACTTTCTATACTTTTTTTTTTATCCCCCAACTGTACAGTGCAAAAGGGAAATAAAGAAATAACAACCAAAATGTGGCTTAAGAATCATACTAATTTGGGGTACCTGGGTGGCTCGGTCAGTTGGGCATCCGACTTTGGCTCAGGTCATGATCTTGCGGTTTGCGGTTCATGAGTTTGAGCCCCCGCGTCGGGCTCTGTGCTGACAGCTCAGAGCCTGGAGTCTGCTTCAGATTCCGTGTGTGTGTGTCTCTCTTTCTCTCTTTGTGCCCCCCACCCCACTCGTTCTGTGTCTCTCTGTCTCAAAAATAAATAAACATTAAAAAAAATAAAAATAAAAAAGAATCACACTAATTTAATTTAAGAATTCAAACTGATAGGGCACCTGGGTGGCTCAGTCGTTTAAGCGTCCAACTCTTAATGTCAGCCCAGGTCATGATCTCATGGTTCATGAGATTGAGCCCTGTGTCAGGCTCTGTGCTGACAGCGTGGTGTGCCTGCTTGGGATTCTCTCCCCTCTTTCTCTGCCCTGCTTACTCTCTCTATCTCTCTCTGTCAAAATAAAGAAATAAACATTAAAAAAAAAAAAAGAATTCAAATTGATACTCGAATTCTATCCCTCTTGCTGACTGGGTAGATCATAATCTCTCTCAGCGTCAGTTAACTCATTTACAAAATTTAAAAACACAGACGTTCCTTGAATGCTTTTTCTTTAACTTTATGTATTTATTTTGAGAGAGTGTGTGCGCGTGTGGGCAAAGGTGGGGGAGGAGCAGAGAGAGAGGGAAGGAGAGAAAGAATCCCAAGCAGGCTCCACACTGTCAGTGCAGAGCCTGATGCGGGGCTCAAACTCACAAACCTCGAGATCATGACCTCGGCCAAAGTCGGGCACTTAACCTACTGAGCCACCCAGGTGCCTCTCCTTGAATGTTTTTTATGGAGATTTAGATAAGCTAGTGTATACAAAACTCCTGACAAAGTATAAAATAAGGTACATTCATTATAATTTTTTTCAGGTATTGAAAGTTGATGGTATCTCATAATTAATTATTATCATCCATTAATTTAGAAATGACTCATTCCCATACATACATGTATGTATACATATGTATATGTATGTATATGTATATATATATATGTGTATACATATAAATATGTATATATATACATATATATATAACTTTTCATCATACTATTTAAAATACTAAAATTATATACCAATTTCTAACTCTCAAAACTCTCAACTTTAATATCAACTCTCTGAAATAAATCTAGATCTCTGGCTTGTTGGGGGGAAACTAGACGATGGCACATTTAAATTCTAGTAATATCCTGTCTGCAACTCTAAGTGAAAATTTAGATTGGCTTAATGATAATAGAGACATAGACAACTGAGTATATTTTAATCACTAAAAAGCCCAATTATTTTCTATGGCATCTTCTTGGCTCTATTACATTGTCCCAACGTAAGACCCAAATTGCACCTGCTTCTATAAAAAGTAAATCAATACTCTAGAATTAAAATACAAGCATATGTTCCAATTATTCATTGACGCGCTCCTCTAAAAATAAGCTGTATTCTGGGCACAAGTACAGTAAATGAATTAATCAATTTCCAATGAAACTAAAGAGCCAGAATCTTGCTTTAAGGAGGTGAAAGTTTTGTCAAAAAAGTTGGACGTCATACCGACTCTAGGCAGAATGTCAAACTTCAGTGTTAAGTTACATTTGCCGCACAGTTGAACTTTTGCCATCAGGAAAGATGTAGTTCTGCACACTAGAAACAAAGAAGCAGCAAAGGTAATTGGTGATAAGCATCCCTTAGTGACATTACACTGTTAATAGAGCCACTTCCATGTCACTGTACAAAATATTTGAACAAAGATAATTATTGTATTTCCACGGTTTTGTGTAAAACTATCAGCAGATCACCGTCCAAAAAAGTTCTATCAGAAGGGAAATGGTTCATTTAACCTCAACATGAAATTTGTTTCACGTTCAGTGCAGTTGAATGTTGACTCACCCTCTCAGAGTCTTGCATCTACCGAATATATGTCAAACGAAAGGCAGATGCTAAGAAAACTTGGCGAGTGTGAATTAATATGTTCATTAATAAAATATTAAATAAACAAATAAATCCATAAATAAATGTCAGTGTCTACTAGATGCTAGAAACTTTTCTAAGTTTGGGAGTCCACAAATGGAAACAACTCCATTTCGGCCTTCCGGAGGTTCAAGGAATACGTAATTAGGGTATTTGCAGAATTCTAGCACATGCGTAATTACATGTTACATATATAATTAGGACACATGCGTAAGTATGTTAATGTGATAAGTCCTACAATGTCAGAGGAAGAACGATACTGGTATAGAAGTGTGAGTGTTTGACCACTTAGAAAACTCCTGGAATGCTTTTTTGTGGCATATGTCAAGCGGGAAATGGGTTATGTTCTCTTTGAGGACTATTATTTCTATTCTGCTACTAAAGCTATTACTACTCTTTGAGTGCGATTTCTTACTTATCTCTAATTAATCAATTAATTTATTATCTATTAATGTTATTTTTTGTGTCTTTTGATTCTGTAATTACCATTGATAAGGGTTACCTTTAATTGCTTGTTTATAATTAGCCAGGCACTGCTAGCTTCTTTCCAGATACCATCTTGTTTAAGCCTTTAGCCATCAACAAGATGTGACCAGAGTTCCCGCTTATAGGCAAGGACATTCAGATTCAGGGAATCTCTTTACTGGCTACCTTCCGAGGTCCTGTCCCCATCCTGAAGCTCTCCAGGAGCCCATTAAGAGTTGCCTTACTAGAACCAAAGATACTCCTATCACCTAGGCAATTCCAAGGGATATCAGAGTTCTGTGCCAGGCACGGGGAGCAAAGATGAAATATTTGTTATCTATTATATCATAGCACCATGATGCAAAAGCAAGAAGAAGTTGAGAAAAGCTGGTTTACATTTAAAGTGTACGCTATAAACAGAGACTCTTTAATCATGGAGGTACTCATACTGATCTGCTCTTTACTTCCTAACCCAGTGATGACTCCAGGAGCCTCCTCCACAATTTGCTCGTATGTAAAATGGGTATAAACATTTTTGCCCTGCCAAACTCACAGGGATGCTGTGAAACAAGTGAGGACCCTTAATCTGAAGTGCTTGGAAGCAATGATAAATGACAGTAAAAGTCAAGTTACCTGTAGCTTCTTGTTGTTCCAACACCTTCTTGTTTGTTCAACTTTAAAAGGCGGTATCTTTATATCTGAACCTTCCTTGAAACTTCTTAATGCCATGATCAATCAGTGTAAATCTTGCAATGCCAAGGCTTCGTCTTTCTCTGCCTCGAACATCCTCCCCTCTCCCCGGGCCCAGTACTGAATCAAAGCCTCAATGTCCATGCCACTTCTCACCAGTTTCCTTTCCTATCCATTTTCCTGACAGCTCAGCCAGAATTAAATCTTCTGAATATTTCATTTATGATGTGTCCACACAAGCTTGGTTTTAAAAATGAAAAAGGACAGTAATAATAACAAAGAGAGTGGTTTTTCCATCTCCCCTCTGGAAATCCACTGCTTGTTTTCTAAAAATAATCCCTTTGGGGCTCCCGGGTAGCTCAGTCCATTGAGCGACCAACCTCAGCCCAGGTCATGATCTCACAGCTCCTGAGTTTGAGCCCCGCATCAGACTCTGTGCTGATGGCTCAGAGCCTGGAGCCTGCTTGGGATTCTGTGTCTCCCTCTCTTTGCCCCTAACCCACTCACATTCTGTCTCTCTCAAAAATAAACAAACATTAAAAAAATTTTTTAAATAATCCCTTTCAATTCCTTTCTGACATTTTGGTATCTACCTCCATATATCTTAATAACATTGTCATAGTGCAGCCTCTGGATGGTTAGTTTCAGGCATCATGTAGTGACTTGCATATTTTCCCAATACCTCATGGCCACCCACACCACACGTGTCCAATCTCATACCCCCGGACTGTCAGTAAGCTTGCACTATAACATGCTCGAAGAAATATTACAGTTATTATTATTATTATTATTATTGTTATTGTTATTTAACCATTACCCAGAGTAAAGCAAGGCAGTTAATAAGATTGTTTTCCTTCCCTATATGGTGTTTTTGTTTATTCTGGAGCTAGGAAATGTTTTCTTTTATAATATGCTTAGTTTTCCATGTACTTAGAATCAAACTCTCCTTTAGTCGTGTGATTCTTCTGTCAATACATACAAACACGTCAAGAATTCTACGAGATCTTCTGGGAGAAGATTGGTCTGGAGTTTTCTGACTTCCATCGATGAGAACAAGCAACAAAGCTATGGTCATGGCTCGCCCTTTGTGCTGCCCTGCGATCCCCTCTGCGTCTATATCTCTCTTCCATTATTTCTACTCGTTCCTGTGTCTCATACCTTTCTCTTTCTTAATTTACGTTCTTGTTCTGGTGGGCAGATTCCTTGTGTAGCTTCTTAAGAAGAGATACATGGAAGTGATTGTGCAGCCATGAATAATGAAAATGGTTTTAGTTCTTTTGCATGACCTTGCTTCTTCAGCTGGGGTTGAAATTCCAGATAGGAAATCAATATTCCCCTGAGCTATGAACATATTCCTTCACAATCTTCTAGACAGCAGGATTGCTATGAAACGTTCAGTTGGACTGTAATTCTTGATTTCTTACCTATGACATTTTCCTTTTTCTTTATTTTCTTCCTGGAAGCACATAGCACTCCATTACTAAATTTTTAACAATGATGTGACTTCATCTTGGATAACCAAGTGGATTCTTCTAAGTTTTTTTTTTAAGTTTATTTATTTTAGAGAGAGAGAGAGAGAGAGAGAGAGAGAGAGAGAGAGTGAGTGAAAGCAGGGGAAGGGCAGAGGGAGAGGGAGAGAGAGAATCCCAAGCAGGCTCCACACTGTCAGCGCAGAGCACGATGTGGGTCTCTATCCCATAAACCGCGAGATCGTGACCTGAGCTGAAATCAAGAGCCAGAGGCTTAACTGACTGAGCCACCCAGGTGCCCCCAAGTAGATTCTTTTCATCTTAAAACACTTGTGCTTTGGTTCTGAATTTTAATTTATCTGATAATTTTCTCCTGTTTTTTTTTTTCTATTCTCTCATTCCAGAATTTCTGTTACAGTTGACTCTTGAATAACATGGGTTTGAACTGCGCAGTTCCATTTTTTCGTGGATTTTTTTTACAAATACAATATGGTGCTGTAAGTGTATTTTCTCTTCCATATGATATTCTTATACTATTTTCTTTTCTCTAGCTTACTTTATTATAAAAATACAGTATAGGGGCGCCTGGGTGGCGCGGTTGGTTAAGCGTCCGACTTTAGCCAGGTCACGATCTCGCGGTGCGGTCCGTGAGTTCGAGCCCCGCGTCAGGCTCTGGGCTGATGGCTCGGAGCCTGGAGCCTGTTTCCGATTCTGTGTCTCCCTCTCTCTCTGCCCCTCCCCCGTTCATGCTCTGTCTCTCTCTGTCCCAAAAATAAAAATTAAAAAACGTTGAAAAAAAAAATTTTTAAATACAGTATATAATACATATAATATACAAAATAATGTGCTAATCATCTTATTGGTAAGGCTTTCAGTCAACAGTAGGCTATTAGTAAAGTTCTGGGGAGTCAAAAGTTACAAATGGATTTTTGACTGCACAGGGTTCAGCATTCCTAACTCCTGTCATGTTCAAGGGTCAACTGCATTTGCATATTGGACTTCCTAATCAGATCTCATTTTATTTCTTCAATTATTTTCATTCTTGGGTCATCTTACCATATACTCTCTAAGAGATTCCTTCAGTTTTATTTTCCAAATCCACTAATCTTTATGGGTAAGCAGGACTAAGTTTAAACATCTTGCAATTCATTATTTCAATTTTCATATGTTTGATTTCTAATAGCTTTTCCAGTTCTTTGAATATTTCTTACTTCAATATACTTCCTCATCTGTTTGTGGATAATGCAGGTATTATTTCCCTCAAATTTTATAGACTCTATTTTTTTCTGAGTTTTTTTTTCTTTCTTTCTATTTGGTTAGTCATCTCTCTTTTATATTTGAGGTTATGTTAGCTAAGATATAGGACCAGATGCTAAAACACACACAAAAAAATCCTCAAATACTGTGGCTTAAAGAATATAGAATAAAAGAAATAGTTTTGGAGTGAGAAATCTAGGTTAATGGCATAGCTTTGTTCCAAGAAGTCACTCAGGGACCCCAGTTCCTCCATTATTTTTTTCTATTATCACCTGGAATCTTGTCCTTGTCTGCATCCTTGAAGTTGAGTCACACGCACCAGAGAAGTGTGAGCTCTATCTTGCAGACAGAGGAAGTGAGAGAAATTTCAGGGCTACAATTTCCTTTGAAGCAAATGAGGCGGATGTTACATGTGTCCCTTTTGTGTTCATTTCACTTAGTAGATCGTTACCCCTAGCTGCCAGGGAGGTCATCTATGAATCTAAGTTCTATTTCTTGTGAAGACGCAAAGAGCAAAATTGGAAGACAACTACGCTTTCCTAAAATGTCTGCAGATCTTTGGTTGCCTACTCAACATCGAGAGTTGGCCAGTATACAGCTGTTGGCAGCTCCGTGCACATGGTAACATTTTTCGGTGTCTGTCTTAGCTTCAGAGTGAACAGACTGTTGGACTGTTGGGTTCTTTTTGTTTGTTTCTTTTGCGTCGTGTGTCATGGGGACTCTCAGGTCTTGGCCTTAAAATTGCCATATATGGAATCGTCTTCCCATTTTCTTGACTACATGCTATAAATCTTGCTGAATGTGCTCTACAATCCTAGTATGGGAGACTTGAAGTCGCCGAGTCTGTATGAGGTTGTCACTTAAATTCCCTTTATTTAGTATCGTGTCCCACCAAAACTATATTTGATGTACCCCAGGAAATAGGCCAGCTGTTGTATCCTCTTCAGGAAATAAAAACCCTGCTTTCTGCAAAAATGGGGGAGGCATTGGGAAAGAGCCCAAGGTTGTAATGCATTCCTGATCAAACATTTAAACAATTCTTCTGCTTTTGTCGTAACTTTATTCTCAAGTCCAGTGTTGTAGGGAGGGTTGTGATGTAAATCATAGAGCCCATGGCTTTCCCACTGGTGGGCAGGTGGGCAGATAAGTATCCCTCACTGGGTCAGTTACCACCGGCTCATCCGCTTGCCAGTGCCCCAAATATTGTTACCGATGCTTCTCTACCACCCTTGTTGACCTGGCGTACATATTCCTTTTCAAAGAGATTTTTTAAAATTATTTTAGTGGGGTTTCAGGATAGAAGCTAAGCACATGTTTTCCACCCACCTTATTCAATTGGAAGCACCAGTGATATATGGATTGTTCGTGCCATTCCGTCACTTAAAGCATCCTAAGGGAACTCCTTGCAGGCACCGAAAAATGAAATCCACACTCCTTAGTGCTGCATGCAAGGGTCTTCAAGCCAGGATGCAGTTTCCCTCTCTGACTCGCTCTCCTCAGTAAGACTGACTTCCAGACACAATGAATACCACGAACATTCTGCCATCCTTGAGACCAGTTGTTAACTTTTCCTCTTCTTTTTCTGTTAGCCCTTCCTTAACATAACAGCACCTGTGGTACTAATTCCTGTGTATTCCTTATGATTATTTGCTACCATGTACTAAGTTAGCTACAAATTTGTTTCCCATCATCTCTTTTGCATCCTGTCTCCGATTCTTTGCAGAGCCACCAGAGGTGAGGTTCTTGGCCTTTTAATTTTGATGTTACTTTCACCCAGAATAGTGGCCAGTACAGAGCGTGTGCTCCTTGAGTATCGTGTAATAAATTATAGTTTCCTGCAGGTGTAGATTGTGTAGGAAGGTGGGCATATATGTGGGTGTGAGCAGTGTATTACATATGTTCTATAATTACATATTATCATTGTATAATATACATTGTTACACACTATTGTATTATATATGCTACATTATAGGTTAATTATTAATTATATATTAATCACACAATTAAACATATATTTACGGACTGCCTTCTACGTACAGTGCCAAACCCCCAATATCAGCTTACCTCCTGTGATCTTTCTTTTCTTAAAAAGAGTAAAAATGGGGCGCCTGGGTGGCTCAGTCGGTTAAGTGGCCGACTTCAGCTCGGGTCACGATCTCGCGGTCCGTAAGTTCGAGCCCTGCATCGGGCTCTGTGCTGACCACTCGGAGCCTGGAGCCTGTTTCTGATTCTGTGTCTCCCTCTCTCTGACCCTCCCCCGTTCATGCTCTGTCTCTCTCTGTCTCAAAAATAGATAAACGTTAAAAAAAATTTTTTTTTAAAAAGAGCAAAAATGACAGCCAGTATTCCAAGTACCATAAAGAATGACTTAGTGGCTTCTTCACATTATTCAAAAAGTGAATGAGCTTTCAAAATCACACTCATGTGTACACACACACACACACACACACACGCACACAGGGTGCATTGGTGCTCTACAATCCCTAGTCAGCATGTGCTTCTATGGAAACAATAAGAAGTTAACTTGAAGCTGAACAAACCAGGGTTAGAATCCTGGTCTGTCACTGACCAGCTCACCATAACCAAGTCCTCATGTCTGCAAAATAATAATAATAATAATAATAATAATAATAATAATAATACCAACTTTGTTATTAGGTGGTCATGAGGATTAAATAAGTTAAGTTTTGGTCTGATGGTGCTCGTCTCTGCTATAAATCTCGCAATGGTAAGAATTAAGCCCATGGTCTTCGCTTCTAAATTCCTCGCTTCTAGGAACTTTTAATAAATATCCAGTGCATGAATAAGTAAGCAGATGAATTAATTAGCACATTATATGTGTTACTTAATGCAAAGTGTAGTGAAGAGGCAGAATAAATAATCATGCATTTCTTCTCTCAGTTTTCTATAACATTTCTTCCTATCCAAACTTTTTCATTACATCTATCAAAGGGCTGTCCTTTCTTCACCCCTTCCCTGCCTCCTTATGTCTTTGTTCTCTTTTCTGTTCTCCTTCTTCCTTCCTCCTCTTCCTTCTTTCCTCTTTTCCTTTCTTCCTTCATTGCTCTCCTCCAATGACTCTCCCTCCTCCAATGACTCTCACTATATTCTACTATAAATTAATTAGTCTGTAAAAGGCAAAATCATGAATCATTATGTGCACTACCCTAGCAGGGAAAACAGAAGAAATGTTGGACACAAAAGTTATTTTTGCCATCGATATCCTATATGCAAGCCTAACTTTGATGATTACTTCTGGATTTAGATCCCGTGCCTATGTATCTTGTGGGACATGTATCCCATTTCAACTGCGCTGTCTATTTTTGATCAATAAAGTATATTCTGACTTTTAAAGATAGAATAGAAATGCTCTTGAAAAATATGATCCACAACATATATTTTTACCTTTACTGGGGTTCTTCTTGTACATACGGTTTTTCCTAAGCATCCATTCCAGGCCAATGCATTGTATTTATAAACTCATCTGTTCCATACAGGCATCCCCCAAGTTAGATGTAATTCGACCTATGAACAAATGACAAAAATGAGGTTCGGGAAGCTTAACAGCTCCTTGTGCAACATCTCAGAACAGTTAAGTGGTGGAATCAGTATGCAAATTCAGCATTTTCTACAAAGCTCACGATCTCTCCGTCACACCACCCTCTCTGTCTTGACAGACTCTCTTGACAAAAAGCAATCTGGTTTCCTTGACTGAACTTCTCATCTACTCTTGCTTTGGCATAATTATGCTTGGAGTTTCTCAAACACCTGGCCAGAAATGTGTTGCCAAGGAACGTAAAAAAATTACATCCCCCATAATTTCCATAATACACCAATGTTGATGCAACCAGCAGCTGCTACTTTATATGGGGCATGCAGAATAAAGCCAAGAGGGGGTAAGTGGGGCCAAGTGTGGGAAGCTCCCTAAGGTATTCAAGACCTCTGTGAATCAACGTCAGAGAGATCTCCAAATCCCATCTCCTCTTTCTTAACATATCGCGCCGTGTTAGGTGACCACATACAGAGATTTTTGAGAAGGAGCATTTCATGAGGAGAAAAGTCTTAAGAACGTGTGGCCCATCTTTTCGTCTAAATCCTGCCTTTTGATTTCATTTCTGTTGATTCTTCTTTCCTTGTATCTCATATCTACTCTTTTCTCCCCATTGCCACTGCCGCTGTTCAGTTCAGACCACTTGCGGTTCTAATTTTTTTTTTTTATTAAAGCAATCTAAAGCTCATTTTCCCATTTCTAGTCTCACTGTCTTCTGAACTAGTTGCCTATTGCTGCTGTAACAAATTACTTCAGAATGAATGGTTTAAAACAACAGAGATGTACCATCTTGTAGGTCTGGAGGTTCAAAGTCAGAAAGGGGTCTCACTGGGTGAAAACCAAAGGGTTCACAAGGCTACATGCTCAGAGATTCCTGGGAGAGAATACTGTTGTTTTTTTTGTTGTTTTTTTTGTTTTTTGGTTTTTTTTTTTTGCCTTTTCCAGCTTCTGGAGGATACCTACGTTCCTTCCCATGTGGCCCCATCTTTAAAACCAGTAACACAGAGATGAGTCTTTCTCGTGCTTCCAACTCTTTGGTTCATTCGTATCTGTCCCTTTCTTCTATTTATAAGGACTCATGATTATCTTGAACCCACCTGGATAAACTCCCTATCTCAAAATTCTTAACTTAGTCACCTCTGCAAAGTCCCTTTTACCATGTAAGGTAATAACGTTCATAGGTTCTGGGCGTTAGGACACAGACATCTTTGTGGAGGGGAAGAGGGTCATTAGACTGCCTATGACTCGTTCAAAGTCACTTGACAAATCATCACAGCAATGATCTCTCCAAAGCGGTGATGAAGACGTATCACCCTTCCCGCTACTCATGATTGTTCCTTACTTTGTCTCCAGTGATGTGCCTGCTGACCTAAAGTCAAATATCTCTATACCCCTCCCCAAGAGTGGATGAACCAGAGCAAATGGCAAATTACCTCTCCACCTCAGATTCCTCATCTATAAAAAGAAGGACGTGAGTTGTTGCTGCTGTTGTTGTTTTGCAAGGTTGCTATAAGAAACATGTAACTCCATTCATTGTCCTGACAAAACTTTCTACCCCATACTGATGTGGGTAATTCTCTGATTTCTATCTCCAAACTTTGCTGTCTCGCAAGGTAGCCACTAGTCACATGTAATCATTTAAATTTTAATTCACTGAAATAAAATAGAATTCAAAATTCAGCCCCTCCATTACCCTAGACACATTTCACTGCTGGTTAGTGACATATTGGGCAATGCAGATACAGAATATTTCCAGTGCTATAGAACTTCAGTAGACTTTCCTTTTAAAGCATTGGCACTTCATGTTAGGTTGGACTCCACAAAATTGTTCTTTAAGTTCAAAACAATCAAACATCAGCAATACCATTTAACTTCAACCGTCTTAGAGATCAGTAGTCATTTCAAACTAAGTTGTTCAAGAGGAATTCCTCATACTCTCCTCCCCTTAAAAAAAAAAAAAAAAACAGCCAGCTACGAATTAAAATAAACCCAAACCTGGTTTATGCCTTTACTTCACTTTATACGCAGAAATACTATGAGAAGTTTTCAAATCAGGTTTATAAATTGATCTTTAAAAACCCTACAGATGACGTTTTGCATAACAGTAAATGGGTACTGAAGTTGAACATTGCTTTTTACAAACTGGCCTGCATTTTGGATGTTTGCACCTGGAGTTCTCTGTTTTTTGATTTAATACACGCATTTAGCGTTTATAAAGAGTTCTTGGCAAGCATAAACTTGGCTCTTCTGGTTTAAAAGTTATGGATGTTGTGGCCACTATAGAGAAAAAAAAGACAGTCTCTAGCAATTTAATAAGACATCTAAGACTCTAAATTTTGCATTTGGGGATCTCTATAAAACTTCATTATGCTTCATATTAAATTACCCTCAAATAACTTAAACATACTGCCAGAATTGAGATCCTACTTCCTAGTTCCATATTTACTTATTAAATAGTCTGTCAAATAGTTGACACAGCTGCAGACCAAGGGGAAAAATACTGGAATGAATTGTCACAAGTATAAGGATATTTGTTGTTTTGATTGCTGTATCTCCAGCATCTAGTACAAGGCCTGACATATAGTAGATGCTTAATAAAAATTGATGAATGACTGACATTATTAATTTATCTAATAATAATAAAAATGATGACTGCATATGATGATAATGTATATAAACACTTAGGAACTGTTAATAGAAAGTATAAAAACGTGCACATTCATATCTGTACATCTTAGAACGGCATACCAGGGATCTTACTTTATATGATACAACAATCTCATTTTAGAGGTGAGGCAACACATTCCAGAAACCAGCATGACCTTCTCATTTAGTAGCTGTAAATGACCTTCTCACTTAGTACTGTAAATGAGTACAAATGTAGCAACAATAAAACCATTTGTTAAAATTAATTATAGTAAAAGTCACCATTTGTATAGCACTAATGAAGTACTTATATTAAATGCGTTAACGATTTTAATCGTCACAGCAACTCTTTGAAATGGATGTTTGTACTCCACTCATTTGACAGATGAGAAAATGGGGTACTGAGACATGAAACGACTCCCTCAAGATTGCCCAGTGGCAGCCAAGCCAGAATTCAAACCCAGGAAGTGTCGTTCCAGAAACTTCATTCTTAACCACTGGCCATACTGACTGAATAGAAAATGAACAACAGCACATAACGTTTTTAGGGAGAGGCATAACTTGTCTTGGAAATGCCTAGCTTCTTCTGGTTTCGGGACCCTAGCCAAGGAGGCTATTTGCACATGCCAAAGCAAGCCAGGCATCTGAGCTGGCTGTTGGGAGAGAAATTGCTCCTTACACTTAGGAACCAGAATTTTGGAGAAGCCCCTCCTGACTCCAGATGGCTGGGTTTGCAGCTGCTTTCATTTGGCTGCCTCCCACCCCCCATCCCTGATCTTGAGGATCATGGGCTACAACAGCAGCATCCACTCCCGCGTTCTGACTTGGAGTCACCCTCCGTGCCTTGCGTCAGTAATTTGATTCTCGCAGGCACGTCTGTGCACCTGTGGGAGGAAAAAGGAATCATCTTTTCTCGAGTATGGTTTCATTTGACTGTAAAGCAGGGCGGGACAGCACAGACGTCAGCCTCTCTGAACTGAGATCTCCTTGAAGAATGAAACTAGATTCCCTTTAAAACACAGAAAATTCTCAACTTGAAAGGCCTACAGTTAGCAGAGGATCAGACCCTTTCAAGGCAAAACCCTGGAGATTGTTAAAAAAAAAAAAAAAAGAAAGAAAGAAAAAAGAAAAAGTCTTCCTTTTGGACTGGGCAAACATCTCTGCTTAAATGGTCTCACGGAAACTAGAGAGAGACTCTGGGTGAGGAGGAAAATTGTCAAGTAATGCAAGGAATTACCATTCAGCTACATAAAAGGGTGACGTTTGTTTGTGTTTCATTCAAATTCCCATCCTCACACCCTTTTATAAAGTGGAGTGGTCGCTCTTCTTTTGAACCCGCCCGGAAATAAGCACAACATAAGATTTTATATATGAAGCTGAAATTTTGTATTTGAGAGTAGTCTTACCGAGATTTCGAAATTGGCACTTGAACAAAACTGAATCCAATTACAAAACTAATTGAAAGCCTTCCTTAACTACAGGAGCATCCCTTGCCCCTCAGTTTCTTTGACATTTACAGTTTGAAAATGATTGGATCTTTTTGTTGTTGTTGTTTTTTAAGGTTTTAACCTAAGACTTACGTCCTTAACTTGGTTAGTCACCATGTGTGGGCAATATCCTTTACATTTTGTTCCGGATACCAAAGTGCTCAAAACACACTTAATAATTAAGTAGCTTCCAAAGATATGATGGCTTTTCATACAGATTCATGACATTACGGGTCCTTTTATCCTCATCTCTGAGCATGAGACTGTTCCCTAGAAGACAGAATCTGTCACAAGTGTGCGATCTAGATAAATAAATTATTATGCTGTATTCAATGAGGCCAGAGTAGGGTTCACTCTACTCATGAAACGTAGAGTGAACCCAGCACCTATAACAACAAAAACGTTTCCCATTTAAGGTTTACAAAATCCCATTGTTGTTTGGGACACTGTATTCCAACATATTTTAGTATTAAATGGTACGAACAAAACTCTGCTTTTCTTTGCTCATAGTATCGGTACTTATTACTAAAATATCATTGTGTAATGACCAACCACAAACCTCTGTGGTCTAGTGCTGCAAACTCTGGGTCTGGAGTTCTTTCTTGTCCAGCAAGAAAGCAGGACGCAGGATTAAAACTGTGAGAGATGGCTAATGTCCAGGAGAAGACAGGAGCCCAGATTAAGGGTCCTTGCTCCGTTTTTATCAGGATGAGAGGGCTAACAAACATGATGCATAAAGAGACAAAGAAACTGAACATTAACTCATGGGTGTGAGGGGAAAGGGGGTTCTGAAGATATGCGGAGTTAAGGGTTTGGGTCAATACAAAACAAAATCCTGGCCCAATACAAAACAAAATCCTGGCCCGGGGCAGAAGGTTGTTCACAGCAGAGGTGAGCCACCACTTCTGTTTACCTAAACTGGCCTAGGGGACAAGAAGGACAGAGCATCCACCTCAGGGTCAGCAAGGCCCTGAGGCCTTTGTTAATTAGCTCTGCTCTCGGCAACTTCACCCCGGTAGCTGTGGTCTATAGCCCCATTTACCTGTTTACCTAATTTGGTCCTTCCTTCCTGTGAAAGCAACTTTCTGCTATAGTACTAAATTGGGGGTGCTTCTGCCCTGAATACCTAATCTTCTTTACCTCATCTTGGATGTTTTCATCCTGCGATTCCCTGTTCCTATACCTTTGGCCTATACTGGGACCCTCGCCCCACTTTACCTATTCTTCTTTACCTAATCTTGTTTACCCAAACTTGGGTGTGTTCATCCCGTGGCTTTCTAATTCTTTGTGCCTTGTTAACCCATCAGGGCAGGCTCTGGAATTCCTAAGCTTATTCCCCACAGTCCAGAACAGTATGTCTTTATTTCCATATGTCTGAGTGGCCCTCTAGGAGGTTCTGTAGATCTTGGTTGGGCTCACTTCAAGGAAGAGGGTGGGCTGGCAGTTGAATGATCCAGGGTGGTCTTGGTTGGGAAGGCATGGCTAACTCAACCCACTCTCCATGTCCCTCATCCTCCAGAAAGTTAACCTAGACATAGTCTCATGACCAAAACATAAGAGAGAGCAGACAAGCCCAATCACACACAAGTTATTCGAGCCTCTGCTTGTGTCATATCGGCTAATATCCCTTTGGCCAAAGGATGTCACACGACTGAGCCCAGAGCCGAAGGAGCAGGCATATTGTCCTGCCCAAAGTTGGAAGTGACTGCAAAGTTACATGCCGCAATCATGTGTCTAAGAAGGAGTGATGAATTGGAGTCATCTTTAAAATCCACTACATCCATCATTTGGAGGGAAAAAGAGTATGATTCTAGCTCTACTCGCTAGTGAAACTAAAGAATCTCCGGAAAAGGTCAAAGACTATATTTGAGTACTAGCCTAATGGACTAAGCAAAAAATAATCAATGTCATGTAAACTGTAGTTTGCAATTTGAATCCTTTTGAAAGTATTAAGCTACAACTAGATATTGGGAAAGATGTTTGAGGCAAAATGGGCAGAGTATAGAAGGATCAAAAAGAACAATACCCATAAATGGGACTAGCACAGAAAACTTGCTTATGTCAAAAGCATTCTTATTTAAATTGGCTTTATACTGACAGAGTTTCATTGAACAAACATCCTTATGGCCTCCTTGTGCTTCTTGAGTACTCTAGGAAGGTCCCCACCTCAAGTCTTGGGGACTCTCTATTACCTCAGTTTCCATCACACTTTCTTTCCCTCGTGTTCACACATTCTAGTCATTAAGGGAGCCCTTTGCTTAAATATAACCTCCCTAGAGAGGTCTTCTCTGTGGATCCTACTCAAAGGAGACTTCCCTGCCCAGTAATCTTCAATCCCTCATCCAGCTCAATTTTCTTTGGTGCACCAGATAAGAGACTGTGTTGTTTATTATGTATATCCTTCCGCCACCGCAACTCACCCCAGGTAGTGGGAGGTGTCTGAGAACGGCAATGATGTCCAATTACTCCTTGCTATCCTCCAGTGTTTGGAACCTCCCTGGGTTGCTATAGGTACTCCTCCCAGCTTTTCATAATGAATTAACTGACTGGCTGACTGAATATTTGAATGTTATCAACTAACGGAAAATGACCTGTCCACCCTCCTCTCTCTCAGATGGTCATGTGGGTTGTTGGAGATATGACTTCACCTCCTTTTTTTCTGTGAAAAATAATCATCTCTCATTTCCACTTTTCCTCAGTTACCCTTGACTCTTCAGATTTGTTTCGTAATTGTTTCTTCCTTTCCATTCATGAGTGGTGGAATAGCTCTCTCCTGGTCCTGGAAGTTAGAACTAAAATGTCAACTAAAATGTCATTACATTACTCTGTGTCTGTGACATACAATAGTGTTGGTAAGGTGGTTCTATCAAAATGTGGCAATATTGAATAGTGGGTAATGGAAACTTGGTAAAATAACTGCTTGCCAAATAAGTTGTTATAGTGACCTATATGCAAGGCATTCAAAGTTACAAAAAGCAAGATGATGCTGTGTTTTACTTTAAATGCACAATTTTATAAAATTGCATGTTCGTGCGGAAAAGAAAATTTTACGTTTCAAGATAAATTACACATGGATATCTAGGTCTATTTAACCATCTTGGAGATTTATAATATTAGTATATTAAAAGATCTGAGAAGTTCTTCACTTAAGGAACACTTCACTAAACCCAGAAGTTTCCGAACTAACTTGGCCCCGAATCTTTTGATTGATTCATTTTCGTGCTTGCTTTATTTGTTGCTTTCTTATGTGTTTGTACTTTACACAGTATTTTACATTCAGTGAAATATATTTTGGGAAACACTGTTCTAACCACATATGCCATTACTTGCTGGTAACACTAAAGCTTTGTTTAAATTTAGATAATTTAGAGTTCAAGCCCTCATCATCCATTCTTCTTTAGGGGATTCACACAATATTAGACACTGGAATGAGCAACATGGTTTAATGGGAGAGCCAGCCTTGAAGTCATCCTTGGAGACAATATTCAAGGTCGGGGGCAGCTAATGGAGGGCAGAGAAAAAGTGCAGGTGAGGCTTGAGAGGTTAAACAATGGATTGAGTTGTCCATCCTCGTAGGTCAACTCTCCACCTTTCTCTGCCCTGTTCTGTTCTGGGAGGAGGGTCTATATGGACTTTATCAAAGGCTCTCCTTGTCTTCTGGCTTCTGACTGGATTGCCATTGGGAGACACTGACGGGACAGGGGAGGTAGGAATTGGAGTGGGGAGGAGACTAAAGTCTTGATAGAATCGAGCGTTGTTGGTGTTTTTGCTAGCAGTACTTTCAGACCCCTACCTCCTGCCCTCAAGATCCAGTGACGGCTTCTCCCTTTTGCCTCTTCACCTGAGACCTGAAAGAGCCCCAGGTTTCCCAACCCCTGGTGTTCACTCTCTCTCCTTGGCTTACCCTCACACTGACTGTACACTGAAAAGTATCTTTATCAAAACATCCACAATCCTTACAGTGTGTGGACCATTTCCTTCCTGCAGCGACTGAAACAACTTACTAGCATCAGTTCCCATTGCTAGAGAGGGAAGGAGCCAGAATTCAAGCCCAAGTCTGTCGGATCAAAGCTCTCAATTTCACCCAGGATTGGTCCTCATCACGACACTGAGGATATCGGTGTCGTGGTAAATTCTGAGTTTCCTTTTTTTTTTTTTTACTGAAATAATGCTAACAATCTCAAATAGCTACAACAATGAATTTATTGAGTGCTTGCTGAATGCCAAACATCTAAGTTCTCTTATAAATATTAACTGCTTTAAACCTCACCATGAGCCTATGAGGGAGATGCTATTGTTACCTTTCTTTGGTAAGTGAGGGAAATATTTTAATATTTAATATTTTAATGTTTATTTTGAGAGAGAGAGAGAAAGAACACAAGGGGAGGGGCAGAGAGAGAGAGAGGGAGAGAGAGAATCCCCAAACAGGCTCTGTGGTGTCAGCGCAGAGCCCAATGAGGGGTTTCAACTCATGAACCCGAGAGATCACGACCTGAGCTGAAATCGAGTTGGACACTTAACCGACTGAGACACTCAGGCGCCCCTCAGAGACTGAATTTCAAATTGCTACAATATACTCCTCTTATAGCACAATGGTAATCCATAGCAATGTCAGGTTATTAGGATGCACATTTTGCACTATGATATCCACTTTCTTCTTCCTCCAAGGCCCACCGCGTGCCTTGAGTAATCAACTACTTTAATCAGTGTTATGTATGTACCTTTCACTGTGAGAAGCAAATAAAGAATAGACTAAGTTTCCCTAGTCCATTAGGAAGTACAAACCACTTGAGGAGAAATGATGACGATACAGAAAAGCTGGAGTACAGGAGAAAATACATCCGTGTTATTTTAAATTTTTAAAAAATGTTTTGAACAGAATTTTAGCCCTGATCCTGGGTAAAGATGTCAAAAAGCACTCATTACCAAATGACATTTAGGCACTTGAATATTTTTGCCACCTGTGACCTCACTTCCTCTCACCTGTATAAATGGCATTTACCTCTGTTGACATCCTGTTTATAATGTTATCACTGCTTTTCAGTTATTTCTACTAACCCGTGACAGGTTTCTTTATTGGCATGCCATTCGTTTGACATTTATTTGCTTTCCTTAATTTGTGTTTAAATATGAATTCCTAAAATCTGCCTTGATTATATGTCAGTGCTTAGCTGATATCACTCATTACCTTTGAGAGTAGTTTCAATAGAAAGTAATGAATGATAGTCACCCACCCTTTTAATAGTTTTCAATGGAAATTTCAACAATAGCTAATGTCCTGGGCAGTGGTTTTCAAATTTGAAGTTTGATCATATCAGAATCAGTAGCTAAACTCTTTTTCCCTCCAAATACATATGGATCATCATCAGACCTAGACTTCTGGAATTTTGACATGTGAGAGAAATGAGGTACCAAGTATCTTTTGACAAAAGCATTCCTGTAGGATCATTTTCATGGTAGGGGAATATGGTGGGTAGACAAAGAATAAAGGAGAAGGGGGAACAAAGCAATGACGGGAGGAAGACTGAACTTGAAAATGTAATTACTGTAGGGAAGGATGCCAAGCCCAGACCTGGATAGAATCTGATCCCTAACTGGTAAGTTCACAGGTGTCCCCTTGAATAGGTTCAAAGAATTGTCATAAAGAACAAATAAAAGAATGTACTGAGCAGTGTATCTGACACAGAGCATACACCTTCTGAATCCAGTTAGTATCACTATTAAAATTCTTCAATCACAATGTAAACCCTAGAAAATACCACCAAAAAAAAAAAAATGTGAGTTTGAACCATATGAAATTGCCATGCTTTAAGTGAAAAATGACCAAATATATACAAAATATATACAAAATATATATGTACAATATGTACAGATATATACAAAAAATACCAAATAAATCCATGTGGCTCCAGCTAGTGTTATTTGATATAATCAAATGTAGAATACTCTCATTGTAATTGTTGGTGTTCAGGCTAAGGACAATAATTATAAGAGTGAAAACTCTCTCTTATTAATGAGAAGTGATGAGTTCTTTCCCAAGTATTTGGTTTCCCTTGCTATGATATTCAGCCTTTCGAAAAATCAGCAAACCTACAGTTGATAGGAGTAAAAAGAAAATGCTACTGGGGTATTCATTGCTGGAGGAAATGTGAATGTCTATCACCTTTTTGGAAAGCAGCCTAGCAACATATATTACTTTTTTTTTTAATGTAAATATACCGCATCTTAGAAATCTATTCATAGAAATAAAAGTACCAGTACGTATAAGTATATATGTACAAGGAAGTTTATCATACCATTGTTGATAGTGACCAAACAAAATCTGGGAACAAAATACATGCTCTTTACTAGGGGAATGCATCAATAAATCATGGTGCATTCATGCCATAGAATAATTTTTTTTTTTTTTGAGAGAGAGAGAGGGAGAGAGAGAGAAAGGCAGAGTGAGAAGAAGAGAGAGAGTCTTAATAATCTCCTCCTGAACAATCCTCTCAGAGAATCTTAAGCAGACCTCATGCCCAGAGCAGAGGCCTACGCAGAGCTCATTCTCACGACCATGAGATCATGACCTGAGCTGAAATCAGGAGTCAGACGCTCAGCTGACGAAGCCACCCAGGCACCCTGCCTTGGTGTATTTTTATACATCCATTAAAATAAAAGAATTAAAAGCATGCATGTTAAATTGAAGGGATTTCTGTAAAAATTAAGTAAGAAAGGTAAAATATAATAATAAGTTTGTTGTATTATGACTTGGTATAAAACAATGATATGACCTTCATATGTCTTGTTTAGTATTATAATCAGAGCCGGGAGAAAAATGCACAAGGAGACATTCAGGCTGGTTACATGATAGATGTGTAATGTGGCTAAAGGAGTAGAGGAAAAGGGTAAACCAAGTAATTAAAGAGAAAAAAAATTAATGTTTCAAATTTGTATTTAATTTCCAGTTATTTATCATAGCATAATATTCGTTTTAGGAGAGAATTTTTAAAGACTGCATCAAAACTTAGCAGAATGTGTATATGACCGCAATTAAATACTTATATAAAATTAGGGGTAAAGTCATTTTTTAAGCTGAAAAATATGAGATTCCAGTTCTAACAATGTATCATCTCTGATGAACTGGAGTCTGCTAAGATTCATGCTCTCATATTAGAGAGAATAATCCCATTTCTCCAGTGTTGAATTATTGTCCATTCTAGTGATATAAAAGAATTATCTTGGAAAAGAACTTATATCCATTCACAATCCATTGTAATGTTATAATCTGTTGTGAATGTCCATTTCTGGTGGTATTGTGCATCCTAGTGATACAAGGGAACTACCTTGAAAAAGAATTTATACCCATTCACAACCAGCCACAGTCTTGGCTAAATACATTATTCATAATGGGTTTTCACAGACGAATAGTTTTCCTCCAAACTAGATTCTAAAGACTCGTTGAATGTTGGCAAAAGTAAACTCACATAGAAGGTATTACATTCATTGTGTTTCTTCCAAATTAGCCACTCTATATTTTGTCTACCCAGTGGTTTCTGTTTTTAAAAAGAGGTTCAACTTTGTCTGAAAATGCAGGCTTTAGTGAATTTTGTGTTATGAAACAGGATTCTAGCTTTTAATAAAGATATTTAACACTGTCAAATTGATCAATAAAAAGAGACACAGCCTTCCCAGACACATGAGGCATATGCAACATATATTTAAAGAGGGGGGGAAAAAAGCCTCTCAAAGGTAATTAGCAGAATCTTTTGATACTGTGCTTGTCGGAAGATTTCCTTACACCGTAAAATTTTAGAATTGCAAAACTCCCACCTCTGTCTGCACAGAGTAAGTGTTATGGCATATAATAGATCCCTAAAATGCCATATTCGTATACGTAGTATTTTACTCAGAAACCCATCAGATTTACGATTGTGCTTTTTCCAAGTGAATGTTAAAAAATCGGCAAGTCTTATCTCAAGTAAGTCTCATTCGTTGATGGATGGACACGGGCACTAGTGCTTCAAACACCGCTGGTTGTTGAGGTTATACTCATTTTGTGATGCAACAGCTCATTTCAAGTCTAATTAATGGCTGGTTTCTCTAAACAGAAGTGTCGCTGCCCAAAGAGAAAGAGCTGCTAAATGGCTTGCAGCTTGTGAACTTATGTGTTAACAATTTACAACATGCCATCTATCACAATAAACAAAATGGCTTTTTATTGGATTTTTCGCCTCGTGGATTTACATCCTGATCATTGAGGGACACTCCTCCATGTGGCTGTCACATTTTGTGTCTCTATCTTGTGAAGCAAGGCACCGCTGCCCTTTGGTCTGCCCTATCTCTTCTGAACGTTTCTCTAGCGAGGCAGAGGTCGAGTCTCCCCCCGAACAAATGAGAGGCATGCTTGAACCCAACGTAATGACAATAACGGATCACTCAAGAACACGGGAAACCACGCTTTCCGTCATCATAAAAGATTAAGTTTCCCGAAACTAAAGGCTCCTTTCCTGAAATGCAGCCCTCCACAGGTGCAGGTGTCATCTGCTTCTTCACATTACCCAGTGGGAAGGGGGTTTGAGAAACCAGACAAAACGACTGGTGCTCAGGGACCTGGGTGCAGCTCAGGTCATCGTCTCACAGTTTGCGAGCTGGGACTCTGCCTCAAGCTGGCTGCTGTCAGTGCAGCATGGATGTCGCTTCTCAGACTCTTAAAAAAAAACATGCCCGCATCATTTAGGGGTAAACTCTGTCCGTGTCTCTCTGGAGAATTTAGAGTCTAAGCCAGGCAACCTCATCGATACTAATGACACGCATGCTCATATTCTCTAATTCAGGACTTTCCAAACTTTCGATATTATTATTTTCGCCATCATCAGAACTTGCCAAAATTATTATGTGCCTGATATTTTAAAAAGCAGTCACATTTCGGGGGGCACCTGGGTGACTCAGTCAGTTAAAACGTTCGACTCTTGGTTTCGGCTCAGGGCACGATCTCGTGGTTCGTGAGTCCAAGCCCCGCGTTGGGCTATGCACTTACAGTGTGGGTCCTGCTTGGGATTCTCTTTCTCCCTCTCTCTCTGCCCCTCCCCTGCTCTCTCTCTCTCTCTGTCAATAAATAAATAAACATTTTTTTTAAATCAATTCACATTTTAAATTAAAATCTATTTCTTTTAAAATAGCGTATTGAAGGGAAACATCATGATTAAGTTTAAAAGCCAGTATCAATTAGCATTCATAGACAATAAGCCTGAACGTGCTGGGTTGTGACACCAGGCACACTGAAGCTGGGAGGCTTCGGAGAATTAAGGAGTACCTCCAGCATCCCCAGGCATCTTCCCAAATAGAAGCTCCCCTTCTGCGGTGGGGAAGGCAAAGTTGCTTCCTTTAACAAACACCTAATTTGGAGTTAGTAGGAACGGGCAGGTCTGCCTAAGGCAGCCTCATGGAAAGCAACACAAACGTCTTAGAGAAGGAGGGACTTTGTTCATTTCTATCCCCCGGTGCTGAGCACCAGGAAGTGGGAGCTGAATAAATACAGATTTAATAGAGGAATAAGTCGAATGCAACAACCAAGTCACCAAAACTATGTGCAAGACACGCAGGAGGAAAAATGATGGTGCTTCATGGGACTGTGGGAGCCAAACAGAAGCTGGCCACCATGATGCGGGGGGTGTGGCATGGGGTGGGGAGCACAGGAAGAGCAGGCGCAGCCAGGAGTGGGGTGGTGGCAGCCAGTGGCAAGCTGGTTCTCCTTCCACTCCCCCTCCCTCTCCGGGAGCATTCACACCACCTCACGCCATTTCTGCCTCTCCGGAAGTCACCTAACTCTTAGCCTCTCTGACACTACACCCCCACTTGGTTCTCCTATTTTCCTGTCTTCTTGTATCCTTTTGGGTTGGTTCCTTGGCCTTTCATGATCTAAATGCTGGCAAACCAGAGGTCCTCAATCCCCCTCACATACTCCTCTCTCTAACCCTTCCCTCTTGGAGAGCTCATCCATATCCTTGACATACACACCTGTACTGAAAAGAATGCCCAAGCTCCCTGTGGACATGTCCATCTATTTTCCAGGTATTCTCTACACAAGGCTCTGGATAACATCTCAAACCCAGCATGTTCATGATTGAACTTTTCTTATCTCCAACCCATCCAGCCCTCTAAATTACTCCTGCTTCTCTAATTCTACAACAATGATAACCTTATATTCCAGGTTCCGGATTCAACACCGTTCTTGATAAATCCGTCTCATTTTCTCTTAGTGGCTCGTTAGGCTTAGCCAATCTGACTTTATTCTGTCTGCATCTATCCATTCCTCACAACTGATGCCCATCGAGACCCTTACTCTCCAACACCATTGCCACGTGGGACTGTTGAACACTTAAAATGTGGTGAGTTACGCTGTGGAACTGAATTTTTTATTTTATTTAATTATCATTAATATAAATATAAACAGAAAAGGAAAATATTTCATTAATTTTATACTGATTACTTATTAAATGATAACCTTGTAGATTTCTGTGTTAAGATACATTGCTAAGATTAATTTTCTCGGGACCCCTGGGTGGCTCAGTTGGTTAAGCGTCCGACTTCACTCAGGTCATGATCTCACAGTTTGTGAGTTCGAGCCCCGTGTCAGGCTCTGTGCTGACAGCTTAGAACTGGAACCTGCTTTGGATTCTGTGTCGCCCTCTCTCTCTGCCTTTATCCCACTTGTGCTCTGTCTCTCTCTCTCTCTCTCTCTCAAAAATAAATAAAATGCAAAAAAAAAAAGATTAATTTTCTCTGTTTCTTTTAAATGTGGCTATGAGAAAATTTACAATTATGTGTGGTTTCTATTATATTTCTTTTAGGTGCCATTGGCTTAGATCATAACAAGGGTAAGCAGAGTGGGTTCACTGATTCTGAATACCTCATGTGTGCCAAACTGCATAATAGACATTCTACAATTTGGACCACATAGATTAAAAACATTTCTGACAAATACGTAATAATGTCCCCCAATTTTACAATGAAAATATGAACAAGGCAAGGAGAGCAAGGGCATTGCACAAGGTTATAAGGATAATAAGCATAGAGCAAGAATTTGAATTCACATCTACTAACGTGGACCCAGTGCATTTCTACTGCACCTCACTGGGTGTGACTGAAAGAGCTTTGGTAAGAACAAAGGATTGTGCAAGCTCTAGGGGAGACTGTCACCAATAACTGTTTCATGGAGTCTTACAGTTGTGCAGTGTGGTTTGTTGCATCAGCCAGCAGCAGCTGCTTTGGCATCTACGTTCGGGATACATCCCATGATACTCTCCATCTTTGTGATGCTTCCATGCCCGTGTGATCTGACCCAGCTGTCCAAACCCAGAGCTGTCTGCCACCTGGGCGAGGGGAAGTGACTCAGTACCGGATCACGGATGCACGCCCAGAGCTCTGGCTGAGACTGCCTTTGCTGAGTGCTCCTCAATGCAGTTAGGCACGGCAGCTTTCCGACTTCATCCATCTTCCACCTTGGCAGAAACAGACCGGGGGATTGATGGCATGCTTCTGACATAGGGTCCGCTACCTTTGTGCTTCCAGCGAAGAGGAAGGTCAAGTGAAATCCCTTTATGACCCACCCCAAGGAGAAGGCAATCTGTTTGTGCCTGCAGCTCATAAGCCAAGGCCAGTTTGACAGGTAGACCCTCTACGTAACCTGTTTGTGGAGTTTCGCGGAACTGCCTTTTGGGAACAGCTCCTCATCAGATTCTCAAATTCTTCCATTTGAGGTGCATGATTTCTGGACTTTTCCATCTGATAGTACAAATTACAATTCAAGGAGTCCCAGTAATCGTTTTCAGGCTAAAGCTTTAACAAGACTGCTGTGAAAGTAAAGGCTAATAGAAGTGTGACATTGGAGAGCCCATTGTGATAATAAATAACAAAAGAAATACATTGATAATGACCAGCATTGTCATTTCATTTTCATTGCTTAGGACCACTTATAAAGGGCTTTACACTATGCATTTCCTTTGATCTGCACAATTATGCATATACATTATGCATATGATTATTACCCCAATCTTAAAGAGGAGAAAACTATGTCATTAAGCAATTTGCTCAAAGTCATACTTTTAAAATAGCATAGCCAGAACCCAAACCGTCACAACTGCCATTGACTTTTATACATTATGATAAAATTACTAGGCATGTTATTCTCATAGATATCTGAAAATATTGGCAAATATTTTGCAGACTCAGATCCATTTTTCGTTTGGTGCTTTACCAGTTAATCATTTTTCTTTTGATGTCTTTTTCTTCCCCTAATTCAAGGGGGGAAAAAAACCCTACGTTTTAATTTACTCATTTACTTGTCAATACATTAAGCCAATTTAGTGAGTATTTTTTCTTTGTAAAATACTCTGCAGTAAAAATTAAAAGGAAGAGTAAAAACACTATTTCTACCTTCAGAGAATTCCAGTCTAGCTCTACAGAGGAAATGAAACATGTAGCAGATAAAACTAAAGACCACATACCTAAAAGCTTTATGTCTCAAAGTTCCATGGCCTTATATATCACCTCTATGCCAGTGCGTCCAAATGCATACATCCAGCACTGACCTCTTTATTGAAGACCAGACAGATATATGCAAACACCTGTCTGATATCCTCTAGTCACACATCTAGAAAGTTTCAGCAAACGTAACATGGTCAAAATAGAACCCTGCACACCATACACAATCTACCCTGCATACCCACTCTACAACGTGGTTGCTTTCTTAGTACCCACAGTCTCCAGAAAGACTGATGCCATCCACCTAGTTGCCTTCACCAAAATCACAGAAGCATCATTGAATACTCTTTATCTCTTCCCCCTTGTAACCAAACCCATCAGCAATCCATCCCTACTTCCTTTACCGTCAGACTTTACCCTTGACTGACCTGCTCCCCATCCTCAAACTACCATCATCTCTCATCCAGATGACTGAACTTTAGCCTGCTAACTCTTCTAGCTTTCATTCACGTCTACACATAGGCCTTTAAAGTGCGATCAAATTGGGGCACCTGAGTGGTTCAGGTGGTTAAGCGTCCCTCGTGATTTCGGCTCAGGTCATGATCTCCCAGTTCGTGGGTTCAAGCCCTGCGTTGGGCTCTGTGCTGACAGCACAAAGGGGGCTTGAGATTCTTTCTCTCTCTCTCTCTCTCTCTGCCCCCGCTCACACTCTCTTTTCCTCCAAAATAAGTAAATAAACTTAAGAAAAATTGAGGTCAAATTTACATTCAGTAGAAATGAATAAATTTCAAGTGTACAATATGAAGGCTTCCCATAAATGTTTACATTCATCTTAATCAAGATATCAACTGCTTTTATTGTACCTTTCATGACTCCTTCTAGACAATCTCCGGCCCTCTCATTTGACTACTGCTATTTTGGTAATTCTCAGTATAGATTCATGTGCTGGCTCTTAAGCACATAAAGAAAGCATACAGTATTTGTGTACTCTTTTATATCAATGTACAGATTTCTTTCACTTGGTGTCATGTTTATGACATTCACTCACGTTTTACATGCATTGAAAGCTGATTCCTTTTTATTGCTCAACAGAATTTCATGGTGTAAATGAGTAGGAATTTGTATATTCATTCTCCTACTGATGAGCATTAGGTTGTTTCCAGTTTTGTGCTGTTTTGAATAAAGGTACAGTGAAAATTTAGTTAAAAGCCTAAGTATAGATATATGTTTTTATTTTTCTTGGGTTAATATCTAGGACTAGAAATGCTAGATCATCTGGAAAGCAGGTATTTAACTCTACGAAATTGCCAAACTTTTTTCTAAAGCGCTTGTACCTCACCAACAAGTTGTAAGAATTTCGATTGTTCCGCATCCTTTACAAAAACTTAGTGTCACAAGTCTTTAATCTTAGCTGCTCTAAAGGCTAAAGTAGTAAGTAGAGTGGTATTTCATTGTGATACACACACACACACACACACACACACACACAATTAGAAAAACCCTAAGTCATACAACTTTCCAGAGTTAAAATTTCCTCTCACTCCACATCAGCCAACACAACTTATTGTGACTTGTTTTATTATTTTATTGCCTTTTTTGCATAGCACTTCTTACAATCATAAAGTACCTTATACCTTTATGTTTTTACTTATATACTGCCTGTTACTCCCAACTCACATTATAAGGGATGCTTCATGAAAGCAAATGTTTTTTCAATTATGTTATCTGCTGTGCCAACAACATCTAACACTTACGTGCACTTGTTCGGTAAATTATAAACTGTATGAACTAATGAAAGAAAAAGTGGCTGGTGATATTTACTATGAAAGGAAAACCCAACAAGCATAATGGGGATTTTATCTTGTTATTTTTAAATTTTTTAAATGCTCGTTTTTTGAGGGAGAGAGACACAGAGTGAGTGGGGAGGGGCAGAGAGAGAGCGAGACACAGAATCTGAAGCAGGCTTCAGGCTGCTATCAGCACAGAGCCCGACGTGGGACTACAACTCATGAACCATGAGATCATGACCTGACCAAAGTTGGACACATAACCAACTGAGCCACCCAGGTGTCCCGTGGAGATTTTATTTTTAAAACAAATATCCAGGTCATAATAAGGCATCACTTTTTACAGAAGCCTCTTTAAGGATCCTTGTCCTACTTTTCCTCTTGGGTATGTACAGAAAGCAACCAAGGTCCTGAAGTTGACTGAAATTGTTGTCACTTAGTATCATGTCTCAATACTAATTTGGCAACCAGGAATAGCCACTCTATCTCATTTAAGGTAAATAATTCAATTTAGATCAACATGATGTCACTCTCTCCTCTGGATCTCTCAGAAAGGCTATATATTTCTTTAATCATCAGTTCACAAAACTTACCCATCTCTAAGGAACCTGTTGTGGAGATGACATCAAAGACTACTTCATAGTGCCTGACTCAGGATTTGACACAAGGAAGGGAAATCAGATGTCAAAACTCAGAGATGAAGGTAAAAAGTTAAGTCTTCCAGTGTGTGAAAACACCAAACGCACCCCTCAAAGGTCTTGTTCTATCTTCATAAATAAAATGAAGAGCAGAGAGTTTGTATTCTGATCAATGATTACATCCTCAGCCTGGAAAGGAAGTTCTTTGTTACATCGATGCAAAGATTACTTCTCTGCAAAATGTTCATCAGTCAGTGCTGGCTCTACTTACAGCACAGATTGCATCTTTTCAGGTACATTATCACTTCTCAGTGATATGAGGTCAACAAACCTCCCTCCTCTTGGTCTACTGTCCCCCCACCATGACTTCACTGAGATCCTTCAAGAGATCCAAAGACCACATGGATCCTGAACTCATCACCTTCCTGGTTGCTCTCTTTCTAGATGCTTTCAATGGGATAACTGACACTTAAAATGTGACCCTATGACATCTGACCCCAAAACAGAACATGTTTCCTTCAGTTAATCACTGAAGCTATAACCACCCTAACACAAACAGAAAGGCAGGCTTCCTGTACATTCAACATAAGGAAGAATCAGGAGCCTCATAGGTGGCTTGTTTAACTCATCATCTCTGATCGTGCCCTACAAGCGGACTTATTTTTCTTTTGTTTTGTTTTGTAACGTTCCGAAAGCAAATATTCCCAAACAGTATGCAAACAACTCAAGAAAAACATCTCTATGATTGCACTGGTAGCCTGATGTTTAATGATGCATAGTTAAAGTAGAGAATGCAAATAAAGCCATCCAAGATTCTGAAACTGACGAGCTGCATAGATAGGAAAAATGTAGCTACGCTTTAAAGGTCTTTTAATATGTATTTATTTTACTATTTTTTTTTAATGGGGACTTGGGGGACAAATCGATGCTTCCATCAGAGAAAGTGCCTTTTAAGTGCAAAGCATTTTTCAGGAGCTCCTTCCAACACCAGCATAGATGACATGACCAGAAGAGGGATTGTTTAACTAACGGGGATCATTATCTGTTGTTGGGATTTCTTTCCAGTGAACAAGCAATTAGTCTGTCGAAGATGGAACTGAGTTCCTAAAATGAATGTCTAAAAGATGCCTACAACTCCTCTCCATGTTCCTGACAAATAGAAAGATCGGTTTTCACGCAGAAGTGAGATTTTGGCTGTTTTCTTCAATGAGAAAAAAAATAACTAGTCTTCAGAAAGTTTTCCATATCTCCCTGATTTGTCTCCAATCTCATTTTGCATACTTTCAACCAATTCTGTGCATGCTTATTTGCCCCATTATCTGTGTTTTCTTGAAGGATTGCAATGGTTTCGCCATTACTCATTTTTGTCCAGACATATGACAGGTAAGAAGCACTGATGAGCAGTGAAATAAATATTATATAAGAGGATATGATCTATTCTACAACAGAGGCTCTGGCCATTCTTGCCATTAACTTTAAGATGAATTGCATTAAAGTGATTAAATTTGCCCCTGAACCTATATAGAACATTTGAAAAGAGGTATGTGTGAAAACAGTGAAAGGGTTCCTTCTAGTCAGTTAGCAGCAAAGGTTGTCTCCACTAAATTCAATCTACCTCTGGATAAAATGAATCATATTTTTCTGAGATTAGCAGTTCATTGGGTAAACAGACAAAAGGCTACCTTTAAGATAAATGTTCTTAATATCAAATCCAGAACATGGTAAACCTGATCTGTTGAGTTCATCCTCACTAACAGCATCACAAATCACCTATGGATTTTTTAAAAAAGAAAAATGAGGAGTTACAAGTTTATTACCCGAGAACTAAAATTTTAAATGAGTTTTGGGAAACACTTTGGATTAATTTTGCCCAATAATGACGTACGTATTGGAAAATGGTCTTCTAATGTTATACGTAGGTTTAGTGAGTATTTGTTTGCCTGACACAATAAAATTCTATTAAAACCAAAAAGCTGGTTTCCTTAAACTTTAACTAAAAATGTAAAGCTCCATTGGCAAATTCATAAGGTTTTTTTTTTCCCTCTCTTGAAATTTTTAAAATCAAATTTTGTTTTTACATAGTAAATTTAAATCAGTTTTTGTTCATTTTGTCTTCCCTGGTTGTTTCTTCTCTCTGACCCAGTAAACACAAAACTAACTTGGCAAGTATCCTTTCATATATGTTTATAGTATACATGTGTGTATACACACTTTATGTGGCATTGTTTAGCCTGCTTTTAAAACTGGGCATAAGAAGCCACACGTTATAGTTACCTGCTTAGTCTGCTATACCAGGATGCCACAGAATGAATGGCTTATAAAACATAGAAATTTCTTTCTCACAGGCCCAGAGTCTTTGAGACTCTTTGAATTCCAAAATCAAAGCGCTCACAGATTTACCATCTCATGAGAGCCCAAGGTCCTCTGGTTCAAAGATAGTCATCTTCTTGCTTTCTCCTCACAAGATGGAAGGGACCAGAAAACAATCTGGAGTCTCTTTTACAAGGGCACTAATCTTACTCACGAGGGCTCCACACTCATGAGCTAATCACCTCCCAAAAGCCTCATTTCCTAATATCATTAGCATTGGGGATGGGATCTGAACATATGACTTTTGAGGAAGGGACACAAACATTCAGCCCGTAATTAATACCTTTCTACAATTTACTTGTTTAACTTTTACGTTTTACTGTTGAAACTTCAAAATTCACTGTAAGCATTTTCAAGTGCTGCATAGAATTCTTTTGAAAGATACCAAAATTTATTCATCCGTTCTGATATTCCCAAACGTTTTCAGTTTTTTGTTTCCCAAATTTCCCTTCTGAAAAAAAAAAAATTCCAATAATATCCCTATACATGTCGCCTGATCACAGATGATGTGCAAGATTTTCTCTAAGTCATTGGATATCAAAAGGTCTGATACCTGGGGACTCTAAGCATTATTTATCTTTTCCCTTTCTTGCTTTAAGAGTGTATAATTGAGTTTTCCAGAGGCTATTGCCATGTAGTGACATCGTTATTCTCATGGCTAGTAGAATATATGCTTGGGTCTTCTTGTGTTTTCAAATGTTCTCAGTTTTGATTTCTGCTATGGTAAATAGCATTATATAAAACTGCCATAAACAAAAGGGTTTTGGTACACTCAATAATTTTTAAGAGTTTAAAGTGGTCCTGGGACCAAAATTTTTGAGAACTACTGAGAGAAGCTGCATCTACTTAGAAATATCTAGAAGTAAGAAATTTATGGTACTGAAAAAGTACCATACAAACTATTTGTACTATCTTTACATTCCCATAAAGAATACTCCTTACCTCCCATCCTTATCGTAAAACTGATTAATTTCTGACCAGAAATTATCAGAAAAAATAACTTGTCAAAGTTTGGCTGTCTGGTATTTTTTGCTTTATTTTTAACTGTTAAATATTTCAGGAAAAAAAAAAAAAACAGAAAATCACATAACATTTCTATCTCCACTGCCCATATTTAATGAATGTAGCAGTTTGCTACATTTACTTTACTTTGCTAAGAAATTTAAAAACTTTTAAGGGGAATAAAAGTACTTTTCTGGAAAAGATGTCCTACCTTGCTAACTTTTCTTTGAAATGTTAAAAAAATATATTTTAACGTTTATTTGTTTTTGAGACACAGACAGAGACAGAGCAGGAGCAGGAGAGGGAACACAAAATCCAAAGCAGGCTCCAGGCTCTGAGCTGTCAGCACAGAGCCCGACATGGGGCTCGAACCCATGGACCATGAGATCATGACCTGAGCTGAAGTCGAAAGCTTAACGGACTGAGCCACCCGGGGGGCCACTTCTTTGAAATGTTTTAATAAATAGATATAAACAATGTATATTGCCTTAGTTTTTGTGTGTTTTTAAATTTACGTCAATGACATTATTTAGTACATAGCATTCAGCAACTTTTTTTTCCCACTCGTTATTGTTTTTATGATGCATTCATGTATTCACATTCATTCATTACCATGTAAGTAGATGTTAACTCTTCTGACACCCACTACAAAAGATTCTGTAGAGAAAGTATATAGCAGTCTGTATTTTTATTTTTATTTTTCTACTAATGGCCACGTTCATGATTTCCACACTTTCAATGTCCTACAAATAAAGGCAAATCCTCTCCCGTTTAAAACAGAAGAGTGATTTAAGTATAGACACAATATAATGAGACACTCTGTCTCCTAGGTGGAGAACAGATTGGAGCAGAGCATGAATGGATACAAGGAGGTTACTACAGTAATCTATGAACTATGAATTATGAACTATGTTAAATTAATCCCCGTGAGCTATGTGAGGTAATCCCCAGGAACTATGTTAAATTAATCCCCATGAAACTATGTTAAATTAATCCCCATGAACTATGTGCAGTAATCCCCAGGAGCTATGCGAAGTTATTTGAACTAGGGTTGTGGCAGTAGAGACCACAACAGAAAGGTGGATGAGGTATATAGAAGGTAAAAAGAGAGAGAGAGAGAAGGCAAAAATAAACACAATTTGACGTAACAGTTTAGGTGTGGTTAGTAATAGGGAAATACAATTTAGTAAGTACCGATTATATGTTTAATAAAAGAAATATAGAAAAGAGTATCGGAAGATAGAACCACGGATTCAGGATCGCCCTCAAAATCTCCTACTTTACCAGTCAGTTATCTTTATCAGGGCTTCTAATTGTCCTCCAATTTCTTATCAGACAAACTAACACATCCCTCTCTCTCCCAAGCTTATCCTTGAATCCAAGCTACTGCATTTTACTTATTTTTCTTGTCCTTGCTTTTCACTTTGCCGGAGCTATGTTGGCTAGCATAGGTAGGCCTCCTCTCCCTTCGAGGTCCAGTTCAAAAGTCACTTTTTAGTAATCCTTCCACAAAATGAGTTGCATCAGTACCTATGCTCATACAGCACTCTATGACAGAGCTTGCAGTTTACTGTTTCTTTGTGGTTTTTGTTTGTCAGATGGGAAATTTCTATTGACCTATCTCCAACTTTATTAACGCTGTAGGTACTTCATAAACATTGCGTACTATTCTTGTAAGGGCCCATTTTGTACAAAACCACCGTGGGAGGCACCAGAGTTATATAATAACTGGATATATCTGCACTGCGTCTGGATTCAGGATCTTGGACTTCCTCTGCTCTGGCTGTCTCCTCTCCGTCATATCTGTCTTTGTTTTTCAGGGGCTATTGATGCCTTGAACTCTGTCTTTGGTTGCTGAAGCCCAAAGTATAGTAGGTTTTATACAGAAGATGTAGCAAGGTCTGTACTCAGGGTAGACACCATGAAACCTGAAACGCATCAGGACCAACCTCTTTTTTGTTCAGTCCTCTTATTAGTCTCCTCTTTGGACCCTTTGAGGTTTTGGATGTGCTTTTGAATGTTTCTGAGAATTTCTCTTTATCTGTGGAAGAATCAGTCCAATAACAATTATTTAGTTCTTAGCCCAAATTGTGTTTTCTTTTTTGTTTACTCATTTGTGAGCTAATAGAAAATACATCATTGGTCTCTGCCCCCAATTCTTGCACCAGTTTCCTGAAACTCTTGTAATTTCCTAGATAAGACCACCAGAGGCATCTTTGGTTTTAATATTCGGCCTTTAACTCTGATTCCTGACCACCGGGCTCCTAAATCACTTTGGAATTTCCTGGTGGTGATAGCAATGTTTTCCTTGTTGTTGTTGTTGTTGTTGTTGTTGTTGTTGTTGTTGTTGTTATTCTAATGAAGTGACTCTCGGTGAGTTCTTGGGTGGCTTCTGGATGGGAGCTGGAATTTTCAGCCTGCCCTCATTCTCTAAACAGGGAAAAAGGGCTGGAAATGGAGTTACTAACTGATGATGCCTTTTTGAGAAAGCCTCCATAAACTCCCATTAGTGAGAAGATTGGAGAGCTTCCAGGTTGGCGAATACATCCACGCACCAAGAGGGTAATGCACCCCAACTCAATGGGGACAGAAGTTTCTGTACTTGGTACCCTCCCAGAACGCCCTGTAAATTTTCTCTGTGGCTCATCTGCATCTTCTACCATGGCTTCAACACGCTGATAAGCTTGCTTCCAGAAGTTCTGTGAGCTATTCTGTGTCAGTGATCTGACACTGCCTCTATTTTACAGTGTGTTTTAAATTGAGTTAAATTGTAAGACACTCTGCTGATGTTGCGTAATTGTTTGGTATGGGTGAAAAACCCACATACAATCTCTATCCTAAATTGCAATCCTTTAAGAAAAATATTCTGGCCTTATTTATCTTTGTTTCCTCTAATAGCATCTGAAAAACAAATGATAAGCAGTAGAAAATCCTTTATGGGATGAGACTGACATGATAATGTTTAATATCCTTTAAATTCCTCAAGGTTGGGAAAGTTACAGTGCAATATTTTTGCACTACTTAAAAATATGAATCCTATATCAATATCATACACTTGACACCCTCCACTAACCATTTGAAAAATATGGATGTTAGATTATTTCCAGTAGCTTTTAAACTAAAATATTGGCAATTAAACACTCATTGGGAAATTTTTTTTTTATGTAAAAACACATACACAACAGCAGCCCACAAAATACGGAATCATCTCTGGAAAAAATATTGCTGCGAGGCATGTACAATAAAGATGCTACATTAAACATTTAAACTGGAAGTGTTGAGAATTAGAAAAAAAGTCTGAGATCAAATAAGAATTGGCTTCCACTAGTTTCCCAAATTGACTGTCCTCTGAAATCTGGAAACGTTCCCGACAGGCTCCATGCTGTCCATATTTGAATTAAGCACAGGCAATGTGAATTCTTCAGAATGTCTCCTTTCACATAAATTCTTAATGGATAAACATGGAATTTTTAATTCCCATACTATTTCTTCAAAGGACTTCCTTGAAAAGACCCCCAGATGTAGGCAGGAAGAGGATTTATCTACAGCCAACAATAGGCAGTTGGATATCCTAGGCATTTATCTCAAGAATACCATGAATAATCAATGTTATTTAAGGAAATTACGTGCTGTAAAGAGTACATTTCTTATACTTTTCAAGACTTCAAAATCTCCTGTTTCTACTACAAATTAAAGCATAATAACAGTACCCTAGAAAACGAGATTTAGAATTATTAAAATCCATTAATAAAGATTAAAAAGCAGAGGTGAATCAAAAATGTATCTTCTGTTCCACATGCATTTATTGGGCACCAATCATGGTTCAGCAAAAACTGTGAGCTGTTGCATTATTACATATTCATAATGCAAGTATCCTGAGGTATAGGTTATAAACACACCCTGAAAGGACATATTCTAGTCCATCCTATTCATGATCTTCTGAATTCCCTTTTTCCAAACACACCAAAACACTTTCTTCTAATTCATTATTCTTACCTGCCATTTGGGCATTATCTCACCTCTCTCACCACTAAACCCACTTTTGAGTCATTTCTCCACCTTTTCCTCAAAACGTGTGGAAAATTTCTTACTGGCGATATTATTTTCTTCCCTGGGTCTTTCTCTTCCTTCTTTATTCCCTCCATGCTAATCCTTACCTGTTGTCACATTCTCTTTTTTTTTCCCAAGTAGCCAATTTTTCTAAATCCTATCTTGCACTTCTGTCTCTGAGGCCCGAAAACAAGTATATGCAGAAAGAATTAGATAGTGTTAGAACTCCATCAGATTAACTTCTATCTTTATTCTTTTGCCAAGGCACTTAGTCTACATGACAAAAATTAAATTCATAAGATGGAACTCTACAGTGTAAATTCTAGCAGGATGAAATGGTCTTACTTAAATGCAAAATAGGAATGTAATCACATTCCTATAAATGGTGGGATAAATTCCTCTTGACCACAGCCTATCCCACCCACTTCTCTCAGAGAGAAAATATAAATCAAAATGATTTAATTCAGGCCAGAGCCATTTCCTGGGTAAAAGAGAAAGAAGACATTAAAAATTATGTAGCAGGATAATTTATAGAAGTACTAATTTCTATCCTGTCCTCGTTGTTATGAGAAACTTAATGAAATTAAAAAAAGAAAACACTTGTCTCTCCCTCTTTCCCTAGTTGGAAGGGAAGGCGACCCTCTGTGTTTAAATATCAACTTTCCTCATGTCAGCTTCTCCTTCAGGGAATTAGGCTGCAGTATCTTTCTGAGGTCAGAAATGGGACTTCTGCTCATTGAGCGACCCAGTATAAAGCAAGATGGCTTCCCAAACACAGGAAAGGTAATAACTTGGAGAGATTCTTCCACTAATGCAGGTCTCTGTACTGAGAAGTAGTCCCCAGGAGGTTGAATTCTACAACATAGAGGCCTCGATCAAAATCTTTTTGCCCAAAGTAGGCACCAACAAAAAGAAAATAAAGCCAAATGATTTTAATCAACAATGACCGCTATGGATCAGGAGCAGTATGCAAAACAGCCAGGGGCGATAGAAGACTAAAACCTTTCCAAAATATTTGGACTTCCCTAAACTGAAGATGGTACCCAAATCAAATGAATTTGATGTAGTTCTGCTTGTTTGTTAACATAACATTTCCTTCACCTGCATAATACAGAGAACTCGTGGAATGTGATGGTACCAGCTGCCAAGCTAAATAGAAAAGAACAAAAGGAACCCACACCTCTAATGGAAAGCTATTATTTTTAATGGCATGTGTAAAGCCTTGTTCTTTGGGCACCTATATCTTCCTCAGAATGAGTTTAGACGATAGAAGGTATATTTGGTGGTTAGCTATTGATTGTTCACATCTTCTACACAAGTTCTTCCAAAGCCTCTGGTTCTCATTTGAGGATTCACCTTGACCAATGTATTTCTCTCAGCTTGAAGAAACTTGAGCCAGATTCACTCCTGACTGTAAGACCCTGAGCTCCTTTTTCTTGAAGATTTTGTCTTTTTTTTGATATGAAATTTATTGTCAAATTGGTTTCCATACAACACCCAGTGCTCATCTCAACAGGTGCCCTCCTCAATGACCATCACCCACTTTCCTCTCCCTCTCACCCCCCATCAACCCTCAGTTCTCAGTTCTTAAAAGGCTCTTATGTTTTGGCTTCCCCCCTACTCTCTAACCTTTTTTTGTTTTTCCTTCCCCTCCCCCATGGGTTTCTATTAGGTTTCTCAGGATCCACATAAGAGTGAAAACATATGGTATCTGTCTTTCTCTGTATGGCTTATTTCACTTAGCATCACACTCTCCAGTTCCGTCCACGTGGCTACAAAGTGCCATATTTCATTCTTTCTCATTGCCACGTAGTATTCCATTGTGTATATAAGCCACAATTTCTTTATCCATTCATCAGTTGATGGACATTTAGGCTCTTTCCATAATTTGGCTATTGTTGAGAGTGCTGCTATAAACACTGGGGTACAAGTGCTCCTATGCATCAGCACTCCTGTATCCCTTGGGTAAATTCCTAGCAGTGCTATTGCTGGGTCATAGGGTAGGTCTATTTTTAATTTTTTGAGGAACCTCCACACTGGTTTCCAGAGCAGCTGCACCGGTTTGCATTCCCACCAGCGGTGCAAGAGGGTTCCCGTTTCTCCACATCCTCTCTTGGAGATTTTTATCTTTAAAAACTTTTCATTTTACATTCTTTCTCTGCCTTTTTAAGATGTAAATCTTTTGCCTACCTCCTGCCCATTTTACAACCCAAGAAAGATTTTCTCAGGGACCTGAGAACCATCTTTTTTGAAATATAAATATAGGTATTTCAATCATCAAGAAAGATAGAGTCCTGTCTTACAATTTTTCTGGGAGGGTAGGAGCCTAATTTCTGTAAGTACCAATTACCAAACACAAGTGGCCTAATGACATTGACCAACGTTTTATTCCCCACTACTTTTCCCCTATCTCACCCCAGTGCTTAAAAACCCCTCTACCTTTTGTCTCAGTGGGGTTGAGTTCAATCTCTCCTATTGCAATCGTCTTCCTTGCTTTCTTAACTCCATCTGGCACCAGTTTTCTTTGACGGCTTTCAGTTCACATGACCTGGGGTGAACCGATTCAAAGGGGGTTGAGAAAAAGAGGGGGAAATTGCACATCCTGGTGACACTGTTGAAGCCCTTCCATCAAGTCATGCAGAAGCAAAAGCTGTTCCTGAACTTTTCATGAGTGAAAGCCAATCTGTTCTCTTTTTGCTGAATCCAGTTAGGAATAAGAGGATCTGTGTTTGGCTTTATTTTGTTCTGTTTGTTTGTTTGTTTGTTTGTTTTTACATTTTCAACAGAAGACGTCCAAATTGTCATAGCTGGTCAACTAGTAAAGGAACATCAGAGAGGCGGTGCTTACTTGTAGGAGATGAAGGATAAAAGCTCACACCAAAGAGTCAACCAGGATCCTAATTTATGGGACGGCAGCCTGCCCTCCACTACCATCCCACCTAACCCTCTCTAGTTCCTGTAAAATAAGGCAGAAGAAACGTTCATTCTATCTGGGTGACGGCCAGGGACTTTCTCAAGGGTGGATGACCCTAGAGGAAACCAGAGTGAAATCTCTTCCTGAGGCAAGGGAAGGAGTCTTCCCACAAAGGAGGACTCAGTTTCAGCACGTGAAGAATGGGATGCTTGAGAGACAAGCATGCTAATTAGAGGGTAGGAGATCCTCCAAAATGTCCTTCCCGTAGATCGTAGATCCCTCAGATTCTAGATGTCTATTCACGTGATATTCAAAACGAAGGGACTTGCTCTCTTTTCGTAAGTTCCTTGTGTGATTGCCCTAAATCTTTTGTTAGGAAATGTGCACAACTTCTATAGTTTACACAATCTGGCTTGCTCATTTCTAGAATGCAGGGAGAGTAGGTGACTATGTTTCCTCATTGTTCCCAGTGGAACGTGTGAGGAATGATAGACCACCAAGGGGTCTAAGGTCCGTGGTCTCCAGTAATGGAACTGTTTATGGTGGATCATCCCATAAAAATGTGGAGGACATCAAAAGGTTCACGACCTTATAGGTATGTCCTGGAGAGGCCACAGACAGACAGGAGCATTAAATCACACCTTCTGGTGTCCCCCTATGGGTGAGCAAATGGAGGGGGCTTGGAGACAGGCTCTGGCTTAGGCCCGAGTTACACATATAAGACAGTTTGAAGGAGATCAGAGGAAAACAAAAACACAGGAAACAGGAAATCTTGCCATTTATAATCTTCTTGAGGAATGACTAATTTTGTTCTATATGACCCACAACTAATTAACAGATACCTTCAAAATATAAGGAAAATGCAGAATTCAATTAGTCATCTGATTTTGTCTGAGATTCCCTAATACCTTAGTTAAATTGTAATTTATAAGGCAAGCAATAACCTACTTTCATGAATCCTATATAAATACACTTAACACCCTCTAATTTAATTACCCCTATTTCTGGTGATGCTGTCTAGGTCTTTAAATACAATGTAGGGTTGTTGTTTTTTTTTTTTTTTTTCCTTACAGATTACAAAAACAAAACCAAAACCAAAAAAAACTGGTCTATGAGAAAAAAAAAAAAAACCCTGTCCCACCATGGCCCTTCAAACAAAACACCTTCTACCGTTCTCTTAAAGATAGCTTTAAATTTGCAAACAGCAAAACACGTCACGGAAGTTTAAACTAAAATTGAAAAAAAGCAGGCCTAAGAATGCTCATATTTAATTATGGCTGCACATAATTAAGTGTGGCAATCTGGTGATAAAACCTTTAAGTAATGACTCATAAAGAGATAAAAATGGAGCATGTGTTTAATCAGTTCGCAGCCTTCCACAGAAGCTGGCATCACTCAGGTGCTAATGAGACACCTGTTGCCGGGGACACGGGAGGGAGCAGGTGGATCAGCAGGGACAGAAAGACGAGGATTCTGTTGCCGAAGGGGGGTGGCTTTGCCAAGATGACTGTCTGAAGGCTTAAGCTCTAAGGGGGTATTTAAATCGAAGGATACACCAATTTTTTAATAAAGGGGAGAGAGAGAGCTCGCAAGGAAGAAAAAAAAAACATTTCTTCCTTCATTTCAATGATACATTGTGAAAGAATCTTTTAGTTTTAAGTTCATCATGCATTTAAGTCTTCAGCGGCTGAGCTATATATAAAACCCCTTTTCTTTGTGGTATTTCAAGCCCCTGCGTTATCTGTGTGCATTTAAGAAACATTATGCTGTGTACTCCTGCTTCACTTCTTTCTGCGATTTTAAGGGGTTATTCTCCTTATCTTCAAAAATGAACAAGGAGCTATTTGTACTTGGTACCCGAATAGGAAATTAAACTCGCATGCTGATCTTTGCGTGTGGGTTGGGCTCTTTTGCGGACTCAGTTGTCTGTCATCTCACATACTAAGAGATATGACTCTGTGTTTCTCCCATCCCAGCAAGGAGAAATGGGGCGTTAATATCTGGGTTCCTACGGAACCTGAACAACGTATTAGAATCTGACAGGGCTAATGGCCCAATGATGAGAAATGAAGACAAGATTCTTCCTCCTGAAAGGTGAAGGGTACCACCGCTAGCACTCTTTTCCCTAGAGGGCTTTCGACTTGTCACAGAACAACCTTTTTCCCTCTTAGAATTATTCTCCGTGGCCTATTTGACCTTTGGCTATAAGCAAAACCCACCACCCAGGAGCTATTTGGCACTGACTTTAAATAAACACATGCTAAATTAAAGCGGGCTTTAACCACATCTCAGAAGGATGCCTCGCTATTTCTGGAAATGGAAATTGCCTGTAAGCGTCAGGAGCATCAGAAGTTTTGGGAGAGTGAAATCAGAGTAAAATAAATGGGCTTTTATTACGCATATGCAAAGAAAAAAATAACCCGAAACCCCAAAAAGGTAATTAATAATCTTTTTTGAGGCAAGACAGATATAAGGAAATATTTGGAGGAACAGTGATCGAGATGACACAGGCTGGATGTGAACCAGGGCAGTGGAATAAGGGTAATAATTCCATACTGAACATTTGCCACACAAGTTTGGCTAGCACAGACTGTCCCAGCATGAGGAACTCAAGCAACGTCAATAAAGAATGCTTGTTCTAAGCACATGGCCTCTGTAGCCGAAATAAATGGGACAGTACCCAAATATCACATGTGAGGCTCCCATCCCCCAACTCCCCAGAAAACAAGGAGAGATTATTCAGCTTGGAAAACGAATTACTATCTGATAGACGATCTACGATCAATCCACCAACTGCTCAACCTCCTAGTTAATTTTCATTCGCTAAGTGTGAATTGCTTTATGAGAGTATTTTATTTTTTATTTTTTTTTATTTTTTTTAACGTTTATTCATTTTTGAGAGACAGAAAGAGACAGAGCATGAGCGGAGGAGGGGCAGAGAGAGAGGGAGACACAGAATCAGAAGCAGGCTCCAGGCTCTGAGCTGTCTGCACAGAGCCTGACGCGGGGTTTGAACTCACAGACTGTGAGATCATGACCTGAACTGAAGTAGGACACCCAACCGACTGAGACACCAGGCGCCCCCTGGAAGTATTTTAATCAGCCACAGTATAAAAGAGCAAATGAGGGGTGCCTGGGTGCCTCAGTCTCTCTCTGACCCTCCCCCGTTCATGTTCTGTCTCTCTGTCTCAAAAATAAATAAATGTTAAAAAAAAAAAATTAAAAGACCAAATGAAGGTCTTTTAGTGCCTGCTTAAAACTTGGAAAAGTCTTAACTTCACAAAATATTAACTTTATACTTTTTAAGTAATTGGCTATAATACCCCATGTAAAAAATGGCTCAGGTTTACATAAAATTTACATAATTTTGTAAAAATTTACATTAAACGGTTTACATAATTTTTTTCAGGAAAACGTTAATTATGAAAAGTAACATCAACTTGGAGAGAAATCTTAAATGTTAGATATTTATATTTTAGGTTAAGCTTTATGTCTTATAGGCTTACATTCATTTTATATTTTTTCACTAATAGTATTTTTATGTTAATAGATTTTATTTCTACAAGAGAATTCCATGAGTTACTGTTAGCAACTGATTGCTTTCTGCAAATGAGAACTTTAAATAAAAAAATTAATGTTTATTTATTTTTGAGAGAGAGACAGAGTGCGAGTGGGATAGAGGCAGAGAGAAAGGGAGACACAGAATCCAAAGCAGCTCTAGGCTCTGAGCTGTCAGCACAGAGCCAGATGCGGGGCTCGAACTCTTGAACCATGAGATCATGACCTGAGCCAAAGTCGGACACTTAACCGACTGAGCCACCCAGAAACCATTCTTTTTCTTTTTTTCTTTTAATGTGTATTTATTTATTTTGAGAGAGAGTGGAGAGGAGGTAGAGAGAGAAGGAGAGAGACAGAATCCCAAGCAGGCTCCACACTAATCAGCACAGAGCCTGATGAAGGGATCAAACTCACAAACCATGAGTTCATGACCTGAGCCTAGATCAAGAGCTGGACATTTAATTGACTGGGCTACCCAGCAGCTCCTGCAGATGACATTTTAAGTGACACAGCCATCTGTAGATAATACAGCAATATCTGAACGGGTAGTAGCAGACCTTCCTCATGGAAAGACTTAGGGAAGGGGGGTAGAATAAAAAAGGCATTGAGGGGAGAGGAAGCCAGTTAGTGTATAAACAAATGCCGCCTCTTTTCAGGAAGTTCGCTGTAGATGTCGACCCTTGCCATTTCACAGAATTGAGAAATCTGGAATTAGGAAAGGAATATACTCAAGAATTTGATTTGGAAAGTAGAGGTATATTTGAGAGTGACTGCCATATTTGAGTAACTTCATGCGGACTTTTCACCTCCAGTCTCACTCTGATCGCGGAGTATTAACCTGGCTTCGTTGGTCTGCACCAGCGAAGAAGCCTCCTGGCACCTGCCAGCTCCACTCACTGCCCATGTGTTACCAGCATTTGCCACTTTCTGTACAAAGGGTGTCTGCAGAAAGGTGGGTTCCCTTCAAGAGGGAATTCCCCCTGGGGTGTGTTGGGAGCAGAGGAAGGTAGTTGTTGAAAGGGTCGTTTCTACTGTATTTCATTTTTCACTGCATCTCAGATTTTCACAGTACATGGTGTGAGGTATGCCTTTTCAGAGTCTGGTTGCATGATCTGTCCCTTTTTTGGTTTGTTTTCCTTGCAGATTCTTGCTCAAGCACTCTCTTTCAATAGGTAAAGTGTATATCTTAATGGTTCTTTTGGCTACACTCAAAAAGTTAGGAGTTTGTCCCTTCTCATTCAAAAGTATGCATGTTTACTTCCCTGTTACACTCTCCTCACATTGGTCGCGTGGATGTGCTCGTAGCTCATGATGGTTCTAAACACAACTATTGTTTCTATTAGAGATAATTGTGAAATAGTTTCTATTTTTCTATTCCTTCCCATGAAAATTATTCTTGTTTTCCCTTCGATCACTCACGATTTATACAAATAAAGTAAGAAATTTCTTTTCAAAACCAACATAAAAAATTATCAAGTATCATTGTGCTGAAAAGACTACGATAAATGTCCAGAAACCTGTTTCTAAAATTTTGGGGAAAGCTTCAGATTTTGTTTCTGATATAATATTGCCATAAAACAAAAATACCATATATCAGGATCTCTTACGATTATTATTTTTTTAAATAAGTAATGGGGGCGGCCCTTGGGTGGTTCAGTGGGGTAAGTGACTGGCTCTTGATTTCAGTTCAGGTCATGGTCTCAGGGTCGTAAGTTCGAGCTGACAGCACGGAGCCTGTTTCCGGTCCTCTGTCTCCCTCTCTCTGCTCCTCCCCTGCTCATGCTCGCTCTCTCCCTCTCGTAAAAATAAATAAACATTAAAATAAAAAATAACGAATTGATTTATAAATTGTGGATTTCTTCCAACCAATGAATTCCCAGTTAATGTAGTATTACATAGGGACTGTGTGCTAAACTGTTTATGAGTCATAGCTACTTAATTCCCAATCTATTTTTTCTTAATTTTTCATCTATTTCAATTGATATAAACAATTAAACAATAACTTTTATTTGCATCCTCTAGCTAATATTTGCATCCTCTAGCTAATAAACAGCTGGTCCCTACTGAGATTTTAGAATGAATCATGAATTCTTGCATAGATGGCATCAAGGAGGTAGATATGTCATGATTTTCGTTATTCGTATCCGTTGAGCTTCTCTCTTTCCTTCGTCTTCATTTTATTAAAGACAAAACTATAAGCATTATCACCGATCAATTATATGATTGAGAATATGCTTCCTGAACGTTATATAATTCTTTTATAATTCAAGACACTTTTTATTCATGCTTCTTCTTTGACCAGCTTGGGCTTTTTTTTGTTAGTCAGCTATAAATGAAAATCATTGTTTAGTATTGTAGCTCTGATGTCCTTAAGTTTCTTTTCAAGAACCTGCTTCTCCAAATTAACTGCTTAATCAACTAATGTTTTGACTACTTTACATTTAAACAGCAAACTGGAGAATTGATTTAGAATTTCATTTGGCATTTCGATGGATTTTTTTTCTCTGAACAGTGAGAGACAATACTCCTTAGAGACAGAATACTCCTCAGCCTGGCAAGCAGGCTTCCATTCCTGGTCAACCTACCATGTGGTTAGGTTTATTTGTGAGAGCATTTGATTAACCATATTAATGCACCATAGTCAGTTAACGTGTTTTCGTCATTGAAAACCCTTTCAAGGGGCGCCTGGGTGGCTCAGTGGGTTAAGCCTCTGACTTCGGCTCGGGTCATGATCTCACAGTTCGTGAGTTCACGCCTGCATCAGGCCCTGGGCTGACAGCTCGGAGACTGGAGCCTGCTTTGGATCCTCTGTCTCCCTTTCTCTCTCTGCCCTTGCACCCCCCACCCCCGCCTTGCACACCGTCTCTGTCCCTTTCAAAAATGAATAAACAAAAAAATTTTTTTAAATATTAAAAAATATAACCTCTCCAGGTAGTGCAATCATAGTTATTCCACCGAAAAGGCTGTCTTCTTTTCTTTAATTATAACAACCTGTATCACAATCTTTAAATCCTCTGCATATTTATGGTATATAACAAATAAAGATGTATGTGAGAATCCTATGGTGTGTATACATACATATATATGAATTTTATGTGTAGATTTAATAGAATTTTGAAACTGGAAGATTGTTAATTCACTTTTACTAATGAGGTAACCTAAAATATTGTGCATTTTCTGGGAACACAGCTGCTCACTAACTAGGACAGGATTATAATCCTCTCTGTGTGACTCCAGATAATGATTTTTTAAACCACAAAGATTTGTTATACTTGGTATATGTGCAAGGTGGGAAAAGGATGTCGAATTGTGTGTGTATGTGCATGTGTGTGTGTTTTGCAGGTGTATGCCGTGGGTGTGGCTTTGTGTGTAATACAGAGACGGATGAAAGGATTGAGAACATGATTACGGACCAGGAATTCTTGCTTATGACTTCATATTATACTTCAAATTATTTTCATGCACTTTTCAAAATAATTTTGAGAAGCGGAAAATTGAATTATCTGTTCTCAAATAGCACGAGTATCACTGTATCTAGAATCGTTAGCACATAGAATGTGCAAAATATAATAGATAACTCTTTAATACCTTAATGAGAAGAGGAAGAGAAAGGCATCTCTGGTTGAGAGAACACGATGGTGAGGAAGAGTTGGAGTTCTGGGGACCGGGGAATAAATGCCCACCACTGATGTGCAGAACAGGACCAGCCCTAAAAGGACAGGAACCTGGAATAACAGCTAGATTTAGTCTAGATGCTGGAGCACCTCTTAGTGCCATGCTAAGTAGTTGTGCCTTGTTTCCATACTCTGTATCACTGAGAATGAAAATGGCTTCTTTCACGTCTTAGAAAATGAACCCGTTTGCACCCAGGGTTTGTAAAAGTAAGAGAGAAAACCCTTCATCTTTCTTGTGAATGCTTTCCTCCCTTATTCTAATCTCCTGCCCTCCATTTGTCTCCTTTATTTTCTTTCCTTTTCCCTTCCCTTTTTTAAAAATCACTCATATTTGTACACTTTGGAATCCTTGACCCAAGCAGTCCAGTATTTGTATAAACCTGTGTCTGAAGAACTGAAGGATCAGAGGGAAAGTACTCCGGTGGAATTATCATTCCAGCATGTTCTCTTACATCTCCTCCTCTCCCCACCAGCCCTCTCACTGTCCACCTTCCACCAGGCTCTCTCCTCCATCACTTCCCCCCTAGTTCACTTCCTCCAACCTCAGCTGAAAAACACTTTCTCTGCCCTCCCTTCTCCCAGCTCACTCCTCCATAGGCCAACTTAACCTATATCTTGCTAAACCTTCAACTTCCCTTCTGGTGACACTGCTTCTCCATCTACCCATTCTCCATTTCTCCAACATAAAAGCCCAGAAACTTCTCTGGCAAGGATCAGAACTGCCTTTAAGGGTTGGAAATTGAGAAGAAAGAATATTCTCTGGCTCCGGGCTTTGGGAGAACTGAGAACTTTTATACATGAATTAGGTTTGATATTGTGGTGGTTCAGATTAAAAAAAAAAAAAATCTCTTGTTTTCCTACAAGACTTATTTCTGCCCTTATTGGCCCTTCTTTTTCTGCTTAAAATGAGTCTGGCAAAATACTGATATTTGCCTTTTGCCAAGACACTGAAGGATTAGGGTAGAATAAGAAAGAAAGAAAGAAAGAAAGAAAGAAAGAAAGAAAGAAAGAAAGAAAGAAAGAAAGAAAGAAAGAGAAAGAAAGAAAAGAAAGAAAGAAACAGAGTAAGAAAAACAACCATTCAGTGAGTTACAAAACTCTTTCTATCATTGTTCTCTGTTACGTTTCGTGTGTGGAGGGATTCTTGGTGACTATTTATGAAAACAGAATTACTCAAACTGATGTGAATATAAATATCTGTATCTGTGATTTTGATACTCCTCATAAGCTGAGAAAAGTTGGGCCTTATGAGTAATTGAATGAGTGTCTAGAGACTTACAGAGACGATGGCTCCATAAAGTGGTTTGGATGGTGACTCAGGTGGAATGCCTCCTCTAATTTCAGGCCCATTATGGCTCAGGGCAATGATAATGTGCACATAAAAGCTACAGATTGGTCCAGAATGGGTACTATAAAGAGAGCCTTTTCCTAATCATGTCACCATTTTGTGTCTGCTGGCTTGGATTAGAGCCTAGATGTTCAAAGGCAAGACTATAAATGGAAAATATTGAAAAGCATGTCATCATAAGCCAGAGTGATCTTTCAAAAATGGTAATCAGATCGTTCTAATTCCCTAACGTAAAAACCCTCGATGGCTTCCAAGTTGTTTAAGAAAATATCCTCCAACCTGGATGAAAAGGCCCTGTATGACTTTGCTCCTGTCTCCATCTTCAGGATCGTTTCCTCCAGGCCTTGCCCTTCGCCTACCAGAGCCCCACAACCTGTCTGGTCCTTATAACTGCCAGCTCACTCCTATTTTATGAACCTGGACTGTGTTCTCTCTGCCTGGAATGTTCTCTCAAACGATCTTCCCCTGGGGTGTTGCTTTTGTCATTAGGGTCTCAGTTATTTTTATCATCTGCTCAGCAATGAATATTGTCAAACAGTCTCTTACTTGTTGATTTCTCTCCCTCTTTCTCTCTCTCTCTCTGTCTCATCCATGGACCTACCTCTTCTCCCATTCCCAAATCCATCCTACACACAAAACAATTAAAAACAGTTTTCCAGGAACCCGTGTCCTTTCCTTCATTTCTGAACGACTCTGGGAGTGTAAGAACTGATCAAACATGACATTTTAATATTTTCTCAATGTGTTTTAAACTCTAAATAGGACTTCTGAGCAACATGGTTTTATCTTGTTCTCCCTGGAGCAGCGAAGCTGGGCCAACACATGAATTCCCTGGACCCACCCTGACATTTCTTCCTAAACCTCTGTTTTCTCAGGGCGTCAAATGTATACTAGACACATGTCTTGACCTAAGAGAGCCAGAGTCAGGGCCTGAGGCAGCCCAGGGATTCCATCCAGAGATGGTTTCATTCTTACCTGCTCCTGCTGCTGTTTTGTTAGGTGTTTTCTCTCATCTCCGTGATAGCTATGACAGCTCGTTTCCCCCCACTGAGGGACCATCTGGCTATTTGTCTGTGAGAAGATGCTGAGGAAATCAGCGTCTGGTCTCATTTTTAATCTTCCTTCATTTGAACGTGCCGGGAAGGCAGGCCTATGTGCAGAGTGAAGCAGAGTTAGGGGTCAAACTCTGGATGAAAATCATGAGCAGAGCAGGGTAAGACTCAGCTTAATACTATGACTGGCTTTCATTCTGTTCCTTTAATAGATCTGTGTTCTCTATTATGTAGTAAACATAGTAGAGGATGGAATACACACACACACACACACACACACACACGTACAAATATGTGTAAAAATTATGATGGATAGAATCACTATCCAGAAAACTTAGGGAAAAAAAGATTAAAACGATCATTCCTAATTTTCCTCCCTAACCCATCCATTTCTAGCATTTTGGTAATATTTTTTCTACCAGTATTTTTAATACAACTTTTTTTTTGAACGTTTTTTATTTATTTTTGGGACAGAGCGAGACAGAGCATGAACGGGGGAGGGGCAGAGAGAGAGGGAGACACAGAATCGGAAACAGGCTCCAGGCTCCGAGCCATCAGCCCAGAGCCCGACGTGGGGCTCGAACTCACGGACCGCGAGATCGTGACCTGGCTAAAGTCAGACGCTTAACCGACTGCGCCACCCAGGCGCCCCTAATACAACTTTTTAAAAAAATTAACCTCACAGTCCAAATATCTTTTAGTGTTTTGCTCTTTTTATTTAACATTAGATATGTTTCATTTTCTTATTTTTGTAAAAGAGATTTGCTGTCATTTTTGATAACTTTAATATTTCATCAAGTAAGTGAGTTTACTCAGTCATTCCCCTAGTAATGCTATTGCTTTATATCTAACTTGTTTTCTTTTTTGTTTTGAATGTTTTTAATGCCAATTTATTTTGAGAGAGAGAGAGCGAGAGAGAGAGAGAGAGAGAGGTGGAGAGGCAGAGAGAGAGGGAGACAAAGAATCCAAAGCAAGCTCCGGGCTCTGAGCTGTCAGCACAGAACCCAACACGGGACTTGAACCCACAAACTGTAAGATCATGACCAGAGCTGAAGTTGGACACTTAACCCACTGAGCCACCCAGGTGCCCCGCTTTCTATCTAACTTGTTTTCGATCTTTTATTGGTTAGCTTCTTTTCCAAACTTCATGATTACTAATTAAATTTAAATGTATAGGAAATCTTTATGAAGACATATTCATATATAGACCTTAGTTTATTTTTATTTTATTTTGTTTGAGATTCTGGAAAAAGCAGTAGTCCTTGAAATTTGAGTAGTGACTTCTTAATTTGCTACCATCAAAACATCTATCAAAATGATCTGTTCTAAAAAATGCCATTTTACAGAACTATATATACACAGAGGAGAAAGTTTTGAAAGAAAGATTCCTGCTCCCACTCTTTCAGAAATATAAAAAGATTCACTTTACACATCTCTCCTTATGTTTAGGAAATCTTGAGAAATCTGATGACTTGGACTCTCAAATAAATGTTTGGCTAAGGAAGGTAAAATGACCAAAGGGTCAAAGCATTGCTGATGCTTCCCTAGCCCCAAGGACAAAAAGTCACTGTGAGTCACTTTCAGCTAAAGGTGCTTTCAGTTTCTTAGTTGAATTCATCATGAACATTTTGTGAGAGTTTCACTGAAGAAAAGTCTGGAGGTTCAGAGTCTAGAAGTACTAGAATCTGAAGCAATATTTGATGTGTGTTTTTTCCTTTGTAATAACCTCCTGGAGCCTTAAAAGAGGCACCTCCTAGAAACCTGTTGGTCATGGTCCCACTTCCACTTATTTGGTTTATGTTCTCCATCGAGTACAAGACCTTGGATAACCTCCACAGTCCTACTTTTACAAAGGAAGAAACTGAGGTACGGGGAGGTTAGTGGCTTGACCAGTCAAGTGGTTAGCCACTGACAGAGCCAATGCGTTTCAAATTCAAAACTCTCCCAAGTTAAATATTTGTTGACTTCCGATTGTATTACTCATGCAATACAGTTCATTACTTCAAATGGGCACTTGTTGGACATCTACTAGGTGCCAGACGTGTTCTAGGTGTTACTGGGACAGTGATCAACGAGACGGGAATTCCTGCTCTCACAGAGTTTATGTTTCAGGGTCTAATGGATGGATACCAAAGAGGAAATAAATGTGCACGTACTGAATTTTGAAGAGGGTAAGCCAGTACTTGAAGGGGAGAAAACAACACTTCTCTCATCCCAGGAAAATTAGCCAGGTGAGGTGAAAAGGAGGGTGGGGCACGTCACGGAGGTGATACTGACAGCAAGGTGGTTTTGGAGATGAAGGATTTCTCTCAGGCGGGTTGGTTCAAAGAAAAGGAGTGGTTACATTAGTGTCAAAGAGCAAGGAGGATTGGGGAGATGCCTAGAAGCCTTGCTGGTGAGACAGGGTTTCATAGTTCCTTTGTTTGCTTTTTGTTGTCCTGATGGGTGATGGGTCGTATGATTGCACATTTCCTTCCCAGTTTGCAGTCTCTAAGAGCATGGGTTCTTTCACAGGTTGGCCGGTCGCAGTATGTTATTAGAAATGATTTGTCAACAGTTCAAGGTTGCTATTAGAAGGGACACTTCTGTCATCTAATGAAATGATCAAACAGGACTCTGAAATAAGAGTCTACACCCAAACAACTTGCTCTGATAACATGAAAAACAACCAAAACCCGAGTAATTACAGAGAAAAATATCTACTACCAAAAAAATAAAAATATCTGCATCAGAAATAAAGATAGTTGGTACCCGCATCTCGGGGGTAGGTAGTGGCTGGAAAAGAGCATGAGGGGGTTTCTGGGTACTGGTAATGTTTTGTTCTTTGATATGGGTGTTATTTACATAAGCATATTTGGTTTGCAAAACATCCCTCAAGGTATACATGGAAGGTACTGGTATTTGTGTGTGTGCGTGGGGGGGGTGCATAATACTCTTCAATACAATTCTTCAAAAATAAATGAAATAAAACCTAGCAGACAAGTAACATAGGCATAATTCAAATGAAAAGTTTGCAGGGAAAAGGAAGTTTTTCAATGCTTTTCTGGAGGCCCTCAAAGAATGGGTAGACCCCATCGATGGAGATGGAGAGAAAGGGCATCCAGAGGGAACAGCATGACCACGGAGGAAAAGTACAGAACACACAACATGGGTCGAGAGTCAGTATAAGCTGCTCAGTGTAAGCTGGTCACGTGGGTTCTCCCAGCACAGAGCCTGCAAAGATACCTTCTCTGGGATTCACTCCGCAGACGACTTGCAACAAAACCCAACTCTCAGTCAGAGCTGACTTTTCATTTTGCTTCTTGCTTTTTTTTTTTTAATCCTATACATAGTAACGCCCTTGAACAGTGGTTCTCAAACTCGATCATGACTCCGAATTGCCAGAAGGACTTATTAAAACACGGATTGCTGGGCCCTAGACAATTTCTGAGTTAGTTCGTCTGGGTTGAGGTCTGAGACTTTACATTTCTAACAAATCCCAGGTGGTGTTGAGGCTACAGGTTTAGGGGCTACATACAGAGAACCCCTACCTAAAAATATATTCTTGGCCTTTACCAATTTATGACTTTGTGACTCAAAAGAAAATCAATGAATTTCCAGAATGTGAGAGACTTTAAGGACCAGTTACCTCAGCCCCCTCGAAGTCTTGGTCCGCTGTCTCCAATGGCATCGCTCCCTTCTCCTTTCTTCTATTTATTTAATTCTTATTAATCCCTCAAGACCTATTTAAAATTGCATAAGGCTCAACAATTGGAGAAGACTTATTGATCTTCCTCCTCGGAATGTCTGAAGCACTTATCATAAATGCACAGATAACATTGAACACCTGACCTTTATGTACATGTGTATTCTTCCTTTCTCCAACTATTTTGTAATTGAACTCACACACCCACCAGAAACACAAAGAAACCCCAACTCCAACACACTCCCACACACTTAAGTTCCACTGATCTTTACTTGTGTGCCTACTGGGTGCCACTCACGTGGTTAGGCACATAGTTGATGATATTTTAATTTTTCACCGTAGCCCTTGGTAGCACGTTGGCTCTATATCACCCCCACTGCTGGGCAAATTGACATACATAGTCAGTATTGAATGCCACGGGCAGAGGGCGAGGACCGTGTCCTGTTTCTGTTGAATTCTCCCGGACCTAGCACAGTGCCCTGCGTGCACTTTATGCGTAAAACCTATTGATGGAAGGAACGAATGATACCGACCCATGTTTGCTCTACAGATGCCGAATATATATAACACACCTCTAAACATAAAATCCGTCGGTTCATTTGAGACTAGTGCTAGTGCAAATACGAATTTAGCGAAATGTCTTTTTCTCTTCAAATCAAACAATATAACACCATTGAGAGTACACTTACAGCTTCGCCCAACATCATCATTTCAATTTTCCAAAATTCAGCTACCACTGTATGTTAAGACCAGATTCAATTCTTCTGTAAGATTCTGGTTTGAATCACATCATTCTCCCACCTATCCTCCTCCAGACATTTTATCTTTTAGATGTATTTTTGAGTGCTTTATAGGAGAAAAAAAAATCAAAAGCAATTCTCTCGTCTTGGTGCAGAAATGCATCACTTCCAATGGATGTGGCAGCAGCGTGTTGATAGTATGAAAATAGAAGTGGTAAGACCACCTTCCAGATGCTACATGTGATAAAATAACATACAAGGCGACTGGGTGGCCTTTCCTTTTAGTTTGTGTCCCGAGAGCGATTCTCTTATGTTTTCTTTTTCTTTCCATTACCTGTAACACCTGTTCCATGACCCAGTGCTAGTATCAGAGAACCTAGCTATCAAACTATTTCAAGAGATCAACATTAAATCCATTTGATTAAGAAAATACTTACTGAACGTCTAATATGTACCAGGCACTCTTCTCTGTACTGGGGACACAGTGCTGAAAACGATGGAAAAATTCTTCCCATCATGAAGCTTATTTATGTTCTGGGGAAGGAGCACACAGACAATTAAGTACACACATACATAAATACATAAATAAATAACTCCAATTAATGACACGTGCTATAGAGAAAAAAAAGGGACAAAAGGAGAATATGGGGATGAGCTATGCTAGATTGTGGGAACAAGGATGGTCTCTCTGTAAAGGTAACATCTGTTCTCAGAAGGAAATGTCAAGAAAAACTACACTATGCAAGATACAAGGAAAGCCTTTGTAGGCAGAAGAAAAGCACAAATGTAAAACCAATGAAATCCATGAGAATTTACAAGATGTTCTACTCTAACATTATTGTTGAATTTCTAAGAAACTGCTTTATCACAAATCAAGATTTTAAAAAATTCTGGGGCTGCTGGTTGGCTCCATCAATTAAGCATCCAATTTTTTTTTCTTAATGTTTATTTTATTTTTGAGAGAGAGAGCGAGCACTAGCAGGGGAGGGGCAGAGGGAGAGAAAGAAAGAGAGAATCCCAAGCAGGCTCCACACTGTCAGTGCAGAGCCCCATGAGGGGCTTGAACTCACAAACCATGAGATCATGACCTGAGGGCAATATCAAGAGTCAGCTGTTTAACTGACTGAACCACTCAGGCACCCCAAGCGTCTGACTCTTGATTTCAGCTCAGATCATGATCTCAAGGTTCAAGCCCCCTATATGGGGGCTCTGTGCTGACAGGGCAGAGCCTGCTTGGAATTCTCTCTCTCTCTCCCTCCCTCTCTGTCCCTTTCCCCCACTTGCTCTCTCTGTCTCGAAACAAATAAACATTAAAAAAAATATTAAAAAAAAAATTCCTTCAATGAAGAAAAAACAAAGGAAGGACCTAAGACATTCCAAACTGCAACAACAGTTATTTTTCTCAAAAGAATCCCAATAACGAAGGTGAAAATTCATACAATCTTTAAGCAGACAAGGCATTCAAAATACTGAACAGTCAATCAGAAGGAACACGAGCAGAGATGCTCTTTGGAAGTCAGTGCCAGGAGTATTGCTTTGAGCTGTAAACATCCATAAGTACATACAGAACTGGCTGGGAATAGCTTTGCCACAGAATAATAGCCTTTCTTATCCTGTAACATCAGAGCTATGCTGTCAGCATCATGATTTCCATAAATCTTTGTCACTTGTGCCACTCATTGCCCTAGAGCACCAAGCCATCCGAGAGAGAGCCTGATCCAAAGATCGCCCATCTCCCACCTCAAGGGTCGTCCGAGGTGGAAATTCGAGTAGTAGTCTGGATATTGTGAATTGTATTCCCTAGGTAATCAATTACACTACTGCCGATTTCACGATAAAATCTCATTACTTATTCATTCTGCAAGTATTTATGGGGTCCCTACCATGTGCCAGGCCCTGCTCTGGGAACTAGGGCTGTGGTAGTAAACAAAGCAGACTAAGAGTCCTGCTCTTAGGAAGTTTATATTATAATGGAAACGACCAACAGTAAACAAGCTACTGAATGAAATGCAAAGCATTTTATGTAGTGATAAGAAAAATAAGGAGGTGACTGGGAGGCTCAGTTGGTTGAGCTTCCAACTCTTGGTTTGGGCTCAGGTTGTGATCCCAGGGTCGTGGGATGGAGTCCTGTGTTGGGCTCCATGCTGAGTGTGGAGCCTGCTTGGGACTCTCTCTCTCTCTCTCTCTCTCTCTCTCTCTCTCTTCCTCAGCCCCTCTGCCCCAATCCCACTCTCTCTTCCTCTAAGAAAAAAATTAAAAAGAAAAAAACAAAATAAAGAAATAAAGAAAAGAAAAATAAGTAAATCAGGGGATAAGAACATGAAATATCAATGGGATTAACATGAAATGGAACGGATTGAAATGTTAGTGGCCTTACTGAGAGGGTGAGTTTGGAAACAGGACCCACAAGAAGTTAGGAATCTAGCCGTACATTTATTGTGGAGAAAACATCCCAAGAAGAGGGACTGGCAGGTGCCATGGAACAGAGCAAGGAGACAAGCATGTCAGCCTAACAAAAGAGCTAGTGAAGACGAAGCAGACTGCCCAGTGGAGAGAGAGACAGAAGACAATTCCAAGAAGCAAGAGGAAAATAAATCATCCCGGCCTTTTGCTCTGAGTGAAACAAGAAGCCAGCGGAGGTTCTGAGTGAAAAAGTGACACGGTACGTTTTATGCTACAACAGAGAGACGATGAATGTTGTTTGTGCATGACGGGACCATGCGTGCGTCTCTGTCCCTCCTTTCCTTTTCGAGAAAGTGTATCATCATAAAGAAATTGATTTATCCTATGAGTCTTTCCATATTCTATAAATGGAATACTGGGAAAGTTCTGGGGTTCAAGACTGTACTCTAAAAAATACCATCTGAATAAAGAATGCCATATAGCCATTCTCATCTCCTTCTGGATTTGAGCATTTCTTATTGGCATTATTGTAGACATTACAAGAAACACTTGACCCAAGAAATCTGAGTAAAACTAAAATTGTAATTAAAAATTCTAATGCCTGGGAATGCAAGCTGGTGCAGCCACTCTGGAAAACAGTATGGAGGTTCCTCAAAAAACTAAAAATAGAACTACCCTAAGACCCAGAAATTGCACTACTAGGTATTTATCCGAGGGATACAGTTGTGCTGTTTCGAAGGGACACACGCACCCCCATGTTTATGCAGCACTATCATCAATAGCCAAGGTATGGAAAGAACCCAAATGTCCCTCAATGGATGAATGGATAAACAAAATGTGGTATATGTATACAATGGAGTGTTCAATCAAAAAGAATGAAATCTTGCCATTTGCAACTACGTGGATGGAACTGGAGGGTATTATACTAAGTGAAATTAGTCAGAGAAAGACAAAAATCATATGACTTCACTCATATGAGGACTTTAAGCGACAAAACAGATGACCATAAGGGAATGGAAACAAAAATAATATAAAAACAGAGAGGGGGACAAAACAGAAGAGACTCATAAATACGGAGAACAAAATGAAGGTTGCTGGAGGGGTTGTGGGAGGGGGGACGGGCTAAATGGGTAAGGGGCACTAAGGAATCTGCTCCTGAGATCATTGCTGCACTAGATGCTAACGAATTTGGATGTAAATTAAAAAAGAAAAGAAAAAATAAAGCAAGTTAAAAATCAAAAAAAAAATTCTAATGCCTGTTATTTTCAAGCTCTCCTCAAGATGCAGAACTTAGAGAAATATGAAAATCCCCAAAACTAAAAAAAAAAAAAAAATTGCACTTCGTCTATCATGTGCATTGACAAATTTCTTCGAGAATCAAGGTGGGTGAGCTATGCTGGCAGGAAGCACAGAGAACAGATCCGTAACCCCTACTCTGATACAAGATTGATCTCTTTTGAGGTAGCCTGTGGAAAACTGACCAGGCAAGACTCCCACAGAGATATGCCAGAACACACAAACCAGAGACAATATGAAGAAGAGAAGGAGACTCAACTAAATAATAACAATTCAGCAATCCTAAGTCTATGGGAAAAAAAATAGAAGTGTGGGGTTGACCAGAAAAACCGAAATTCCAAAAGATAAATTTCAAAGATTAAAATATTCAAAACACATTCAAGCGTAAAGAATTGCTCTTCTGTAGGTAAAATCATGGTCCAGCTTCAAACTTCTTTTCCATCCTACATGACAGGAGACACTAGCAAAGAGTTTTGTGAAATAAGAAGTAACCCGTAAGGGGCACCTGGGTGGCTCGGTCGGTTGGGCGTCAGACTTGGGCTCAGGTCATGATTTCGTGGTCCTTGGGTTCCAGCCCCACATTGGGCTCTCTGCTGTCAGCCTGTCAGCACAAAGCCCGCTTCTGATCTTCCATACCCTTCTCTGGGCCCCTCCCCTATTTGCGCTCGCTCAAAAATAAATGATTTAAGAAAAATGTAAACAGCAAAATCAATCTTCTAACCAGTGAATGATTATTTCAAATAAGGGAGATACCAGAAAGGAAACCTTCTGTGCAGCATTCTGGCCAGTGGAGCTAGAGCAGGCTTTGAATTTTACTAACTTTCCTTAATCAGAGATGAACAGAACAGCTACTAAGCAAGTGTTGGTTTAAAGTCGCCAGTGGTAGGGGCGCCTGGGTGGCGCAGTCGGTTAAGCGTCCGACTTCAGCCAGGTCACGATCTCGCGGTCCGTGAGTTCGAGCCCCGCGTCGGGCTCTGGGCTGATGGCTCGGAGCCTGGAGCCTGTTTCCGATTCTGTGTCTCCCTCTCTCTCTGCCCCTCCCCCGTTCATGCTCTGTCTCTCTCTGTCCCAAAAATAAATAAAAAATGTTGAAAAATAAATAAATAAATAAAGTCGCCAGTGGTAATAAAATAAGTTAAACAGAATTTATATAAAACATGGTTACAAAATTCAATACCATGTTAAGAATACATAATGTGGAAAACAGCCCATTTCTGCTTTCAAATCTCACATACACCTGGTATCTATACCTAATAAGTAGGTGACAAAAATAAAGCTACAGAAACCTCTCACTTTTGAGTTTAGACGTGAATTCTAAATGAAATACTAGCAAATCAAATTCAGCATATTAAAAATAATACATGGCAAAAAAGATAATAATACACTGCAAACAAGTAATGTTTATTACAAGAATGTTAGGGTCGTTTAATATTGGAAAATCTCATAATATGGGTCTTACACCATTGGATCAAAAGCAAAAATATATATATAAATAAATAATTGTTTCAAGAGATCCCAGACTGTTTAGCAAAACTCATTAACCCAGCCTGAGCAAACTTTTAGTGATGGTGAAATACAATGACATTCTTTTTTTAAGTTTATTTATTTTGAAAGACAGAGACAGCACAAGTGGGGAAGGACAGAGAGAGAGGGAGACAGAATTCTAAGCAGCCTCCGCTCTGAGTGTGGAGCCAGACGCAGGGCTCGAACCCACAAAACTCTGAGATCATGACCTGAGGGGAAACCAAGAGCCTGATGCTTAACCCACTGAGCCACCCAGGCGGCCCTTGAAATTCTTTACCATAATAAAGCTTAGCTGTCTCAACTCACCAACCAACACTATTCTCAACAACTCAATAATTTTGATTCAGTAGATATTTATTAAGCTCTACCTAGGATGTGAGTGTGTAACTTAGAGATAGTCCAGGCAGACAGTCCCTGTCTTTCATGGGGTTTACACTGCAATGGAGGGTAAGTTTTTAATGAAGACCCACAAAGAGGTGAAAATTCTAGCTCTGTACTTGTTTGTGGGAAGAACATCCAGGTACAGGATTGAGGGCAGTGAGATGGAATTGACAATTGAACAGAGCACCCGCCATTTCCAATAGAGTCAGAAGCAAGGCTTCTATCGCTTGCCTCACTGTTTCTCATTACTATCTGTCAATTCTCTGGAAGTTCTAGTAACTGCCATAGAAGAAGAAAGAAAAGGAGGGGGGAGAGGAGGAGGATGGTGAGGAGGAGAGGTAGAAGGGGTAGGAAGAAAATAACATAGAAGAAGATAAGAACAGAGTAAGAAGAAATGTAGTAATAAAATACAAAAAAAGAGGGAACAATTATAAGCAATTGTAGATTATCTAATTCTATAATTAGATAAAAAAACTAATAAAATGTGTTGGAGTGTTTGGATAAATAGCGATAAACATTACTAAAAGTTAATATTGTCTTTATACCAGCAATTTAAACAGAAAGTTTAATGGAAAACAAGCCCAATTGCCAGAACTCACCATATTACAAAATACTTAGGAATAAACTTATAAAGGAAATTTAGGAAATTTACAGAAAATTACTAGGAAATATAGCGAACACCTTAATACACACACACACAAAATACGAAGAACCCCTCAAAGAACCACTCCAATTGAGAATCTAATGTAATTTAAGATAAAAAAAAAAAATTGAGCAAAAAAAAAATCAATGGTGTTTTTGGGGGTAGGATATGACAATTTTCTAAACTTAACCTAAATGATAAAATAAGTGGATACATATCAAACAAATTGAAAAACAAGACTAAGGAGAGAAATTTAGAGTACCAGACCTCAGAAGCATGCAGAGGTATTTTGTGACCACTAAAATCTTTCTTATTCTGAGGCGATAAGGAAAAAATGATTCCCTAAGTTCTCTTTGTAATCATTCCTATAGCAGACTTCACTCAGTATATTGAATATAAGGGTGTGAAAAAACAAAGATCAAGTGAGTTCATTTGAAAGATCTTACTGCCTCTACTCAACGATTCATGAATTGGGGAGCATCCCACATAGCAGGGAGAAAAGAGCTCCAAGGAGTTGCATGAAATGAAACACTTTCACAAACCTCAGACAGGAGGCCAGGGAAGTTACACTAGCTAAAAAGCAGATTGATTGTGGCAAGGTCACCTCTTCCTTTAAGGGACTGCAGGGGTCTATCAGGCAGATGGCCTCATTCATGCTGACCAAGTAACTCCTGTAATTAGGTTAGGTAGTTAGGGAGTTAAGTCTCTGTTTGGTGACTTGAAGTGTAGCATAAGTGGCTCCAATTCAGACCTATGTGTCTCTCTTTCTTTTTCTTTTCTTTTCTTTTTTTTTTTTTTAATGTTTATTTATTTATTTCCGGAAGGACAGAGACAGCTTGAGTGGGGGAAGGGCAGAGAGAGAGGGAGACCGAGAGTCCCAAGCAGGTTCCGCGCCATCAGCACAGAGCCCAACGCGGGGCTCGAACTCATGAAACCAAGAGTTGAACACTTAACCAACTGAGCCACCCAGGTGCCCATTGTCTCTTTCTTAACAGTGACAGCATGAATTCCCCGGCTTTCCAGCGGGAAGTAACATGGCGTAGGTAAAAGATGCTGAGTGTATACCTTTTAAAACCTGAATTCAAATCTTGACTGCAATACTTGGTATGCATGTCATCTTGGAAAATTAACCTTCAACTTCCTCCTTCATAGAACATTGCTATTATACTTACTTCAGAGTCTATCAGACAGAACATTCACTTAAAAGCTAGCAAAGCTGCTGCAAACTTCAGTTTACCCTCAGTGCCTTTCATCTTCGGATCTAAATGTCACTTTTCAACTTGGTGTAAGTCCTTGACTCATTATTTGATGTCCCTGTGCCCGATTTTCTCAGGACACCATCGCTGTTATTCCCTACATCGTGGTGGCTCAAAGCCTCAAAATTCTATAGCAGATTCTCTTGCCGACAGCTCTACTTAAATTCCACCGAAGAGAGGAATCCCATGAACTTTTATAGATCAAAAAGAAGAAACCATTTCCCCCTCTGCCCCACTAGGTAGACACGGGTGCAAGGACAACCATGAGGTTGGCCATGACTTCCAGTTGAGACACCTTCAGTGTTACAGGCAGCTGAGAATAAACAGAAGTAGCTCCTGTGGTTTCAATAATTCCCATTTTGCTAAACCTAGAAGCAATTTTCTACGACCTTCGCCTCCCTGGACTTTGAAAGCATCTAATTAAACTATAACATATCATCAATCTTAAGATACTTTGAGATTTCAGGGATGATAAAAGTTGACATATGTGCATTCCAGAAATGATGAAATCTGATACCAAGAGAAATTTCTATTTCTGTATGGACCCCGGACTGATATTGTATCCTACATTATTGTATATATTGCGGAGTTTCAAGCTGAGTCTTTTTCTTCTTTGCGTCCTTAACATAGGGTCTGGGTCAGAGTGATTGTCTATGCAATGTTTGTTGTGTGACTACATAAATGAATTCTCTCCCTCACATCACACGAAAACACCTTCCCTGACATGTACACGCATAAAGAAAATTACAGAAATTCCATAGTCACCCAATTACCTTACCTAATGTGTTTCTGTTGTTAGTTATTTTGGAATATTATATAAGCAATGTAAGGTAAGTAACCGGACATCTCAGAAAGAAAAGAAAATTGAAAAGTGGCTCATGATATTTAGTTACTCAGCAAGGCCTACTTGTTGATGAATTAACAACCTACTTGGTGAGTGGAGTATTTTGTTTGGGTAAGTTCCCAGCAGTATACCTTCTGTTCTATTAAAACTCTATCTTTGGGATGCCAGCATGGCTCAATCGGTAAAGCATCTGACTCTTGATTTTGCCTCAGAACATGATCTCACAGGTCATGGGATCAAGCCCCACGTCGGGCTCTGCGCTGACAGCCTGGAGCCTGCTTGGGATTCTCCCCACCTCACGGATTTTCTCTCTCTCTCAAAATAAATAAACATTAAAAAAAAAAAAGAAAGAAAGAAACCCTCTAGTTTCAATTATATAAATGTTGATTTTTGTTTTTTACCTGCTATTTTTCAAATGCACTAGCCTGTATCCGTCTATGATATTTAACTTCTCTACGTTCGATGATGGCAATTCTAGGCTTCCTCGAACTTTCTCCTCTTTTAATTTCCCCGAGGCCATGACACTGAACTTCTTCCAGCTTCTCTGCCAGTAACTTCCCCATGATCTCCCTAAGTTTCTTTTTCTTCTTCTTGTTTGAAAGGTATCATACACATTTCAACTCTCTCAGTCTCCTACTGAAAGAGGAACAGTACCCGACTTGAATCACTGCCAACTTTAGTGAAGTCTCCCAGCTTGCTGATTTTAAGCAATTAAAGAGAGATGTAAATATCCACAGCTGCCAATCAATTGATTTTTCTACATTCTGGTATATTTTGCAGATTTGATGGGTACAGTTTTCCTCTCCCCACAGACCGCAGCTGCAAATTTGCAACTTTTGAATTTCTGCTCATTTACCATTTGAAAATTTTGTTTGGAAAAATTAAAACTTTTTTTGTGCTGAAAAAAAAAAAAATCAGTCAGCATTCTCTGTAAGTACCATATAAGGCAAGGATATGGCAGGAGAAAAGACCAGTGATCTAGTTGTTAAGAATGGGCTCCAAAGGGCTCTAAAACATACCCCATCCAAATACCTCATATCTCCGATACCAGCACGAAAGGGTTTGGTCATAAAACTGGAAGTGCCCCAAAGAAATACAATATGAGTAGCATATAGAAACCCTTATTTAAGCATCCATAGTCCCAAATGCCTAATAATATATTATGACTTTTTTACCCATGCCTACATGTACTATTTCTACCTCTGAATATTTTGCAAGTAATTGAGTTTTCTTTCTGTGATCTAAAAAACAAACTTCTATGGATTCTTGCTGGGATCAGGTCAATTTTAAACCTTTTTTTCCTGTCAACAATACTGAGAAGGTATTGTTCCATTAAACAGAGTTTTGAGGGGCGCCTGGGTGGCGCAGTCGGTCAAGCGTCCGACTTCAGCCAGGTCACGATCTCGCGGTCCGTGAGTTCGAGCCCCGCGTCAGGCTCTGGGCTGACGGCTCGGAGCCTGGAGCCTGTTTCCGATTCTGTGTCTCCCTCTCTCTCTGCCCCTCCCCCGTTCATGCTCTGTCTCTCTCTGTCCCAAAAAATAAATTAAAAACGTTGAAAAAAAAATTAAAAAAAAAAAACAGAGTTTTGATCCGCATGTCCAATGTGCCAGTGTCCAGAGCAAGAGGTAATCCCTGACTCACTCAAGTTGCTTATATTTCACACTGTAATTCATTTATCTTACAAGTGTTTTCTTTACTCACCGTTTCGTATTTCAAAATCACCATTTTCTACCTTCAAAGAACACGTTTTGTGGTTACTATAATATTCTTGGAGATGAAGAGTCTTGAACTCAGAGACGAGAGTTACAGGATCTTTGATAAGAGTTCTTTAACATTCTTCAGGTAGAAATGAAGCCAAAGAGAAGTGGTCCCAGGAAGAGGAGGGACAAAGGCAAGGCTATTAGCAAAGTCTGAGTACTGTGAATACTGTTGAACAGCTAAGAAATGCTCCTATCAAAGAGATTTCAAGCTGTAAAACATGTCAAAAATCAGTAATTAGATCCAACCCGCTGGCAGAACTCATACAACAAACTGTGCATCTAATCCTAAAAACAGCCACTGTCTTCCTATTCCATTCAGTCATAATTCCCTATGGAAGAAAACACCATTCCAGTGGAGAAAGCTATCTCTATCAGTAGATGAAGCAACGTAGTTCATGTCCCTTTCAACACCTCCTCGACATGGTTAAGAAAGGGGTGATGCCTAAGGATTGGCTATGGATGCATCGTCCTTTGCCTGCTTCTAGGTTTATAATCAAAACCCTGTGGGGATGAGGTGCCCATGACCAGACCTTTATATAGAGAACCAAAGGACTCCAGGAAAGAGATAAGGGGGCAGATCAGCAAACAACCACACCAGCCGTGATCCTGACAGAGCAACTGGCAGTAATCAGGTAAAACAACACATTTTCAAGAAACAGAAGATGACGATGGAATAATGAACATCGGGAGGGAAAATGAGTCCAGCCCCTGATAACACCCCCCCAGAGCGGAAGCAATGACAGAGGGCACGGAAGCTGCCATTAACCCTGATGACTGTGGAGAGAAAGTGATCAGTATGGGAGTGTGGACACCGAGCCAGACCTCTGAGCCGCAGGAAGAATTTTTTTTTTTTTTCCCCAACACAGGATTGCCTGTTTGATTTGTTTTTGTAGCCTGCAAATAAAACATTCCATATGTTTCTGATTGTGAGTGAAATGGAGGGGAAAATAAAACATCCTAGTTTCAAAGTGGGATCCAAATGTTCTCAAATGTCTCCTTCCATGGATGGGGTTTCTATTATGGTCTCCAGAAATACTGTGATGGACAGGGCATACAATTCCTAAAGAATTTGTACAGGTGTCTGAGCAATATGATTCTTTTCTGAAGCCTATTTAAATTCTTCTGTTTCTTATATGGGGAAGCATGATTTTTTTTTTAAATATCATTTGGACATGATTGATTGCATCTAATGTTAAATTTAAGAACTGTGATAACTACAACTTCTAATTATTAGGTAAAAATCATATTTCAGATAATACCCACAAGCTTAGGCTTAGGACACAAGATAAGTTGAAAAATACAGGGAAATACGGAGATATCAGAAAAATGCCCAGTTTAGCCATTTCCTTTAGAAAAATTTTTTCATCTATCAAAAAAATTCATTACAGATGATTTGGGAGAGATTTGTGGTATTTTAATATATGTATGTTTTTTTAATTTACATTTTAGCTAAAGACACTGTACAAGTCGTTTTTTATGCAAAGATTACCTAACTACTAATCCATGATTTGGTTTCATTTTTATGGATTGCAATCTCATATTTAAGTAACTCAACTAAAAAAGACTTTGGTACAAGCTGTGTGGGGAGACCCTAACTCATTTTTTTTTTCCAATTAGTAAAATTTCCCCATATAAGCAATTGAATAATGTATCCCCTTTACTAAAGGTTTCCAGTGGTTCTATAATGATATTAGATGTTAACTGGTATGTTTCAGGGAGTATTTCCAGGCCTTTGGTACCACATGAATCTGGCTGTTGATTCTTGGATTCTCACTATACTTTCTATTTGTTGTCGTTTAATAATGCTTTTAAATAGTCCACTGGGGAAGCCTCACTACATTCTCTTTCTCTTTTTTAATTTTTTTTTAATGGCTGTTTATTTTTGAGAGAGAGACAGAGCATGAGATGGGGAGGGGCAGAGATAGGGAGACACAGAATCTGAAGCAGACTCCAGGCTCTGAGCTGTCAGCACAGAGCCAGACTCGGGGCTCGAACTCGTGAACCATGAGATCAAGACCTGAGCCCGAGGGGAATGTTTAACCGACTGAGCCACCCAGACACCCCACTACGTTGTCCTTTTAATTTTACTTCTTAGTTATATATTCCTTCAGAGGTATGTAGAAGTATTTTGTCCAATTTAAAAACATCACATTGGAACAGGGTTAAATTAAAATATGTAAATTGACCAGAAAATTTTAATGAAATTAACTACTATACCTAGGCTGATCTTTTGCTGCTCTTCCAATATCTTCAGGAATCTCGGTTCTCAGATTCCTCTCTGCCTTGAACACTCCCTTCCCCAGATATTCACAAAGCTTGTCCCATAAAGCAAGCGCATAAACAATTCTTAATACATATCTTTTGAAGAAATAAATGTGTGAACTAGGTGCCACCCACATTCAGTAGCTTGTGACTCTCCAGTGAGGTCACTGTAATCAGCAGATTCCCAGTCTTCACCTTTCCTACAGCCTTTCTCCAAACGCGTTCCTGAACTTTCTCTCCACAAAGGTGGGTGAAGGGGGAGTGGCTTCACATTCAATTATGGCCGCCAGCAAGTCAACAGCTTTCCACTGCCTCTAAGGCTCTTAGTCATTGAGGGCTCGTGCCTGAAATGACTATACTCAGTGAAGAATAGACGTTTCCCTCAGATTGCTTTCCACAAGTCTGTCATGAACTTCGAACATTAAGCTAATGTTTATGAAGCACCTACCAGGGGTCAGACATGCTGAGAATATCCTGTAAATAAGTTCTGTTGATGCTCACAGCAATCTTGCCGGGTATGTTGTATCAACGCCCATATTAGTAGATGTAAAATCATAGAGTTGAAATAAATTGTCCAAGGAGACATAACCAGCATGGAGCAGACACTTCAAAGCCAGATATTCTCTCTCTCTCTCTCTCTCCCTCTCTCTTCCTTTCTTTCCCTCTGCGTCTCTCTCCCTTTCCCTCTCTCCCTCTCCTTTTCTGTCCTTCTCCCTCCTCTCTCTCCCCCTGTCTCTTCCTCTCTTTCCCTCTGTCTCTCTCTCCCCCTCTTCCTCCCTGCCCCTCTCCCTCCCTCTCTCTTCCCCTCTTTGTCTCTCTCTTTCCCTCTCTTTCTTGTGAAGATACTGTGTTTCTACCCACAATTAACTACGCTGAAAAACTGAGGCCACAGTTACCGAGACTGCCCTCACTTTTGACACTGACTTCAAGTTCAGAGCGGTCCCCAAATGACCTCTAGTTTTTCTAATTTCCTAGGAAGACTCACAGAACACACTAAAAGCTGTTATAGGTAGTTATGTTCTTTTACAGGGACAGGGCATAGATTAAAATCAACCAAAGGAAGGCGTGCACAGGGCAGAGTCCGGGAGGGTACCAAACACAAATGTTCAGGAGGTATTATCCTGCCAGCACTGATGTGTGACAGTACTCAGAGTATTGCTAGCCAGGGGATCTCACTGAGTCTTTAATGTCCAGAGTTTTTCTTGGGGCTTCATTATGAAGGTATTGATTAATTGCCTGCATGGTTGAACTCAGTCTCAAGATCAATTGCTACCGTGTGACCGAAATCACGATTGCACTTTCTATTACGGGCCGCTCCCACCCCAAGACTATCAGGCACAACTGGCTGCACCCTAAGATCCGGTAAAAGCCTCTGTCTTAAACAAATGCACTCCTATCAGATACGACGTACGGAACCTCCTGGAATCTGAGGGCAATAGCCAGAACTCCGTCTTTGCACAAGGCCAGGTTCTTCACTCCCCAGTACCCGAATTAGCCATGAAGCCTTCAACATCTCCTTCTGAAGACAAAATGGCCCGTTATGGAGGCCAGGGTGCTTTCACAAGTCACCCAAACAAACTTAACTTGTGGACCCAGGCTAGTCACTTTAACACACTGGAGACAGGCTGACAGGTGCACAGACCAGATCCGCTCATCACGTCAGCTGTTTCCCCAAGTGCTGTGCTCTATCGCTCGAAGCTGGTTAGGGCTTGGCAGGTTTTTACAGTACTAAGTTGAGAAAAAGCTCAGATGACAGTGAGAGTAAAGCATCAGGACTGTAAACTGCTAATTGCTAATTCCATGTGTTTGCAAGGCAAACAGCGGCAAGAAGTATCAGTGGTGAGAAATCCTTTCAGTTTGTACTTACATAGCTAATAGAAAAATGGAATTATGTGAAATCATATCTCTCACTAATTGTGTCCTCTTCTCCAAATCAAGAATCCTTAATGTAAAGATTAAGATTGCTGAGTTTAAATCCCAGCTTTCCAGAGCGTTTGCTCTGTATTTTTATGCAATCTACTTAATCTTCTCTCTCTGTTTTGGGGATACAGGACCTATGAGCAATGTAATACCATGCATTATAAAAATGATTAGCTTATACTCTGAATTCAGGCTGCCTGCGTTCAAATCCAACTTATGATCTACACCAGCCGAGTGCTTCTCAGTGGGTTTCTCAGTCTTTCTGGACTTCGGTTCGCCCATTTATAAAATACCACTAATCCATTAAAGTTTTTGTCATAGAAAAACCGCTCAGTGTGTGTTATCTATTATTATTGTTATTATTATTATTACTACTACTACTAAAGCATTGGGATGAGGTGAAAAACAGCTGGTTATAATTTTTTGCTGTTAAATATGCCTAATCCAAAACGGCTTGGTGTTAACGGAGTTTCAGATCAGCGAGGCTACTAATACAGAACTTAGGGAAACAAAACGTTCCTGACTATAGCTCAGAGCATCACTATCACCAGTTGTTAGTATAAACCAGAAGGATAGAAGACAGTGGGTGACCTGGTGTGGCTCTTGCTAAAATAAAGAATGTTGATTTCGAAAACAATAATAACTATAGACATGCACAATGTAATGGTTAATAGTATTGTCCTTTCTCTAACACCCCCAGTGATCTCCCTGGGAGGGAGGGGGGTTTCCACTGAGAAAAAAAGAAAAGTATTATGTTTCTACCCTTTTATCAATGACTAAATACAGAACCATTAAGATTGGTTTTCAATCCACTAAGGAGGCAGAGTGGAGAATATAATGTAGTTAAAGAAGGGTGATGCACAGGTAATCTCCTCAGGGAGCCCTTTTCTTTTCTTTCTTTTTCATTCGGAGGTTGATATTCATTAATCACTGGGTTTTTTTAATCTACTTTGGTCTTTACTCCTCTTTTTGGTAAAGATTTGTTACTGTGACCACTTTGCTAATTGCTCTACAGTTTAAAATAAGATCAGAAATAGTCTGTTGGCAAAAATATATGGCTAAATGTGTCCATTCATAATTATGAATCATAAGAATAACAATAATAAATAACATATTTATGACATATATTTCAATTATACATTATAGCACATATTACACATAGGTTATATAATTTGTATCTCTACAGACTGTAATTTATAAGTATACATTGTGATATAATAGGTACTATCATAACTTCCATTATTATTGAGTATTTTTATGTGATCTACAACGTACTTGGTTCTACTATTATCCCTAAATACTATACTATTGTCTTCAATTTTTAGATGAAAGCACAGAGATTCTGGGAAGATAAGTGAGTTTTCTGGACTCACACACAAAAATTGCAGAGCTAATACATGAATCCTGATCTCTGACAAAAAGGTTCATGACCTTGCCAATATTCCATGGTGCTAATGAGAAAGAAAAGCAAATTGAGAATAATATCCACGGTATCCTGATGCTTAACATATACCAAAAATCTTCATACACATCCTAAACACCGTACTAAATGTTTTACTCTCATTATCTGAGGAAATAGTTTCAGAAAAATCAAATATTTGATCAAGTCTGTAGTTAGGGACTTTCTAGAATCTGTCAGGCCCTAAAACTTTTCTTTGATTTAATGGCGTCTCTTATTTTGAGGACATCTTGAACATTCCTGGCATATTCACTCATGTGAGAGCTGTCAAAACTCCAGCCACTGTGAAAGATCAGGGCCCCAAAGTTAAAAAGATCTAAATTCTATAATTAACAAGCCATGATCTTATTACTGATCTGTCACACTATGAGACTCTTTGAGGTCCGAGTCAAGTCCTTGGTTCCTTTATCTTTGAATGTGTTGTCAATAGAGAAGTAAATTCAATATATCTACAAATGACATTAAATATATCACAACGTAGAGAAGTTTAGGCACACTTGGGCGATGGATGCTATTATTGCTAAGCTGTCTTACTTTCAAAAAGGGAATCATTGCACAACAGGATGAAAGCAGAATATCATCTAGGAGGAAACAGAGAGAGCCAGAACCTAAAATCTACCTCATTTCTTATAAAATTTCGTTTGCTCTCATGTGAGTACCTCCGTAAAGGCCTATTAGCATTGATTTCTTATCCATTTGTCATATGTCAATGTTCACTTGAGATGTACTTGGCATTTGCCTATCATAAAAAGTGGGGATCGGCAGATTTGTGTCAACTTAACTTTTAACCAAACGCTATGCAATTGGACGGAAAAGCAACGTTAACATTATGCATTTGATTCAAGTTCCTGTGTTCAGTGGGCTCACATTTTAGAGTGCCCATCCTGAAAATTCTAATGCATGTCAAATCAGTATGTAAATACCAGCAATTCCTGGGAGATTTGCAATGTAGAGCCCTATGCTAATGAGCACCATCCCAGAGAACTGGAGGTTTTCCTTTCCCCTCTGAAAGGTGACTGGAGAATGCTATCAGAAAGTGGATTGACTCATGAAGTTGTTTGGACCCTCTAAGCTGGTAATAGATGTAAAGTGCCAGACCAGGGCCTAGAATTGTATACCAGTGATAATAAAGAGTAAATGAATATTAGTTCAAAGCCCCAGTAACAAAACCCAGATACCGGGCTAACAAAGAAAACTTAAAATATACACATTTTACATTCAATGCAGAAAAAAATGTTCTTATTCAGCCAATTTTGGAAACTTCAAGTTTCAAGATGAAGATGTGCTCCTCATCAGGCATTTCAAAAGCGTGACTGGAGGTCTGTTGTTAACCTTTATTTGTGAGGAGGGAAAGGTATGGCCGTATCTCTGATTACGGTACCATTTAAAATTTGCTTTCTTGGGGAGCCTGGGAGGCTCGGTTGTTTAAGCGGTTAAGTCGGCTAAGCTCCTGATTTCCGCTCAGTTCAAGATCTCACAGGTTTCTGAGTTCAAGCCCGCATGTCTGGCTTTGTACTGACAGTTCACAGAACCTGCTTGGAATTCTCTCTCCTCTCTCTCTGCCCCTACCCCCTGCTCGCACTCGCTTGCGCTCTCTCTCTCTCTCTCTCTCTCTCTCTCTCTCTCTCTTTCAAAATAAATAAAAAAATAAAAATAAATAAAATTTGCTTTCTTATTCTTTGTCCCGCTTTCATTGTAGAATGGCTCACGGCTACTCCTAATAAAATATTGGGGAGACAATGTGATATAACAACTTCCATGCTGGTCTAACCAATTCTAACATGCCCTAGCCCCAACACTATTACTAATTTGCTATGTAAAGTTTCTAGCATTTATTTATTTTTGAGACAGAGGGAGACAAGGCATGAGCAGGAGAGGGGGTAGAGAGAGGGAGACACAGAATCTGAAGCAAGCAGGTGCCAGGCTCTGAACTGTCAGCACAGACCCAACATGGGGCTCAAACCCACAAACCATGAGATCATGATCTGAGCCGAAGTCAGAGGTTTAACCGACTGAGCCACCCAGGCGCCCCTGCTATGTAAACTTTCTAAAGCTCTATGTACTAGAAAAAGGATAAGACATAACTCATTCTTCTAAAGGTTATTGCAGGAACTAAATGTAACATCCTTTAGCAAATAGAAAGTACCGTGCGTGGGGTGCCTGGGTGGGTCAGAGGGTTAAGTATCCAGCTCTTGAAATTCCACTCAGGTCATGATCTCGGGGTTGAAAGTTCAAGCTCCGGGTCCAGCTCTGCACTGACATTTCAGAGCCTGCTTGGAGTTCTCTCTCCTCCCTCTGCCCCTCCCCTGCTCTCACTCACAGGTGCACTTTCTCTCTCTCTCTCTCTCTCTCTCTCTCTCTCAAAATAAATAAATAAACTTAAATTTTTTTTAACCTTAAAAAAACAAATAAAACTTGCTTCCTTATTCATTTTCCTGCTTTCATTATAGAGTGGTTCACGGCTACTCCTAATAAAATACTGGGGAGACAATGTGGGATAACAGAAAGATCCATCCTGGTCTAACCAATTCTAACATGCTGCACCCCCAACACTATTATTTATAGTGTTTATAGAATAGCACATAACTCATTCTTCTAAGGGTTATTGCAAGAACTAAATGTGACAGACTTTTGCAAATATAAAATACTATGTAGGGGGGCACCTGGGTGGCTCCGAGGGGTAAGCCTCCAACTCCTGATTTTGGCTCAGGTCATTATCTCATGGTGGTGAGATCAAGCCCTGTGTCAAGCCCTGCTTCAAGCTCCTTGCTGAGCTTGGAGCCTGCTTGGGATTCTCTCTCTCTCCCTCTCTCTTGGCCCCTTCCCTGCTCATTCTCTCTCTCTCTCTCTCTCTCTCTCTCTCTCTCTCTCATAAATAAATTAGTAAATAAATAAATATTTACAAAATAAAGCAGGGTGTGGCTGTAGGTAATACTATTGACGACATCTTGTACTTGTCCTTTGTCACAGAATAAATAATACCGTGCCTCCAAAGTTTGGAGATATCTTCAGTCAGTGTAAGCGTTCTGGAAAGGGGCTCCTCCACATTTAAATTATTTTTTAAAAGCAGCCTATTAGAGTGCCTTTGAAAAGTTTACACTGCAGTTTCCCCCGCATCTATGGATCTTTTCCTCTTGTAAAATCCCAGGGCATTTCAAATAAGGAAAGGTCATTTAGCTCCTCTGGTCGATTATAGCTGTGATCCATTTCCCCAACGAGAAGCAAGGGAAGTGTTTCTCAATGTGTATCAGGGAAAAAAAACTCTTAGACCATTAAGACTAAAACATTGCATATGCCACCAGCAGTAGGCACCTAATTTCATCACAGACGATTGATGATTCTGCCATCCGGGCTGAATCAGATCCGGGACACTGGGACTCCGTGCTTCGGGAGGGAGGCAGGTTCACTGCAGCCTTCATCCAGTTTAAAAAATATTTTATTGACACATAGAGCATTCAGAGTCATAAAAATATATCATGTTTATCACTGCTTTTATGGCATGCATAGATATGACACAGGGGCATTGAGCCGTACAGTATTAGACAAGCGTTTATTTCACTCCTAAGCTGCTACGAATAATGCAGTGCTCAGCTTCTATCCTCTGAGCAGACAGGACAGATTTCATCAGAAATAAACACAGAAGAAAAAACAGAAAAATCAATGCAGATGCATATATTAGTGAAATGTCCTGATTGGGTTTTGTACGTGCTAAACAAGCCTGTTAGTAATCCTCCCGTGCACATTTCTGCCAAAGGCATCAGGTTTTGAAAAATGATCATGTTTCATGGATGTGGGAATACGGCCAGGAAATTTACCTGTAAGCACTTTGACTAACACCCATAGTTTATGATTACATTATCACCCAGACTCTGATACACATTTTTATGGAGAGCTGTTTCCTAAAGAATTATGATCTGAGACATTTGGTTTTTGAGTTACTGAGTGGACAAATAGTTACGAATGGCTCTAGATTGAAACAAACACAATTCTCCATTGCCTAGAGCCCCTTTAGGGCAAAGCTGGAGGGGGAAGAAGGGTTACAAGGGGAGCGGAGAGAAGACTGACATTTGCATATAAATGGCAAGTGTAAGTAAGTGGAAAGGAAGCATTAAGAAATTTGCATCTGATTTAAGCCTTGTCCTTATTCAGCAGAACGCGCCCGTGTCACAACTTGTTGGGCTGTGTTAGAATGGGAGCCAGGGGCAAAGACAATGTGGAAAAAGATGGTGGGAAATGAAGCCTTTCTAAACATGGATCGCATATCTGCCAAGTCCGCAGAGAAAATTCTAGACCTTCCTATGGAGTGATACATCCCCGCCCTGACCAAATATTTAGCTCACCTGCAGGCACAGAAAAATCTCCCCTTACCCAACGCCCTCTTCCTATAGCCTCCCTAAAGGTTATTTTTCTTCTGAGACACCATCAGACTTTCCTTTGTGTTGAAGCACATGCATATCAATTTTTTGTCTAGGTGGCTTAAACTTTTTCAAGGCAGGAACCATCTCATTAACGTACATATATCCCGTAACGCCCACTATCTATGATAGTGGGCAAATGGCATAGATTAGGCCCTAAAGAAAAAAAAAATGGCGAATGAGTGAATAAAGAAAGAAAAGCTGGATTGCAGAATGGCATCATTATACTGCTCTGCTTATAGTGTTGCTTCATTCATGAGCAGAGACGCATCACCATCAGTAAGAACTCTTGAAAACAGAAAATTTATGGAAGACGTGGTCTTGTTAAGAAAACGAATAATAAGGGCCCCTGGGTGGCTCAGTCGGTTGATTGTCCCACTTCGGCTAAGGTTATGGTATAGCGGTTCATGGGTTCAAGCCCCTCATCGGGCTCTGTGCTGTCAGCTCAGAGCTGTTTATGAATAAACATAAAAAATAAAAAAAAAATTAGAGGCACCTGGGTGGCTCAGTCTGTTAAGTGTCTGACTTTGGCTCAGGTCATGATCTCACGGTTTGTGGGTTTGAGCCCCGTGTCCCGCTCTGTGCTGACAGCTCAGAGCCGGGAGCCTGCTTCGGATTCTGAGTCTCCCTGTCTCTCTGCCCCTCCCTTGCCCGTGCTCTGTCTCTCACTGTCTCTCAAAAACAAATAAACATTTTTGAAAAAAATTTTCAAGAAAGAAAACGAAAAATACAATAAATACTGCCTTTGTTGCAGAAGTACCTATTTCTTGTTCCAAGTGTTTCCAATTTAGGACTTGATTTTCTCCGTGTCCAAGAGAAGCCTACGTGAGCGGATAGGGTCTCCAAATCAGACGACGAGCCGTGGCAGACATACCTACAGCTTGATATCAAAGAACAAAGCAAGAAAAAGTTTTCTTGTCACTAAAAGTAAAGGTACACATTATTTTGTTTTATTATGTTTAAAACCCGTCGTCAGCTGCCCTATAATGAGCTAGGCAACAGCCGGTTTCTTTTGTAATAACCTGGTAAGACATATTGAATTCTCTTCTGTATTCTAGAATGCGAGTCGCAGGGAGGGAGTGGTTGGGCTCCTTTGCACTATGGAGTCATTACCTGTTCAGGATGGCTTGCTCTCGAGGATTGCAAAGACTTGCAGGCAGGCACTCTCCCCTTGGTGGAACAATCGTTCATACAGAGTTTGACTTGTCTCTGGCTTCCAAGATACTTTCTGAAGCGTGCTTTTTAGAGAAGGGGGAAAAAGTTGTTTGCAACTGAGGAGTACAAAGAAAGGCAAAGGGAAAATGATGTATGTTTCGTTCCACTTCTTATTTTCAAGCAGCACTATTTAAAGAGGTGCTCCCCAGCTGCCCACTGCATCTAGTAAGTATCCTATTAGGTAAAAGAGTGAAAAGTTGTAGCAGCTCTATGAGTCACCTGCTGTGTAACTTGGGTAAGTTACTTAATTTCTCTGTTGTCTCCATTTTTTTTTTTAATCTGTAAAACAGGGGACAATAAAATTGTTTCTAAGGAATAACTGAGTAGACACATTTAAAGCACTTAGAACAGTGCCTGACACATAGTAAGCGCGCTGTGTTAAATACTATTTGGGAGTTCAAAAAGGTTATTTGGGAATCACTGGACAATATTTTCTTTTTTCTTTTTTTTTTTGTTTGTTTTTTAATATTTGCTTTTCTTACTTCTTTTGTGATGTGGAAATGTTGGGGTTGGAGACAAAGGCCAAGAAAGAATTCTTGAGATGTCTTCAGTGTGAAAAGGTGGTTTCATTAAAGCACAGGGATGGGACCCATGGACCCATGGGTAGAAAGAGCCTCCCTGGGATTGTGAGGAGGGACTGATTATATACTTGGGAGTCGAGGGAGGTAAAGTCAAGGGGAAGTTTCCAAAAGGATTTTCATACGCTAAAGAAGACTTGGGATCCTGGAGGATTATCCCGCTAAGGTTGTTTTTCCCCCTAGCAAAGTATGAATATTAAGTACGAACTCCCAGTTGGGAGTTCCTGGAAAATGACTCCTCCTGCCTCAAGTATTTGTCAATGGGCTGCAGGTTATAAGGAGATTTAATTTTATCTGGATTTAATCCTTCTGGCTTTGTTTCCCTCATCATTCTACATCCCAGTTTACAGCAGGACAAACTGGCTCCCCAGGTTGAACTCTTCTTTTCCACCCCTCCATTGCCTCTGTCTCCCAAGTCCCAATTCCTTCCTTCTCAGCTTGTAATGCTATCACATTCCTGTTAAAAATCTAAGTGTTAAGCATTGACCTAAACACTTGGCATCCACTGAGAAAATGCAGTGAGATTTCATTGTGCCCTGAATGAGGTTTCAAGTCCTGAGGCTTCCGTTCTAGTGTTCCATCCTCTTGGTAAAATGGTCCTTCCCTTCTCCATCTTTTATCTCCGGCTGCCCCATCCACTTTCCTTATGCCACCCCCAATGGGGACAACTCATCATTCTTCAAACATATCTGACCACATTAATCTCTGTTCCTTCTACCTGGAATGACTTTCTCCTCCAAACTTGCCTTTCCTTCCAGACTAAAACTTTTATGTTATTTCTTATGAAAAAATTGTCCCTGATTCACCCAGGCAGAAAAAAATAACTTGCCCCTCCAGATTTTGATATCATTTTCCCATGCCTTCCAAATGGAAGTGTTACGCTAAGCCTCACTTATTTGTATGTCTCTCTTACCTCCACCAATCAACCATTTGCCCCCCGAATGCTGAAAATGAAGCAACTGGCACCCTCCTTGACAGATACCTGAAAAACAACAGTCTCGTGAATCAACACATCTGCCTGCACACACAGACACGTGGGTTTGACAGACAGCCTCTATTCCTAATACAGGAAGTAAAGGCATCGCCTCATACTCATTCAGGGAATAGTTATTGGGAAGCAAATATTGCCAGGATTTGAGCCTGGTGCCAGATATGTAAAAATGAAAGTCTTTGACCTTGAGAACTTTGAGGCATTTGCAGCCTTTTCTTGAAGACTATACTTAAGCAGATAAATTACAGCTTGGTAAGCTATAGCGTGTGTTGTAGACATAAATAACCATGCCTGAGGGACATCTAGGCAGGCTTCCCATGAGAGATAGCATTTGGATTGAATCCTTGGAGGAGTTTTCCAGGTGAGATGATTGAGAATGGCAACCACAGAGAGGGAAAAGCATGATCCAAGGGATCAAGTTAAGAAAGGAACTAAGTAATAATTAGAAAAATTAGCACTTATTAAGTACGTATTTTGTGCCAAGCACTATGCTAAGCTCCTTAATTATCATTATAAATTTAGGAGTTAGGTATGGTTATTATTTCCATTTTACCAAAAGAGAAAAAAAAAACTGTGGTATATTAGGGTTCTCTAGAAAAACAGAACTAATAAGGTCCTTCTCTCCCTATCTCTCTGTCTCTTTCTCCCTCTCTCTGTCTCTCTCTCTCTCTCTTTATCTGTATCTATATGATTGTAAAGGATGGCAAACCCAAAATTTGCGGGTAAGCTGGAGACCCAGGGAAGAGTTAACAGTCTGAGTAAAGGCAGTTGGCTGGCAGAATTCCCTCTTTGGGGGGGAGAGGGTCAATCTTTTCTCTTTAAGCCTTCAACTGATTGGATAAGGCCCACTATCATGAAGGGTAATCTGCTTTACTCAGATTCTACTGATCAAAATGTTAATCCTCATCTAAAAAAATACTTTCACAAAAATATCTGTAATAGCATTTGATCAAATATCTAAGTACAACGGCCTAGCCAAGTTGACACATACATAACATTAACAGTCACATATGGGCTATGGAGTGAAGGGTATTCTGTGCAGTTCATATAGAAAATATGTGATAGAACTGGGATTCAAGCTACTTTATATTACCTTGTTCACAGATGCAGGAAAAAAAGTTAAATTTCTGGAAAGATCTAGGTCATATTCAAGCCAGAACCTTTAAGGCAAAGGCTGAGAGACTTAAATGGAAAAACTAGTTACAGCTGCCAAATCTAAGTGGTCAGGCCAATTGTTGAAAGCCAAGCAGAAGCCGAATCAATGCGGGAAGGAGTGTTGAACAGGAAGAGGTTTTACAACGTCCAATCTTCTTCTTGGGCAGTTGACTTCATGGATGCATTAGTGTATTGGTCTGAATTACAGGAAAAGCAGGCTTGAAGGAAAGCTGATTGGAAGCTGGACAACTAACAGAAAGACTTGTGAAAACCCAGGCCCAAAATGATAGGAGTCCAAGCTAAGAGTAATAACAAACTGGCTCCTACAGATGTGAAACAAGTCAAGTTCAAGTTCACATAGCTGCAAAGGACAATACTCTTGCCCCTATTCTACAATTGCATTTAATTAGTTACCATTGGCCAGGTTCTTAGGATTGCTGGGCATAGGAAAATAAGGGGAGAGACTCAAAGAGCCATAAAGGGCATCTAGAGAAAAACACAAGGAAGATATTCAATGGGAGGTGCTGGGCAGTAGCTATCGTGTCGTGCTAATAAATGTGTAGACTTACAAAACCCTGAAAAGATATATGAGAAAAAAAATGAGCTAAATTAGAAAATCATCCTATCTTGTGCTGGAAAAAAAAAAATACTCTAAATAGATGAAGTGTAAAGAATGAATCAAAGAAGGATGAAACTAACTTCATTGATTAGCAAGTCACTGTGCAGTGTTCTTTAGATACGTACTCTAGTCTATTAGATATTACGAAAACAAGTGTTTCTTTCCTTTTTACTTCAAGAAGACTGAGCAGATTGCCCAAGGACCCATAGCTGGTGATAACAGATACGGCATGTAAGTTCAGAAATGGCTGTTAGCAAATCCTGTGACATTTTCATTTCAATAGGGCCACCCTCTGACAGAAGAACAAGCCAGACACATCAGTGTCCCCTGAGTATCTGAGATGGGAATATGTCAATTCATTAACATTTCTGTATATATACATATTACATTATATATGTAATATATACATATTACATTATATATACATATTAACATTTCATGTATATATACATACACACACATATATATGTATATATATATATATATATATATATATATATATATATATAAGCTCTGTTGAAGGGTTCAGAGAACACTTAAGAAACATCAAAGTGAACTGTCTTTATGACATTAGTTTTACAGATAAAACATTTCACTAATGATTCTAGAACCTATAACACATATCTTCCATCCATTTACACTGTATAAAACCTGGTGTAATCCAAGGATTATCCTCCTACTAGTGGAGAAATTGAGGTTGTCCTAGGAATGCTCCCTCACCCTGCTCTCATTATTTTCTCTCGTGGATGGTTCATTGGCAAAAGCCTAACTGGATATCCCTCGGGTCCTAGGCCAGGGTCCTAGCCCTCACATGTGGGGGCTACAAATGGCAGTATTGTGTTTGATGAGCTATCACTGTCCTTCTAGCTCCTGATGAAGTAGGCATGATCAGAGAGCAACTTTCCATTGTATTCTAGTGAATCAAAGTGCAAAATATAAGGTTACTATATCATTTATATCCAATATCAGCTTTAAAAGCTCAGGCAAGGGGCGCCTGGGTGGCGCAGTCGGTTAAGCATCCGACTTCAGCCAGGTCACCATCTCGCGGTCCGTGAGTTCGAGCCCCGCGTCAGGCTCTGGGCTGACGGCTCGGAGCCTGGAGCCTGTTTCCGATTCTGTGTCTCCCTCTCTCTCTGCCCCTCCCCCGTTCATGCTCTGTCTCTCTCTGTCCCAAAAATAAATAAAAAACGTTGAAAAAAAATTAAATAAATAAATAAATAAATAAATAAATAAATAAAAGCTCAGGCAAACAGGTCAATAAATTTTAGGAAATTGCAATTGTTCATAAACTATAAATTCTTCAGCTGTCTATATATTTTTCTATCAGCATATAAAGAACACACTGAAAACAATAAAGCTGATTATTTTATAAGCTATAATATGGTAATATAGTTGAGGAGGAAAATACAAACAGCATTTAAATGTCCAAGTTAACTGAAAGGGAACTGTTACTGAAAATCATCATATAACCACTACTCTCAAAACATTTATGTAAAGACTTAATATTGCTTTTTACTTAAAAAAAAAAGAAAACCTCTTAATTTTCACGTGTGCATTGTCTGATTTGGTCTTAAAAATATCCTATGCTCTTTCTAGGATATCAGTGAAGGAAAAGAATCTTCCTCTATTTTAAATTTTCAGGAAAATAACAGAAAAATACATGTGATATTTACATAATCACAGGCCCAAAGACCAGCATCTAAACCATTATTCAATAAATACTTTTGGAATGTCTGTTATGTGCTACCTAAATATCTGTCAATAAAAGACCAGTTGAATAAACTGGTACATTTACATATTGGAGCACTATGTAGCTATAAAAAAAAAAAAAAGAATGGGAAATAATTTTATAAAATACTGTGAAGTGATCAGCAAGATACAGAAATAAGTGGGGGGAAAAGCAAAATGAAAAGAAAACATACAGTGAGCTACATTTATTCTATGAGTGAGTTTAGAAAATATAGAAAATAGGGGCGCCTGGGTGGCTCAGTCGGTTGGGCGTCCGACCTCGGCGCAGGTCATGATCTCACACTCCATGAGTTCGAGCCCCGCGTTGGGCTCTGTGCCGACATCTCAGAGCCTGAAGCCTGCTTCAGATTCTGTGTCTCCCTCTCTCTGCCCCTCCCCTGCTCATGCTCTGTCTCTCTCTGTCTCAAAAACAAACAAAAAACATTTAAGAAAATGTAGAAAATATATCTATATTTGCTTCTATTTTTAAAAAATGAAAGGATAAACAACAACATAAAATGTAATAATCTGGTAAAGAGTTTGAAGGAGACAGAAACAGAAGCTAGACTCTTCCCAATATAACTTTTTAAAACCTGATTCTATAACTCTGTGGTATCTTTTATTTATTAAAAAACACAGATTAATAAATTAACAACACACAATAAATTGTCAATCAAATTTGGAAGAAAAATGAAATGAGAGAACCTAACTATATATAAAGGTAGTTGTCATAACCCCGCAAAATGGAATTATTCCCAAATGACTTTAAAACTATAATTTCACTAGACACCCTGATGACATTTACCCCAAAATTGAAAGAAGAGCAGATTCAACCCAACCAATCAAACAAAAGCCTCCCACTTTTTAACACGCTGTTGTGTTGGTGAAGGAGCAAAGCATGTCATTCTGGCCTATGATGGGTGTTTTGGGGGATGAAGTAAGGGAATATTGGTGTCTTTGACAACTGGGATTTTTGGCTTGAGAGAAGGAACATATGGAAAGACTGATGAGATTGAGTAAAAACCATATCGAATTGGAAGTGTTTGCATGAAATTACTATAAATTTTCCCTTTTAAAAATATGAACTGTGTTGGACTGGCCACAGGAAGGAGACTAATGGTAATCAGCAGCCCAGAAGCAAGAAGTACTATTCTTATCTATATTATAATCTCTAAAGAGCACATCTCTTTAAAATGACTCAAGGATCTTTGGAGAAATTCCTAAATCCAGTTCTGAAATGAAAAAAGTGCAAACTGTTTTGATAGCAAGGAAGCTATTAAAGATGATGGGGGTCATGACCAATGACTCAGGGGCCAACTCAAAGAATTTCCCTCTGGCCACAAGTGGGATAACTTGAATAGCAGTAAAGATAATTGCAGTGAATTAAAACACATCCAATAATCTTATCTGTTAAATCTGTGAGTCCATAATTTTACAAAACAAAACAAAACGTACTACTCACCTTTAAAAATGAATCCTGATTGTTAACTTTTAGAAAATTATAGGGCACAGCTGCATCAGCTGAAAACTACAAAATAAAAGGAAGTATTCAAACATTTATAAATGTTGAGGCATTTATGTTGCCTTTCTGTGCAATATTTACCTGTGTTGCCAAGTAATTGACAACTGGTAATTTCTCTATTTAAGATAGTCTAGATAATAAAGGACTGGTAAAATTAAAACTTATTTAAATTTATCCATAAGTAAAGGAGTCAAAAGGATTATTCTCTTAACACTATATTGTATACTTTGTTCTATCTCTTCCTTATTTATCAATCCTTACAAGTCATTACCATTTAGATTTCATTCTTATTCCTCATTTATAAGATACCTAAATGAAGCCCATGATTTCTCCCTACATGTTTCCTGACTTTCTGTTTTATTTTACGAGGACAACACACTTCCTCCATTTTGAAGATCTGAAAACCACGTTACCCTCGACTCACTCTCCTTTTCATGAGATCCTATATTAAAACAGCTACTGAGCCCTCCAATTTTACCAGAGCAGTATCTTAAAAACACATCATCTCTTCGCTATTCCCTTTCTCAGCCCTACCTTTAGACCAGGTAATCAGGGCCCCCGTCTCACATCCCAGGAGGTTCTACTCTGGCCTTCCTCTGGACACAAACCTTGCCAAAAGATGGAAAGTTACAAAGACTAAGAAAATTTTCCCACATGAAGCTCGCACGTCCCATTCCAGATCATGATGAAGGTACCGAGGACCCTAGACTACCTTGCCCAAATGACCCCAAGCCTACTTTCCTGGGTTGTTCTCCCAAGGACACACTGCATACTTGACATGGCTGTTGGAAGAGGGGATGCATGTACAACATGACCTTGGGTGTCCATATGCTCAAGAGACCCTTTGTGGAAGGGATGGATCCTGGGGTTGGGAGAAAAGGGGAGTGTGCAAGAGGCTGGGTGTCTCCACTGGAGTTCTAACCATGGCTCTATAAACAATAGAACCAAGCCTGCGGGCCACTCTAGTGAGATGCCACCATCTTTCACAGGAGCTACTGTAGCAATCTCAAGATTGGTTATCCATTTCTTAGAAATTTGGTTCAACCTTTTAAAAAGTCTGGACTTGATGAACTAGCAGAATAAGGATGGCCTGTGAATAGGTTATATGTACGGATTCCTCACATCTGAAGTAGCAACTCTGAGCTGCGGTTGGGAATCTGCTTGGGCCCAAGCTCTTCAATAATTCTGCATGTTGAAGTTTGTGCTAAAGCACTTCCTCTCTCCAGTGCGTTCTATACACTCTTGCCAGATTCGCATCAGTGAGGCTCAGTTCTAATCATATCATCTGCTTCTCAATATCTGACAATGGTTTTCCATTGATTTTAACACCAAAGGCAGTCTTCTCAACTCTTATTGTGCACATACAATTCTTCCAGATGAATCACATGCTACTTCCAAAATTTACCCTATAGTTGGGTGGTTGGCAAACTTTACCTGTAAAGGGCTAGAGAGTAAGTATTTTAGGATTTGCAGGCATTCAAAAGTTCAGTCACAACTACTCAAATCTAAACAAAAATAGTCATGGCATTATGGAAATGAGTGAGCATGGCTATGTTCTGCTTACCAAAACAAGATTTGTCCGAAGGCCAGAGCTGAACTGACTTACTACTCTTCCATGAATACTCGCCACGTGTTCATGCCATTCCCTCTATTTCTGGATTTCCATGTCCTACTCAGAATCTACTTCAACAGCTGATTCCTTTAAAAATCTTCCCTGAGCGGGCGCCTGGGTGGCTCAGTCGGTTAAGCGGCCGACTTCGGCTCAGGTCATGATCTCACGGTCTGTGAGTTCGAGTCCCGCGTCGGGCTCTGTGCTGACAGCTCAGAGCCCGGAGCCTGCTTCAGATTCTGTGTCTCCCTCTCTCTGACCCTCCCCCGTTCATGCTCTGTCTCTCTCTGTCTCAAAAATAAATAAACATTAAAAAAAAAAATTAAAAAAAAAAAAAAAATCTTCCCTGAGCATCTGCCCTATTCACCATTCCCCAGAAGGACCGATACTTTTGTCACTCTATTCCTATGTCACACAGAGAATTGAATCCACTTAGGAATCTAGGATATGCCCATGACTCCACTGTGGGCAACCAGAGGGCTTCCTTCTCCCTGGATACAGTGATTGATTCAGCGATGAGCATGTGATCGGTCAGAGCCAAAGAGACAGATTCCTGCTGGGACTGCGAATGGAGTGGCATTTCTTCACATCCACCTCATTTGGGCATAGCATACTGGCCTGGAGCTCACAGGAGTTATTCTACCAGCACAGAATCCCTGTTTGGAAATGTAGGTTACCAGTAGACCTCAGAGGATTAAGTGAAACAATGACCCCCATTACAAGGCCTAGTGTCTAAAAATTAACAAACTCTCCTATGTCCAGATATCAACCAAAACCAAACAAACAGAATGTAGTATATAATCCATTTTTCAACATTTGCTTCGAATCATTCCGAGATCTTAGGAACTTGGAGAAAAGGGAGAAAAAGAAGAAATGGCATTTTATAGCTCATTTCGGAGGCCGACAATCGGTGTGATGTTTATCTTCCATAACATACCTTGGGTGAAAAATCATTAGGCAGTAGTCTTGAAGTTCTCTCCTGGTGGCTGTGGCACTTGTTTTAAGCTTGAAAAAAAATCAGAGAGGGGAGGAAAGGAAGCCAAATCTTCAGTGAATAGAACCCAGGCAGTGACAAAACGCTGGTAAACAGAGGAAAGCAGCTGCCTCTAGTTAAGTCTCTGAGCCACATATTACACGGAACAAAGCTGCTTTTTCAAATGTTGTTTTCAGCTGGATGAAAAATGATGTTTGCTCTCTTTCATTTCGGGATTTTTCATATCTATAAAATGGACTTGCCATAAAAATCACTGTTGAAATGGAACAGCTAATATCAGCCTGACCACGAGACAATGGGCTTCGTTAAAAAGTTATTTATCAACATAAATGATCTTGCATATCTGACACGTTTTTATGCAGAAAAGGATGGAGTAATAGACCCATGCTTTTAGAATGCAATGCCCTGTAACTAATGATTTTTTGAAAAATAATTTTGCATTTCTAACAATTTTATGAGGAAGCTAATGACTTCAAATGATGAATGGTTAGTCAAAAAAAAAAAAAAAAAGACTGACTTTGTGTGGTTAATGATTTCTCATAGTTAATGAGAGACTACCACTCCTACAATTTTAGGGAGTGCTGCTTTCCAAGTGGTAATTGGTCCTAAAGATTCTTACACCTTTACCCAGTGATTTGTAGGTGACTCTTCAAACATGGACTTCCATCGACATTGCATCACTTTGTTGCATATGCATATATTGGATTATGACCTCTTTAAACATTAAGAATACTGAAAGAATATCCAAATGGATTATTTTGTCTTTGTTGAATCGGCACTAATGATCTCAACTTCTTCTTTGTTCTTTTAGCATCTTAAAACCTGTCGAACGTAACTTTAAGGCAGAAAATACAGCAATGGAAACAGACAATACTGGTTTTTTGAGAATCGTTCTTCTTAAGTGGGGCCAATTTCCCAATCACACTCCTTGCCAATGGATCCTGCCATGCCCAGGATAGCCCTGCAACAGTTAACTATCTACTCTAAAATGTAGAGAGCCGACCAAGTGCTCCCCAAAAGTAGAATGTAAACACTCAGCTAATGAAAACTGTTGCTTTTCTTGTTCACTTATATCCAGCCCAATTCTTTATTCTTCATGAAACGTTAGCAATCCTGATAATGCGTGGCGGACTGTGCATCCTCCCGCCAGCTGCCAGAGGATGTTTCTTTGCCCCTCACCTAGTGTGCGGCTCTCTTTCTGGCTTCTGGTTATCTCTACAATTGAAACCATGTTATTGAAGAGGTTGCTAGCCATGTTCTCGCCATCGGCTGCAGATACACTATTTCAGCATCCGGACAGCCACTTGGCATTTAGGTAATGTGGGAGAAGCAGGAGAATGTTTAATGAGGTTCCTTCTTATCTACCTAAGGTAGTGAGAAGATGAATTCATGAATTCGAACACAGAATGAAAACTCAAAAAGAACACAATTTAGAATCGGCTTCATGGCTTTAAACTAGCATTATCTGCAGTGTAATGGTGATTACACGGGTAAACAAGAAGTAATTTCTAACTTGTTTCTAAAGTATATTGGTTCTATCTGAATAGAGGAAAGACTATTTTATGGAATCCAATAACAAAATGGCAGTCATTTTAAGACCTAAAATATGATTTCAGCACATGGCTCAAAGGTTGGTAAATGTGCCATTTTACATTGGCTGACACCTCTGTGCAGAGTTCCAGAACAATACCGTTCGGTCACAGCTTTGGCAGATTGCTATCACCCAGAGACCTTTTTATAAGACCAAAATCAAGCTGTGCACTGTGAAATCCACCACATTATTGGATCACGTAGATGTACCCAGTGGTCTGGAGCTTTACGAGGTAAAATCCACTTCCAAGTTTAAGTAGCTGCCACCCTGAGATAAATGGAAAAACACCAACCAGCTTCTTCCAAGCTTAGAATGACCTATTATATTGAGCAAGAAATTGCATATAAGGAATTGCCCTGTTCTCAGACTAGGCTACTCAAAAGGGAGTTGTCTGTATAACAAATTAAGGAAACAAGTTACTCTAATATCACTAGAAGTGTGGATATTCATGGATATTCTCCTTCTGTAAGACTAGACTTGCATTGCAAGAGTTCATGGATGAGAGGGGGAAGTCAATGGATAAGATATACTATCGTTTGGAAGAGATACAATTTTGGTTTATTGTAAAGATTCTGGGAGCCTAGATTATATATACTACCACTGGAATATATATTTAAATTTTTTTCTCTGAGGGAACTTAGGTAGCTAATCTGAGTTAGTACATTATTAAAAATACTATGGCTCCTTTTTAGAGCCATTGAACATTTTTTTCTAATATCTTGTTTTGCATAATCTAGGAGGTTTCTGGGGAAGAGGTCCCCATGACATGTAAGCCCATTCTCTGCTGAGAATATAATTTAAATTCTTCATAAAAATGCAAAGAGACATAAAAAGTATTTGAAAGAAATAGAGTATTAACATGAGGGATCAGACTGAAAAGCACTTCATTTGAACCATGTCATGCTATTTTATTCCTGAAACTTCTCTAAACATCATTTCCATCGTTTAATGACTCAGGTAGAATGGAAATGTCATTCCAGCTTGGTCTCCTTTTTGTTATAAAATATGATGCTAGTATTGGACGGTACTACATACTACAAAGTCTTTCAAATCACTTCTAGAAAATGAAGAGAACCCGTCACTCAACTGTAGACATTTCTAAGATAAATGATGATTCTTTGAAATTACATGTCTTACTAAAACCTGTATTTTGCCTCCAAGGCTTTTGAAAACTTAATATTCAAATCGCCATCATATAAATTTACCTCCTTCACTTATTAAAATCTTGGACGGAGGGCTGCTTACATGCAAGACCCTCTGCCTAACATGTTCAGATTATGGCTGCTCCTTGAACTCTTCTTAGCTTGAGATTATAACAACTGGTGGAGAAGAAACTTAAGGAGGACAAAAGTGGAAGGAAGATAATAAGGTGCATGAAGAAGTCTGTGTTATGCTGGTATAAGCAAATTATATTGAGTCCCCGCAGTGTAAGATCCCGTAAACAAATGGAAGCGAAATGACACAATCTCATTCATTTATTTTTGCTAACAATTTTATTAGTGTCTGAAATATTGAAATAATGAAACGCATATGGGAAGTAATTTTATCTTGTAGCAGCCACATATGCTTACAATGCATAGTTTTAACCTACTGCAAACATTAGAAACAGGTCATAGGTCCTTATAGAGGTTAAAATATTTGAGTGAAATAAAAGGATAAAACAAAAAGAATAGAATAACATATGAAAGAAACAAAAACAAGATGAGGAAATTCACAATGCCAGGAATGAAACAGCAATTTATATTTTGTTATCTGAATTATAGGAGTATTGTTTTTATTAAAAAATTTTGTTGTTGGGGCACCTGGGTGGCTCAGTCGGTTAAGCGTCCGACTTCGGCTCAGGTCACGATCTCACGGTCCGGGAGTTCGAGCCCCGCGTAGGGCTCTGTGCTGACCACTCAGAGCCTGGAGCCTGTTTCAGATTCTGTGTCTCCCTCTCTTTCTGACCCTCCCCCATTCATGCTCTGTCTCTCTCTGTCTCAAAAATAAATAAACGTTAAAAAAAATTAAAAAAAAAACTGTGTTGCATATGTTCTATCAATCTCGAGACTTCAATCAACCAGAAAAATCAAAGAATTAAATATCTTCAGAACTGGAAGAGCCTTAAGTACAATCTTATTCAAATTTCTTGCTATTTCCTATTCATATAAAGAAATTGGAATTTGGTTAACTTTCTTTTCCCAAGTAACTCACCTGAATTCAGAGATGGATTTTCTTTTTCCCAAATGAGTCTGAGATTTAGGATTCCCATGTGGAAAATAAGGCAATAAAGGAATCAATAATCAACTGATGCATGGGGCAAAGTAGTGATGAAGAATGTGATGAATTGGGCATCTGAGAATATGTCTTGCATTTTAATTACAAGTTGGCATTAATATGAATCGTAAAAGATGGGATTTTTGTCTGTATGCATGTATTTATAAATGCCCTAGGCCCTGGTATCCTAACTTGAATAATTATTGAGTATTTTTCTGGAGTTGGGAGTTTGATGTGGTTGAATGGAAATTCACTGAAATGAAACTAGATTACAATGATCATCAGGGGAGGCCCCCTTTGCCATTATATAGATGAGCCAAACACTAGAAAATAGCTCCAGTACATCTGCTTATAATGGTGTTTGGCATTTGAAACAAGATTATTTGGATCATCTGTGATATCTTAACAATGATCCAGTTCCCAGCTTGCTAATAATTCATGCATTTCAGTATAGAAAAATATAACTTGTTTATGCAGAAATAAATAATATGTAAGCTTTATTTTACTCTGAAATGAACATGGTAAATAATTCTAAGTGAGGTTCTTTTTTTTTTTTTTTTTTCTGATAATATACTCTGAAATTCCTGGGTGCATTAAGTAGAAGGACTCTACTAGGATTCAGGCTTTGCTGCAAAGTCAACATTTTATGTATGGCTATAAAACACATTATCAGAGATTGAGAGGTTCGTGCACCTTTACCTGGTCAAAGAGTTAACACCATCTACACAAAAACAACTCAGAAGCTAAGCTTTTGAAAGGAAAATTAGGACCGTTTGTAACTAACCCAGGTATAAATCCGATCTTTGACTACAATCTTAGGCAAGCACTCTTGGCTCCTAACTGAACCCACATCAGGAGTCCTCAGTTTGGTTCATGAGAGACACCCTGGGGCCCACACAGATATACTAGAAAAGGGTCTTTGGGGAAGAGATCATAGAATGACTCTGGTAAAGCAGAAATATCATTCCATTTGGGTCTCTTTCTTGTTATAAAATAGGATTATAGTATTGGATGCTACTACGTAGTACAAACTCAAACAACTTCTGAGAAATGAAGACAGCCTCTTCCTTAGCTGTAAATATTTCTTTAAAAAAATGATTATTTATTTTGAGAGAGAGAGAAAGAGAGAGAGCAAGCAGAGGAGGGGCAGAGAGAGAGAGGGGGCCAGAGGATCCAAAGTGGGCTCTGTGATGACAGCAGAGAGCCCAATGCAGGGCTCAAACTCACCAACTGTAAGATCATGACTTGAGCCACTCAGGTGCCCCACTGTAGACATTTCTATAATATCTGTATTTTTTAAAAATACTCTCCATCTGCTTTGGGTGATCCACCAGACTTGGGGACCACTAGTCTGGATGAAATTGACGTTTAACCAAAATAAAATTGAGAAGAACTGACACTCAAATATAGATATATGTTTTATGCAACAAAAATCTTTCAACTATGACGGAAGCTCAGCACATAAAGGGATCTCAGTATAAAATGGTAAATTACTTCATAATTTATTCTCCCGTGAAACGTATTGGGTTGATAAGGCTTGAGGTTTCATTTCCTAAAATATTCTATTTGAAGCAAACAAACAAAAGCAGAAACAGACCCATAAATAGAGAGATGGTTGTTAGAGGGGAGGCAGGTGGAGAAATGGGAAAAAAAGGTAGAAGACGAGTAGGAAATATGGGTTTGCAGTTACAGAAAGAATAAGTCATGGGGATAAAAGGCACAGCATAGGTAACATAGTCGATGGTACTGTAATAGTGTCGTATGCCGACGGATGGTAGTTACACTTGGGGTGAGCACAGCATAACATACAAACTTGTTGGATCACTATGTTGTACACCTGAAAGTAATGTAACATTGTGTGTCAACTATGCTTTAATTGAACAAGAGAGAGGGAGAGAGGGAGAGAGAGAGAGAGAGAGAGCCCATTTGCAACAGATCTTAATACCTGGTGAATGAATGTCTCACATCTCAATGAAGAAGAATCGCGTTAAATAAAATTAAACTTTAATTCAAGTTCTACCATTCCTCTAATTGATGGCCTTGTAAGGTGACTTGGTTTGTGTTTGCTTTGGCAATTTCAAAACTTTGACCAAGGATAAGGTAATAAGTCTTCTATCTCTGTTTTATGCCTGACTTGTTTGTATCCAGGAATTCAACAATCCAGTGACTTCGTTCCTGATTCAAGGTGACTTTGAAATGAATTCATTCAATAAACATTTGCTAACAGAGTATTTTGTGCCAGTTCTGATTTGTCTGACCAAGTAAAATTCTTTCATTATTTCAGTATCCATTAAAAGCATTACAAATCATTTATTTAAACACATATAAGAAGTAGTAGGTACCAAAATATATAATAAATGGGGTGATTCAATTATTAAGTTTGAAATACCAGTAACCCATGTTTGGCTGTTCACTCTTATTTCTGTTTAGTTCAGTCCTTTCTTGTACCTTTGTGATGGTCAAGGCACTGGTCATGGGTTAGAGGTACAAATATGGATGCCTTGTTCTGGGAGTTCACAATTTAAAGTAAAAATATCTGGGGCGCCCGAGTGGCTCAGTCGGTTGAGCATCCGATTTTGGCTCAGGTCATGATCTCACGGTTCGTGGGTTCAAGCCCTGTGCCAGGCTCTGTGCTGACAGCTCAGGGCCTGGAGCCTGCTTCGGATTCTGTGTCTCCCTCTCTCTCTGCTCCTCCCCTGCTCACACTCTGTCTCTCTTTCAAAAATAAATAAAAAAGATTTTTAAAAAATTTAAAAAAACAAAATAAAGTAAAAATATCAGTAGTCTACAGAGCTGGTATTGGGGTGCCTGGGTGATTCAGTCAATTAAGTGTCTGACTCTTGGTTTCTGCTCAGGTCATGATCTCACAGTTGGTGAGTTCAACATCTGCGTCAGTCTCCATGCTGACAACGTGAAGCCCACTTGGAATTCTCTCTCTTTGCCCCGCCCCCCCTCTCAAAATAAATAAATAAACTTTGAAAAAAAAAGGATTTAACTTGCACATTTACATATATATTGAGGTCAGAGTTTCTAGTACGTTTGCATCCTATTGACAAAACCAGCTTTTAATAACGATCTTGTATTACTTCGATAAGTAATTACCCTTGATTGAAATTCAATTTGATTAAACCCACTTTTATCATACAGCTATTGTGCTGTAGTAAGATTCACATATTGATGAATATGTTTTATTATTTCTTATTATGTTTTGCCCACATTTAATTCTTTTATGATTTCAAATATTAACTGAAGAAAAAAGATACGGTATACCTGCTTAGTTTCTCAAACTGGTTTCACTGGTTTAAAAAAAAATGTTTTTCTAGTTTAGAAAGTCCCATTCCTAATGCCATTGTCAATCTTGCTATGGCCAAATTTGCAAGAAACATCCACATTGCAGCTGGGGGATGCCCTATCTATCAAGGACCAGAACATTGCATGGCCAGCAGAAATCCAAACCCTTCCCCAATGATCAATACCAATGCTCAAGGAATTATGGTTTGAAACCCTCATGTGTCACTCTCATCGCCCCTGTCTCCACGTGTATGCATGTTCTGTGCCATGTTGCTCCAGATATGAGGCTTGATGTCATTTCATTGCAAAAAACAACAATAAATATGCATATATCACAGCGTGAAATATTTGTGAGTATGGAAAATGTTCTCAAAAACTTAAAGAGGAAGATACACAGAAATGTGTTACCTTCATATGAATTTCCTAATTTCTCACCAGAAGACTCTCTCTCCTTCAGTCTTACCCATGGGGGTACACCTTCCCTAGAGTAGCGGGATCTCATGCTCCTGGCTGCAGTGGCTGGTGGAAAGACCTACATCTAATCAGGCTTCGTAAAACTAATGGAGATTTTGACTGGAAAGACTCTTTGTTTCTGGATTTCACTCTTGGAACTCCCAGAAGCCTTCCTGTGACCACAGGAAAATAAAAACAACACAAGCAAAAAATCAAAAAATGCATCTTGCGTACCTAGTTCAAGCCCCGAGTCAAACCAATCTGTCGTCTGACTTGCAATTAAGGGAGGCAGTGAATTTTTATTTGTCCCGTAGGCGTTTTTTGCCACTTGCACTACCTGATAGACTGAAGACACATTTTCAACTACGTGACCCATTGTCTCTTATAAAACTAATAAGAAAACATATTTAAAGAATTTACAAGCAGGGAGAAATCCTTTTTTCATTTCGATCTTATTCTTCCTTAGCTAAGGTGACATAATTAGACAATATAACATATTCCAATTTTTTAAATTAAAAATTAATTTAATTAAATTATTTTTTTTTACCATAATTAAAGCCATAATTTAATTTTGTGGCCCACTGCAATGAACATCTTTGCCCAGGTTGGAGTATAGTCGTCTTTCCACGGTTTTCTTTATTTCCTCACTATATTTTGTCTTTAATTTAATATTCCCTCCGTGTCAATGTCTTTCACTAAAAACCATTTTAATGGCAAATTCTTAATTGTTCAGAATGAAATGGAATAAATCTTCTATAGTTCTCTATTACTAGTTTAAAAATCCTCCTTTAGAATTGTCTATTACAATAATATCAAAACTTTGCATTGAATAATGAACATTTTGAATTAACAAAATAACTCTGGAGTAATTTAACAGATAAATCAGATTGTTAAAACTTTCTCCAGGACATTACTCAGAATTATAGGAAATGGGACAGACAGGGCTGCAATCCAAGTCAGTCTGGAAGGAGAAAGATAGTAAGGGGGCTGACTCCAGGAATAAAAAGAGATAAAGCCATCAACTCGAGTAAAATAATCTAAGAGAATGTTTTATATATGTGTCGCAAAGGCAGATCATAAATTATAGTTTATGAAACTGTTTATTATTATTTCCAAGGGGAGAATAAGTCAATTTCACCCTCCCCCTCCCCCACACTTCTCAGATAGGGAAACAAAAAACTAAAATATCTTTAAAGCATTCAAGCCTAGAATAAATTCACTTTCTTTGACCCAGTTGATGATACCAATTTTAAAGTTGTTTTCCATTGTGTATATTCTGAAGCCTTTACCTTTTAGTCTATAGCATGGAAGGTGGTGGTGTTGCCCGTGTGCTCCGCTAATCCAGATGTTTCCTTCTACCCTGAGTTGCATGGAGATATGCCGTTGAGGTTGATATTTTTTAATGATTACTTATATTAATGAGGTGCAAGTGCCTTACACAAGGTTCTTTTTTAAGAACGAATGTCCATCCTGACATGCATTTGGAATCTGAAGCCTAGAGAATTTAAGCTGCGTTTACTTTTCTTTTTAAATTTTTTAATGTTTCTTTATTTTCGAGAGAGAGAGAGAGAGAAAGAGACAGAGCATGAGCAGGGGAGAGGCAGAGGGAGAGGGAGACACAGAATCGGAAGCAGGTTCCAGGCTTTGAGCTGTCAGCACAGAACCCAATATGGGGCTCAAACTCATGAACCATGAGATGATGACCTGATCTGAAGTTGGACGCCTAAACCAGGCGCCTCTAGGTTGCATTTATGCAAAGGCACTACTTCTTCATATCTGATCATAATGATTAAATAAGAGCACTTACAGCACATTTTTCTATTGAATACGTGAGTTACATTGCCTTAATTTGTGATTTATCAGTGGCATTACTATATTCATAAAGTTGTACAACCATCACTACTAATTCCAGAACATTTCCATCACCCCCAAAAGGAACTCTAAATCCATTAAGAGTTACTCTCCATCCACTCCTTCCATCTCCATCCAGCCTTTGGCAAACACTGATACACTTTCTGGCTCTATTAATTTGCCTTGTCCGGACATTTCAGAATGGTCCAGAATCACAAAGAGAATCATACAGTATGTGATCTTCTGGCCTAGCTCATTGAGCATAATGTTTTTAAAATTCACTTCTGCTGTGTCATAGATCGGTACGTCATTCATTTGTATGTTCGAATAATATTCTGTTGCATGGCTATATTACATTCTGTTTGTCCGTGCGTCAATTGACGGACAGTTTGTTTCCATGTTTCAGCTCTTATGAATAATGATGCAGTGAACAACTGCCCACCAATTCTTGTATGGACATATACTCCGTGGGTATAAGCCTAGAAGTGGAATTGCTGGATCATATGCTAACTCTCTATATAACTTTTGGAAAAATTACCAAGCCATTTTGCAAAGCATCTGTACCATTTACATTCCTACCAGCAGTGTCTAAAGGACCTAGAAGATCTGCACCCTCTCCAACACTTGTCATTGCCTGGATACACAATAACATCTCGTTGTGGTTTTAATTCAACTTTCCTAATGACTCCTGATGGTGAGCATTTTTTGTATGTTTGTTGGACCATTTGTATATCTCCTCTGGAGAAATATCGACTCAAATCCTTTTGTCAAAATTTAATTGTATATTTCTTTTTATTAATAAGCAGAGTATATTCTTTACATACCGAGTGCAAGTGCCTTGCCAGATATATGGTTTGTAAATTCTTTCTTTCAGCCTGGGTTGTGTTTCCTAATGATGTTCAATTTTGAAGCATAAAAGTTTTTAATTTTGAGATATCTCAATTTTGTATTTCTTTTTTTCTTTGTTTCTTTTTAAATTTGTTTAATGTTTACTTTTGACAGAGAGAGAGAGAGAGGGAGGGAGAGAATGAGCAGAGAAGGGCACAGAGAGAGGGAGCAGCAGAGGGCTGAGAGAGAGGGAGACACAGAATCCAGAACAGGCTTCAGGCTCTAAACTGTCAGCATAGAGCCTGACGTGGGACTCGAACTCACAGACCATGAAATCATGACCTGAGCAGAAGTCAGATGCTTAACCGACTGAGCCACCCAGGCATCACTTTTGTTTTGGTTTGTTTTTTTGCTTTTGCTTTTGTGTCAGTCCCTAAGAGATCATTGCCTAATCCAATGTTGTGAATATTTACACCCATGTTTTCTTTTAAGAGTTTTACAGCTTTAGCTTTCATATTTAGGCCTTCGAACCATTTTTAAATTAATTTTCGTATATGGTGTGAGATTGGATTTCAAATTCACTCTTTTGTATGCAAATATCCGGCTCTCCAGCACTATCCTACAGTTTATTCTTTCCCTTTGAGTTATTCTGGCACCTTCATCAAAACTCAGTTCATTCTTAATTTTAGTGATTTCAGTCTTCTATTTTTTCTCATGGTCAGTCTACCGAAAAGTTTGTCAATTATGTTTGTTTTCTTCAAAGAACCGATTTTGCTTTGATTGATTTTCTTTATTTTTTTCTATTTTCTGTTACATTAATTTCTCCTCTAATCTTTATCATTTCCTTAACTTTCTTGCTTTGAGTTTAGTTTGCTTATTGTTTCTTAAGGTGGAGTGTTAAGTTTTGATTTGAGGCTTTGTTTTTTTGTTGTTGTTCCTTCTTTTTTTAATATAGGTACTTTATAGCTATAAGTTTCTAAGTGCTTTAGCTGCATTCCCTATGTTCTGAGACCTTGTTTCTTCCTTTTCATTTATCTCAAAGTCTTTTCTAATGTTCCTTGTGACTTCGTTTTCTCTTGATTGATTGTGTCCTTTGATGCAGAAAAAGTATTTAAATTTCAGGGAGTCCCATTGGTCTATTTATACTTTTATTGCTTGTGCTTTTGGTATCTTCCTCAAAAAATCACGGCCACGTCTAATATCATAACATGTTTTTCCTAATTCTTTTATTGTAATTTTCGACTCCAGAATTTCTACTTGGTTCTTTTTTCTATAATTTCTTTTTACTGATGCTCTGTATTTGGTGAGACATCATTCTCATGCTTTCTTTTCATCCTTAGACATTGTTTTTAATTGTTAGAACATACTTAAAGTAGTTGATTTAAAATGTGTCCAGTTAAGTCTTACGTGGACTTCCTCTACCACATTTTCCCTGTGTATGGGCCATATTCTTTATTTGTTTATTAATGTCACATGTTTTTCATTTAAAAAATAGTTTAGTAATATAATGTAGCAAATATGGAAATCGGGTCATCCCTCGGGAGTTTTTTGTGTTACTGCTTGTTGTTGTTGGTTGTGGTGGTATTTGTTTAGTGACTGTCCTGAACTAATCCTGTAAGGCCTGTATTCTTTGTCATATGTGGTTGCTGACATTTCTGCTCAGTTAGCCATTGATCAGTTAATTATTGGTCAGGGATTTCCTTCAATGTCTTGAACCTATAAATTTCCCAGTGCGCTAAAGGGCTCTGCGTGCGTGTTTGGGCATGCCTTCAAAGCTCAGGCAGGCAATTTACAACTTTGCCTTTGTGGGTTTTTTTGTTTTTGTTTTTGTTCCAGCATGTACAGAGCCATAAGGTCAGCCCATGGGAAGCGATTAGGGCCTTTTGAGATCTTTGCTGAGCACATACACATCCTTGAACATATGTAATACGTTCTAGATTCCCAGGAATATGGTGGAGTTCTTCAAAGACCCCTATAGATATCTCCTTCCCCAGTTCTTCCTTTTATAATTTTTGACCAGCTTCTTGATTGCCCCAAGAGTTATCATTGCCTCAGACAGCTTCAACTTTAAATAATTGTTGCTGATTGTTTTCTACGAAGATAGACCCAGGATTAAAAGGCATTCATAGCAAATGAGTTCTGAGTCAGGTTATATAAAGATGAGTCCAGTAAGTGGGTGTTTCCATGGATCTGCTAGAAATGATGGATTATGGCAGGTCCTGTCTGCTCCTCCAGTGGCGGCGAGGCTGCTGGTTTACAAGGTTACGTGATTAGACAATTTTTGTATTCAAGATGACTTCAAAGCTAAAGAACAGGATGGAGATGTATTTAAATGCCACTAAACTATCTGTTCTGACTGGGATCCGTCCATTTTTCTTGAATAAATATATCCCTCGAATTTTTGCAGGCCTTTGGTTAATTCTCAGAATTGTGAAAAAGTTGATTTGGACAATTGTGCCAGTCAATATTCTCATGGTGTTTATGGTAGAGTAGTAGATTGTTGGAGGATTTCACTCTGTCATTCCTTCACTCCCACATGTTTATACAGGGTTAATAGTCTCTTATTAAATCATTTAATGTTCTTTATTGATCTGCAAATAATGAATAAGTGGGGATTCTGCCCAATGTTCTTTAAGATGGACAATACATGCACAACTTTATCGCTTGAAGGATTTCTTCCTTATGTGAAAAAGTAATAGCAATCTTTTAGGTCTGGTTCTCTTTTTAAATGAACTTTAGTGTTGGTGGCTTCAGGGTTTTCAATTCGGGGTGTCATATTCATACTGACTGAGCTAGTAGCTATTTTACATGATATAACATAAATAGTTTTGGGAATAAATAATAAATCTGTGTATACTCTGGCAAGGGGAAAGACACTCTGAGCATGTCTCTAGGAAATTTTCATGAGATGAGCTGAAACAGATTTTTGATAGCCCTTTTTATTGATTTTATTTAAATTGCAAGCGTTTTGAATTTCCTTCCAGATACAATTGCCATAAAACATAGATAGATAATCTTTTTTTTTATAACCTTAAAGGGGGAAAGTCATGCACAATTACATAATCAAAGGTTTAAAATCAAATAAATTCTTAAGTACAAATCGTTCATTTTATGCATATTATGTAAATAATTAGAATTCACTAAGGCAAAAAAAAAAAAAGAAATCCTTTTGTCTGCTGTCTATACCCATTCGCTGAATTTAAAATGCTAATTTCTATTGGATGTTCTTTGAAAATGATGTACATTGAACATAATACTCATTATTTAAGCAGATTTCAATGAATGTTGGAAAAAGGGAGGAAGTAAAGATTTTGTGCAGTTGAATGAGCTTTCAATTTGACTTTCCAAAGAGCTTTTTATTTACAAATAAAACACTTTATTGCTTATGTTGTAACCACATGTCCAAAGTGGATGAAAAGCTCTCAGAAGAATTGCTAACGTTACTAATGTTAAAACACACTCATCAGGGTTCATAAAGTAGTTTCTACCACTATAGAAAATGACTTTCTATAACATTAACATCATAAAGAAAAGTTTATTTTAAGGAAACTTCAGAGAAATAACAATTTATAGGATTCTGGATGTGACTGACATCCAGACTCTTTTTTTTGCAATTTTTTTTAACATTTATTCATTTTTGAGAGTGAGAGAGACAGAGTGTAAGTGGGGGAGGGGTAGAGAGAGAGGGAGACACAGAATCTGAAGCAGTCTCCGGGCTCTGAGCTGGCAGCACAGAGCCCGACGCGGGGCTCGAATTCACAGACCGTAAGATCATGACCTGAGCTGAAGTCAGACGCTCAACCTACTGAGCCACCCAGGCACCCCAGACATCCAGACTCTTAAGGTAACTCTAACAACCCTCACCGTTCTCAATACTGAAGGATTTGTAAGTACTAACAGCTCCTTAAATATGCTGCTATTTAAATATGATGCTTTTTTTTCATTGTTCATGAACTTTTTACAAAAAAATATAATGTTAGAGCCTAAACTGTACAATAACCAAGTCCTTCTGTGCGTTCTAGAATTGGATCCACTTATGAAGAGTCCACTGTAAATCAAAAGTAAAGTGAATTCCATTCTTGCTAGAGAAAAATATGTGTGATATTCTATGTTTTAAGTAACTGCTATGTTAAAAGAAACAAAGAGGTTATGATGTGAGAATAAGAGCTTACAGACATCAGCCTAGCAGCACAGGAATCTTGAAGTCCTGGATTCTGCCCTCACCTAAAAGGATGCCTTGGGCAAAGTGTTCAACCTTCTGCATACAGTTTTCCCATCTGTAAAATGATAATGTTATTATCCACATTTCAGGGTGCCAGCAAAATAGGTCAACATGTAATAGCCGATTCTTTCTTTAAAAGCAGAAACAGTTATTATGGAGTAGAAGACTGAATTCGTTGGGGCTATCCAAGGTGAATGCTAACTCCTTGGCCTCAGATGTCCAACAGGAAGCCAGAGGGTTTTTTTTGTTTTGTTTTGTTTTGTTTTTCAAGGAGAGATGAGTGGAAAATTCACGAAGTGTTTCTGAAAATAGTGTCGGGAATGATTGACCTCTTCCTCTCCATTCAAGGCACAAGTTTCAGGGGACCTGTGCTGTATCGGAGGGGTTTGCACGTGGGTTCAATCAGTCAATCAGTGTAGTACATCACCTTTAAGGGAAACTTGAGGAAACTGGCCCTAACTGCCAAGTATGTGGCATGCATGAGCCCCAGCCCGCAGAAGAATGTGACGGCTCGCGACCTCCACCCACCTTCTTACCCACAGCCTCTGGAAAAAGGTTGGTGAGGAGATCCTACATGCTGACATGCGTGTCGCCCACAAACGGAATGAGTCTTTTGCGTAACTGAAGAACATAGTGTTACGCCACAGTTAAGATCCCTGGCTCAGTTAGAATTCCAGATCCCCCGCTTACTAGCTATATGATTTTGGCCGAGACTCAGTTTTCTTATATATACAATAGAATATCTGCAAGCAATCCAAAAGGATTATTAATAATATATGTGCAGGAAATACTTTCCTCTAAAATATATCATAAAAATTTGGTAAGATAGTTGAAGAGGCCGTCCAATTATTTGTCTGCTGTAAACGTGTCTGATTCTTGAAGGTTTCTGGTTATAACCCACGTGTCCTCACAAACTCTTGTATCACGTATGTAAGGTGCAAAGTTCTTGAAGTGGAAATCCCTAAACCATGTCCAATAAGTAACATTTAGGAAGAACCTGAAGTCTGAACCCAAATAGCACCTTTAGAAAGACATGAACGCAATCATGACTTATTGCAAGTGGGGTGTCTACAGTCATAGTCCCACTCAAAGAAGCTGCTGCAGCACAAGGGAAGCTAGGAAACGGGGTGGCTGAGAATTAGTTTGAAGACGTCAGGCTTTTAGTGAGTGATAGCCAAAGCTGGTTTCAGGAGATTATCTTAGTGTTGGTTTTATCATCAGAGTAATATCTGCCCCCGTTAAGAAACAGGCTGGACGAGGGGCACCTGGGTGGCTCAGTGGGTTAAGCAACTGACTTCAGCTCAGGTCATGATCTCACTGTGACTGCAAGCCCAGCGTTGAGCTCTGTACTGACAGCTTAGATCCTGGAGCCTGCTTCCAGTTCTGTGTCTCCCTCTGTCCCCGCCCCTCCCCCACTCACACTCTGTTTCTCTTTCAAAAATAAGTAAACATTAAAAAAATTTTAAAAAAAGAAGAAATAGGCTGGGTGATATTCAGCATTTGTATTACTACATTAGAGCATTAGAGTCCGGGTGTTCTTTTGTTGAAGTATTTTGGCGAAGATTTGAAAGAAAGACCCCAAATAAGGGGCATTTGAATGAATTAGTCATGAACTGACAAAGATGTCTCAAAACTGCAAGTTGATCAGTTATAACAAACATAAGGCAAATCTAGTGGGAAGAGTTCTTTAAAATGCTTTCTTGGGGCACCTGGGTGGCTCAGTCGGTTCAGCGGCCAGCTTTGGCTCAGGTCATGATCTCACAGCTCCTGAGTTCAAGCTCCAGGTCAGGCTCTGTGCTGACAGCTCAGAGCCTGGAGCCTGCTTCCGATTCTGTGTCTCCCTCTCTCTCTGACCCTCCCCCATTCATGCTCTGTCTCTCTCTGTCTCAAAAATAAATAAAGGTTAAAAAAAATTTAAAAAAAATGCTTTCTTGCAGTGCCTGGATGGCTCAGTCAGTTAAGCAATGGACTCTTTTTTTTTTTTTTTTAATGTTTTATTTGTTTTGGAGAGAGAGTACTAGCAGGGAAAGGGCAGAGAAACAGGAAGACACAGAATCTGAAGCAAGCTCCAGGCTCTGAGCTGTCAGCACAGAGTCCAACGCCGGGCTTGAACGCATGAGATCGTGACCTGACCCAAAGTCGCATGCTTAACCAACTGTACCACCCAGACACCCCAAGCAATGGACTCTTGATTTCGGCTCAGGTCATGATCTCATGGTTGGTGAGACTGAGCTCAGCTACTGGCTCTGTGCTGTCAGAGCAGAGCCTGCCTGGGACTCTCTCTCACCCTCTCTCTCTGCCCTTCTCTGCTTGCATGCATGCTCTCTCTCTCTCTCTCTCTCTGTTTCTCAAAATAAATAAATAAACTTAATAAAATAAAATATGCTCTTCATTGTGCTTAAGGCAGAGTAACTAGTGTTGAGCAGTGATATTAAGAGATTCTCAGGAATAATGAACTGAGATTTATCACTTTTTTCTTTTTTTTTTTTTTTTTAATGTTTTTTTTTTTTTATTTATTTTTGGGACAGAGAGAGACAGAGCATGAACGGGGGAGGGGCAGAGAGAGAGGGAGACACAGAATCGGAAACAGGCTCCAGGCTCCGAGCCATCAGCCCAGAGCCTGACGCGGGGCTCGAACTCACGGACCGCGAGATCGTGACCTGGCTGAAGTCGGACGCTTAACCGACTGCGCCACCCAGGCGCCCCTATCACTTTTTTCAAAGACAGTACAGGAACAGAAAGTGTATTAGGGATTGATCAGAGCTCTTATTTGATGATCCAGTTTATATATCTATATATCCAGTTTATATATCTATATATCTATATATCTGTATCTATATATCCAGTTTATATATCTATATATCTATATCCATATCTATATCTATATATATACACATATGTATGTTTTTGTGCCTCAGATTTCTCACCTGTGACGTAAGGATGGGATTGCCAGATAAAATTGAGGATGCCCAGTTAAATTTGAATTTCTGATAAACAATGACTAATTTTATTCATATGTCCCATTCAATATTTGGAACATACATATAATAAAATTTGTTCATCGCTTATCTGAAATTCAAATTTAACTGGGCATGCTTTCTTTTTATTTGCTAAACCTGCCAACCAAAATTTGGATAATAATGAGTTGTGAAGATTAAAAGAATTAATACATATTAAGCACTTAGAACTGTCTCCAACACAAAGGAAGTGCTCAATTAATGTTAGCTTTTGATAAAATGACTACTATTATCACCCTCATGTGAATATAAGAGATTTTTTTATGAATTGAAAGCTACTATCTTTTCCCATGTACAAATATTTGGCTCTTCATATATCCAGAAGCCATCATCACTCCATGCAATTAATTTTTTAACCTGAATCCATGCTATTTGAGCCTTATGTTCTTGCATGGATAGCACCATGATGTTAATCTTGCTTATAGCTTTGGTTTGCCAAATTAATCTTTTAGGAATTGATTGTTCCTAGTTAGAGTATCTATTCCCCAATTTGGTTATCTGTCCATTAGTGAAAAATAGAAGAATGATATCTGGCTTTGTATGAATGTCAATTGGCTGGTCTCTTTCCAGGTACTGATGGATGAAATAAAACTGCTTCAATTAAAGATATATTTCATGTATTTTCTAATAAGAGAAATGGAAAAGGCTAATAATTTGAACTATTAGTCTGTGCATATCATACTTCATGTCCCCAATTTCTTTTTACTCGGTCATAATTTCTGTTCTATTTTAGCCCAAGAGACACAAGGCCTTGGTTTTCTCTAAGGAAATCTTATTCAAGAAAAATTATCACAACTATCAAACACTTGTGTTTACTTGGGCCACATTCAAGTGTAAGTACAATTTAAAGAATACATAATCTAGGAGCGCCTGGGTGGCTCAGTCGGTTAAGCGTCCAACTTCAGCTCAGGTCATGATCTCACAGTCTGTGAGTTCAAGCCCCACATCAGGCTCTGTGCTGACAGCTCAGAGCCTGGAGCCTGCTTCAGATTGTGTCTCCCTCTCTCTCTGCCTCTCCCCTGCTCATGTTCTGTCTCTCTGTCTCAAAAATAAATAAAAACATTAAAAAAAATTTAAAGAATACATAATCTAATTCTATTACCATCACCCAAGCTAGAAAAGATCTTTTAAGCTGAAAGAAAGAAAGAAAGAAAGAAAGAAAGAAAGAAAGAAAGAAAGAAAGAAAGATGTAGAGGGGAATAAAGAGTGTTAGCTTTTGGTGAAGTTACAGTCTCCTTTCCTAGGAGGAGGAATAGAACCCCAGAGAAATTTAGGTACTAAGAATGTAAGACTATGACCCATCTTTGTCTGACTGACTTGGGAATTGGCAGTCTTCTCAGAGTTCTTCAGCCCACCATGACATTGATGTGTGGAATATAGATGACAGCATGCTGATCCTAGGAATGTGGCTTGGGATAGCCCAAAGTCAAGTTCTCATACATGTTGTAGGGGCATAAATTGTCACCCATGTCATCTCATGTAGTCAGAGTGTTGCAGACCCCAGGACGCAAAGAGCCAGCAGAGTCAGAGGGATCTTTCCTAGTGGATAGAGTAAAAGCCATATAACCAGAGACCAAGTGACAAAGTAAATATTTCTGCAAATACGGTCATGGAATTGTTCAGGCCAATATCAGATGCAAACCCTGAGGACAGGAAGCTATGAATCCCTCCCAACGTCCAATTTAATGCTCCTCTGATGAGAAATGATGGAGAAGAGTAGCCTACATTGCTTGAGTTTTCTTCCTAAATCAAGAGAAAACACCGATACGTTTTTATCCGGGTGGCTGCTTCCATCCTGGAGGGAGTGGGGTGGTGGTAAGAATTTAAGATGGAGAGGAAATTTATTCATTATAGACAAAGTTGCATTTATCATTCTTTATCCAAAACTCCCATGGTGTATAAGGCTTGAAGATTTATATCTGCCTTTAATAATTATAAAACCAGTCTAAATGCAGCTTATACTGAACATGTACATAACAAATTTATGAAATGGTTTAAATAAATACCCATTAGATATATGAAAACATTCATACAGACGTTAAGAAGAACAATGTGCCAAGCACAGTACTAGGTGCTTTACAAATGTATTTATTTTGCTCTTGACCATGTCTTAAGAGATTTGCAACTTTACCAATATTAAACCTGAGCCTCAAAGAGACTGAGTAAGTTGTCCAAGTCCCATACAACTTGTAAGTGACAAAGTTTGGGTTTAAATGAGAGCCATTTACTTCAAGATAGAAACGCCTATGGGATATCAGAACACAGTGTCTCCCTGTTAAACATCATTTGTTATCAGTCACTGCTCAACTTAATCTGAGACAGCCTGACTGAAATTAATAGGGATTTTCTCTCTTTCATTTGTATTTCAAGAATATGGAGGCCTTGGTCAAAGCCAAATTTCCAGAGGTAGATTCTGCCCACTTGAGTGGCTTTGAAAGTAGAAAACGTTGCATCAACAGTTCTCAACTGCAAACTGAACATGCAGAGTGTAGAAATATGTGTTTTATTCCTTCCTGAGGAAAGAAGAAAAATCTACTGGATTTTTGACAAAAACCCTGGGTTAGTAAAAACATCAAGATAGAATGCCTCAGAATGTGTCACTTCAACTCTTGAACACGTATGTTTCTCTCCAAAAAATACAGATACTGAGAGTACATTTGAAACTGGACTTAAAAGCAGACCATGGAGTCCTCTTAACGTCAAGTTCAGGAGATGCTGTTTGGGGTATTCTTGTTTTAACTCGGTCCTGATCAAATGGTGTTCCTTCAGGTAGTATTCATAGTTCTTGTAAGTCTTGTTTCTTAATCCTGGGCCGTTGCTCTAGAAATTGGCAAAAAAGTGCAATGATTTCTGGCACATACTAAATTATCTTCACTACTTGTGTATACTGAGGATTCCCTCCCCCTCCCCCCCAATTTTTTCCATGATTTCATGGACAGAGTAAATAGAAAACTTTGAAGCGAGTGTCTCTGGCACTTTAACTCACTCCATCATGTTTTTTCTGGAAGTTTCTCGGTAATTAATACATAATCTATGTTGCTCATTTTGCTGTGAGTGCATTTCCTTAGTTATCCTACGAGAATAGACTTTTTTTTTTTTTTTTAATGACCACCTGGAGAACACTATTTCAGACTCACTGCTACCCAGGAAAATAAAAAGCTGTCTACAGAATTGAGAGAAAAGACTCTCCGGGGCTATTATTTCAATATTAAGCATAGTTTGACAAAAACAGATTAAATTAAACTGTTCATATTATAGTAGAAGCTTCTTTCCTGCTACTGAGGTTGAGGAATGGACTGGTGTAAATATCTTGATGAAATATTCACAAAATGTCAATTTTATTGTGGAGAAAAATTGCTTGTAATAAATTTAAATAATACTGTAATCAATGCTTTACACATTGCCTTTAAGACATTTTAAAAAATAACTTCTTTTGGTGCCATACCATACTGATCCAAGAAATCTCTAGCATTTTGTAAATCTTAGATGCAATAAATGGATTTTTCACCTTAAAAATATGAGGGTGAGGAGAGTCTTTGAAGTCCGATAACATCTTCTAGTGACCATCTGTGGGGAAGACACTCTTCTAGCAACTTTAGAAACGTCTGGTCTTGTCAGTTCAGTGGGTTCCATGGCAATGCCCTTAAGTACAAGAAATTTGTTTCTCTTTTGGCTGTTTCTAATGGCTGAAGCCACATTCATGCCATCCATGAATAGCATTCTTCTAGAGAGGTTTCATCTGTTTTCCTGAAGAGAATAATTTAAAATATCACTGATCTTTCCTTTGTTCATATTCGCGTATTTTAAGAATTCTTGAGGAATTATAAAATTTTACCCAAAACAGCAGAGTGTGTCAAAACACTCATACAGTATTTTTTTTGTAATAATACAATTTTCATAACTAGAATATTATTTCTGGGGTGAACAATTTAAACAATTTATGTTTACAATTTAATTGTATGTTACAATTTAAACGATTTAATTGAATCCCATCCTAACCACAGCCTTGACATTCTTGGTCAATAAAAAAAGAGAATTTCTGTCAATAAACTTATGGTCTTTATATTTCACTGCATTGTTATCGTTGTTGTTGTTTTTCCAGAAGCTTAGACAAAAGTTTTAAAATCTATAAGAAAAGGTTTTCTAAGAAACCATTTATCTTAAGTCCAGGATGGAAACACGGGGAGAGTTTTGACATTTTGAATCTGGTTCAAGGAACTGGCAATGTGAAAACACATGAAAAAGCAAAGAACAGTTTAAAGAAAAGGTTACTATAGTCTTTTGCAGTAATCCTAAAGATATATAGTTCATATTGTGCCAGATTTAGATAAAATTACTTTGGAGAAAAACGTTCTTATTCTACTTAAACTAGCTTTCCTCTCCTCATCAATTAGATAATATATTAAACACTAGTGATAGAAAGACATCTGAAAGCACTGTCATTTTAGCATAATCCTGATTAATGTCTATAAAGTTCTACAGGCTGCATTAGAAAAACTCCATATTACGGGGAAAACTTAGCTTCATGTGAATAGCACAGGAAGAAATATGTTCAAAACACTGACCTGAGGACTCTCAATGATGCCACCCAGTGCTTTCTAAATCATCAAAGACTGTTTAAGAATCGTAATCTGTAGTTTTTACCAGTAAGTTCATAGCACGTTAGTCCCTTGGCTAATTAGTAATATAGGGATGGCCTGTACTAAAACATTATTGGAACGGTATCTTTTATTTTCTATTAACAGACCAGTCATTATATTGTACTACAAGTTCAGAAGTTGGAGTATAAACATAAACAGACATAAGGGCAGTATTTGACATCCTGGACTTTTCTCTTATGGAACCAGAAACGATGAATGCAGAAAATCACTATGAGGATAGAACTTAATGAAAAGCCTAGGGAATTAAATATTAAGTTTCTGGAACATCTGAGTGGTTTTAAGTTTGTTTGTTTTTTTTTTTTAACCAGGTGTTAACATCTCCAGGATGTGCCAGAAATGTTCAATGATGTCTAAGGTGGCTCGACTAGCTCTCTTGCGGTTACGGTAAGATCTTGATGGAATGTTCATATGATACAGCAGCCGGCAAAACATAAGCCATTTCAAAGACAGCAAAAGCTGTGACTCCAACTTGAACTTCCCAGGCTAAGTTACATCGAAATATACTTATAACAAAGAGAAATTATGAGGGATTTAATGCAGAGGTGGGGCATACCTCATCTTTTAGTGGTGTCCTCCCTCAGAGGCTCACAACTTTAAGGTAAAAAATGAAAATTGAAGGAGAAAAAAATTTCCCCTTTTATACATGTAATTAATTTTGACAAATACATATTGCTTACATTTATCACTTAAGAAACTGTAATCATTCAGTCTCTTGGGTCACACTTCTACATGAGTATACACATTTCGGCAGGTGCTTCCTTGAAAGGTGGGTAACTCTTTATCGGGGTAGCAAATGAAGAGGACAAATCCAATTAACCCACGTGGATTATTAAAATACAAATTTTACTAAGGCTAACTGGAGATTTGTAACTTGATCAACATAAGCGTGTGCAGTAACAGTAGCAATAGTAGACCTATTATGTGCAAGCCATTGTCCTTGATATTTGAAGTATGTGGGCATGTTTATAAAAAAAATCATTGTCCACAAAGACTTTAATCTAGGCTGCTCTGTCAGTCAGCTTGGGCTACCTTAACAAAACACGATAGTGTGGGTAACTTAAAAGACACTTATTTATTTTCTCATTGCTCTGGAGTCTACATCGGGATGCTAGTATGGTCAGGTTCCAGTAAGAGCCCTCTTCCTGGCTTACAGATAGAGATCTCGTCTCTCCATCTTGTGGAGGCAGTGTGCTCCCTGGTATTTCTTCTTAAAAGGACATTAATCCTGTAGGATCAGAACCCTACTCTTAGGATTTCATTTAACCTTAACTAATTCTCTAATTGCCCTATTTGCAAATATAGTCATTTTGGGGGTTGGAGCTTCAACATAAGAATTGGGGGAGGACACAAACGCTCACTTCGCGAAAACGATCGTACTTTCTCCCTATAACAATCAGAGAGAAAAAAAGATAAGGATAAAAGAAGAAAAGAAAAGAATACAAAAAAATAGTATGAGGAAAAATTAATAAATTGCTATGGATGTGTAGTTGAAAGACTGCTTCTAAAAATAGTCCATCAAGAACACAGCACGATATATCGAAGACGCATACAGTGACCGTATGATTTATTTTTCAAGTTGGGTCCCTTTTAGGATTTAGAGGGGCTCTACCACTCATTGCAGAATTGGTAAAGCGCAAAGGCAGCGGGCTCACGGCGTGGGTCTACCAGTTGTATGAATTCGTGCAGTCTTATTGGAGAACAGCGAGCGAAAGAAGAACAAGGCAGGGAGGATTTCTTCACATGGAAAGAAATCAGTCGAAGTTTAGACTCGGATTGCAAGCAAATGGAAACCATGCAAAGCTTCTGGAGGCAGGAGTGCCATGAGCCGAGGTGGGCTTCATTATGACCGATGGGAAAGCTGTGTGAGTGAACTGTGTGGGCAGAATTTAATAAAAGCAGTGGCTGCAGAAACAAGTTAAGGGGATAAGCAGGTAGAGGTGACAGAACACAGGGAGGAAGCATAGCCCTGAGGTCCACGGGTAGCTGATGGCCTATCTGGCCACTGTTCTCTCCTTACACATTCTTTCTCCAGCTTCTAATTTAAAAAAATGTTTAATGTGCCTTTGTTTTTGAGAGAGAGAGAGAAAGCACGAGCAGGGGAGGGGCAGAGGGAGAGGGAGACAGAGGATCCAAAGCGGGCCAAACACTGACCGCAGCCAGCCCCAGGTGAGGCTCGAACTCACAGATCGTGAGATCGTGACCTGAGCCGAAGTCGGAGGCTCAACCGACCGAGCCACCCAGGCGGCCCTCCTTACACAATTTTTGTTCTTCGCTCCATTCTTGGACTTGGCAGTAAATATTCAAAACCTGCTCTTTACCGCGTGGAAGCAGGTTGTAAGTTCCAGACATCATGAAATGCTGCTACTCAGTTGAAAAAGTTCTGGGGTGAGCAGTCAGCTCAGGTGACCTCTCAAAGGTAATATTTTCTTATGCCACTAAAGCAGAGCTCGTGTGTAAAAGGAGTAATATATTAAACACTGTTCTGCTTGAGGGATCTTCCAAAAGTCTCCAGGTACCTCCTAGCTGAGATCTCTTCATCCTTCAAAATAAAAGTAAAAGGCAAAGCAGTCTGGGAATTTAAATGTTTCCAAGATTTCTTACATTGCCCTTTCAGAGTACAGTTTTGTAGGTTTTAGATAAGAAAAAGTGAAAAGATATTGTGTTATAAACCTTATGCCGCATATTAAAAATATCCTTAATGTGAATAGAAAAACAAGTTACTATTCTCCGTTCTTCTACCTCTACTCCTACTCTGAGCCACTGGGGGAAAATCTATTTTAGAACTGATCAGTTTGTCTGAACAATATTTAGATGTTTGCCTAAATAGTTAGAAGGGAAGGAAAACTGTATCATCGATCATTTTTGTTCATTCATCAGATCAAAGTGTGATCGTTTGTTGTTTATGGGCAGCTTCGAAACGTTTGTCTTCAGATTTCTCTTGCTTTTCATGGACAAGGATGTGGTAGATTTTTCTTTGTTTTTTTCTTGCCACATGGCAAAGAGGTGTTTAGGAACGATTTTCTGGCAAGTTAAGTTTATCCACAGACCTGCAGGCAGAAACCTCTTCTTCAAGTAAAAACTGCGATACCAGGCCTCATATAGATTTTACAAAGACTTAGTATTCAGTTGTTATAGTCACACGCCTCAGAACAACTTGTGGAAACATCAATTTAATTATAACAATTTATGACAGCCATTTACTTCTGAATCTTTTGTTAGGCACAGGTCATACTCAGGAGTAATTAATTCTCGGCCTGATGAGGGAAATAAGTATGGAATAAGTATGTCTCTTTGTCCTGGGCAATGAATGCAGTTTTCAGGTAGTGCAAATGGGAAACAGGGAGAGAAAATAACACGAGCCTACATAAAGAAATCACAAAGACCTTGAAATAAGTAACTGAGCATTTGAGACAATCTCAGATCTCGCAGTGAGATGAAATGCGTACATTGGGAATATTCTGGGGAGTTCTGAAACCATTTTGACTTTAATCAGAAAGCCGTTGATTCCTTTGAAGAATATGCTCATGGCAAGCAAGATACTGGAAAGCCAGAGGAATTAGAAAGTGATACAATGGAACAAAAGCGAAGCTGAAAAACACAAGGTTGGTATGTGGCCCAAATATAATTTCAAAATATTATTTCAGAGAACCTCATGTTAAAGAAGCTTAAAATAATTAAAATTTGTAAGAATGTGAATTTCACAGAATATAGGCTGCCGTCTGCAGGATGCAGACAACTAAGAAGAAAAATAAGAGGCTGCAGAATGGGGACATATGATCCATCAAGCCAAAGTTCAGAGGTCAAGACCAAGTCAGGTGGGCCAAGTGGTGGTGAGAGACTTAGGGATACCTTCCTTTGAGGGAATAAGATGTTTCATTCCCCCTGTCAGTCTTGAGTTTGGTACCTCGCGAGAGAAAGGGAATGATGACAAGAGGAATGCCATAGAAAAATAATATGTGCTCCACTTCTTGAGCTCCTGAGGCAGGGCACCATCATAAGGGATGTGATTATTTGATGAGATATGGAGGAAGACTCACCAAATGGGCCTGAGGTAAGAGACCTACACTGTAGGAGTGCGAAGTTAAATTCCAAGAAAATAGCAAGGGAATCTTTTCCAGCAATCACGAAGACCTACCATTCATGTTATACTTGCTTCATAAAGACTTACTTGGGGGTGGGAAGTAGGAAGAGTTCTTATTTTTCCAGTGTCCCCACCCATTTCAATTTTATGATATGTTGTTTTCACTGCGGTCAGGAAAGAGAGTGGTTTATGAGTAGGCTGTTGAAGAGCAAGAATGACACCACCAGATCCTGTCGGTGCTGCCCATAGGTGATTCAAAGAGACACTCAGCGAAATAGGAGGGCTTGAAGTCATACTGCACAGCCAAGTCATGGGTCTTCCAGCATCCTTGTATATGAGCGCCCCCTGCCATGTTCGCTCTGGTGCAGATTCACAGGATCCCCCTCCTGAGAAGCTGGTTCAAGAGAAAGGGGTAAGACTGGCTTGAATCTGCTCTTTTCCCAAGTACCCATTTTTTGGCTGATGTGGTTATTTCCCCAGTCCAATTTTGAAAAATTCTCGGAAAAATTAGCGAGAGGTGAAGCAGTGGAAAGAACGCGCACAAAATCCTTTGGAAATAAGAAAGCATTCAGAGTCAATTCCTAAATGCAACCCGTGGGGTTCTAACATGGTCCCAGAATGTTATACAAGGTGAACAGGGAGACTCTCAGAGCAATGATTTACTGAAAGGCTCAAGATACTTACATTCACATTTTAAAAAATGCATCTCCAGAAATTAAAGTTATCTATAGCTCATTTCAAACACGGGGATTGGCAAGAGCCTCTCTTGCTTCCTAATGCAAAAGTAATGCTTGAGTAGACCATTGCATGTTAAAACAGAAGCTGAGAAGCAAAACCAAGAAAAGGGCCATTTACTTGGGTTGTATATAATGGAAAACACTCTGTTCCAATACTAGATGATTGATGCCGGTAATGAATTATACAAGGAAGGAGCATGAAATTATTTTTCAACTGATTTCAATTATTTTACACTTACCAATTAAACTAAATTAGAGTAAGTCAAGAGATACTCAACTGTAATGTATTTTTCCCCAACAACACTGCTTCCATATTCATGTTTGGGATCCGCAGGTTTTCAGTCATGGACAATAGGCATCAAACTCATGTAGGGGGATTGTTCAAAGTGCAGATTCCTGCACCCGACCTCACATCGACTGAACTGGAATCTTAAGGGCTGGAGTATGAATGTCTGCCTTTTAAACAAGCTCCTTAGGACACTGGGATGCACCTAGAGTTTGGATTTACTTCTTTTTGAAACTTCCCAACCCTTGTTTTCATCATATGCCAGGAAGAACAAAGCTGGTTAAACTCCACAAATTCCTTGAACTAGGTCAATGATGCCCAGGTGAGAATTTTATTGCAGGTCGAAAAAAAAGAGGCAAGAGTTGAGGAAAAGATTAGCCTATGGCATGATGGAGAAGAAAAGAAAGAAAGCTCGCAACGACCTCAAAGGGAGCAATATATTTTAGGAGCAATCATTTTCCCTGAGATGGACCCTGGTCCCAGAAGGACTGGGGGATGCAGTGTTACTTTGATTTTACTGGGTTCAGGTTTGTGGACATCACCCTCTCTATCAGGGTTTAAGCCTAGAAGCCCTGAGATTAAGAAGCTTCAGGTTGTTACCATCATTTCGCTAGTCACTTTAGGTGTTTTGTGGTCTTACATTATATTGTACATCATTTGCTTATTTAATTATGGTGCATTACTAGAGGTGGTCAAATTAAAATAAGTTCTATTTCTCTCTCCTCTCTTTCTCTTTCCCTTTGCTTTCATCAACACACATTACTAAAAAGCCACAAAGAGCCTTTTTCTTATTCCAGAAAGAGGCCTGAACTTTGAGGCAGAAAACTTCGGTTACAAAGTCTACTTTTTCTATTTTGTGTTAATAGCCACAATACATCGAACTCTTAAATCGTACCAGGAACTACAAATCAGTCCTGAAAGAAAACTATTATTTCAATTTAAAAATAAGGGAACTTAGCCCCCAAGAGTTTCAAAGAAAAAAAATGTCTAAAATCATACTGCTAGTAAATGTCAGGCTGAAATTTAGAACCATACCTGTTTAAACCCAAATGTCACCGATTATGCTAATATTCTGGGGGGACGTGGATAAATTATTTAGGTTCCTGGAATGTTATTTTTCGCACCTATAAACTTATGAGGCAGGACCTGCGATGATACATTAAAAGATTTTCAGCTGGTGTGGAATCCTCAATCCTGCTATCTATGTTTATAGCTTCCAAAATCTAATGATATATATGTCAATATTCTTCCCAATATATAATTATACATGATGATTTTGATCTGTAATAAATAATATAATCTTGTCTCTTCCTCTGTAATTACAAATTTCAAAATAAAACCATGTGTCACCCTTTAGGACAGGTGATTTTCAGTTCCCACTTCAGAAAACACGCCTGTGCCCACACAGACCCCCTCTTGCACATCCTAGAGGTCTAAAACACACACTGAAAACAGCCAACTTGGATAAAGAAGAACTAAGTTGGAGAACTTACTCCACCTGACTCTGAGTCTAGTTCTAAAGCTGCAGTGACAAGGACATTATGATACCAACATAGGAACATAGAGAAGTAGAACAATGTAGCAGAATGGAGTCCAGAAATGAACTTAATGCAAATGTAGTCAATTGATTTTGACAAATGTATGAAGATAATTCAATAGAAAAGAATGATTTTTCAAAAAATGGTGCTTGAAACAATCAGAGAGTCTCATGCAAAAGAAGGAGAAGAAAAAGGAGAGAAAGAAGGAGGAAAAAAGAAAAAGGAAAAAAATGATCTATAAATCATACCACATATGAAAATTCACTTTAAATTTATCATAGACCTACATTCAAATCCTGAACACACAAAATTTCTAAAAAGAAACATGAGGGAAAATATTTTTTAACGTTATCTTGAGAAATATGTCTTTTTTTTTGGGGGGGGGAGGGAAAAGTTTTCTTAAATACAACACCAAAAGCACAACCCATTAAAGAAAAAATAAATAAATTACACTCCCTCAAAACTAAGAATTTCTGTCTTTGAAAGATACTGATTGGAGAATGAAAAGACAAAACACAAACCACAAGAAAGTGTTTGCAGATCATATATCTGATTAAAGATTAACATTCAAATATATTTTTAAAAAGCAACCTCAAACTCAATTATAAGAAACCAATCAACCCAACTTTAAAAATGGGAAAAATTTTTTAAAAATGAGCAAAAGAATTGAACAGACATTTCTTTAGAGAAAATACAGTGAATGGCAAATAAGCACATGAAAAGGTTCTCAGCACTATGGGAAATGCAAATTAAAACCACAATGAGTTACAGCATGGTGACTAGAGTTATTAATACTGTATTGTATACTTGAAATTTGCCAAGAGAGTAGATCCTAACTGTTCTCACAACACACAAAATCATCACATTTTTAAATCATCACATTGTACACCTTAAAAAAAAAGAAGTGTGCCATGGATATAAGTAATAAAATATCATAAAAACTTCTGGGGAAAAGCCACAATGGGTCTGTTAGATTGATTAAAATTGAGATGTCTGACCACACCAAGTGTTGACTTCGCTCTTGACCAAGGATGTTGATAAGGATGAGGAGAAACGAGAACCCCCATCCACTGCTGGTGAGAATGTAAAATGGTACCGTGATTCTGGAAAACAGTGTGAGAGTTCCTTACATGTTAAACAAGCATATTCCTCACCCATTCAATCTGGAGTATTTACCCTGGAGAAATGAAAGCAAAAGCTCATAAAAGCTGACTTTTGATGGCAGGTTTATCTGTAATAAAATTGGAAACAACCCTGATGTTCATCCACAGGATGGACAAATGAATTATTGTATATTAATTCAATGAAATACTAATTAGCAAAATAAATAAATGACCTATTGCTACAACAACATGGAGATCTCTGAAAATAATTATGCCGTGGAAAAGAAAGCAAACAAAAATGAATATGCATTATATGATTCCATTTATATAAAATTTTAGAAGATGCAAACTAATCTCCAGTGCCAGACATAAGATCAGTGGTTACATGGGCATGAGAGGAGTGGCAGGGAAGCTGGATTCTAGAGGAGTACAAGAATGCTTTTGGGGGTGATGATTAACTTGATCGTGGGGATGGTTTCATGGCACATGCGTGCATATGCATCACATATGCATATCATATATTGATGCATATGCATGATATATACATAGAAAAACTACCAAATTGCATATTAAAATACATTCAAGTTGTTGTATGTCTGTTATATTTTAATAAAGCTGTTTTGTTAAAAAGGACGAAGGGTATTGGAGTTCCCTCATCCTCAAAGTTTGGTGGAATCCACTTGTGAAATCACCTGTCATGGTGTTTTTCTTTAATTGCAGTAATTGGTTTCTTGAATAAATTAGTAAGTGGTTTATTAGTTTATTTCATTTAGTTTTAAGAGCTAACCATTGGATCTATTTGTTAGTTCTATCATTTTCCTACAATTCTAGCATGAATTTCCTTTGACCTAAGTTTAGAAGCACTTGAATATGGCTGGTGTATCAGATTAGCAAAACAGGAATGACAATGGAAAAAATTTCAGTATTTTAAAAAAATCAGAATTTTTTTTTAATTGGCATATTTTGTATCCCCCCGCCCTGGTATCTCCTTCAAGGAGAACTCATGTAATATTTCTAGTTGAGGTAAATCTTTGAACAAATATTGTTCTTAAAACTATGTGTATATATATATATATATATATATATATGTTTATATATATATATACGTTTATATATATATATATGTTTATATATATATATACGTTTATATATATACATATACATATATATACATGTGTATATATACATATATACACATGTATATATATATATATCTGTACCCCCGATGTTTAAGCAGTGCTATCGACAATAGTCAAAGTATGGAAAGAGCCCCAATGTCCATCAACTGATGAATGGAATAAAAAGTGTTGTATACATATACAATGGAGTATTACTCTGCAATCAGAAAGAATGAGATCTTGCCATTTGCAACAACGTGGATGGAACTAGAGTGTATTATGCTAAGTGAAATTAGTCAATCAGAGAAAGATCATATGACTTCACTCATATGTCGAATTTAAGATACAAAACAGATGAACATAGGGGAAGGGAAATAAAAATAATATAAAAACAGGTTGGGGACAAGCCATAAGAGACCCTTCAATACAGAGAACAAACTGAGTGTTGCTAGAGGGGTGTTGGGTGGGGGGATAGGCTAAAAGGGCAAGGGGCATTAAGGAGGGGACTTGTTGGGATGAGCCCTGGGTGTTCCACGGAGGGGATGAATACCTGGATTCTACTCCTGAAATCATTATTGCACAATATGCTAGCTTGGATGTAAACTTAAAAAAAAAATGCCCAGAGGATTCCTAAAGCAACTAGTAAATATTATTTTGGTATTTATTTGTAAGATGGATTTAATTATCTCCAGCCAAGAAGAGTATTTGTCTCTTACAGCAACCATTCCAACATGTCAAACTTAACCGTTGTGATCTCTTTGCCACTAATTCATGGCCTACAGCAACAAAGGAAAGAAGAAGATACAATATAGGAGCCTTGATTTTTCTATACATATGTCAATATTAAAATGATCCAAATTCTTAGGGTGGTATAAAATCCTACAACTGTAATCAGTTATTTCTCCTACCACCCATTTCCATCACCCAGAACACCTGTCGTTTCTCTATTGATACATCACTCTCTGTGCTAGACATCATGTTAAGTGCTTTACAAACGCTAATTTATCTAATCTTTAGAACGCCTCTATCCGATAAACTCTGGTGTAATCCCCTTTTACAGATGGAGAAATGAGACACAATGAGGTAAAGTAGCTTTCCCAGGATACCTGCCTATTAAGGGCACAGTCTGACACTACTCAGGCCATCTGGCTGTAGAGAGTGTTCTCTGAACCCATTCCATGCTGCTTCTCAGGTTTCCTCTTTTCCCTTTTTCTGCTCTGCTTTGCATTTGAGAACATCAAATTCATTTGTGAGCAAATGAGAAATCCTGTGTCAGAGGATGGGAAAAAGATAGGGGAGATGCGACCACAAGATTGAAAGTCTCCAATAGAGACAGGCATGCATGTAAGGAGTCTCCTCATCATCGAATGCTAAAGAATAGAATCCCACTGGGGTACTTTCAACCACAATAAATAAAAAAACAAATAAGTTAATGCATGAAATAAAACATATATATGCCTTATAATAGTAAAAAGCATAATGACACAAAATATTTTTCAAGATTGGGCTTTATTTTCTAATGGAAAACTAAATGTTCACTAACTAAACGCACTAAATTATTCTGCTGTTCAAATTAAATATCATAGCTTGCAATAAACGTTTTAAAATTGTCTGACGATTATATTTTCAAATAAGTAAATTATGAGTGATAGTTGATAAAAGTGGATTCATTCTTATAATGCTAGAGATCATAATGATTGACACAATTCCTTTGCATTATCTCAGTAAAAATGTGGGTCGTATCTCTGACAGACGTACTGAGTTGAGTTGCTAGCTTGGTTTTAACCCATATACAGATTTGCCTCCTGTTTTTATACATTATGAAGTGGCTGTCAGGTAAGGTTGGAAAGAATGGATGAACAACATTGGGTCATAATGGTATGCATGTTCATATTTGTCCTTTTAAGAGATGTAAAACAATGTTCACCACTGAATGGAAATATTTCATGTGTGCTCATGAATCACAAATGGTCCTTCCTGGAGCTCTGTTGCACTAATCAGTGCTCACATATGACTGAGCGTGGTTATTTACCTGCTTCCCAGCTTTTTCTGTGCTGTGGGGGGAACTGAAGCTAATGATTTTGCTTAGAAGTTGCAGCCATTCTGTCTGGAGAGAACTGTGCTGTTTACAGGAGTTGCCAAAAAATATATGAATGAAAGTAAAGTGGGTATCTCATTGAGGAAAAGACTATAATTGTGTCTTAAACTAAAATTGCTTCTTTGGGGCAGTAGGTGAAAACAACAAAGATAGTAAACAGCATAGTTAAGTCATAGCCGATTCGAAGGATAGTTATTTGCCTTGATGTAAAAGAATTGCAAATAATGAGTTTGAAAGAAGCATTAAAATGTGTAAAATTTTACAAAGTTGGTTCGATGTTTATGGCTTTATTCATGAGATGAAGAACTCACTTGCTGAAACAGAAAAAAAAGTTTTATATCAGTTGTATACCAAGGGATAAAACTAGAATTTGGTTTACTTTCTGTTAAAATATATTTTTTTTAAATCTGTGTCTTCTGTATAGTTTGCCTGAATAACAAACATTCCTTATATCATGAGAGCCTGTTAAATTTTAGTGACTTTTTTTTTGCATGTTTTTGAATAATTTTTAATAAGTCACTTCTGAAAAACCCCACAGACCCTAAAATTCTTTATTATTTGGCACAAAGCAACAAAGTGTTTATCTTAAGTAAAAGTGTGTTTATCTTAAACATTACCTCAAACACTGTCTTTATACACCTGTGACTTAGTTCATGTCTTTTCTACTTTGACAATTATTTTTAATCTTGCCTTTTTTCAAATTCAAGCCCCCAAATCACAGTAATAAAATATCTTTCGCACTAACCTGTCTTGGGGCTTCCCAAGCTGCCTCTAGGCAATGCCAACATGAGCTCGCTCGCTTTGCAAAATGAGAAGGCTAGAAATAAGTAGGTATGTTTGGCATTTTTCATGTTTTTAATTTACTTCACATTACTGTGAGAGCTGTCCTATTCATCAAACCCACAATGTGAGAAGAGCGAGAAAAATCAAAAGAGAAGCTCAACCCATACAGGTTAATTATATACAAGTAAAATGATATCGATATGAATGCATTTACACAAATGTGTACTTTTCATGTTGGACAGAAGCAAAGTCATGTTCGTGCACAAAGGCGGGTGGAGTAACTTTCAACAAACTGATTTTTAAACATGTTTTATATCGAAGTTTAAATAGATTTTTTATTTACGAGTACTGTTTTGCAATTTTTCCTACAATGGGAGTCATCCAGTTAGAAAAGACTCTATTCTTAATTTTGTATGAAGTCATGAGTGAAACCACCCTAGCCCTGAAAGGCATTCACATCAGCCTCAATTCGCTGGCCAAGGCTGCTATGGAGGACAGAATGGGCCTAGACTTCCTCTTTGCTCAAGGTGTAGCCTTTGTAATTGTTAATACATTCTACTCTACCTTGATTAATGCCTTGCACCAAATGGAAGAGTCAATGCAAACATTTAAGGAAAACATCATCTGCCTTTATAAGGTAGACTGATGAGTTTGGGGATTTGTTTGGTTGCCTGAGTCAGTCCCTGGCCCCAGGTGGCATGGTGGAAGTGAATACTGCAGAGTGGCCTCATCCTCCTGGTTGGAACCCTGTTGATGGCAGCCTTAATTAAACACTGTGTGAGAAAAATTGAATGGATTTGTTGCCAACCTCTGCTGGCAAGGTTATAATTAGAGTGGTTGAGAGTAGTATACTCATGAAAGCGTTTGCTGGATGCAAAAACAGTCAAGAAAAGAGGTGTGGATATTTTGGGGAGACAAACTTCCATGTGTCTCTTGCCGTTCTGTACATTTTGCAGACAGAGCCCAAATAGCCCTTTGCTGAGGATGTGCTTTTTAAGGATGTCTGTATTGAAAACAACCTTGGAAAATAGTGTCTCACTCAGGATTAAGGGAGAATAGTCATTTACTGTCCAATATAATAAACATGGTGTCTCCCTCTAGTAAGTACAAGGGGTAGGTTTGCTTGTAGTCCATTTAAAAAGAATTAGCTTTCCTAAGCTTCAGATTCCACCATTGCCGCACAAACCCATTGCCGACCACCATTCATCAGTGTTCCTCTATGTTGCCCCATCAGTCTGGGGACACAAACATGAAGCTCATGCTGCTTGCTGTGCTGTGAGTCATATGTCCTTTGTTTCTGACCCAGAAATCTTGTGTCTCCTCTCTACACCAATGAAACTGTGGCATTAGCTTGTTAGCTTATACGTTAAAGAACATTATATGAGATAGCTAAAGCCTGGAAAGAACCCAAATGTCCATCAGCACTATACTTAATAAATGATACAAAGGAATAAAGCAATGAAATGAAGCTACCGTCACATACAAGAGCATTGATGAATTTCCCAATTATGAGTAAAAATAAAACAATATAATGTGTACTATGTATAATTCCAGTTTATACATAGTTCAAAAGCAGGTAAATATAATATATGGTATTAGAATTTAGGATAATGATTACCTTTAGGGAAGACAGAGGAGTGGAGGAGTCAATGGTTAGGTAGAGACAAGAAGGACCTCCGAGATGCTGATAACATTCTAGCCCTTGATGTGGATGGTGGTTATACAAATATGTTTACCTTGTGATAATCCACTGATCTGCATACTCATGACTTGTTTGAGATTCTAGTTGTGTATTATACTTAAGTGAACAAATTAAATACATACTACATATACATACCTGCATGCCAGCCCAAAGTCCAGCTCTTTTCTCCTTCAATTTCAAACAATAAACACTTTATAAAAAGAAATGACTGATGTTGCCAGACTTATTTCTGGCAGAAGCCCAAAACCAGAGTACTATAATGTTTAGAATAATGATTAAAATCACTAATACGTGTTACTAATATCTTGAAAATAACCAAGATTTAGTATTTACTATATATTAGAACTATACCAACTCTTTTTTGCTTGGATTATCTCAACTGATCCCCCTGTAGACTGTTTTATTCCATACCCCTTGAGCTCATCCATGATGCTATACCGACTTCTACTAAAACCTTTCAGATGTGGATATCTGTGACCCACTGAAAGGGAAACATTGGTGAAGCCAATGCACAGTATTACCCCAAAGCTAAAATAAACTGAGCGCTGAGAAGCAATTGCTAAGCAAAGGGGTGTTAGTAATAACATTTTCTTTTTTCACAGGAGTGAAGAGACTGCATCTAGTCAGAGCAGGTCATTAAGCTCAAGCAAAAGTTCACTGAAGCAAAAGCATCTATTGTTTATCTCACAAAATAACTGGAGGGTTCTCCAGAAAGAGTGGAGCAAAAGGTAAATTACCTAGTGGAAATGTCAGCAGGAAGGGACTGCACACTAGGATCTTTTTCATGTACAATTGACAACAGCTAAAAATAAATCGAACATGGCAATGGCTCCCTATGTTTCTGTAGCCCCAGGATGCTACTTTCATTTTAATAAATGATTGAACAAAGTGTTTAACTTCTTTCTGTTTTCAGGTTGATATTCAAAGGCATAGGAAATGCATTATTGAATATTTTGCTGTGCCCTAGCTTTGGGTAAAGGGCTGTTCTTAATAACTAGTACTAAGAAACTGTGTGGATTCCCATTAATAGTAAGGAAATTAGAGTTGTTTTCTCATGAGAACTGAAGGCATGTCCTCTGCCATCCATGTTCCTTTCACTTCTCAGTGAAGACATAAAGTTAAAACTTCTGGCCAAGGGAAAGGCTCACCATCTGTGACCGCAAAATAAAACGAAATTAAAGGCATCTATGAGAAGAGATTTTGTGATGATACTAAGTGGAAAATCAGATTTGGGATTTGTTCACACCAAAGCCTACACAGTAGATTCTATGCTTGTGAGTGGTTCTCAGAGATGTGAGTATATAATGACTATGTATTTGGATCCTTGGAGGGCAACAGTGGCTAAGAACAGTGGGCCTCAGAAGAGAAGTTACAAAGGAAACAGGAAAGGTATAAAAGTAAGAACTAAGATACAGAAATTAGGGGACAAAAGCTTTTAAAAGTAATAGAATGTGGAAAGAATGTTAACTTGAATTAGGAACTATGGGATCTTATCCCAGCTGTTAGCTGTATGTCTGGACCAACAACTTTGTTTTCCTGAGCTCCATTTTATATGAGTAAAATGGAAGCATTAGATTATATCATTTCTTCGACTTCTTCCAACTCTCCTGTATATGATATTCCATGACCCTAAAGATGGGAGTGGTCATCAGCATTCAATGTGCACTAAAGGAGCAAGGAAGAATGTAGCATACTTAATTTAATTAGAAAGAAAGCCCTTGTGATCTTTCTAAAAACTATGGTTGCCAGGGTGTCTGGATGGCTCAGTTGGCTAAGCTCTGGTTTGGGATCAGGTCATGATCTCACAGTTCGTGGGTTCAGCCCCTGCATTGGGATCTGTACTGACAGCTCAGAGCCTGGAGCCCACTTCAGATTCTGTGTCTCCCTCTCTCTCTGCCCCTTCCCCACTTGTGCTCCCTCTTTTTCTCTCTCTTTCTCTCTCTCAAAAATAAATAAACTTAAAAAAAAAACCTATGTGGTTGTCAATGTTAAAGTGGAATGAGTAGTAAGCCATCATATCCTAATTACAAGCAATTGAGATAATCTCATCTAAAGAATACTATAGAGAGGGCAAGGTGAGATTACTCTGGCTACGTGAGAAAGCCAATCCAGGAGGTCAAGGATAAATATGACCACAATCTAAAGAAGATGTGGATAAAGGAGGCCAAAGAGGTAGAAATATGAGATGGAAGGAAATCAGGTAGGAGACAAAGATAAGCACTTGGGAGAGATTAGCATAAATGAGATTGCACTCTTGCACAGATAAAGTTGCAGGATGGACAGCTATAACCTAATGCAAACTACTGGCTTAAATAGCAGATCTCCAAAGCATGCTCTATCCAACTTTTGAAAAAGAGATTTCCTTATACACAGAGCTTGCCACATGGACAGGACTTCAGAAATATTGGATCATTTATCCTCATTACTCAAGCTCCAGTGGGTCTAAGAATCTATCCTATGGGTATAGCCAGGCTTAAGATCATATTTTGGAAAATCTCATGGTAGGTTCAGTTATGTCCTGTGAACTATTTTAAAAGGTAGAAGAAAAGCTAACAAAAGTTAGAGAATCAACTTTTTGGAAAAATGCTAATTATTTTAAAGTTTCACAACAAAGTAGTGACCTTTAGCCATCTGGAAAATCAAATTGTGCAGAACACATCGTTATGGAGAAGTAAGATACTACACAAATCACATATTTCATGGCATCCAACGATGGTTTCCATACAATATCACAAGGAGCTGACAAATTTACCTGGATTTCTTCACCCAGAAATGAATATGTTGTTGAGAGCTTACCTGGTGCCTATTTGTGTGTTTTCTAATTGGTATGCAACTCTTTCTCTGCCTCCCGTGATAGTTATTCACAGGCTGTTGCGTACTGATTTTCATATGCTTTCTTCCTGCCTCGGACCAATGAAGCAATAAATAAGGAGGGAAAAAAAGATAGGTCTCTCTAAACAGCGCCGGAGCAGTAGTGCAGGAAATAGAAAGCAACTCCCCGAAGAAGCAAATGCATTCATAGCAAATTCCAACAGCAAACGAGTAGTGTCATCCAGCTAATTATATGTAATTGTCCCCTATATTGAAACAATAAATAATGTGGGAGGCCAGTGCTGCTTGTTGGAGATTACAACTCTATATAAATAGAAGGAAAATAAATGAGGAAAAACTGAAAATAGGTGGTAGGCACTAAAATCATGGTCACAAGCATTTTATAGCACTGCCCACTGGCATAAGTTTTTCTACATACATCCATTGAATACTGCATGTAGGCATACCAAAGTTGGAATGGAAGTTGTAGTTTTCCAAATTCTAGGATAACTCTGAGCATTCCACCCAGTAGGATTAAGCAGCCAAAACCATTGTTAATAGTTTGGTCTTATTACCATGGCCACTTGACCAGGAATAACAAAATATCAGAATTTCTTGAAAAGACGAGCATGTCTTAAAACGTGCCATAGAAAATGAGTAAATGTGGTCACTGTCATTGGATTGGTGTGACCAGGGCATCCCTTGGTAACCATTCCCCTGTAATCCAGACACTCTTACGCGTCGAAGGAATCTTTGTAATTTAGGACAAAAATTCCAAATGTCAGCAACAAAGCTGCTAGTTCAATGGTATGGCATCCAATACTGATTATAAAGCCCCCGACTACTTCCTATAATTCACTCTCAGCTGCACAAGATCATGTCTCTCTGCATAGAAAAAACAGCGCTTAGCCTATCCCGCAATTTCAATTTATGCATGGACATGTCTTTCTCTATTCATATTACAACTAGCCTATCTTTCTTTTGTTTAAGGCAAAAGCCCAAGTTCTTTCTACTCTTCTCTAATCCCAACAGACCAAGGCCAACATTAAAACCACATATTTGTAGAGACATGGCCCACCACCAATAATTGTCTTTATTCAAGGCAGAGAGCAGATAGGACCAAGATCCAAATTTGGCATTGCAGGGTCCCAGAAGGCTAGGCCCTCTACCATAATTGTATTTTCATGACTGTCTTTGATCATTTAAATTAGACATATTTTAGACGTATTTGTTCATCCATATGTACATCCATTCATGTTCTTTTTTAACTTTCCCTTCCATTCAAAGAATATGTGTTGAGTACCTAATACACACTAGGCTCATGATAGGCCCCAGAGATACATAGATGAATAAAACATAACATCTCCCCTTAAGGAGCTCTTAGATGGGAGAAAATGAACTGAAATGCATTTTCCCCCTTATTAGCAATTCAGACCAGTTCATACATCATAACTTAGAGGTTGGAGGCGGAGAGAGAAGAAGCAATCAAAAGATACATAAACCAAATGCAGTGCATTAGGTCAGCTTGTAGTTTTATTGATAAAATAAGACAGCAAAAGAAAATACAGCAGTGTATGATAAAATGCTCAATTAAGTAAAATCAATGTGAAAGTACATAGTATAGACTTATATTTTTCTGTTATCAGAAAATCTTTTATCTGATTTCCAGTCCACCTGAAATAGCTGTGGACAGTGGGAGAGGGGAAGAGATTACAAGAGTAGCTTCAATGATAGTCGCAAGCTCTAAGATGGAAGCTTGTGTCATCTGGTCTTCTAAGTCTTCTGCTTGACGACTTTAGACCATGTTGACGAGGTATTGATATTTCATGTTATATCAGGCAGACAAGCCTCCCAAAAGCTTGCCTAAGTGAGATCATCTCACCAAATCACATCAATATTTTGTAGGCCGATACTCCAAAGAGATGAGTTCAAAATCCGGCGAGAACCTTCTCTTCCACTTTAATTTTCTCTTGTGCTATCAAATCAATCCCAGACAGCATGCCTTCTTCATTCCCAGACGTAATTTATTCTTGGACTTGGCCTCATAATGTCTTGTTTCTTCCCACAATTCTTATGTAGGAAGTATGCATTCAAAGGGGATTGTGTTTGCTTGCCTGCTTTGTGGGGTTGGAAAAGCTGTTGAGAAGAAGGTAAAGTCTATCAGTGTGTTTTCTTTTAATTAAGTAGAAGTTTAAAAAATTGTATAAGTTACTGTATCCTTGACAAATGTTGAATGAGTGCCAACTATGACAAAAAATGTGCAAGGCATTGAGGACAATGGATAGGAAGAGAAGCATAAAAGTCAAACATGAGTGACAACAGTGAAATCTATTAATTCTATGAGTAGTTATAAATCTATTGTCAGAAACTCCTGATGGGCCCCTTTTCAAAAATTATATCCTCTCATATGAAAGAGGCTAACACATGACAGTTTATCATTAAAGATTATTCCTTTTAACAAATATTCGGTCATCTAATATAACACAAATGAGGACCTACATTGTGAAGGGACTGATTTGGAAGCCAATAGTCTTTGCTTCAGTACCATTTTTACCTACCCCAAACCCTATTCTTGAGGGTTCACATTATAGTAAAAGCCAAATGGATAAATGAAGAATCCAGAATTAGGAGGAGTGGCAGGATAGGCAAAATAAACATAACAACAACAGTGGGTGGAAAAAAAACAAAAAAACAAAAAACGTACCCAGTCAATATATACAAAGATCCCAAATACTTACATGTAAGGAACACACAATGGCATAGGTAGTGGAAGTTTCTTTAGGAAGTATTTCTATAGAAGATGCATTTAGAGTTTATTTTATTTTATTTATTTTTTTTTTAATGTTTTTTATTTATTTTTGGGACAGAGAGAGACAGAGCATGAACGGGGGAGGGGCAGAGAGAGAGGGAGACACAGAATCGGAAACAGGCTCCAGGCTCCGAGCCATCAGCCCAGAGCCTGACGCGGGGCTCGAACTCACGGACCGCGAGATCGTGACCTGGCTGAAGTCGGACGCTTAACCGACTGCGCCACCCAGGCTCCCCTAGAGTTTATTTTAAAAGCCTGGGGAAACACAAAATGGTAGAAGGCAATGCACGGGCTACGCCCTGTGGTGTTTTCCTTTGACAAAGGAGTACCTTTAAAAATAGCCTGATGGACCACAAGCCCCAGGGACTAGCTGTTCATAGCTAATCATCCAAAGACTTGAAGACCCCAAGCTGGAGCAAAGTCGATTCAACTTTGCCTAATACAGCCTGAAGCTACTTTAGTTAAACCTCAGTCATGTTGTTTCTAATGAAAGGGGCAAAACAGAATAAAAATTGCAAACCCAATTCAATATAAGTGAATAAAACTGTAAGAAGTAAAGTCACACAGTGGCCAATAATCAAGAATACTAACACTATTGTTTCTCTAGAAGCCCGAATTCGAAAAGATTATTTTATATTTGATTCAAAAATAAAACTCATCTGACCGGGACTCAAGCTTACAGCTTAATCAAACTGATGTCACTCTACTCACAAAGAAAACATGCCACAGGAAACAAATCAAATGTCTATTAAAGCATATTTTAGGGGCACCTGGGTTGACTCAGTCGGTTGAGTGCCTGACCTCGGCTCAGGTCTTTGTTTCACAGTTCGTACTTTGATGACAGCTCGGAGCCTGGAACCTGCTTCTACCCCTCACCAACTCACACTGTCTCTCTCTGTCTCTCTGTCTCTCAAAAATAAATTTAAAAAATTACGAAAAATTTTTAAAAACTCACATTTTCAAAGAATTTGTTTTCCTAGAAAGACATAGGAAACAAATGCCTGCAGTATTGCAGGAAGTGAATAATAAGGAAGTGGAAACACCGGCTTTTCCTCAGCAAGGCTAATTTGGCTACCGACTGTAGTGAATGCCTATCTTGACCATAACCTGACACCAATACTGAGGCCTCCCTGATGGTACCATTCCTCACCTGTGCTAAACCGACCCCCTAACAACAAACTGACCGCTGGACCCTTTCATCATGAAGGCAGCAACAACGTCTCTTCTTTACTGGAATAGACACGTATTCCAGGTATGCGTTGCCTTCCTTGCCCACAATTCTTCTGCCAACCTGCATAGGCTTGTAGAACATTTCACTCATCATCATGAAACCTCCTACAATAATTACTTTTGACAAAGGAACTCCAATCAGTAAAGAAGGATACCAATGGACTCACACCCACAGAATTTACTCCCATTACCATGAATGTACCTCATCACCCAGAAGCAGCCAACCTGACACTTCGGTCTTTGTCCCTATTCCTGGCACAGAGCTCTTCGAATCCTGGGAATTTCTGAAGTGATAAAAGCTATAGAGATGTCTGGATAAGCACTAAAAACCCCTTTCAGCCACACCTCAGTTTATGTAAATGAAGTGACTTTGGGAAACATTTAAAGATGGGGCTAGTTGCCAGGGGAACCAATCAGGTGATTAGAAGATTGGAATTTTCAGTCCCACCCCCTTGACCTCCAGGAACAGGAGAGGTGATGGAGGTTGTATCATTCGAAAATGGCCAAATGGTTTAATGGGTCATGTCTCTGTCATGACGCCTCCTCAAAAAGCCAAAAGACAGGATTTGGAGAGCTTCCGGGTGGTTGTGTGGCAGGATTTTTTACCTCCATATCTGGGGTCCGTTGTCTCACCTCTTTGAAGAATGAAGAGGAGGACAGAAGAAAATGAGCAGCAGGCAAAAGTTTATTAGAGTATGAGATCAGAAAGGAAGAATAGTATGAAAGTTCTCTTTACAGAGGGAGGGGACATTCGAAAGTGAAGGCCCTCGACTGTAGGCAAGGGTCCTTGTTTTATTAGGTTCTGGTTGCCACCCTTTCCCTTCCCCCTCATTCCTTCTCAGGTTCTACCCTTATTGGCTTGATAACTGTAGGTGCTGGGTTGCCCATTCCTGATTGGTTCATTTCTAATGTATGAGGACTGGTCTATGGCCGTATCATTCCTTGTGGGTCCAACATTTTATGACCAGAAAATGGTCTACTCGTTTCAGTCAGGTCTTTTGTCAAATTCCTGAGGGGAACCTCAAGGGGAATAGGTGGTGACTATTACATTCTTAAGAGGAACCCCCGGAGGGGGGGGTTACTGTGATCAGACACTCCCGGCATTGTTCCAGAATGTGTTTCTCCCCCACCCAGGGACCACAGGTCCTAATCTTTCTCTCTCTACCTACTGAGTCCTCTCTTTTCTTAACATAGTTGGGCATGTAGAAATGCAGTGTGAATGGCAGAGTCAGAGAGGACACAGAAGCTCTTTGCCCCTTCCCATATCCATCTTTGTCCTTGGCTTCTCCACCATCTGGCTGTTCCTAAATTATATCTTTTTTAAAAAATCATTAATAACCAGTAATCAGTAAATAAAGTGTTTCTCTGAGTTCTGTGGGCCACTCTATCAAATTAATTCAAACTCAACAACTTGGACTTGAAATTTGCGTCTGAAGTTGGGGAGCGGGCATCTTGGAGAACTTTCTTGAAAACAAAAACAAACAATCAAAAAGGAAATTATAGCCTCATGATTAGCTACGGAAATGATACAAATATTAAGATTATATTAAATATATACATATACTCACTGTATTTGCCACAGTCATTGTGGAGGGTGCCTCTTATCAATTAACATAAATAATATACTAATTTTCCCTTTTTTATCCTTTTTGCTTATCCCTGCATATACAATTAGCTGGTTGGCGACAGTTATCTACATAATTTAAAATTCAGATTAACAAACATTTGAGTAATTTTGTAACTGAATTCAAAGAGATAGGTGGGGCTCCTGGGTGGTTCAGTCGGTTGAGCATCCAACTCTTGATTTAAGCTCAGGTCGTGATCTCACGGTTCACGGGTTCAAGCCCCACATCAGGCTCTGTACTGACAGCACTGAGCCTGCTTGGGATTCTCTCTCTTTTCCTCTCTCTTTGCCTCTCCCCCACTTGGATGTGAACTCTCTCTCTCTCAAAATAAATAAACCTTAAAAAAAAAAAAAAGATAATGAAGGGCACTTGGGTGGCTCAGTCAGTTAAGCGTCTGACTTCCGCTCAGGTCATGATCTCGCAGTTCATGGGTTCGAGCCCTGTGTCAGGCTCTGTGCTGATAGCTCAGAGCCTGGAGCCTGCTTCAAACTCTGTGCTTCCCTCTCTCTCTTCCCCTCCTCTGCTCGCGCTCTGTCTCCGTCTCTCAAAAATGTATAAACATTAAAAATAAATAAAAATAAAAAGGTAGAGAAACATACCTCGCTTTGTGCTTTTATTTCTGCCTTATCAAGAGAGAAGGAAAGAGCATCTTCATTTGTCCAAAGAGAATTGCAGCTTATTAGGCAGAAGAAAATAAAATAATTTTTATTTTGTCATGAGAAGAGGCAAGTATTTGTAAGAGGATATGGAGGTTTCTTGAACAGCCAAAGGAGTAGATGATGCTGGTTTACTTACCTATCACTTTCTTTCATGTCCAAATTCACCTTTCTTGACTCTCTTTTGTAAAACTGAGACTAGATTTCCTTAAACTGTGTATGCCAGACGTCCTTGTTAACTGGCTGACTTTTACATTCTGCCAATAGAAACCATTAGAGGGAAAATGAAAGAAAATGAAAGAAAAGAAAGAGGAAAAAATGGCATTCTTTCCCTTCATTTAGTTGTTTGTTTACTGTTTCTATCATTGATGCGCCCTCAGTGGCTGTTGACTCTAACTAACCACCAGTTTCTTTCGGTGCTGCCATAAACAGCTTCACTGTGTCTCTCGGTCATTACCAGAGAAAGCCAGAGAGTGCTCCCCCTGCCCCTCAAAACGTGATCCCATGCTTTGTAGCTCCCGGAATGCCATTTGGAGAGAAGCAGCACTCCCTGCCTAGAGGTCTGAGCGTTATTCCAAGAAATTCTAGTCTAAATACATACACAGGTCAGAGTAACCACCCCCCGCTGCCTGCAGCGTGTACCTAGTTCAGACAATGGTCTGTTCAAGGAAGTTAACTTAAATCACTCTTGAGATGTATCATTGACTTGCCATTGCAAAAGTATCCATTCTCTCATCCCTTGTACTCCTAGCATTTGCTTATATTGCCAGGTTGTGGGTGCGGGGCCAAAGGGGAAGGAACTAGCTTGGGGCCAATTCCATTGCACACATGATCCAGGTAGCCTCATGTTAGGATATAGGTTTATCTTGCACCAACTATTTTTGTTCTTGACGATTAGAGTCTTTGCTAAAATTCTAACACAGCAGGAAAAGTTGCACCTAACATCTTATCACACATATTGCCCTTGAGGGAAGAATGGCTGTGTATGATAGGCAGCTTCTATTTGAGCTCAGTAGAGGGTGAAGGGTTTTTTAAGAATGAAAACCAACGACATACAGTGCAGGCTTCCTCGTGAGGTGATGAGTCTCCTCTAAACTTGTGACGTTTAAGTAGAGACAAGATGACCATTTATTTGAATGTCATTAGAAGCTCATTAAATGAGCTGACTCTCCGTGTCTACCTTTTATGATGTTTGGAGTTAGATGGCACTTTCGAGCACCTAGAACCAACAGTGTTTGATTTGATTTGATTTTTACTGATTTGGAAACAAAAGCCTTGTGAAGTCAAATACCCACTAAGGTGTACCGTTCATCCACTCACTCACTCAACGAATCTCCTTTGAGGGACACGAACGTGTACTAGGCACTATGCGAGGCACTGAGAAAACGAAGAAGAAAGATACTGTCCCTGTGATCACAGAGCTGATGGTGGCAGAATGCGGAAAACAACCAAACCTCCCTTGGGTATTTCTACTCCGCAACACTATCTTATCCTACTTAAAGTTCCTCATTTGAAATGGATCATAAACCAATATAATTTTTTCATAGATAATTTAAAATGACAAATCACTGGCAATTTAATGTAAATCAAGTTAGTATCAGTAATTAATTCACACGTGTCACGTTTTATACACTAGAATGTAATTCACTTATTACACACTGTCACATTTCAAAGAGCTGCCTTGCCTGCACACGCAGTTTTTTTGTTTTTTTTTTTTTTCTGAGCTGCCTCCCGTCTCTACGCAAGTGTTCTTTTTCCAGTCCTGGGGAAAACAGAAGGTACGGCAACATAAATTTAGCCTGAACTGCTCAGGACGCAGCATGACTCAACCCTATGCACTTTCTATTTGCAAAGTATTCAAATTCCTTTCCGAGGAAAGTCAGTGAGGAAGGAAGGACTGCCTGCAGAATTAAGAGCGAGAGTGTGGGCAGTGCATTTTTCTTTCAGTTGGCTAACTGAAAATCAATTTCCTATTTTAAAGGCAGACCCATCAAAGGCAAGTGTCCAATTTTAAGCTAAGCTCTACAATATGCTTTTCAATAAAATGTCTTTCTGCCTCTTTCCCTTTTCTCATTTCAATGTCCTGTTACATATTTCCAAAAGCTCAGCTTTCAGACTTGGTGTGTGCTGTGATTGTGTGGAATGAAAAGCTCTGAAAGGCCACAAAGAAAAATATCACTTGCCTCAATCTCTGAGAAGAGGGTCCTTTGAATTAAGACTGATTCCACCTGTGCAGCCCGAGTGAGCCTGAATTGATAATGCCCGCGTGTTGTGGGTTTTCTCGCTTTATTTCCCCTTGCGTTCTTTTTCAATTCAGGATGTATTGTGGACCATTATCCGATTTTCATAGCAGCATGAGTGATTACTAAAATGCTGTGAAAGAGAAACTAAACCCTTAAAAAGAGGTATTCATCGAAGGCTCCTAGGAATCACACGCCAATATTCTTTTGCTGATCATTGGGATTCACAGCTAAATGTTGGAAACATCCAAAGGAAGTTGACTTTACCTCACGAATCTTTCTTTTTCTGTTTTTCTTTTTCTTTCCTTAAACGCTTGGAACCCTTGAGACTGAGGGTTTTTCATTTATTTTTATGTTGTTACTGTTATTGTCCTTTACGTAGATCCGTAATGCAGTCAAGCAAGAGGACGTGACAAAGATGGGTAACTTTTCTGCTCAGATAACTGCTCTTGCTCCAAAGCCCATATCTAGACCTTAACTCTGCAAAGTCCATTGCCCTTTGCTCTGAGGAAATGGAAAAGGAGGTTTGGAGCAAACTAGGGCTGCAATAGCCTGACAGTTGTTAAGTATAGCATTAAAAAAAAAAGAAAAAAAAGGAAAGCGGCTAGAAAGAGTCAATTCTGGACATGGGAATGCTGCCTGTTTAGAGGTCAAATGGACTGTAATTACCGATGCTCTCGCAGAATTAGCACGACGGGTCTCGGAAACTATACACAAAGGCAACTCATGCTCACTGAACGCCTACAATTTGCTACAGGTAGAGGCTGTGGGCATAGAAAAGTGAATCAGATACACTTTTTCCCCTGTTCACAACCATGATATATCACAAAGCAGTAGGTACAAAATATTATAGGACGATATGGATATTCAAGTATTATGTGAGGCAACCCAAATGCCCCTTGGCCTTTAAGTAGACCAACAAAATGGGGAATATCTACCCAGTGGGATAATATTCAATTGCCTGTATGAAATGTCCAGAAAAGGCAAACCCATGAGGACTGAAAGTATATTCATTGTTGTGTGAAGCTGAGGCTGGGAATTAGGATTATGTGAACACGGCCACGAAGGATCCTGTTAGGGTGGCTAGTAAACCCGGTTCATAGTGAGAGCTGCACAATTCGGTAAATTTACTAAAAGTCTGTGATCGTACGCTTAAATGCTTAATTCTATGGTATATAAATTGCAAGTCCGTGAAGCTTTTGTAAAATAAATTCCGCACGACGTAAAAGGAAGATGAAGAAGCCAAATGAAGGAAGAGCTTTGGAGAGGAACATAACCTTCATTATGCTCCTACTGCTGCTATGACAAATTACCAAATATCTGGTATCTTAAAACAACACAAATTTCTTCTTTTACAGTTCCGGTGCTCAGAAGTCTGAAGTCCATTTCACCAGCTAAAGTCAAGATGTTGGCAGGGTTGATTCCTTCCGGAGACTCTGAAGGGAGACTCTGATCCCTTGCCTTTCAGCTTCTAGAGGCTGCCTATATTCTTTGGCGTATCGTCCCTTTCTCACTCTTCAGATCACATGACTCCAATGTCTGTTTCCTTCATGATACCTCTACGATTCCCCTGCATCTCTCTTCGCCGAATCATTTTAATTACAACAGGCCTGCTTGAATAATTTATCCATCTCAAGATTCTTAGTTTAAGGATCGAAGTATGATCCTAATTCAATCACTTCCTTCAATCACAATTCCTTTTGCCGTATAAGGAGACATTTCTGGAGATGAAGCTCTGGAGATTAAGATGTAAACCTATTTGGGGAGACATATTCAGCCTCATGTAAGGTTTATTTTTTTCAGAAGAGATGAATTTTGAGTTGGATCTTGGAGAACAGATGCTTTTTCAGGTTAAAAAGAGAGGAAGTTCATTCCAAGTACAAGAAATGTTGTCAAGGAAGGAATAGAGAGAGAAACCTGCATATAGTCTGTGGAGTCAGAAGGCGGCAGTTTGATTTGATTGAGGAAAAACAGATAACATTGCTAACTGGTCTCATTTTTTATTTACGGCTGGATTTTTCTCCTGCGGGTCCACTTTGCTGTTCTTTATCCCCATCGGTTCCAATCTTAACTGGTTTGTTATGACTGGGATTCAAAGACGCTACAATAGTCTTCGATCTTGAAATATTCTTCCCTATCTATCCATCATCCTTCAGCTACTGTCCCAGTGTTTTGCCTCCTTATTATTGTCACAAAATTTCTTTTTCCCCTTCCTTTCTTACCAATCTCTCTGAAAGACACAGCAGTTTGGATTTTGTCTTCACTGTAACTGCTCTGCAAGGTCAGCAATAACCTCCATGTTGCCAAATCTAGTGGCCAATTCTCATTCCCATCTTCTATGACCCGTCAGCTGCAAAAGACTCCTGCTTCTGGGGAATATATCTTCTCCTGACTTCCAGGACATCTCTGTCCCCTGATAGTCTTCTACATCACCACATCCTTCTCTTCTTTCTTATCTCCAAATATACGTATTTCCAAGAGTTCAGTTAGTTAATCTTTGTCTTTTCTCTCTCTCTAATCATTGTCTAGATGATCTCATCCATCTCATGTTCTTAAACACCATATTTACCATGATGACTGTGTTTATAATCTTAGGACTCTCATTTTTTTTTGTCCTTATGATTCCCATTTTTATATCTATAGCCCGAACCTCTTCCCTAAAAACCGAACTTGTAAATTCAACAACCTGTCCTACTTACTTGGATATTTAATGGGCACATTAAATGTAATGTATTTCAGCCAGAATTCTTGATTCCTCCTCCTCTTCCAAACTGGTCCCTCTATCAATCTTTTCCTTCTTAATAAATGTTGCCACCATCTATTGAATTTCTTAGACCAAATTCTGGCATTTTCTTTAATTCCTCTACTTCTCTTACACTTCACAGCCAATCCATCAGCAAATCCTTCAGGTGATACCTTCAAAATATGCATAAAGCTTGGTGAGTTATTAATACCTTCACTTCTATAACCCTTGCTCAAGCAACAACTTATTATCTATTTCCTCAATATTGATAGCCTTGTACCTGATCTACATGGTTCCAATCGTGATCTCCATTTTCTTTTTCTTTTTTTTTTTAATTTTTTAAGTGTTTTTATTTATTTTTGAAGGAGATAGAGACAGAGCACGAGTGGGGGAGGAGCAGAGAGAAAGGGAGACACAGAATTGGAAGCAGGCTCCAGGCTCCGAGCTGTCGGCACGGAGCCGGATGTGGGGCTCGGACTCAGGAACTGTGAGATCATGACCTGAGCAGAAGTCGGACGCTCAACCGACTGAGCCACCCAGGCGCCCCACCCATTTTATGTTTCAAAACACAACCAGAATGATCCCGAAATAAGTCACATGGTATTCTTGCTGAAACTCCTTCCTGTGCAGTCCCCTCAATGGTCCTCAACAACTTCACACACTGTCTTCAAACTTTTGCATGGTTCCTTCCCACTTTGCATCAGTGTTTGGTCTGTGTGACCAATAGAATATAGTTGATGGTATGTTACTTCTGAAATAAGGTTATAGAAGACTATGGCTTCTGTCTCTTTCTCTCTCTTCCTTTTTCTCTGTCTCTCTCTCTCTCTCTCACCTTTCCTTCTTTTTTGCCCTCACACTACTCACCTGGGGGAAGACATTTCATGAGAAGTCCTATGGAGAGGCCCACATTTCAAGGAACCAAAGCTTTCTGTTAATAGTTATATAAGTGAGCTCAGAAATGGATCCTCCAAATCCAGTTAAGTCTCAGATGACCGACACCTTGGCTGACACCTTGATTGCTGCCCCGTGATAGACCCCGAGCCAAAACTACCTCACTAGGTGCCCTCTTTCCTGACTCACAGAAACTGACATTTTTTTTAAGTTTGTTGTTTGAAGCTTTTTAAGCTGCTACATTCGCAATGATATATTATGCATCAGGAGATAACTAATTTCTATAGTAAATTGAAAAATAATACCTTTATATTGTCTATTTAGAAAATAAAATTAAAGATGAGGTGTACATGTCATCTGGTGTTTACTCTCTGATGGCTTTTGTTAATTTTGGAGAATTAGGAGTCACTTTTGAATGAATGGCTGCAATGAACATTGAGGAGACTTTTCTCAAGACTATTTAAAAAGTAGTCATGGGAGGATTGTCTATTTATTTAGCTTAATGGCTGGATTCTGATACACAAAGTATACGGTTGAGAAGGGTAAGGCCAAATAGAAAAATGTGAGAGGTCACTTTGTAATTAGCAGCCATGCAAGAAGAAAGACATTCTGTGGCCATTCACTTCCTTATTTATTCTTCCCTCCCATTAACAAAAGTACGTGGTGCAGCTTTTCAGGGACAGACCCTGAGGGTCTAATAGTTAACAAAGCACACTCCATACCCTCAAGGTAGAGTGATATAGAAAGCCAGGCAATTTTAAAACAAAATAAACACATGCAACAATGAATTACCCAATAAAAAGATCCATTTTCATAAAGTCATAGCAATATAGGCACCTGATTTTTTTCTCATTGTGTCGTTGATGCTTCAACATAAGCAACTCATAGTCATCCTGGGAAATATCAACCCTGTTAGATTTGCAAACGCCTAGCTTATGATTCAGTATCATTTTCATTTTGTGAATTACACATGATAGCTGTGGGTAGATGTAGACTTTGTAGTGCCTGAGGCTTTTATGATCCAAATCCAGCAATAAATACATGATAAGAATGAGCGCAAGCTGCATGGGACCACGTAGGAGACATGTGTCATCATTCTTAACAGGCCACCATTACGAGGTGAACAAAAATTGTGCGGTTCTAAGAAGCAGGGAGGAAGGTAGTGAGGAAGGGCATGCTAGGAAGTGCAGCACCAGTGAGCAAGAAACATAGAAGTGGGAAGCTTATAATATCGGGCAGTAATAAACCAGTAATATTGACAAGGGAGTCTTGAGAAGGCACCAGGGCCAGATAAATGAGCAAAGATGGAAGGCACACTTTGAGGAATTTGCATTTTATCCTCGGGCTAATGAGGAACCTTCTCAGTAAGAGCAACATGATCAGGTTTGTGTTTGGGGGGAATGACACCTGCTAAACTGTTGGAGGAAAGTATTTAGGGGACAGAAGGTGATGGAGAACTGTTATGTTGCAATGATCTGGGGGGCTACATATGATGGTTATCCTGTCAAGAGTAGTAACACTGGGGATGGTGAAACATGGATAGATTCAACGGATATTAAGCAGCTCTAAATGAGAAGAGTTGATGATTTAATAGAGCAAGATGGGGAGGGTGGGACCGGAGTCATGAATGGTATCTATCTTTCTCGCTCACGTAATCTGGAAGATGTTTGCACCCTCCCCTGGGATAGAAAACACAGAAGGCATGGCATTGCATTATTATATAGACTGTCTATGTTACCAATGCAAATTATGTGACGGCTATCATCACGGCAGTGCTTTTCAAAGTGTGATGTCCAGATTAATAGAACTGCCGTAGTAATCTATACTGGGAAGAGGGCCGAAAAAGGATGGAAAGACACAACCAGGAGGCCACTGCATGCCTCATAAGGTGTCCTCTGCATTGTCCTCCGGAAAAGAAAATACATACATTCATTTGTCAGTATTAAGGTACCGTGACAAACTGAACACCATAGAAGCAACCCTCATCTGTAGGACTAAAATGTTACCCATCACCTTCATGTGTAGCTACCTACATGCTACTTCCATAACCCATCTCTTTTTTATCTTCCTGAGAGGTGAAAACTATCCAGAACCTGTCATTCATTTGTATTCATAGTGTTTCCATGTACAAGCTTGTTTTGAGACATAAAACTGGTATCATGTTACATGCAATCTTCTAAAAACTGCTCACTTTCTTCATTATAATCATAATTTTTATCTATGAAGTTGCACATACCTATCGTTCATTCATTTCCTCTTTCTCTTGTGTTAATATATTGAACTTTATTTCCCCATTCCTTAGGAATTGTCTCCATTGTTTTACTTCCATGAAATATCCTTCTGTGTACAACCTTTGACATGATTCTCGATGCTCAAGAACAATTGTTTTTACACTTACACACAAGGTGAAGAGCCACACAAATGTTCCACTTTGCAAGATAGTGAAAAATCATTTTCCAAAGTAGTTACACCATATCTTAATCCCTCCATCATTGTGTGATTTCCCATCCTTAATAGGCCATGGTACTTTGGGATATCTTTGCACCCATGTTCAAACACCAGCTTTCCCTGTGGAGCCTGGACGGTGGCCACTATTTCAGGCAGGCTGGGATGACTGTTGGCTTGCACTTGCTTGCTATTTCACCCCAAACTGTGACTTATGCTATGATTGCTGTCCCCTGTTGTTGTGGGATCTGGAGTCCCCAGAAGCTGCCCAGAAGAACCAGATAACACAACCAATATGTGCAGGGAGTTAATGTTGCAAGGAGCAATCTTTGACCACTGTGAGACAGAACTTGGGAAAGGGCCTGCAGAAAAGAATCTTCTTTCTTCTGAACCCCAAGAATTGTTCTAGAATCCACTGCTTTTAGTCAACCCACGTCATTCATTCAGCCTCTGTGGATTCACTCCAATTACCAAATATTATTGTGTGTTTTGTTATTGCTATTATTACTACTTTATTTTCTTTTATGTGCCTCACTTCTTCCCTGCCCACACTGCCATTTACCCCTCAGGCTTGCTTCTCTGGGATTACATCCATGAATGCCATGAATGCAGCATTAGCACATCAGTTTATCTAGACAACTCAAGCTAAGCAATGGGTGATTTTATTCTTCTTTAGAGTGTCCTGCCCATTCCTGGGGTTTGCTCTTTTATGTAACTTTCCCAGTCAGCTTGTCCTCAAAACCTATGGTTGGATTGACATTGGGACTGCATGAAATTTATGAAGATTCCAAGGGAGACACGGCAATTACAATCTTGTCAACCGTGTTTACACATGACCATGAAATATCTTCCATTTGTGTAGGTTGCCTTTAAGCTTTTTCTGTTAATTTTCTGCAAAGAAACATCTTTTGTTAGCAGTTTCCTTAGACACTTTAATTGCTTTTGTTATTGTGTGCACTATTCTTCATGGGGTTTCTACATATTTGTTGGTGGTGTCTAGAAATATGTTTTAGTTTTGCATATTGACCTAGTATTCAACCACCTTTCCAAACTATGTTTTTATTTCTCATCTTTATAGAACATTTTTCTGTGTAGACAATATTATCATACGTAAACAATGGCGTCGAAATTCATTGCCAAAGCTCATCTGAACATGGTGTTTTCTTCAGGGACAGGATTTGAATATTGTCAGTATTTTTGAATTTCAAGAAATATTCAGACACTTATTTTTTCATAATTCAATGTTCTTGTTACATTTTTCTAAGGATTTGCAAGTTTAATTTGAATTTTCTAATTTATTGGTTTATGGAGAGATATGTCCGGATTTCTACACAATCTCATGTTAAGTTAAGGGAAAAAAACTTGGAAAATATTCTGAGCATTCCAGCAATGCTTCAGCATAATCCTTTGTGATTTTTTTTTTAATTTTTTAAAGATTATTTATTTATTGGGGAGCCTGGGTGGCTTAGTTGGTTGAGCGTCCGACTTCGGCTCAGGTCATGATCTCACGGTTCGTGGGTTTGAGCCCTGCATCAGGCTCTGTGCTGACAGCTCGAAGCCTGGAGCCTGCTTCAGATTCTGTGTCTCCCTCTCTCTCTGCCCCTCCCCTGCTCACGCTCTGTCTCTCTCTGTCTCTGAAAAATAAATAAATGTAAAAAAAATTTTTTTTTTACATTTATTTATTTATTTATTTTGAGACAAAGAGCACAAGAAGGGTAGGAACAGAGAGAGAGACAGAATGCCAAGCAGGCTCTGAGCCATCAGCACAGAGCCCAGTGCAGGACTTGAACTCACGAACGGTGATATCATGACCTGAGCTGAAATCAAGAGTCAGATGCTTAACCAACTGCACCACCCAGGGGCCCTTCCTCTGTAATTTCTAATCATATTAATCCATATGCAGTCATTAATGTATTCAGTCAATAATACTAGTCACTATACATACGCACTGTCTGTATTATAATATGATACAGCCATAGACCCAACATTAAAGAGATTACAGTTTAGTCAAAAAAAAGATATGAAATGAAACTAAAATAACTAAATCCAAAAGGAGGTCCCCCATGACCCCTGAGTGGCATAGAGATAGCAATGTGGGCATTGAGAGGAAAGAAGGATTGCTGTCAGATAAGGGAGTTGAGAAGACATCAGCAAATCCTTGGATATGGATTTCTTGCCCTAGTCATGCGGCCCGGGTTTAACAGTTTCATTAGTATTGCTTCTAGGCAACGATGACTATTCAGGGACAGGGCAGTGACAATGATGTCATAGAAGTGCAGCTCCCTGGCCCCCGTGGGCCAGGGTTGTGTGCGGAGATGATCCAGCAGCAGGTGCAGCCAAGCAGCTCCCATAAAAGAAGCTGGCTCCAGCCAAATGTGGGAAGGGTTGATGGAAGCATTTTAAAGAGATAATTCAAAGATTTTTAAAAAATTTACTAAGATAGCAATGTGATGCTTAGTAGTTATTTTGAGTAAGGACATAGAAACTGACAAATAATAACAAAACTGAAGATATTTTTCAAAAATATTTATTAAGTATTGATTTGTTGCTATGTTACAACTATCAGCCATATGTTTTATAGATAGCATTTTATTTATATAGAAAGGAAGTAGGTATGATCATCTCATTTTTCTTTGCAGATATCTCAATCCTGGTTGTCAGTTGCCGGCACAGGAGGCCAACTCTGGTTAACTTAACCAGCAAAGTAGTTAGCAAGAAAGCTGGAGAAGTTGCCCAGAAAATGGACAGTCTAGAGAAAGGACCCATAGCAAAGGCTGTCCCACAGAACAGGGGGTACTGCTCTGCTCGACACTTTCTTGCCACTTGTGCCCCCTGGCTCTGGACAACCACCCAGCTGTTATTGGACACTATGCGACGAATTAATCATTAACTATGGCACTTCATCTTGGTGGCACTCACTGAAGTCTCAAAGTTGTAGGTGAGAGTGTCCGATAACCCCTGCACTGGCTGCTGGACAGGAGGAAGGAGGAAAAAAGTATTTGCACTTCTTCGCTCTCCAGTAGAAAGAAGTTTCATGACTCTCAAATAGACTCTCGGGATTGGATATTCTCCCCAGTTTAGAGAGGACTGCAGATGCCCATGGGCAGGCAGACAGATGCCTCTCTCAAAATGACCTAGCTAATGAGCAGAGCTGGTGTTTTTCAGTCAGGTCTGTCTGAACCAAAACCCCGTGATCTTTACGTGGAAGTGATTCAGTGGCAAGAATTCTGCAGGAAAGTTTAGTTTCAAAAAGTGCATGATTTTTGCATCAGTACGGTGAAGGTAGGTCTCCCATATATATATATCTACTCTATATAAGAGGATGCTGAGCAAGACAGAGTGGGGGGCATATAGTCTTATATTCTTAGCATTTATGGTCTAATTAAGGATCATGTTTTAAAATGTCTATTCACTACCGGGTGAGTGTCAGTTCTGAAAAGAGGTATAGGCATTCGAGGTCGGGAGATAACACAGAGCTGGGACGTTCCAGGAAACTACGGGAGAGGTGGCTGGAATTTCAATATGCAGGGGATGATGTTTCAGGCAAGGGAGGATTTGCTTACGCAACCATCTAACTAGGCAAAGATCTATCAAACTGTAAGGCAGAACTTTCTGGATTAAGTTCATGATGTCATTAAGGAAACAAAAGAGTTGATCGTTATTGCCACTGGAGCGGAACTATAAACCAAATTCTAGTCATCAGAATAATGGGCAGGATTGTGGGATGTCAGGAAGTAACTGCCAATTCTCTCAGTTTGAAGGAATCCATTTTCTGTAGAAAAGGGCAAGGACTGAACACTGAGCCTGCAGTGATTAGCAAGTACAGGCACGGAACAAATGGGAAGAGAGAGCAGTCCATCCAGCTAAGATGCTCTCACCAGGAGGTTATAGATTCAGAGAGCCAATTGCCGGCTAATGAAGAGCATGGACCAGTTTGGGCAAGAGTCAGTTGTGAGAGGCCTGAGATACAAACAGATGCAAACTTTGTGTTTTGTTGCTTCAGGATGGGGTTTCATTACTGTGGTTTTGACCTTATGAGAATGTTGTCAGTGGCCTTGGAGCAAAAAGAGTGATGCTTCCTTCTGAAGCGAACCCAAGAAGACTGCTTCAATGAAGAATTATAGACCAAGCTCTAAACCAAGGCTACATCCTACAGATGTGTCACTCAGTCCTAAGTACAGCAGGTGCCCCGGGAAAGGACGTCTCTACCTGGACCAATGGTACTGACAGGAGTATATCATTGCCCTAAAGGCCTTCATCCCTTTTTAATTAACATAAATATCCTAACTTATTGGAAGTTGCACAATCACAAACAAACGTGAGCATGTTGAAAGAGGCATAAATAGGAATAAATTTCAGAGCTCGTTAATTTTCCATTCAGGCTTCACATCTGCCCTTTACTCTTGCTACATCTTGCATCCGCTCCCTGCCCCTGTCCTGCACCCCTACATGCTCACACCTTTCATCCCTCCCCTTACACATGCTCCCTCAGCCTGCTGTCACAGTGCTAGCTTCTTCCTATTTTGAAAGGTTAAGTTTAAATGTCATCTCCTGAGAGGGGCCTTCCCTGACCTGTCTAGCGAACGGGAGGTTATCACTTCTTTATCATAGCATCTTATTTCCCCAGAATACTCATCAGATACTTATATTTATTTACTTCTCTCCTTGCTTATGTTCCATCTGTCCTTCTAGGCTAACTTTATTTATTTATCTTTCTTTCTTTCTTTCTTTCTTTCTTTCTTTCTATATGAAATTTATTGTCAGATTGGTTTCCATACAACACCCAGTGCTCATCCCAACAGGTGCCCTCCACAGTGCCCATCACCCACCTTCCCCTCCCTCCCGACCCCCATCAACCCTCAGTTTATTCTCAGTTCTTAAGAGTCTCTTATGAATTGGCTCCCTCCCTCTCTAACTTTTTTTTTCCCTTCCCCTCCCCCATGGTCTTCTGTTAAGTTTCTCAGGATCCACATAAGAGTGAAAACATATGGAATCTGTCTTTCTCTGTATGACTTATTTCACTTAGCATAACACTCTCCAGTTCCATCCACATTGCTATGAAAGGCCATATTTCATTCTTTCTCATTTCCACGTAGTATTCCATTGTGTATATAAACCACAATTTCTTTATCCATTCGTCAGTTGATGGACATTTAGACTCTTTCCATCATTTGGCTATTGTTGAAAGTGCTGCTATAAACATTGGGGTACAATTGCCCCTATGCCTCAGCACTCCTGTATCCCTTGGGTAAATTCCTAGCAGTGCTATTGCTGGATTATAGGGTAGATCTATTTTTAATTTTTTGAGGAACCTGCACACTGTTTTCCAGAGTGGCTGCACCAGTTTGCATTCCCAACAGTGCAAGAGGGTTCCCGTTTCTCCACATCCTCTCCAGCATCTATAGTCTCCTGATTTGTTCATTTTGGCCACTCTGACTGGCATGAGGTGGTATCTGAGTGTGGTTTTGATTTGTATTTCCCTGATGAGGAGTGACATTGAGCATCTTTTCATGTGCCTGTTGGCCATCTGGATGTCTTCTTCAGAGAAGTGTCTATGCATGTTTTCTGCCCATTTCTTCACTGGATTATTTGTTTTTCGGGTGTGGAGTTTGGTGGGTTCTTTATAGATTTTGGATACTAGCCCTTTGTCTGATATGTCATTTGCAAATATCTTTTCCCATTCCGTTGGTTGCCTTTTAGTTTTGTTGATTGTTTCCTTTACAGTGCAGAAGCTTTTTGTCTTCATGAGGTACCTAACCAAAGATGTAAAAGATCTGTATGCTGAAAACTAGAGAAAGCTTATGAAGGAAATTGAAGAAGATACAAAGAAATGGAAAAACATTCCATGCTCATGAACTGGAAAAATAAATGCTGCTAAAATGTCAATACTACCGAAAGCTATCTACTACACATTCAATTCAATCCCAATCAAAATTGCACCAGCATTCTTCTTGAAGCTAGAACAAGCAATCCTAAAATTTGTATGGAACCACAAAAGACCCCAAATAGCCAAAGTAATATTGAAGAAGAAGACCAAGGTGGGAGGCAGCACAATCCCAGACTTTAGCCTCTACTACAAAGCTGTAATTATCAAGACAGCATGGTATTGGCACAAAAACAGACACATAGACCAATGGAATAGAATAGAGACTCCAGAATTCAACCCACAAAAGTATGGCCAACTGATGTTTGACAAAGCAAGAAAGACTATCCAATGGAAAAAAGACAGTCTCTTTCACAAATGGTGCTGGGGGAACTGGACAGCAACATGCAGAAGATTGAAACTAGACCACTTTCTCACACCATTCACAAAAATAAACTCAAAATGGATAAAGGACCTGAATGTGAGACAGGAAACCATCAAAACCCTAGAGGAGAAAGCAGGAAAAAACCTCTCTGACCTCAGCAGCAGCAATTTCTTACTTGACACATCTTCAAAGGCAAGGGAATGAAAGTAATTTTTTTTTAATTTTTATTTATTTTGAGAGAGAGAGAGAGAGAGAGAGGGAGAGAGAGCATGAGCTGGGGAGGGGCAGAGAGTAGATAAAGAATCCCAAGCAGGCTCTGTGCTGTCAGTACACTCAAACCCAGGAACAGTGAGATCATGACCTAAGCCGAAATTGAGAGTGGGGCACTTAACCAACTAAGCCACCCAGGTGCCCCAAGGCTATTAACTTTAAAAGTCCAGTGATCAGATCTTTTATTCACTGCCTCATATTCAGTGTCCAGCAGAGTGCCTGGCCCTTAGAAAACAGTAGTCATTTGGTGAATAAACAAATGAATGAGGAATCAAAACGTTCCCTGAAGTTTTCTTCTGAATCACTAGCTAGCCATCAAACAGATGTTAGCAGATCTCATGCATGCAAGGAAAAGAAGGAAAAGTAGATCTAAAGGGAGGGACCTTAGAGATTTGACTTTGAGCTACTTAATCTGGTTTTGTTCTGCATAAACAGCAATAAACTTTTGATATTCATTTCACGTGTAATGTAACAGTGAGTGCTACTCTTCGAGGAATAGCACCAATTTTTGGTATTACATCGCAGACTGCTTTAGACATAGTGAGCGATGGGTATTATTTATTGCGTAGATATTTGAATGATTAGATGATTACACGAATGAATGTAGAATTAACAGTGATATAATAATGCACAGAATCAAGAGATTTTCCTTGGGCTATGAATCGAATAACCAAAATACAAACACAGAGATGATTCTTGCTTTAAATCTGGCAGGTTCCAATTAATATTTATTAGGTAAGGAGTAGCATCTCCGGCTGGGAATTTAAATTAAGCAGATGGTTTCTCTAATGTTGCAAGTGTAGGTTGGAATTTTTTAGCCCAGTTAGCATCCTATCACTCAGTTCCATGACTCCATACTCTCTTGCATTGTGCACACAAAATTGCGATATTTTGGCTATAAGTAGTACTTGGAGAGGCAGATGGTTCAGGACAAAGTTAGGCTGTTTCTGGGAAAGACAACTCACAATGCTTCCTCACAGCCTCGGGACAGTTCTTTGTTGCTTCACTGACATGTGGGAAATCAATGCTATAAAAATGAATTTAAGGGCATCACCATTTTATTCTATATAATAAAATAATTGTGGAAGGTTAAAAAAGCTTCAGTATGTTTCAGTGAATTCATGAAAATCTGTTAACAAACCTAATGTCTTTTACTTCGTTCTCAGTCTAGAAAAAAAAATGTCCGTTATTTCTGAAGTTTTTAAAGGGCAGCATAAATTGTACCTCTGTTTTGATTGTGTTATGCATGTAAAACGCCTTGTATACGATGCATGGAGTGTAGTAAAGTCTCAATAAATGTTAATATCTTTCCTTTCCATAACACTTGAAAACTGCAATTTGCTCATGAATTTTTAATAGCTATTTATGAAGCACTCAATATATTGCAGACATTGTGTGAGCGCTTTTCAGACATTATCTAGGTTAATCCTCACTCTCTCTACTGTGAGTAAGAGGCTATGATCATCCCCATTTTCCAGGTTAAAGAGGTAAGTCACTGAGCCAAATCAATCACAACTAGTAATTCAGGTCTGCCTTATCTCAAAATCCATGCTAGTAGATATTTTACCACTTAATTAAATATATTTACCTCTCAAAATGAACTGGCACATTTTAAGCCTTACTTATAAGAACTTTATTATGATTTATATGTGTTTGTGTAAATGCTTTATATATAGACTTATTAACATATATTAATAGTATTATATACAATATATACTATAATATATAATAATATAATATATAATATTATAATAGAATATATAATAAAATGATATAATATTAATAATATTATATAAATCTATATGAAGTAGGCTCCATGACCAGCAAGGAGCCCAAAGCAGGGCTTGAACTCACGACCCTGAGAATAAGACCTGAGCTAAGATCAAGAGTCAGATGCTTCACTGAGCCCCCAGGCGTCTTGCTTTATATTTTTAATTAGTAATGAACTCCATAAGAATGAGAACTGTTTTATTCTTATTTCCTCATGTTTTCCACAATGCCTGAGATACAGTCCATGCTTGATAGATATTTGGCAAGTTAGTGAGTGAATGATTCCAGAAGAAATACGTAACACGAACACTGCTTATGGGGTGCTCAGTATCTTCCTATTAGACGTGCTCAGGCTGAAGCTATCATGGATGATTTAGAAAGAATTACTAAATTGTGGGAGAAATTGTCCTGGGTGATGATGTAAACAATCCGTGCAAATGAAATGATTTTCAACTTGTTTCGACAAGTGTTAAGGAGTCAGGAATCTTATTTATGTTATCCTTAAGTCAATTTTTCTTGCCCTAAAATTTATGAATTAGAATCTAAGAGAGGAAAAAAAAAGATACATGCTATTCCCCCATCAATACCCTCAAACTTCATAAAATCCTTTATTGTTCCAAAAGGCTTGCCACAATAAAGTAAGATTCCTTACCCTGCTATCTTAGTACATTTGAGTTGCTATAACAAAATACCATGGACAGACTGGGTGGCTTATAAACAACAGAAATTTATTTCTTACAGTTCCAGAGGCCAGAAGTCCAAAATCAGAATGCCAGAACAGTCAGGTTCTCAATGGCAGATTACCGTCTTCTCACTGTGTTCACACGTGGTGGAAAGTGATAGGGAACATAGTAGGGCCTCTTTTACAAGACACTAATCCCATTCACGAAGACCCCATCCTCATGACCAAATGATCTCTAAAGTTCCCTTCTCCTAATACATCGCTTTGGGGATTAAAATTTCAACATATGAATTTTGGGAGGATACAAACATTGAGACCATAGCACCTGTCTTAAGAAGCGACACTCCCACAGCCACTGTTTCTAACTAAATGGTATGGAACAAGTACATTGGAAAAATCTCAGTGTGCTTGGTAGAAAAGACCCCGTCTCAGACCTATTGAAACAGAATCTCTGATTGTAGGGCCCAGGAAATTGCTTCTTATTCGGCTTCCGTGTGGTTGGAATGATCGCACTATAGTCTGAAAATTGCTGTACTTAAGACTATCGAGAGATTAAGAACAAAACCTCAGGCCACATACTCATCCCAGCTTTCACCCCTCCACACAAGCATCTACTATTGTCTGTCCTCCCCCAGTGTACAAATCGGGATTCTCCAGAGAAACAGAACCAATAGTGTGTGTGTATATAGAAAGATAAAGACAGAAACAGACAGAGAGAGATTTATTTTTAAAAAATTGGCTCATGCAATTGTGAAGTCTGGCAAGTCTGAAATCTGCAGGGCAGGCCAGCAGGCTAGAGAGCCAGGAAAGAGATGACATTGCAGCTTGAATCCAAAGGCCATCTGTAGACAGAATTCTTTTTTTCTCAGGGAAAGTCAGTTTTTTTTCCTTAGGTCCTTCAACTGATTAGACGAGGTCCACCCACATTATGGAAGTGAATCTGCTTTACTCAAAGTCTACTGATGTAAACATTGATCTCATCCAAAAAACACCTTCACAGGGACATTTAGACTGTGATCAAATATCTAAGCATTGTGGCCTTACAGAGCTGACACATAAAATTAACCATCATTCAGAGCAATAACATGAAAATACTCATAGGATTGCATTTGTCACTAGGGCCAACAGAGAATAAATAATTCTGGACAGAGAGCTCACACATTCATGGTTTTATAGTGCCCCTTCAAGCACAAGGGTTTGAGTGGCTTCGTTTATCTCCATTGGAAAACAATCAGATGAAACTCAAGAAAAAAAAAACCCAATGGTGACTTTAATGATGGTTTTTAATGTTATACACACACACACACACACACACACACACAAAGAGATTTGGATATTTGGTATATCAAGTCACTACACTCAAGGTTTGAAATCTCTGTTTTATCCCCAACCAAAAAAGGATGGGAAAAAAGAAATATAGGCAACAGTGAAGGGTAACCTAGCTCTCTAATCAATGCCGAACTCAGGAGGAGCTGAAGTTATCTCGTGGCTCATTTGACCACAGAGTGAGGTTTCTTCCCCTCCTGGTCCTGATTCATTCAAAATTACTGACATGTTGGAATTCCTTGAAAAGGAGAAATATCTCAGGTAAATATATCCTTCCTGATATTTGAGCCAGAGAGCTCATTTCTCTGATTCACTAAAGGAGAGATTCAGCCCCTACTCCCATGGGCCCTCAAGTTACCATTTTGGTGTGCCAACAGATCTGCCAGAGAGCATCATTTAAAAACTCAACCTCCCTGAAATGCCTCCTTTTGCTCATGAAGTCTCCACAATCCATATTTCTTCGGAACTTTTATTCTGGTACTGATTTGGCGGACTGAAGTAAGCAATGTTAAGATTCTACATACTTCAGTACATGAAATTCTTCTTACTAGGCCTTTAGTCAAAGGCCTCAGATTGGTTTTCCTTTACTTGTTAATGGTAGAATGGGAGCTTTTAAAGTGTATACATGAAATTCCTCATTAATGATTTGCTTCTAAATTGGCAAAGGCAATCACTTCATTCATTGTCATAATTTTGCCCAACTAATCTGCAGGAATTTCCATGTCTGGTGATTATTTCATGGGATATAATTTTACCCAGAGTATTCCCGGTATGTCATTGAGGCTTTTATTTTCACCCAAGTTCCTCCTGGGCTAGGAATGGCTGGGCGCAGAATCTCAAAAGTGAGTGACTCTGCATTTGTAAGTGAAAAAAAAAATTGCAAATATGTGTTCTTGGGGACACCTCATAAGCTCTAGCCTTTATACCTTATTTCTTTATTGAACTTTTTTCTTTCAATCATTGAACTTAGAATATTAGTAAACTCATAGATAGATAGATGATAGATAGATAGATAGATAGATGATAGATGAATGATAGATGATGATAGATAGATAGATAGATAGAGAGCAAGAGACAGACACACAGAGAGAACATTTCTAAGATAATTTTTCCAAAATAGGAATATTTTTGGAAATCTGCCGCACTGGTTGGGAGGCCCATTTTCCACCCAAAGCCATTGCTTCACATAATCCATTGCCTTACTATTCTCCAAATTCTCAGTGTCACTCCATTCTCTTTGCTTTTATGAAAGCTACTTACAGCTTTTCTTGTGATGTCCTCCATCATACCCTCTTGACCCACCAAATCCTACTCATCCTTCTAAAGCTTAATAAAGAGAGCTACAATTCCAGTTCCTCCAATTCCTCGGAGGAACTACATTATTCTTTCCACACTTCTGATTGCATTGTCATGTACTGGTAGTACTATGCATTTCGTACTTTAAACATACTATCCTTTCTCTTAATTTTATGGTGTCTGTTAGTTTGTACTTGTTCTTAAAGGCTGCAACAGTGCCTTTTCGAGGTGCTTCTCACCTCCTACAGGACCTCGTGTCATACCAGGCATGGAAATTCTGAGTGGACTGAAAAGAAAATCGTAATCAAATGGACTCTCCAGTGATGTCCCCATGGTTGTGGATGGCGGTGGTGCATCACTGACCTACATGTGGGACTGGTAGGTTCTTATTTTCTCTCTTGAAATGGTATGAGTTCTGGGATCTCTACATAAGGCTAAATTCATGACTTCCATTTCATAATCACTCCCCAACCTCCCTCCACCCTCTCCTGGTCATAGGCAATCCCCTCTCTCTCCATTATGGAGAAACAAGATAGTCATATTAGAGGTAAATTATTTACTAATCATGTGATTCGGTGTTGCAACTATTATCAGTGAGAAGTTCCTAGGTTGCAACTATTATCAGTGCATTTTTCTAACTCACTGCCTGACTTTGGAGAATCTTGGCAGGGAGTCAGCATCTGTTTTCATGGCCATCTTTTTCTCTGTTTTATGACAAACATAGCCCCGGGATGAGTCAGCAAATGCTGACTTTAGTAGTAGTGGGGGGAACACCGATAACTGTCGAAAATGTTCTAGAACTCTCATAGTTCATGAATTAGCTTCATAGATAGGAAAATTGGGGAATATGTCACATGAAATAATTTCAGTATGTGCCATAGTGGAGAAACACGTTGGAACATTTACAAGTGGCTTCTCCACTTGTGTGGGGAATGCATATATTTATACGACAACAATTTATGATTTTGAATGGCCTTCCCCAAATTTAGAACGAAGCTATGGAGACCGTAGAAGTGTCTATGCTATAGCATCTGTCCTCACATCAGAAGGAGAATGGCATAACCAGTATCTCGTGGTACGCAACGGGGATCACAAGTCTCATGAGGCGTCCATAGCATGCATATGCTTCCTTGGTCAGCCGCACTGGCTGAACAAAGCAGACATTCCAACTTGAACATCACAGACCTTGATTTGCGACTTAATGCAAACCTTTCCTTTGGGAGGGACGCCAGGGTGTCTCAGTCAGTTAAGCGTCTGACTCTTGATCTCAGCTCAGGTCACGATCTCATGGTGTGAGTTCAAGTCCCACGTTGGATTGTATGCACTTACATGTGGAGCCGGCTTGGGATCCTCTCCCTCCGTCTCTCTCTCTCTGCCCCTGCCCTGTTCCTGCTCTCTCTCTCTCTCAAAACGAATAAACTTAAAAAAAATGTTCCCTTGGGAAGTTTTTTGGTTTTTTGTTTTTTTATTTTTTGTTTTTTTCTTTTAGCAATTCCTTTTGACATAAGAATTTCCATTATGAACAAGGAAAATTTAAATACAAATTTAAGTACAAAATTTTAGTACAAATTTTGGGAGCTCTTCCCAAAAAAAAAATCATATATTTCTTTTCACTTTCCATGTTTGGCTCCTGGTCTCTCCACTGTAATAAAAACATGTGCCATCTAGGGGTGCCTGAGTGGCTCAGTAGGTTAAGCACCCAACTCTTGGTTTTGGCCCAGGTCATGATCTCGTGGTTTGTGAGTTCAGGACCTACATCAGGCTCTGTGCTGGCAGTGAGGAACTTACTTGGGATTCTCTCTCTGACTCTCTCTCTCTCTCTCTCTCTCTCTCTGCCTCTCCCCTGCTTTCTCTGTCTCTCTTAAAATAATGCTCAATTAAAAAAAAAACCATGTGCCATCTTTTGAGAGAGTGGGGCATTCCTATAAGAAGTAAACAATAATTAGTGCCCCTAATCTTAAAAAGAATTTTGGCCAAGACAACAGAATTAAAAATGAAGGCCAACTTTTAAACACGGAAGCTTTACCATTTTTTTTTTTTTTCCTGGTTATAATTGCAATCATTATGCCTTGGAAAATCTTGAGAAAATCTATTTGTCAATGATTTAGATTGTTTATAAGAGCTCCATGGTTTCAACTGTGAACATACATCTGGCTGACAAAGATTTGGTCATATTTTTAGATACCTTTACTCAAAGTAGGTCAATAAGCTATTTTCAGAAAACTTTTCTTCTGTGGCTTAATATAAATTGCAAGAGATTTTCCCAGACAACGCAATGACAGGCACACAAGATGATTTTTCTTTTCTTAACAGACATCACTGATGCCTCAGTACTGGTGGCTGGAAACCATGGGGCTCTATTGCTATACAGTTTTGAGTTGGGCAGTAAGTTAGTCTCTGGAATGAGGCCACACAATCCCCAAATGCTGAGGTCATAAACTATACAGGAAGGCAAGGTAATACTTGAAAACAATGCTATTTCAGGAAAGTTAGATTTTGTCCAACAAGCAGTATGAAGGATGGAAGTAATTACCTCAAGGACAAAACTCAAATGGTGAACCCTTTCCTTTTTCCTTGTGTCTGTTTCCACATGTCGGAATTTGTAGAAACAGAAATAAATTTAACAATTTAAATTTTGAAATGTTTGGTTGATTTGTAACAAAAAAGGATGTTCATTTTTGACCTTAAAAAGCATTTGGCCTTTAAAAAGCAAAAGAGAGAGAAAATTGTTTTAATCTGAATGATAAATTACATTGCAAACTCTATAATCCCAGAAAACTAGTTGGGCTCCAAAATATGCTACGATAAATCAGATTGGAGATATGGTGTAAAGCAATCAATATAAACTCTGACCATACAAATAATGTCTAAAAAATTGTACTAAACATTTAAACATTTTTTGTCCCCTCTGTGTGTGTTCAACCCACCCCATTCTCCACCTGGCTACCTCATAATCATGCTCAACCCCAGAAACTTCTCCCATGTTCCTCTCCCATTTGATTTACTTTTCTATTCCTGCATTCTCACAACGTCCAGTCCCAACCGATGAGACAAAACTTGCTTCATTTTGTCAAGCATATCCTTTAAAGTCTATTTCCATTATTAGAACAAAAGCTAAATGAGGGCAGGAATTGACTCATCTATCTTTGTATTCCTAGCTTCTAACAAAATGCCTGGCACATTATGAGATGTTGATACTATATTTTTAAAATGAATGTTATCTTTTACAAGAAGGAAAATCGTTTGGGACCATGCACTGGACTAACAATATTTTCAGAAAAAAAAAAAAATAACCTGGCAGAGCTTCATAATCGTTTATAATGCCAGCAATTTTTATTTCTATACAAAGATATAAATTTTGGCCACTGTTTCTGCAAATTGTTAAAACATTAAAATTATCTAAGCAGGTGAAATTCTATTACCTTGTCAAACAAATAGCATTATAAATCATCTGAAAGCTTGGGTTTGCATTTGAAATATTGTAAAAATGTTGGATAAAGTTGGTGTCCTACCATAGGTTCAACACTGAAGTTAGAGGTGTAGGGAAGAGGAACATGATTCTTGAACCAATCTGCTCCTAGAAATTTGATGGAGAGAGTTGACCACTCTTTGGATTAAGAAGAAAAGACCAATGTCTCTTAGAGAGAAACATAGATGGATAGATCTCTCTGACTCCAGCCTCCAGCTCCAAGAACGCCTCAACTGAAAAAAAAAAAAAAAAAAAAAAAAAAAAAGGAGAGCAGGACAAAACTTTCTGTGAAATGTGGATGTGCCATCCTGGTGGTCTAGGGATGGGCTCCTGGATGCGGTAACAACAGAGTGGCAAAGAGAACACCTCTAGCAAGAGTAGAACAGAGTGTTCTAGCCCTGCAAGTAGATGGCACTCTAAGAGTTCATTCATTCAACAAATATCTTTGTGTTCAGAACATTTTGGTCACTGTGTATCAGGCACTTTAGGCATATGGGTGTGAAGACAGAAAGAGATCCTTTTGTCTGAGGAGCTCACTGTGGAATGCAGAGAACTGAGAGAAAGTACTGAGTACAAATGACCTTCAGGGGAAATTGTACTGTTTTCCTCTTCATCATATTGGCCACGTAATATTGGCTTGTGAAATCCTTATAGCACGAATTATACATTAGTTTTCCCATAACTAGGCGATGTCTCTTTGGGTCCCTAAGTGTGGGAAATAATCTACAAAGAGAGGCCTGAGACAAAGCTAATGAGTAAACACTTAATTGAGAAGTGCAAACTCAAGGTGGCCAGGGTTGGGGGAAAGGAGAGTAAGGTGAGATCAGGAAAGAGGAAAGGCAAGGACAGGTGATACCTTATCAACTGGCCCCAGCCCTTCCAATACAAAACAAATATGACTGGTTATTTGGTTCAGTGAACCAGAACTGAGGGGGCTGCTCAGAACTTCTTCTGTGTATCTGGTGACATTTCTTTTCTTTTCTCTTTCTCCCCTCCTATCCTTCCTTCTTCACTCTCCCTCCCCCCTATCTCTCTCCACACCCCCCCTCTTTCTTTCTTGTCAGCTGCCTCTGAATGTTCAAAGTCTTCCCCATGGGGTGTTAGATCTCAGAGCCCTGAGAGGTGTGACCTATGCCCTCACGGTAGGCATCGGGAAGGCAGAGTTACTCCAGCTCCAGCTAGCTCAGCCTTCAGCCCCAGATGAGGTTTCTGCCATTGGTAGTCTCTGAAAACCAGTCAGGAGGGGCCAGGGATTCGCCACCACAGGAGTAGACACTGGGTGGTGCAGAAACTGAGCCCAACACATGTGAGATATTAACTGTGTTGATATTACCCACTGTTAAAGGTGGTACTTTGTGGCACATGGACAAGTAATTAGGTAACATGGAACACGGCACATTTTACTTCATCGTCCTTCTCACTATATTAGGAAGATAGTCTCAGCTTGTGCTATTCTGAAACATTTCTCCACCACTTACTCTTTTTAAACAGGCAAGAACAGTCACATTCAAGATTATTGCAACAGGGGAAAGAGATTGAACTCACATTCGAATATAGCTGAGACAGCTGGGGATTTATAGCCATTGCCAGGGTGAAAGACAGGGTAGAAAATTTCTAAGAGGAACTTGGTTATTGTGGAGAGAGAGAAACTCAACTGGCTATCAAGCTCAGAGGGATTGTCTCTAAACTAGCTTAGCAGGATTCTTGCTAAAACTGGGCTCAGCACTCATGTTTTATAAAGAAAACATGAGAGCAGGTGAATACAACCTAGGTAGAATTTAATTACATGGCTTTATTTTCACAATATTTCTAGTATATTTTTTATGTTAATATATGTATTTTACCTATTTCAGCTCTTTGCACTTATGGAAAGTGGCACTCGTATACATCTAATATCACGAAGAAAGGTTTCCTTTCACAATGAACTTGTTTGACTAAAAAATCTACCAGGTTACAGAAAAAAAAAGCAAAACCATCATATTGGTGATGATACACAAATAAAAAGAAAAAACCCAAAAGGAAGAATATAGAGGAGAAAAGGTGAAGAAACGCTACCTTAGTGTGCTTGGACCTAATGAATGCCTGAGTATACATGTGATAACGTTGTTACAATGAGTTTTCTAATTTATTTTCTTGTTCTTAAATTAAGTCTGTGTTTAAAAATATCAGAACTCACAGGCCTGCAAATGGATCTAACTTTATAAAACAACTAACATGCTTCTAAGCACATAGTTGGCATATTCTATAAATACTTGTCATTTCACTTTTACTAGCAATAGAAGTGCCCTTAATTTAGGAAATAAAGAAGAAAAAGATGAGCAAACGGGAGCCATGGGCACTTTACTTCCTGTGCAAGCAGAAGGTCTCAACTGAGCGAATCCTTCTGAAGCATTTAATGGTATTTGTCAACCCCTCTTCTCCAAATATTTCCTTCTCTCACATTCCAGGGCACCATTGTTTTCTGGTTTCCCTCTCATTTCTGTGGTCACAAGTTGTTTGTCTATTTTATTACTCTCTCTTTTTCCTCCTGACCTTTAGGTTTGTTTTGGGATGTGTTTCTGATCTTATTCTAAAGGATTTGAGGACTTCGACTATATGTAATGGGAATACTATTTTTTAAAATACTTGGTGATCTGTTTTCCATCTTATGATCTATCATCTAACTATTATCTATCTTTATTTATCTGTCTACCACCTATTCCATATCTCACATCTATCTATTTCTATCTGCCTATCACTTTCTTTTGCCTTTGTTTTATTTCATGCAGGCATTGTTGTCATTATTATGAAACTACGGGTTTAGTAAAAAGTTAGTAACATGAGGAAGGGGAGGGTCGTATCACCCAGAACAAAGCCAGCCCGTGAAGAAGGAGGTAAACTGCAATGCGGTGGTTCTCACTATTCAGAAAGAGAAAGTGGAAGCCTTTCTGGTGGGGGTGGAGGCCAGAGTCTTGAGCAAAGATGATGGTTTCAAGATGTCATAAGGGTTTCTCTGGGCTCCAATTCCCTCATCTCTTTGGACCTTGCTCTAGAAGGGTTGTGGTTGGAAGATGGTGCGTATATCCATGAGTGAGGAAGTGGGGAGATCTTCAGGAAGATCAAAAACCGCAGGTACATTGAGAGGAAATCCAAACGATGAGGGGCGTTTCCCAATTATATCTCTGGGAGGTTCACAACATGGCTTTGTAAAAACTGGTTGAAGGAGAGGAACACACGGGTGGTCCGGAGAGCAGCTCCCCAGAGTCTTGATTCAGAGAAAGCAGCTAAGATTCCCCAGGCCTCCAACAAAGATCCTAAAAAAGAACCAGTAACCTGAGTAGATGATCGGTGAGTCGTGATTGCAATATCCAGGAACGCCCCCCCCCCAAAGTGAGAAATAAGGTGGCAGCCAAAGATTTCATCAGTGACCGCAGAGATACTCCAAATGATAATATTTTACCAATAGCACCTGAGTGGGCAAAGTACGGAACAACTAGAAATCAAGCCTGAACAACCCCATGACACTAGAGATGAGAAGGAGCCCCAAGGAATGCATATAAAGTAGGGATGCCTCCTCGCTGTCATGTAGTGAGGAATGGAAACTTCTTTCCGAACACAAATATAAGTCCAAAGAAACTTTAATAGAAAATGTGATCTTTTAACTGGTTGTCTATTCAACCAAATTATTCTAGTAACTCAAAAGTAACTGCAACCAGAAATGTTACCATTGTCCTCCCTTAATGGTGGCTGCTTCCCTCCTCCTCTCTCCCGTAAGCACTGGCAATCATTGCCAATTGGTGCGAATCTAGGTTGTAGAAGCAGACGCTACAGACAATGCTGACAATTACTTTTTTGGAGTATTGTGTACATTTAGATAACACTATTCGCATAAAATTCAATATCGAAGGATACATTTTAAAACTGCAAATGTAGCCTGATGCAATGCAGAGGAGCAAACCATGCAAACGTGTTCTACAAGCCTTGTGCTAGATCCCAGTGGGTGTTCTTTGCATGGATGTTCCACAAGCACCTGACACGCAAAACATCCAATGCTAAAGTTATTTCTATCCCTTCTTTATCTTCTTTCTCACGATAATGACATTCAAAATCAAGGTAGAATCCTCAGAACAATGTTTCTTTTTTTTTTTTTTAATTTTTTTTTTCAACGTTTTTTATTTATTTTTGGGACAGAGAGAGACAGAGCATGAACGGGGGAGGGGCAGAGAGAGAGGGAGACACAGAATCGGAAACAGGCTCCAGGCTCCGAGCCATCAGCCCAGAGCCTGACGCGGGGCTCGAACTCACGGACCGCGAGATCGTGACCTGGCTGAAGTCGGACGCTTAACCGACTGCGCCACCCAGGCGCCCCACAATGTTTCTTTTTGATGCTAGATCAAAAGTTGGTGAATACATAGATGCCGCCTCAACCACGGCCAAGGTACCGTTATTGAAGTTCAAATGGTCCAGCTCTAAAGCAAGGTGATGTTGGGAAAGTTTCAATAGGACTCAGCTTCTTCATACATGTAAAGTGAAGCGAACAAGAGCAACAATTACAGAGATGATGTGAAAAAGAAATAAGATTGTGTAGTTAGAAATATCCTAGCATTTAAATAATTTTTGAAGGTCTTTTTAGGGAAAGCCTGTTTAACGATTCGAGACAATGTTCTTCCAACTAATTTGTCCAATTTATCTTTTATTTATATGAATTCAATTAAACCAGGAGATTTTGGATAAAATCTTTTGGTTAAAAGGAGAATTTGAGGCAGCGAATATAGGGATGATTCAGTTCATCAATTTATATAATTAACAAAATATTGCTGAGACTTTGTAAAATGCCATCACATAGACTTTTAAAATAAAAGTGCTCGAGACATTATTATTTAAATTGGCAAAAAATTTATACACCCTCACACAGTATATCCAAATAAATTCCAAATGTCTCAGAGATTTAAATTGAGAAAGTAGAAAAAAATCTATGCAAACGTTAAAATAAAATGTGAGTAAGTTTCTTTATACCCTAGGAAGAGGTAAGATCTCCTAACTATGACTCCAGTTCCCGAAGAAGAAAAAATAGACAGTTCTTAGCTATATTTTTTAAAATGCATGATGTAAGATAAGTGACAATGTAAGTAAAAATTATGTGTAACTCATATTACATGAAAGGAAGGATACCTTAATGTATAAAAAGTTTCTAAAAATAAAGAAGAAGAAGAAAGCAAACCAATAGAAAAATGGACTGAAGATATAATGGTAGGGGGAAAACCCCTTATTTTGAAAAGTATGTATTTGAAAAGTACATTTATCTTGCCTATCCCACTTGGAAAGAACCACAGTGTAGTCCATAGTTGATGAGAGGAAGTGTCTCTTATAGAAAGCTTCCAATTAATACATAAAGCAGAAATGAAAGAATCAGAATGTTGCTATTTTGTACCCCAATGAATCCAGGCACCTAACATCAGGGAAAATTAACATAACAGAAAAAGAAACAACCAGACACTGTAGGTCTCCAAATAATAGTATACAATGCTACCATGACACATTCTTGCCAAAACAAAAACAAAACAAACCAAAACACCTCTGCCAAACTCTGCCAAGATGTTTGCCAGTCTTAGCTGCACCTGTTGCTGGTGTGGGAGGGTCTGCAATGGCTTGAAGAGAGACCACATCTCGCTGGCCAGCAACTCTCCGATCTCCACCATCCGAGACGTTCAAACTGGGATCCTGTTCTCCAGGCATCACTAGCTCCTTCCCTCCTCCACGCTGCTATACGACGTGGGAATCCAAAATGGCTGGCAGTGTTGCAAGTAGAAGCTTTCCCTTCTGGAAGTTTCTCTGGATATAATACTTAGGATGAATAATGAAGATACATTACTTTAATGTATCTTCAGCAGGTATTTAAAAGGAATTTTGAGAAGTCTTGTCTATATCTTTCCTTTGGAGTGTTGACCATTTGACTTTGAAGCCATCTTAGACCAACTAGATCTCTTTGATTCATGTATCCTTTTTGACAGAGTCAAGATTTTTGTTACATCCGCTGGAGGTTGTGGTGGTACAGCTGAGCCCCTTCCTCCAGCTTCATTTCATTGTAATAAGTCAAACAAAACCATAATGTTCTCTTTTCTCCTCAATAATTCAGGTTCATGTCACTTTCAAATACATTTCTATACCCTTTTAATCATCCTCGATCTCTCTAAGTCTATTGATCTATTCTGTTTGCTGCCTTTTAAAAGTTTTTCAAAACCATTTCTCTTCCAACCTGATATAAATCACTCTGAAAAGGTGCATGCAGGAAAAACCAAATGGAGAAATGTGGATGATTCTTAGGTTCTAACTTGAGCTTGAATTTCTACTTTTGTAACTTACCAAAGGGTATGTTTGTAAGAACACGGTCACATTCTTTTGCTCCATTTCTTAACTCTTTTATACCAATGAATCATTGTTTCATGGAAGATCTTAAACTATTGGGCTCTGTTAAAGTGTTATTTTTTTAAATTTTTAATGTTTATTTACCTTAGAGAGAGAGAGACAGAGACAGAGGCAGAGACAGAGACAGAGACAGAGTGTGAGCATGGGAGGGGCAGAAAGAGTGGAACACAGAATCTGAAGCAGGCTCCAGGCTCTGAGCCGTCCACACAGAGCCCGATGCAAGGCTCAAATTCATGAACCATGAGATCATGACCTGAGCTAAAGTCTGATGCTTAACCAACTGAGCCACCCAGGAGCCCTTGAAGTGTATCAGCATTATTACCAGTACTCATAATCATGATGGTCCTGATTCCCTGGGCATATTGAGGTCCTAGGTACTCCCTTAGAGCTCTATGTGCATTAGCTCAATCAAGTTTCATTACTACTCTCCAAGTACAAGTATAGTGGCCCACACTGCATAGTTGGAGAGACCTGACTTGGAAAGTTTATGCAGCAGTATTCCTTCATGGCTAGTAAATGAAAAACTCAACATCAAACTCAGGTCCATCTGAAACTAAAGCCTGTGCTTTTAAGGACTGTATTTTTAATTGCTGCTAATGTTTACCTTAAAAATTGTGTATTTTTTGTATTCCTTCAGATCACCAGCTCCATTACAGTGTTCAGCATGATCAAAGAAAGTTGTATGAAGAACGTTTGAAAATATTGGGACCCATTAAGCCAAACAGGGTAGAAGGCAAAGATCCTACAGAGGGCATAAAGCATGCATTGCCAAGCACTAGAAAAGTTATCAACTATATGCCCCATCTGTTTCGCTTCAGAGAAGAGATTTGGGACAGGACATCCCTGTGGGATTAAATAAAACTCTTCTGGCTAATATTCCAGTTTCTTTATGTAACTTTACTAACCTTAGCAAAAACCTCATAATATAATTGACTGAGACTTACTAGGCCCTAGGTGTTCTAAGTGCTTTACACGTTTTCTCCCTCTTGTTGGTCCTTATCGTTATCCATGCTCTTCAGATGGGAGACACGGAGAGGTCTAGCAAATCATCTCAGGTGACATGACTAGTAAGAAATTTGATCCTGGATTCTTTCTAACTGGAGAAACTATGCACTTTAAGAGAAACCATGGCGCCTGGGTGGCTCAGTCGGTTAAGTGTCTGACTTTGGCTCAGGTCATGATCTCACAGTTCATGGGTTTGAACCCCGCGTCGGGCTCTGTGCTGACAGCTCAGAGCCTGGACCCTGCTTTGGATTCTGTGTCTCCCTCTCGCTCTGCTCCTCCCCCACTCATGCTCTGTCTCTCTTTCTCTCTTTCTCTCTCTCTCAAAAATAAATAAAAATTAAAAAGAGAGAGAGAGAGAGAGAGAGAAACCATGGCTATTTCCAGAAAAGAAAACAATCAGGGATGTTAAATGCAGACAAAATGGATGACACTGAGAAGAAGGGAGCTATGCCTTTAAGGCTATTTTTGACATAAATGTAGACTATTAGGCTACAAAGACAAAGGAGTGAGAAACCAGTTAGAAACTGCTTTCAGCTTGTAGCAACAGAGACCTTATTGCAACACTTTAAATCCGTAAGACTTTAGTATCTTATGTCAGAGTATTCCGGGACAGAAGTCCAAGGCTGCTTTGGTGACTGCGCATAATCGCTCAAGAGCTTAGCTTCTTATAACTTTTCCACTTCTGCATGCATGCTTTCCAGATTATTTCATACTCCACAATGGCTGCAGAGACTCCAGCCATCACATCTGCAAGCCAGGCAGCAGCTAAAAGGAACGTAGAGAGTATAAAAGAGTACCCTTCTTACTTGGTATTTGGCAGCCTTCCGGGAAGGACCAAGAGGCTTCCACTTAGATCTCATTGGCCAGGGCTTAGTCACATGGACAAAACTGTTGTACGAGAATCTGAGAAATGTATTATTTTAATTGGCTCGTTGTCCCTGAGAGAGACAGAGACAGTGTGAGTGGGGGAGGGGCAGAGAGAGAGGGTGGGAGAGAGAATCCCAAGCAGGCTCCATCCCATCAGCACAGAGCCTGATGTGGGGCTCGAACTCGCGAGGCCATGAGATCATGACCTGAGCCGAAACCAAGAGTCAGACACTTAACTGACTGAGCCACCCAAGCACTCCAGAAGGAGAATGAATAATATTAGCATTTAAGAAATCTCAGGAGGAAGCAGGACAGTCCAGATTAGCAAATCTGTCTTGGGTGCAGGACTCCTTCTTAAGCACATATCTTTTAAACTTGCTTGTTTTCAAGCTTTTGGTATATAATTTATATTTGATCTTATGAATTAATTCTTTCCCTCTTCTTGCCACTAACAACAAATAACTCAACGAAAGATAGGCAAATGTCCAAAATAACTCAACACTGGCCGGTGATTGAGGCTGGACTCACTCTGTTAAAGTCTCTACCTCCAAATTTCAGTCTCTCAGGGCATTCTCGGTCTTCAGCAAAAGTTTGTTTCTTTGTTTGTTTTTCCTATTTTGAACTTCTTTTCTTGGGTGTTTTCCTACTTTCTTCTCCAATGCTGAATTGGAGTGCCATACAGTGTCTACCTTGATGCTGATAGGTATTTTGGTTAAGTTCTAAATTAACTAATCCCACTATATATAGTTACCTTAGCCAACAGATGTATATTACCTAGAGACACTCTCCTGAGGCCTGAACAGGGGCAACATTAAATATGCAATACCCTTAACAGAACCTTTGGGTAGTAAGACTCAAAACACAATAATTGGTTTGAGGGCTCTTATTCCTAGAAGTTATTATTCATAATTTCAACATTATATATGAAACTTATAAGTTGCATTTTTTAATGACTTTTTAATTTATTTTTGAGAGAGAGAGTGAGAGAGAGAGAGAGAGAGAGAGAGAGAAAGCGCAAGGAGGAGAGGAGCATAGGGAGAGGGAGACACAGAATCTGAAGCAGGCTCCAGACTCAGCTGTCAGCACAGAGCCCGACCTGGGGCTCGAATTCATGAACTGCGAGATCAGGACCTGTGCTGAAGTCAAGCGTTTTACAGACTGAGCCACCCAGGCGCCCCTGACTTGCCTTTTTATTGCTGCTTCTGGCCCCCAAAGTTTCATCTTTACCTAGAGTAGCTAAAACTTTAGCAGAATTACTTTATAACTTGTTGACAATGATCAAGCAGAAAGAGTCTAGAAAGAAACCACAAGATGGGAAAATGAGAGAGGTATATTGAAAATGGAGGTCAATGAGAATCCTTCCGAGGAATTCAGAAAATAGTCTTAGTGTGTAGCTAAAGATCAATCTTTAACTCTGGGAAAATAAGGTCATTGACAATGTTTGGGCTCAAAAAATAAGCCAGAGAAAAGTAGTTCCACTATGACTGTCTTATTCTTACTTCTAATTGCCTTACATAACACCTACCTCTGTTCTGTTTCTGGCTCTGTAGAAATCAAGTTCATTTCGGTGGGCACAAGCTATAGAGTTCACATTTTGCCTACATTATGGTCTTAGGAGTTTTATTTTGCTTTCCAATGCAACCCCAATCCTCCTTATCCATATCAACGTTTCTCAGGAACAGAGACCTGCTTTTTGGTACTTGGCAAGGCTGGTCAGATAATGAATACTTCAACTACCTCAAGAAAACACACTGGGGCCAAAACACAGCATTGAGATCCTTCAGGAAAAAGTAAACTACTTGATATGCAAACACAAGCACTTCTCCGATCCAGAAGTGGGAAGTGATGTCTCCCGCCTCAAAGTCACTTCTCAGAAGGAAAACAGTTGGAAGAAAAGAGAAGCCAACACATAGCAGGTGTGACCAGCAGAGATGTGAGTGTTGCCAACCCAAAAGTCCAAAATAGAGTGTCCTTGCTTCTTGCCATCTCTTAAAATATTTTTACATGCAAATCACCCACAACTATGTCAGATCCCAAGACAGTTGAAATTATATTTAATTATATTTAGGTATAATCATTATGAACAGTATTTAGAAAGATGTGTCAGCATGAAATACATTTTATTCACAACCACATGTCTTGTCCAAGGACAAAACTCTTAACAGCAATCAAAGTAAATAGAAAAATAGTTTTTTTTATTTCACTAGAGAATAAGTTTTTAACTAGGAAATAAGTTCTATTACAAGCAAAACACAATGTTGGAAAACTATAGTTCAGAAGAAAATGCAAAAACTTAACTTTACTGTCAAACAAGATATCTTATGCATCGTTCTTTTTTTTTTTTTTTTTTTTAATTTTTTTTTCAACGTTTTTTATTTATTTTTGGGACAGAGAGAGACAGAGCATGAACGGGGGAGGGGCAGAGAGAGAGGGAGACACAGAATCGGAAACAGGCTCCAGGCTCCGGGCCATCAGGCCAGAGCCTGACGCGGGGCTCGAACTCACGGACCGCGAGATCGTGACCTGGCTGAAGTCGGACGCTTAACCGACTGCGCCACCCAGGCGCCCCATGCATCGTTCTTTAATAACTAACAGAAATGAGGCACAGGGAAACAGATTCGGATAACAGTAATCAATTAGCATCAAGATTCACATTTCATATATATATATATATGAAATATGTATGTGACATTTGCTACATTCCAGGTACCAGAGTAGGGGCTGGAAATTTAAAGTGTCTAAGAGGTTCAGTCTCTGGGCACCTGGGTAGCTCAGTCAGTTAAGCGTCCAACTTTGGCTCCGATCATGATCTCACGGTCCTTGGGTTCGAGCCCCGCTTCGGGCTCTGTGCTGACAACTTAGACCCTGGAGCCTGCTTCAAATTCTGTGTCTCTGCCTCTCTCGCTCTCTCAAAAATAAATAAACATTAAGAAAAAAAAAAGAGGCTCAGTCTCTATTGCTATAAAATATAAGTTTTATTATTATGTACGCATGGAACAACCAACATATCAGGAGACAATTGCTGTTGAAAAGATAGTTTGTTATACTCACAGATTCCCAAGAGAAGGGGCGTAATGCGCCATGCAGGGCCACACAGGGAGGCATTGGGGTCAGTTGGGGGGCAGAAGGAGTGGGGAAACAAATGTCACAAGAGCCTTTACTGTGGCTTCTGTGGGAAGGAACTGGAATAGGTGAGTAAGGGTAGTAGATTTAGGATTGGTTAGTTTAAAAACTTTCAGTGGTATCTGGGGCACAAGAATTGTCCCCAGTTTTCTGGTCCCTGGCTCTGGGGTGACGAGGGCAGAGAAATAGTGGCCCTAACCATGAGGGACTGACCGAGGAGGTGGTTGGGAGTGCAGGCTCTGCCCTGGTGGGTCTGCATACGAAAGGCTCTCTCACAGGCAAGCTATTTCCTATCTTCAGGAATTACCAGCATCCTCAAGGCCCAGATGTCAAAGCGCCAAAATACAGAAAATAAAAGGACACAGTTTATCTCTCTATATGCCCGGGTTTCGCTGCCTAGCAGAAAGTCAGAGGATAAACAAACCAGCGACTGACTTGTGGGAAGGGAGCAGGGATTCTATAGGGAATGTATAGAAGGAACACCTAGGCTAGCCTAGGAGTCAACGAACACTCCCTTGAAATCATGTCTGAAGGAAGTCCTGAGAGGTGGGGAGAGGAGGGAGGGGGAGGTCAAGTTCACAGCCCTCACAACGACCTGGACTCATGAGCACATTTTGGAAGTTTCGTGCTGCAAAGGAGTTCGGTGTGGCTGGAGCACACCGCAAGTGGGCATTAACAAGAGAAAGACACAAAATATTTATGGAACAAACGTCTCCATTCCGGGCCTTCTGCTATTAACGAGAAGGTAGCAAATGCACAAAGTAGACAGCACTGGAGTCCAGGTAAAGAGGTTCAGATTTCATCCTAGGTGCAGTGGGAATCTACTGAGCGGTTTTCAGAATATGCCTGAGGAGGAGACAGGAAGAGGGGAGGCCTGTGTTGCAAAATAATACTTTGATATTCTCATATGACTCTCATCCAGAGTACACGCTGAGGCTCATTGAGGAAGAAGAAAAAAGATCGACAGCTGGGGTTGGGCCAAAGGTTGACTTTGAAGAGCTTTGGATTTCTCCATTTCACATATACATTCTAGAACTTGCAGACTCTTAGTTCTATGATTCAGAGTATTTTTAAGGAGAGTCAAAGCTGAGACATAGGACATCATTGTGACCACCATTGTCCAAACAGGACATGAACTGTTTTCCTTGCTTTTTCGTCATGTTGCACATACTCAGTTCAAGTGGGAGACGTTAGACAACAAGCGTCTTTCAGGGTTGTGAGTTGATCGTTGCCTGTTTTGCAGTAGTGTTGTTTCTCTTCTTTTCGTAAGAAGGAGGGTGTTACATCAAAAGCATGCAAACTCCTGAAAACGTGAGTTGTGGGGCTTGGGTTTGAAGGATCTAAATAAATCTGTGGTCGTAACAACTTTGTGCTAACAACCGTTTGTTGAGGGCCGTGAAGAACTTTAAATGTACAGCCACGCCCATTGCCTCTGCAACTCTACAGAGTAGATATGTGATAAAAATAATTCAGTAATAGAGGTTCGTGAGACTTAAGTAGCCCGTCCGAGATGAAGAGCACCTAAGCAGGGGAAGTTGGAATTCAAACCCAGCTCAGCCGGACACCAAATCCCAGGTTCTTAATCACCGTGTCCTAGAATCACACCTCCCCGACTGGGCCACCCCGGCGTGCTGCTCCGTATATCGCATTGTCCATAGTTAAGAAAAAAACCTCACATCTGGGACCTTCTGGCACAATCCACAACACCCACTGAGGGCATTCGTTAGGTCACAGCACAGCTCCTGGATTTACCACCCTTATAACATTCCATTTCGTTGGTTCTTTCCAGTAGCAGACATGTCATTTGGGCCTTTGCAAGCGTGATTCGGTTTCCCAGATGAGTTTATGGCTATTCTACCTAGATGAATCGGCTCTATTTCCCAGTACTGCCAGGGAAAGCTAAGCAATGGGAGGCAACAAAGGTTTCCCAACATGGTAAATGCTCTATGTGACACCTTAGCGCTCATCACCCTTCTTGATTTCTGTTGGAGGGAAGAAAAAAAAAAAAAAGTATATTTTCAAGATTTATTTTCGGGCACTCAAATGACCCTCATTCTTCAATTCTAATGCTCTTGGTGGGGGAGACAAATAGCCAAATCATAGTAAAAGAAATTAAAATCCAGGGGAAATAAATAATCCCTGTTAGAAGATGCCATCTGATATGCCAGAGCACTAAAATATAAAGGTACCAATTAGTAGCCATTCAGGTTGTTTCCCTTCAAGTTACATTTTTCTTTGCTTATTATATAGTCACTTCATAAATTATAAGGAAATGGACAAATCGTAAGAAAGAAAGAATGGAAAGAATAAAAGATTATCCAATGAAAACAAATTTCTGAAAACACGTTATTCATAGAGTTTGTAAAATACGGCTTTATTAGTTCACGCGGCTTGAGGAGGAAAAAATAATTTCACTTAAAGTAAACGATCAAAATATAAAAAATATATTTACTTGAATGAGAACAAGTACTATTCTCCTGTCTCAAAATACCTCCTCTACTACACCGATACATGGCCTAACAGTTTGTGTAATTCTGTAGGTCATAGTCTGGAATGCATCACTTGAAATGTAATGGTAACCAATTAGACCATGTATCAGACTCTTTGTAGGCACCAAACACTCCAGATTTTGTCCCTCCTGTCCATTTGTGGTTCCAGCTGCTGTCGGGTGCCCTGTTCTCCCTGAGGTCCAACCGCTGTCAGGGAGATACAACTCAACCTCACATCACCTCCTGCTCAGGTTGCATAAATAGCCCGCACCCTCCTAACTTCCCTGATGGGGCTGAAGGGTGAGTAGCAACAGGCAAGACCCTGTTGAGACCTGTACCGCCTCGACCTGGAAGTGTTAGGGACTCTGTCCAATGGGATGAAACTTTGACCGGTGGAAGATGGGAACAGGAGATGATTTCTTCCCTTACCTATTCCGTTGAACTGAGAAGGGACTTTTTATTTTATTTATTTATTTTTTTTAATTAAAAAAGAAATTTTTTTTTTTTAACGTTTATTTATTTTTGAGACAGAGAGAGACAGAGCATGAACGGGGGAGGGTCAGAGAGAGGGAGACACAGAATCCGAAACAGGCTCCAGGCTCCGAGCTGTCAGCACAGAGCCCGACGCGGGGCTCGAACTCACGGACCGCGAGATCATGACCTGAGCCGAAGTCGGACGCTCAACCGACTGAGCCACCCAGGCGCCCCAGAGAAGTGACTTTTTAGACAATGGTCCTCAAGCTCCAGCAATCAGCCACATCCTCTAATCGCCCCTTCCTCCTCCCTTGCCTTGTTCCCTTTGTCCCTCACTCTTGCTCCCTAAGGCTATGCTCCCTAGTCAAGCAGTAGAACATAACACTTGCCTAAGGCTCTGCTTTCAGGAGAATTAGATTAAAACAGACATGTTCATGAATACCTTAGTAGAGTTACTACTAATTCTGTAGTATTCTATGGTGCACCAGAGTACTTTCAGGATAATATTTGACTGAAACTTTTATTTTTTACTTTTTAAAAAATGTTTATTTATTGATTTTGAGAAAGAGAGAGAGAGACGGAGACATAAAGAGAATCCCAAGCAGGCTCTGCAATGTCAGCAGAGACCCCGATGTGGTGCTCACAAACCAGTCTGAGATCACGACCTCAGCCAAAATCAATAGTTGGATGCTTAACCAACTGAGCCACCCAGGGATCCCTCACTGAAACTTTTCATATGAGCTTTTGGAAACAAAGAAAACGAAAAGAACTAACTCATTCTCTCAATAAAATAGAAGCCAATTATGCAAAACAGATAGCTTGAGACTTTTCAAAGCTATGTGTCTCTAATCCAGACAGCTTTCACTGGGCTTTAACCACTAAACCTTTCTTTTTCAGACGTCTAGTTGAGATCTCACCATACTTGTGATTAAACAAGAATCTCTGCCCATTTCTCATCCTGATGTTATCATATGTTCTCTTCTCTGTTTACTCCTTTTCATGTACTTGTTTCAAGGAGCCTGACATTACCTTGTTTTATACCCAGTATCTTAGATTTATTCGTATCTTAAGAGTACGTATGGTGGTTATGACCACAGGCATGAAGACAGACTGCCTGGGTATTCCCAGCTCTGTGACTTGTGGACTTTGTGGCTCTATGCAAGTTACTTAATGTCCCCGGAATTTTGCTCATCTGTAAAATTAGGATAAAAATAGTACTTGCATCATAAGATTATGTAAAGGATTAAATGAATAAATTTAATTAGAGGAATCATATGCCTGACAAATATTAAACATATAACAATAGATTTGTTTACTTCTTTCTCTTTTGCTACTATAATTCTTTGGAGAGGAGGAAGAATCACAAAGTTGAAATCAGAAGGATTTGAGGGGCACCTGGGTGGCTCATTCAGGTGGGTGTCTGACTTTGGCTCAGGTCGTGATCTTACGGTTCGTGAGTTCCAGCCCCGTGTCGGGCTCTGTGTTGACAGCTCAGAACCTGGATCCTGCTTCCGATTCTGTGTCTACCTCTCTCTCTGCCCCTCCCCTGCATGCACACTCTCTCTCTCTCTCTCAAAAATAAATAGATATTATTTTTTTTTTTTAAATCAGAAGGACTTGGACTTAAACCTTGGGATCAGGGGTGACTTGGGTGTTTGAACATCAGGTCATGATTTCACAGTTCTTGAGTTGAAGCCCCGCGTCCGGCTTTGTGCTGACAGCTCAGAGTCTGGAGCCTGCTTCAGATTCTGTGTGTCTCTCTCTCTCTCTTCCCCTCCCTTGCTGGTTCTCTCTCTCTGTTTCTTTCAAAAATAAATAAATGTTAAAAAAAATTAAACCTTGGGTTCACAATTGAAGAGTTGCTTGACCTCAGCAAGTCACTTAATGGACTCTGCAAGTCTAATTAATGTTGTGGTCTCTTTGTGAACATCCCATGTCCATATCCCTTATCTGAAACCCGTGCAGTTAGGATACATTTAGAAACTTCAGAAAGTGTGTCAAATTTGTCCAATTTAGAAAATGTGTCATACGTCAGAAATGCAATAAGGTATCTACAGTGTATTTTAATTACACCCCTAGCTGGGGATTTGTACCGCACTAAGGAATCAAACACATTAACATTTTTACTGAAACACTTGGAAAAACTTATAGAAGATGAAATAAGCCTAAACATCTAAAGAAACCGTGGAATATAGGTCAGGGTTTATCACTAAACAAGCTTGCCTTATGTTTACAATACCTTTGTTTTTCTGAATTGCAGAAAAATGAACTGTGGAACTGAATTTCCAATAACCTCCAAGACGCAAGCCCCTTACTGTGACATGCCTGACCTTGAAGGACATGATTTTCTTTCACAGCCCCTTCTTTCCTTCCTGTATTTCCTATGATGTTCGTGAGGGAGGGTCCTGGCCCTGCATTTGCACTTATGACTGCCCTGCCAGGAAAACCCCCCTTTCTTGACTCATATCATTTATCTAGTCCATATATAAACATTTATGAAGTACCTATACTAGGTAGATGCTAACCAAAACAGGAACATAATTCCATAAGCTATAATTTGCTATCTAGGAAACAGAAACAAACAACAATGTTGAAAGAGTTAAAATATTCTATAGAGATTCTCTGCAAGAAATAGGTGGGTGTTTTATATGTCTTCCTCTCCCTGTTATATACTTAGACTAAGCCATTTGAGAAATGGGATGGCCTTACTCATAAATAGGCACTAAATAATTGTCACAAAAGTGCCGAGAGTTCCTTCTTTTCAAATGCTATAAATATTCAAGCAAGCTTCCTTTTAAGATGTCTCTAGGGTTCTACATTTTAACAAATAAAAAATATTTCCTATTACATTGCTTTCTAAAACTTACATTTCAATTGGTATGGAAACCTAATATTTCTCTAAGCAGGAATCTGAAGTTAGATTTTCTTGACAATGGAAAACCCTTTAGATTTTTGTCCCCTCTAAAAGGACAAATTGTTCTTATCATTTGGACCTACTCATAGTCCAATTTCTCTCTAGGATATTTTTTCATTATCTCATTATATGACATATTTCATGAATGTTCTTAAGGGTAAACCCAAAACTCCATTCAACTCAAAAAAATATTCGTCGAATCCATTACTTGGCATCTGTTAAGAGGTGATGACTACTCTGCGAGATTATAATATTCAGTCTCTAGCTCTCCACTCAGTTTTCTGCAGTGCTGAAATCTGTCCTTTGAATTTGATTTTTTTTTTTTTTTTTTTGCATCAATAAACATTTACCTCTGTGTGTGGCTCTCCCCTCGGAGGTGTTCAAATATTTGCTCCATCACTGTTGCCCTTAGTCATTATTTATTGAGCTCACCACCCTGTTCCCACGGTGTCCCCCAGGGCCAGGCATGCCTCTCAGCTGGGCAACGCATCTCTCAATGCGATCTTATCCGTTTCCCTCTTTCAATACTTATGCATCAGACAACACAAATAATCTTTGAAATCCCAGGCTAGTGTCATTATTGAAGTAGAAAAGATGGACATCTTTTCAATATTCTTTCTTTTTTTTTTTTTTTTCAGTTTCTTCTCCACCTCATGTGAACCAGTTCGAAACCAGTTAAGCTTGTTAGGTAGAGTAAATAGAAACGGACTAGAGTCATACATGAGAAGCAGCTCAATTCCATTTTTTTTTTTTTTTCAAATTGAAAAGTCAACCCTGTGACTGTGGCATTTCTTTCCAGCCTTTCGTTCTGAAACACCATGAAAAAAAAAAAAAACAACAACACAACAGAATGCATAGACACATACTGCACATTTATCTTGTTTTAGACCTTTAACGTCAAGGTGATGCCTGGAGCAAATATTTAGCCAGGCAAATGGTAATCTTATCAAAAGAAGGATTTATAAGAGAAACACTAACACAAAGCTCCCTGTAATGGATGAATGGCACTGAGTAATCATCTCTGTTCTTTGCACTGATATTTGACAACATCCTTCTCAGCGACAGCTGCTTTATCACTGCCTTTAATGACCATAAAACAGAAAATCTTGCATAATGCAGTGAGAGTATTCTGAAGGCCCTCCGTCTGCCTGACGACGTCTGCTTTGCTGAACAGTTTCTTTCTGAGGGAATTCTTAACTAACAGGTGCATCATTATACACGCCAACAATCGGCAAAGTGAAGAACGTCATAATTCAGTGTGCATTGCCTTATGATAACTACATAAAGAAATGAACTTCCTTAAGGAAGAAAAAATGGAGAACCATTTAACTTGTCCAAATGCATTTAGACTGATGTTTTAAGGAAGACAATTTGGATTCCAAACGAGTATTTGTGGCTCAATCTCAATCTTCTTCCCACGGAGCCCTGGGTTTTGCTCACAAACAGAACTACTTTGGGCAACATTATTTTTCCCTTTGTAGGCTTGCACTCTTTCTGAGTTAATACAGACTGGGAGTGCTTAAAATACTGATTAAGTTAAAATTGGGTCTTAAAACTCCATCCGGCAAAAAAAAGGAAAATTAAACAAAAGTTTCACTTATGGAGAAGTGACCACAGCTACAATAAGGACAAATTCAAGCCTTGATTTAAAACCAAGTTCAGTGTCCCCATAACCTTTGAAATGTGTCTTCCTATCTCTGAACTTGCACTACTGAAACTAAAAGCTGGAATTGTCAAAGACTTGTGCCTTGGAGAATTTGGCAAAGGATATACAGGCACACAGCATTAAAGATTTTAACAGTATGGAATGTGTAATAGCACACAGTGCACAGATTGTTAGAACACACACAAATGTGAAATGTTGGGTTGTAAAGCCTCATTATGATCAGGAAGTCTAGCGTTTTGACACACAAAATACAACTCATCCTCTGGATTCAATGACAATGATAATAGCTATCCTGTCCGCGAGTTATTACAGAGTTTCTAAGAATCAAATGGAATAATATAGCATATCATTTAGGAAAGAATGATGTGCTGCAAAATTATGGAGTAAAGGCATTAATGATGAGTTTGATATTGCTGTTTTATCGAGGAGGAAATCTGTCATGATGGTCAAATGTCTCCCAAATAAAGTTCTTCTTTGAGTAGCCAGCCACTGCCAGTGTTTGACCTCATCATCCTTTGTGCTGACTCTTGCAATAGTTCCTTCTGGGTTCTCTCTCTCTCTCTCTCTCTTCTAATATGTTAAGTCCCTCTAAGCTCCACCCAGTGGCAATTATGATCTCATCACTCCTCTTCTTAAAACACTTCTGAAGCCTTCCCATTGCCAGACCTACCTGCTTAGCTTAGAACTATGGTAAAAGAGAACATGAACGCTTTATCAACCAATAGTACACGCCATGCCCACATTTCGGGAACTAATCGCTGGGCATCAGAAAACCCTAACGAAGCCTTCATTTGCTTTTCCATCATGGGCCCATTGTCCCCCCTCAGACGCCTGCAGCTTCTGACCCCTTAAAGATCTGCCCTCTCCTTAACCTGCCAACTCATCACCCTCAAGCACTGTTAGCCATGCTTTCCATTATTTTTCCAGCCGGCAGTACAAGTCCATCTCAGCACTTGAGACGCTTAATTCCTTACTTCTAAGACTGCCCTCTGTGCAAAGTCACAAAGCAAAACATATGTCTTTTCCCCTTCAGCAGTGTGATTCATTAGAAAAGGACTGGCATAAAATAATTAGTGTTTGTTGAATGAATGGACCTTGCATCCAGGTCTCCTCCACAGAGGAGTTACTACAGATACAGATGATACCTTAATTCTAGTCATGCTCTTCTCTCATTGAATCCTTCAAAATCCAAGTAAGACTCAAGTGGGTCTTTTTATAACTTCATATCATAGACTTCCCATGATTTCATATTAAATTAACGAACAAAAATGGCTGTAAAGCACTGACCCTCTTTCTTTTCCAGTTTAATTAATCTCTAACAAAAGCTTACTCTGGACTTGGCCCTGTCCCTGGCCTTAATTTCAAACTTTTTATTGTTTCATAACATTTTAAAACCTTTCAAACTGTATTAATTCTGTTAACAACAACCAAGCATTTCCTTTGTCCTGTGTCATAGCTCATTCTCTTGCCTAGATGTTCTGCTTCAGCATTAACCTTGCAACCTGCTGTGAGGTGATAGGACCTGAGGGCACAGTATGTCTATATCTCTTTGTTGGGCCATTTGAAGGCATGAGATAGTGGAGAAAATATTGACCTTGCTGTTGGAAGACCCGATTTTGTTCTTCTTCACCGGACTGGCTACATGATTTTCAGGACCCAATGCAAAATAAAAATGAAAATGTTTTCATCCTTTCATCAAACCACGGGGTCAAAAAAGCTTTTTTCTTTCTTCTGTGGTTTCCCGGACTGGGCCTGTTAAGGTGTTTTTCACTCTCTAATAGATTAGATAGGGTCGACCTGTTTGATGTCGCACGACCTCAGGTGCAAGGCCACTTCCAGAGTGACTGCAGAATCTTACAGTTAGATATCTAGGTGCCACAGTTCAGCACCAATGACACATATCCAATCCTGAGCCTCTCCAGTTCCTGTGCCCAGACCTCTGCTAGGGGCCAAGACCTCAGTGGCTTTGGGCTGGGAACAAGGAAGCAGAAAGGTGAGAGCCAATCCCGGAGAGGTGAGGAGGAGATAGGATGGGGATCACACATGAGCAGAGGCTTCAAGCCCCCTGCAGTGTCCCATCAGATTTCCCTTGCAAAATACAACTTCAAATATAAAATTATTAAGGGCTTCAAGACGGCAGCTACAGGACAGAAGTTCCTATAGGACTGCCATATTGTACACAAGATAGCCTTGCTTCTTCACTTTTAATACCATCTACTCTCGGGGCAGAAATAATCCCTGAGCTTCCATCTATTAGATCTCCCTCACAATTTTCTTACAGGGTTAAATCAAATAATGCTTGTAGCTTGCTGCATCGGTCGTGGATTATCATCCGTAATAAACGTTGAATGCTCCAAGGGTTTTGAGGACAGCCTGACTTCCTGAGTTCAAATCCCAACTTTGTTTCTTGCTTGCTGGGGAGACTTGGGACCGTAATACTTGCCATTTACTTTAGAATGCACCAGTACATATGTTGGGAGAGTGTGTGCATGTGTTGCTTAGCAAATGCCCAGGTGCTAGCCAAGAAAGTGCATTTGAGAAATGATCAGCCAACACATGGATGCGCAGTTTAGAAGGCAGCTAGCTTTCTTTCAGAAAAGACACATTTTCCTGCTACGGCTACAAACATCCCTATACCCGATTCGATGCTGACTACGGTACTGATTGTCAAACGTGGCTTTTTTAAAATTATTAAAAACAACGACATGTTAATCAGCATGATAAATATTAGAAACGGCCTCCCCTTGGTGGAATTAAATGCATTTAGGATAGCTGAACTGTCTAAAATAATGTAGAAATACTCTTCACTTTTGATGATCAGGATATACAAGTCTAGTGCAACCTACACACTTGAAATAGCGCATTAAGCTAAATCCTTCCACCATCTGGTGTCCAGCAATAAACTCTGGCATCGGGAGATACGTGCGTGTGCTCTTGGCATCTGCTTCAGGAAACATTCCCTGCAAAGTAATAGCTGGATCATGTGAAAGGACAGAGAGTTGGGACATCCTTCAGTCAACAGAACCGATCATGTGAATTGACTGTTTTCGTGCATGTGAATAGATGTTGAGTGCACATGTAACATACATGTTAAAATTTGATCTAAGACTTGTCCCTTAGTTTGCCAGGGCTGCCATAACAAAGTACCACAGACTGGGTGGGTTAAAGAAATGTATTTTCTCACAGTTCTGGCATCCAGAAGTCTGAGATCAAGGTATTGGTAGGTTTGGTTTCTCCTGAGGCTTCTCTCTTTGGCTTGTAGACTCCTGTCTTCTATAGTGTTCTCACATCGTCTTCCTTTTGTGCATAGCTGTGTCCAAATTTCCCATTCTTGTAAGAACACCAGTCAAATTGGATTAGGGTCCCACTCTAATGACCCCACTTTAACTAAATTGCCGCTTTATTTTTTTAAATTTTTTAATGTTTATTTATTTTTGAGAGTGAAAGAGAGAGAGAGAGAGAGCATGAGCGGTGGAGAGACAGAGAAAGAGGGAGACACAGAATACAAACCAGGCTCCATACTCCGAGCTGTCACCACAGAGCCTGGCGTGGGGCTCAAACTCACGAACCGCGGGATCATGACCTGAGCCGGAGTCAGACACTTAACTGACTGAGCCACCCAGGTGCCCCTAAATTACCTCTTTAAAGTCCGTATTTCAAAATACAGTCACATAGAGAGGTACCAGGAGTTGGAACTTCAACGTAAGAGTTCTGAGGGACACAAACTCAGCCTGTAATAGTTTGTTTTCATTACAAGGTGCCTGGTAGGGTTGGAGGTCTCAGGACCTCAGGACCTCAAACTTCTTGGCCACTACCATTATTTACCAAGAACAACCTAAGGGATATGCATGTCTGAACTGGGTCAGTTCATAGTCCTTGGAAAAGCCATTTGCTGTCTTTGTGCTTTAGTATCCTCTTGGGATAATAAAAGTATGTACTTCACAAAATTGTTTTAATGATTAAGTATGTTAAGGAACATAAGATGTTTTAAACCAATGCCTGGTGAATAGTATTTCCCTTTATTAATATTGTGAATTATTGAGTCAATGATGAAATTAATGAATGGGAGAAAAATGAGTGAGTCAATCAGCAAGACTCATTTTACTCTCTCATTTACCAAAGAGCAAATTAAAAGCAAGCAAGTTCAGTAACATTCTCATTGTCACCCAGCTTTTCAGAGACACAACCTGTGTACGAACTTAGATGCCCTGACTCAAAATCCAATTTTCTTTCCCTTCACTGTTTCACATGACTCCTTTCAAGGGTCAACTTCACAAATGTCCACTGAAGCATGATTTCCACCTGGTCATTCCAAAAGGATAAGGAAAATGTCTCTGACATTCTCTGAACTGAAAAGGAGCTAACACGACTCTATTTCAACCCTTGAGATCTGTGTCTATTTGTGTATGACTAATCGTAATTTAGTTTGAACTATTATTGAATTTAATTAAGTAGTTACTAAATACCAACCGGGCCAAGCATGCTGCTGAAAGAATGTCACGTAACTATCACTGAAAAGGACTCATCATGGGCTACTTTAAGCCAGTTTGATCATACCCATCTATTAGGCCCCATCTGGTGGACCTTAGTAACTGCCAATAATTACAGGTTAGCTACTCCTTCACATAACCTATATTTCTCTCTTTTGTAAACTCAGTGAAGTCCCAGGTCTCTTTCTTCTTTACAGTTCCCAAATTTGCACAAAAGAGTCACCACCCAAGATTAAGCTAAACTATTCTCAGAGTCAGACAACTAAGATCCCTCCACAGCTTGGGCAAGACACAGAACTCTTCAAGGGTCAAGGCTAGGGGCCAACTTTAAGGACCGAGGGTGAAGGGTCTACTAGATATTGTACCTGTCCTCTTCAAGCAAAGTAAGAAGTTCTCTAAGATATTTTTGACAATCAGCATAATTTTCAATTTTTTTTTTAAATATTTTTATTTACTTTTGAGAGAGACAGAGGATGAGCAGGGGAGGGACAGAGAGAGGGAGACACACAGAATCCGAAACAGGCTCCAGGCTCTGAGCTGTCAGCACAGAGTTCTGAAGCAGGGCTCGAACTCACAGACCGAGAGATCATGACCTGAGCCGAAGTCGGACGCTTGACCGACTGAGCCCCCCAGGCCCCCCAACAATCAACATATTTTTAATGTCACTAATTTCAGTTATGTGGCTTCTTTCAATAGTCAGTGTACTGATTATTAAAGCCTCTGGGGATAAACTGAGTGAAGGAATTCTCAGCAATTCCATCAGATTAGCTGCTTCGGAGTGTATCCATTCTGATTAACAGGAGAAGGCCTTTAGGGGGATATGCATACTGCAAAAGGACAACTGACTAACCTCAGGGTGTACATTGAAACTAGCACACAGAGTTTATCACACTTCCCATGATGAATTGTTTAAAATAAATTGCAGACATGGTAAATACCATACTATTCGCTGGCCTATATGAAAGGATAGAGATAGTCTTTCTAGAAAAAGCAGAAAATGCAGCCATACTGCTTCTCCTACAGAAGATGCTCACTAATAACTTTGTTCCACGCGGAACAAATGAAAACATGTATTTTAAGATAACAAAATTTCCCCCAAAGATGATACATATACAGTTACACACAAAAACATATATATGTACATGCGTATATGCACAATATATGTCCATGTACATACTCTGTGATTTTCTTGATGAAAATGAATATCGTTTATTGCAAATGATATTTTTTTCAGCCTCATTGGTTTATAGAATGCTAGGCGTCAAGGTACGTATGCCCTTCACACACGATATATTTAGAAATCTAGAAAGAGATATACTCCCAAAGATCTAATTGCAGAATTTATTAACCAAATGTACAATGTTAGATCTGTTATAAGCTAGATATGAGGTATTGTCTAGTATATTATTTAAATGTTTATAGATACTTAGATACTGAACAAAGGATGAAAAAAGTATTTGACTTGTGATTTTTTTTTAAAAAAAATAGTGAATTTAACAAAGAAAACTTGCATAATCCCTTCAGTTATATAATAAGCACATCAAAGCCTCCCACTCTTGTAGGAGGAATGCATTATGGATATATTCTAAGAACAGGGGAGGCAATGTTAATGCATGGCTCTATGATACCTCCTTGAAATATCACAAGAACATTGTTATTATTACAAATAAGGGATGGAGATGACTCAGGTTCTACCAATACGGCTCTTTTAGACTGGGAACATTTTAGATTGATGCATCTATCACTGAAAGAGTTCAGCACAATGCCTCCCACATAAGAATTATGGATTCTTGTTCAATGACTTCACGATGACAGCATTAAATTCTAATCTCAGCCCACAAGGTTTCTGAATAGGTATGAAGAACCCAAAGAGAAGAGGATATGTGTGACTGTATAGAATGAACCTAAGTACAATAGGGAACCCACATTACATTACAGCTGTGCTGTTATTTTCCTTGTTCCCAATATGGTATGGATGTGGATTTTCAAGTCCTAAAATGGAGTATTGAAAGCTTTCCAGACAAGTATTTCATTGTTTGTCTTGTCTTATTTCATTTTTTGGCCATGAAAATCTTTTAAATGAGGTGAAAACTCCATAGTTGTATTTAAATATTAAATCATTAATCTGGTGGTTCTTAGGGGACTGCTTGGAGGGGGAGATTGGAGAAAGTCCACTCGAGAGCTACGATGAGAACCATTAACTCAAGTAGTGAGAATGAAGAAAAGAGTATGAATTCAAGAGATATTTAGAAGTTATCCTCAGCATGTGGGAATAAAGGAAAGAAAGATGTTGAATTTGAATTCTAGGCTGCGAATGTGGGTTACTTGGGGGTGATACAGAAGTGGATTTCCACAAGAAAGAAACCCATTTGGAAGAAGAGAACTAGGGTGGAAGATCATGTATTAGATCAGTCTGTGTTGATTGTGAGAAACGTAATGACTGTAAACGAGGGTAACCTCAGTCTTCACACATGCATCTTTTTTCTGATGTGCAGATACCCAGGATTTCACCGCATACTAAGTCTCTTGTTGTGGAAAGCTTTCAGTTGGAAAAATTAAGAACCTGAGTGGGTGGTTCCTCTCCACTAACTCTCTACTGACTGACAACGCAGCCTGGTTTCTAACATTTCTATAGTGTGTGACCCCAGAAAATTCTGGGTCATGACTGATGGACACATATGCATCTTTTGTGAGTGTGGTGTGTTCTAAATCTTCTTCGCTTTTTGCATTTCCATTAACAAGTCTTAGATTTTTACACACTTCCTGGGATCATCTGAGGAATACTCTGTATATAATAATAAGCTTCTTCCATTCACTCACGCTGGAGAATCAACCATAACTAACACACCCATCCTAACCCATGTCCAAATGGGCACTATCACTTTGAGTAAGAGCACCAAATTCAATAAAAACTAGAAAAAAACAAGTTGATTAACTTTTTTTTTTTTCCTTTTGGAATCATCAGTACAGGGAATTTTATTCACACTATTTGATCTGTAAGGTGACAGCCTCCGATCCCTTCTCCAAGCTACACTTTCAATATGAAGGGGCACTCTGCAGACATGAGAGAAAAAGATTGTTAAACCCATACAGTTGGTTGAATTACTGAGATGTCACTCCCTGACTTTGGTTTAAGCAGTCATAACTTTTTGTAAAGAATTATTTTGTGTTCCTTTATTTACATGGAAGGTGATTAGAATTATAACTTCTGTCAATTTTTATCACTCATGATCTGGAAAATACTATCTACATGTGTCTGAAGGAAAATAAAGTGGTCAGACATCCAGGCTGGGTCATAAGCACATCACAGTATGCCAAGATTCAAGAAAAATAGCTATGGGGAGGGGAATCCGTGCTTTTCTTAAAGATTTTTTAAATGGCCACAGAGAAAGAATGATATGCAGAAGACAGTGAGAAATAAAAGTCTGAAACTTAGGAGCAGCCTTGGTTTACAACTATGTAGATTACTCTTTTCAAGGTAAAAATACTTATAAAATTAAAGGAAAGGGCAGGATCACCCAGAGATACAAGGTAAGGTCTGGAAAGAAGAGAGCCCAAGATAAAAGCTTAGATAACACCACTACATAAAGTATGGCACAGGGTACCCGAGTGGCTCAGTCAGTTAAGTGTCTGACTCTAGGTTTGGGCTCAGGTCATGATCTCACGGTCTGTGGGATCAAGCCGTGCATCTGACAGTTCCGTGCTAACATCATGGAGCCTTCTCGGGATTCTCTCTCTCTCTCTCTCTCTCTCTCTCTCTCTCTCTTTCTCTCTCTCTCAAAATAAATATACTTAAAACAAAAAAAGAAAAAAGAAAGTGTGGCAGAGGACCATCAGAAGGAGGAAACCAGGAAACAGTGACAAGAGGTAAAAATGAACCAAAAAAGAATAACGTTATGGAAACCAAAGGAGAAAGAGTTTCAAGATCTAGAGAACAGTAAACAAAATCAAAGTTTGTGTAGAAGTCATATACGTTGAAAACTAAGAATTGTTTCTTGAATTTGTCATTTAGAGAGTCACTACTTGACTTTGTGACGTTTTAATGAAGAGGTAGGGCCACAATCATGATGGCAAAGCATTGCAGACCAATCAGGATTAGGTAAATGGGGACGCCAAGTGTATGACGTCAGACACACATTTGATTAAGAAGGGAGAGAAGAGGATAGTGTGATACCTAGGGGAGGGTACAAAGTTAAGAAGAGAGAGTCTTGTTTTGCGTGTGCATATTTGTGCACAATGGTTTTATTTGCAGGCTAAAGTCAAAGACCAAATGTACAGGTGGAGAAAATCATAAGTGGACAGGAAAACAGAGGTCGGAAATGAGAGAAGGGTAATTGATTGTATTAGTTTGCTAGGGCTGCTACAAAACACACACACACACGAACAAACAAACAAATAAACCCACAGCTTGAGTGTCTTAAACAACAGAGATTTATTTTGTCACCGTTCTAGAGGCTGTAAGTCCAGGATCAAGGTGTTGGAAGGCTTAGATTCTTCTGAAGCCTTTCGCTTTGACTTGCAGATGTCTACCCTCTTGCTGAGTCCTCATACAGGTTTCTAACCAGATGAGAATCTGAGATTTTTAACTTTATCTCTACCATGAATCTTTTATACTTTGTGGATAAAAAACACAGAAATCAGATCTCCTCGGTAACTGAGAGTCGTTAATTCTTTGTTAATGCAACACACTTTGGCTCTTTTGGCATTATTATAATGAAGAACAGTATTTTACAAAAGCAAGTCAAGCAAATACATTAAATCATGACCTCTTTACTTTGCACTACTCTAGTTTAAGTGCCTTGAAATGAACTTTTTAGTTAATTAGCATTCTTCTGTTTGTCACTTTAAGTAATTACTCTTCTCAATTTAATTGAAGTGTTATACGTGAGGCACTAAGAGCTTGGAAAGAGACCCACCTGACGAATGAAGTTCACTTAGGAACAAAGCAGATAGTCGTGTTCAGGAGTCAAAGGAGCAGCCTGTTGGGAGGTTTGGAGCAAAGTAATGGGAATAATTAACATCTCTTGCTCCAGTAATTGCATTGGAAGGATGGATTTCAAATATCCATTAATTTAAGTGGTCTTTATTCCATCATTAAGCAAACCGCGGATCTGGCACTGACTTTTGCACACACTTAGCACAAATAGACCATGTTGTGCATATATGCCCTTGGGAGTGATTGTCGTAAGAAGCTTCAGAGGCTCTTCATGTCTGCACCTCTTGTGCCTGATGCTATAGGCAGGGATGGGCTGATAACTGCGCAAGGTCTTAAGGGCACTGCTACTTCTCCGGAGAGCAGAAATTAAGTTTTTCACCTCGGAGATAAAACCTCAAGGTCTGTTTGTTCAAGGATAATTTGTCCCTGAGAAAATTGCTTTGTAGCATCCAAGCTCATAGAAGCCTTAAAATTTCAACTTAATAATTCATAAATAAAAATGCCATACTTGTTTGTGTTGAACCAGCATGGGTTTTTTTTTTTCATGTTTTCATAATTCTGCAGTTGGAATGCCCCTTACAGTTTCCTTTTCTAGCCCTTCCAAATATATGTTTAAAAAGCTGATGAACTAAACCATAAAGATAAAGAAATAGAGGGTCTTAACTACCCGAAGCTTATGTGATGAGCTGGCAAGTTTGTTCTTGTCCTTACAAGCACTATTACATGCCGACTGATGTAGCACCTGCCTTCATGTCTGATCTCCTATAGTCTTCCACACAAATGAATCATTAGGTGCTCTTATCCTCACTTGGCCGAATACCACAGAGCTGGGGAATGTTAGAGTTTGAATTCATCCATCCATTCGTTTATTCATTCATTCATTTGTTCATGCGTTATTCATCTCTTAATGTCGTCAGTCAACACCTGTTTTGAGCACCTGCAGTAGAAATAACGATCATAATGACCATGATAAAACATAAATGTACCGAGCACTCATTCTGGGCCAACCAGTATATTAGGTACCACGAAGAGAACGGTCAACAATCAGGGTCGCAGATTCAAATTATATCTAACGGACTCAAAGTGTGGGCTCTGAAGCCATGCCACCTTTAGAGAGCAACGTAAAATGAAGATGTGTGGCTGCTCTGGCTGAGATATTCACGAATGACCTAATTAGCAGGATAATATCTGCTGATTTGATCTGGCATACAAATATCCCCCAATGAGAATTCTGAAGACAACGTTTGAGTCCCAGTCTTGCCTTTTATTGACTACCAAACATTGGGTTCATCAACGTACCCTTCTAAGAGTGTATCCTCTTTTATAAAATATTCCCATGGCCATGTGTTTTAGTTAAGATCACTATTTTTCAGAAGACCGTATAAGCTCTGTTGTCCTTTTGAGAATGCCACAGCACCATAGAAATATCTTCACTCTAGCTTTTTGTTTTTGTTTCGCTAGAAAATGTAACCTCAACTCCTGGACACTCAGTAATTACCAAAAGCTCATTAGAAGGAGTGGTGTTGATGTGCATTGTCTGAAACATGAGCTGTCTATTTCATTAAAACATCATAAAATTTTACATTTGATAAGCCATATTTAAGGGGCTACATGAGTGGACTCAGTCTTGTATATTGAATGCTGCTTAGTTATTGCACTTTTAAATTATAGGAAAGAATTTAGATAGGTAGATAAATAGATAATAGATAGATGATAGGTGATAGATAGATAGATAGATAGATAGATAATAGATAGATAGATAGATAGAAATATATTAAAATGTGGACCACTACATCATATTATCCTTCTGAAGGGACCAATATAAGAAATTTTGGCAGGCAAGCACTAGGACCAAACTTAGGAACAAAAACAAGTCTCCTAACACATCATATTTCCATTTCTGTGCTTTGGCTCCAAAGCAATCTCTCTCTAGTGGTGGTACAGCATGTTCTGGTGGGCATCTTCCACACATTTACTTTGCCTCTGCTCCTTATTTCCTGTTTCTCATTTTCTCATTCCACCTACTTGCCTTGCCTACTTTTGTTCTATTGTACCACACATATTTATATAAGTGTACCTCAGTTTATTTGTGGAATTTATAAAATTAATCATTAAAATTTAATGTCTAAGTAATTTTATAATGGAGAAATATGACAAGGGCTAGCTTAGCCAGGTGATTCAAGTGACATCATCAGTGATAAATCCTGTTCCCTTGATACGAGGTGATGAGAATGACATTATGCTGTGGTTTTCTTTCCCCAAAGCCATACTCCCACTCTAAATCATGAAAAAACAGTCAGAAAAATCCCAATGAGGGTCATTCTGTAAAATGCCTGACTGCTACCTCTCAAAACTGTTAAGGACATCAGAAACAAAGATAGTCTGAGAAATTGTCAGAACCAAGAGGAGCCTAGAGAGGCTAAATAAAGAAATATAATGTGGTGTCATGGATAGGATTTTGGAACAGATAAAGGACAGTAAGTAAAAACTAGGAAAGTAGGAGTAAAATATGGACTTTGGTCAATAAAAGTCAATAGTAGTTTGTTCATTATGACAAATAGTTCAATAAATATTCTCGGTTAAGGTGTTAATAACATGGGAACTGAGTTTGGGGTATATGAGAACTACAAAAAAATTTCTATATATCTAAAACTCTTCTAAAATGTAGAAGTTAAAAAAAATTAATGGCTAAAGCTAGGGAACGACTGAGTGAGACGCTGTGTATGATATGGTTTTGCACACCATCAAGTACCAGAAAAAGATAATTTCTGTGTATCTGCGTGGCTGTGTGACGGGTGCACGTAGGTGACAGGTGACGTTTCCTAAAAGAGATCACATATTCTATGACTAAGTCGCTTCAGAAAGTTGTTTTGGAGATGGCATGCAACAAAAGCTGAGTGCAGTGTTTACTGTAGAGACTACAGGTCCGGTATGCCTGATATGAAAGCCCTCTTTAAATGAGATAAACAACTCAGAAGAAGAAGGAAGTAAAAACTGGTGAACAATATCTTTTCCCAAAACTCTCTCTCTCCAAGTCCTCTTCCTCAACATGGGTAGAACTCCCATAGAGCCACGGCACCCTAGGGAGAAAGGATCCTATTGTGAATATGGGGGTGTCTTTATAAATCTCTAAGCATATCCCCAAAGTGGAAAACCTGCCCACTCTACTGACATTTGACCACCGTGCCTTCACACAGGCCATTGTGACAGCTCTCAGGAAGCTCCCAAATTTGGTAAACGGTCTGAACGTGCTTCTATACCAGAGGAATTCAAGTCAGCCATCCGGTCTTGATTCTGTTGGACCAACCACTCTGGTCTTCAGATTCGTATTTTGTTGCCCCAGGAACAAAAGTCTGAGATAGGGTCTGGTCACATTTGAGCCTCCAACATAATGGCAGTGTAAATGTGATAGAAGTTTATTACTTTTTTTTTTTTTTTCTCATAGAAAAGTTTAGAAGTGGGAAGTCTGGGTCTGGTGTAGGGTCTCACCAGGTGTCTGGGAATCAGGATGGTTGAAGCTTTCTCTTTAACCATCCCTAACGCGTGACCTTCAAGGGCATGAGCCAAGGTGGAACTACTATCCTTGCATTCCTGTTTCAGGAAGAAGACAGGGAAACGAGGAACAAGGGATGAATGTCGGGTACACTACAAGGAGGGCTCTCAGAAGCTAACTGATCACAGAGGAAGGGAGGCAGGGAGATATTTTCACTATTCTAGAAGGTCATGGGCTTTGGCAAAGGAAGTTCCCTCAAAGGAAGAGAAAAAGAGAGGGATGATACCAGGAGAGACCTATAATAGCAGTCTTTCTTCTTGCCACTTAATCTCGCTTATTTCCAGCATTACGAAATTGTCCTGGGAAGATCTAAGCTCTGTTCTCAGTTCTACGATGTACTTAATGAACATGCGCCCCTGGTTAAATCACTTAACCTCTTGGAGATGTAGTTTTCGCATCTCTAAAATGAGGCTAATAATTTCTCTTCTGTCATTCTCAAAGGATTTAATTAGATAAATGTATGTAAAAGGACCCCCTGAACTATAAATGACCACCCCCTACAAATATGGGATGATGTTACTGTCATCATCTTTCTATTTGTCCCTGTTATAATAGTCTATCCCCTACCTTCCTTTCAAAATCCACATACAAATCTACAAATGATACTTTTTTCCAAGTATATATTTCCTTAACCCCAAAGTACTATCATGTTAATAACAGATTTTCAGAAATCATAAAGAAGTAGTAAGAGCATTATTCACATCGCTTCTTAAACTTACCCTAATTTAAGAAATCATGAGGTGGTTAACGGGCATCACTGTTTTAAAATCAAAAATCGGAGATTCCTGATAGGAGGCAGAGGGTAGGTTTACTGACTAAAAGCAAACAAATAAATAAGAGCTGAAATGTAATAGTTGGAACATATTGTATTGATGGAGCTTTGGAATTCGATAGGCATGGGTTCCAATCTCAGCTCCTCCACGAATTATCTGTGAAACCTTGACCAATTTTGTAGACCTAGACTGAACTTCCCTATTTTTGTTAGTGTATCGTGCTAAGTATTCTTATAAAAATCAAGTGAGGTAACCCCTAACACGGTTATCTTGCACATATTAGGCACCAAAAAATGAGTGTAACCAGTGCCCTCCTTTGTTCCCAATAGTAGAAACAAAGAGCATATCACGGTGATCTGAAACTCGCAAGATGATAGCTTATTTACAGTGTTTTGGGCCTTTGCTATGTATTTCACTGTATTCAATCAATTGTGTGAGTTACTTCATTGACCCACACAACTTTATGTAAGGATACTTTCCTCATTTCTATTTTATGGATGTGAAGACTGAAGGTCAGGAAGGTTTCCTTGCCAAGGTTATGCAACTGGCAAGTGGTAAAGAGAGAACAGAACCCAGAAGCCAATGTCAAATCCAAATTCTTGGATCTTCATCAATTCGTCAAAACCTAATTCACTGAAAGCCAATTTGGCAAATATAAACTCAATGTATGATCAACTGGCCAACAACTCTCAAACGAAACAGGTATATATTTAGGGCTAGTGCAGGGACACAGCTTTGGGGCAGGGTGTAAATCTGCAAGAGAGGGGACAGCCTTAGTTAGCTCATCCATCCCCAAGTAAAATGATGGGCGTCGCGAAAGGCAACCAGGCTAGTCTGAGAAAAGCCTTGGCAGCAGCAAAACTCCAGTGAAATCAAACATCAGGGAACATCTCTAATTTGGTTAATCGGTCACTTTATAAGGTGATCGTTTTCTGAATTAAATTTTAGCTAACTGGCCAGTATCCCAACCCGTCAGCCACCCTGCTGTACTGTCAGTTAACTTCTCTTTAAATGGTGAATGGCAGTCTAATTCCCCCCAACTCAAATACTTATGTATCTGCCGTTAATGTTCCAAGCATGTTTGTTACCCAGAAGACCTATCAGGGCAAAGGAGTGGAATCAAGAATTGATTAGCTGACAGCCGAGGACCAACACAGGTAAGGGGATATCCTGACACAGGGTCAGGGTTTGGACTAAATAATCGAGGAGCCAGAGCAATCGAGGAAATGGGCAGAAGAAAGGAATGAACAAGCCGTGCCTTCCTTCACTGTACATGAAATAACACCTGTTTGATCTTCACAACAACTATTGTCATAAGGGCATTTTTGTTCCCGTTTTATAATTGCTAAAAGCAAAGCACGCATGATGTGACCTTCTTTTCTTCAGTGTGATTATCTGGTTTCCTAGGTAAACTCCTCTACCTTTATAAATAGCCTCTCCCTTTATAAGTAGGCAATTTCTAGTTATATAACTATGTAAGTTGCTCAAGGGGAGTAAGAAGAGCGATGCCCACCACTGCTCAATGTTCCATAGCTGTGTGAGCTGGGATTTATGCCCCACACGCTAACTCCACAGTGCATGCTTGTTACTGGTCAATCCACTACTTTCTGTGGGAAAAATGGATTCTTTAGGTGGCCACAGCATGCTTGGTAAAGAGACAATTGGCATTTCCTGTCTTGTTTTGGGGTTTGTTTGTTTTTTTTGAAATATTTTTACCTCACTTTCTCGTCTTCATAAGCCTGAACCTATATTCAAAGTTCTTACTAATGACTGGGAATGACTGTTATTAACACGTATTATTTTTTATGTTTTCATACGGTGATAAACCATGACAATTTTGACATATGCAGGTCTACTTTACCAAGTCTGTAGTTGACCTTTTAGATTTGTCTTTGTTCTGCCTCTTTTGGACTAAAGGAATCACAATTTTCACTTCTCCCTGCTGGTAATACATTGAATGATGGTAATGTTTGCACGTTTATGCAAAAAAAAAAAAAAAAAAAAAAAAAACCAGCCTTTATAAATGATCTCTTACATCCGCCAAAGTACATGGACATTTGTTGATAAAATTCATGGTCTTTCCAGTAATTATATCCCACAATGTTGAATTTGCTTTAATTCATTTTTTTCAGGTGCCAGATTAGCTTTGAGGGTTTGAGAGGTAGGGAGTCATAAAGGCTAGTTATGGGAAGAGTTGAGTTTTAAAAAGCTAACTCTTTTTTGGGCAATTTTCTTGAATAAAGTCTTTTTATTAGCTTTAAACAACTAAATCTTAGTGTTGGTAATCGCCAGCCACCACCCTGTGCCCCGCTCCCAAATCGGCCAATGTTCTCTCTTACACTTTGTCCTCAACTCAAGTGACATCTTTTTCAAGCACATGTGCAGTCACAGTGTCCGTGTCAGAAACGCTCATTTTACACTCGTGTTCTGCAGCTGAACTTCAGAAGAGCAACTTTCCATGTCAAGCATAATCACCACATTAGTAAGATCAAGGCCAGGTACATTCAACAAGGTCACTACCAGCTCCGGTGGCTCCCCCAGGACAAGGCTGGCGTTAGTGATTAGAGAACAGATGGATCCCCCGTGGGAATAGGAGAATTGGACCAGCTGCTGTAAGAGGCCTTTTATGCGATGGGCAGGCTGATCTTGTGAGTAGAGTCTTGTCACCGGGTTTGCATGCACCTGCCCTTGGGGGAAAGCTGTCGGAATGCTGCAGAGACTCAGGAGAGCATAGCAATTTTGTGAAGAGTCCTGGGTGGCATTACGTGGCTTTCTTTCCGAAGTGTTCTTCAGCAAGTGCTCTTAGCGTGTTTGCACTTATTAAACCTGCTAACAATGATTCAGGCTGCAAATCAAATTCAGCTCCTGTCTTATCTTTGCCAATTTCCTCTGCTCCTGAGTCCTTAATGGGCCAGGTACAAATATGTAAATACCATCCCTTGTGTTGGTAATTAATTTCCTTAAGGTCAAGACTGAGTGATAAGAATGCTACCTTCACTTGATGAATAATTCATTTCTGCAGAAGATCTTTATTCATTCAGACTTCATGGAAGTATAGTCTTAAGTACATGTATCTGTGACTGCATCCCAGTTTGTCCCTAGAAGCTGAGACTGGATAATTAACTTAATCTTTCAGAGCTTCTTCTATCTCTCTATCTAAAAGATGAGCCTAATAATGTCTATCTCACAAGCTCATAACTTATTAGGAGTGTAAATAAATAAGTACTTATAAAATACTTACAAAAGGTAAGTGTCCAATTCACGTCATTTCTTTCCTCCTTCCCAGCCTTGAGCATGACAAAAAGCTCAGCTAAACCAGGATGTTTCAATCTAACCAGCATGTTGCTTTACAAAAGTGATGGGGAGGGGCACCTGGGTGGCTCAGTCGGTTAAGCTTCCGACTTCGGCTCAGGTCATGATCTCGCGGTTTGTGGGTTCGAGCCCCGCATCAGGCTCTGTGCTGACAGCTCAGAGCCTAGAGCTGTTTCAGATTCTGTGTCTCCCTCTCTCTCTCTCTGACCCTCCCCTGTTCATGCTCTGTCTCTCTCTGTCTCAAAAATCAATAAACGTTAAAAAAAAAAAAGTGATGGGGAACTCAAATAACCTTGACCTGTAAACAAAGTAAGCAAGTGAGCAAAACCAACGGAACACATAATAATATGTTTGAGATTTTAGGAATTTGGCATTGATCATGTACTTCACACAGTAAGAAATGCTTTATAGGCATTATCTTGTCTGAGCCTTATCACACTCCAAAAAAGTAGACTAATACCTCTATTATCTCCATTGGACAGTTGGGAAAACTTTCTAGGTTAAGTTGCTTGACCAAAATCATCCAGGTAGTTAAGGGTCAGGTGTAGGTGCATTTACCATGAAGCCAGTAAAGGTTGGGATCCCCCTCTTTCACAACACTCTCACAAAAGTTGGCTGAGGCACCAGCAAAGTGGTCACATGAAGATACACTATGGTAAAATTTTCAAAAGTATCATATAAACTTTAGGCAACATAAAATATGTGTCTCCTTCTAATCAAATAGCTTCTCAGAATCGTCCCCGAGCTTCCCTAAAATTTCAACCTACCTGTCCTTTCCTGTTTTTCTCCTTAGCGCTTAACACAGTCAAATATATTATATAATTTATTCATTTATCTTGTTTTTGCTAAATCCTTCATTGAAATGGTAAGTACGTAGGGCATTTTTTTTTTTTTTTGGTCTTCTTCTATTATATACCATTACCTAGAACAGTGCCTAGAATATAGTAGCAACTCAATAAATATTTGTTAAATAAATGAGTAAATGAGCGAATTGGAATTTCTTTGACTCCAGAGCCTATGCCCTTTACCATAGCACTGTACTGCCTCTCTGAAAAGGACCCTTCATCGTAAACAACTCCCTTCCGCCAGGACTATGCGAACAGAAATCCAACTTGCAGGGCTTTAGATTGCCTCTGCGATAATGATGAATGGGTTACCATTTAATCAGTATCCAAGAATTATGGGACAACATTTGAGATCTGACAGGTATATAGCAATAGACAAAGCCCAATTAAAGAGAAACATGTCTGTGAAAAAGAGGCTAGTAATGGTAAAGTAAAAACTAGAAGTGGCACAGTTCTGCAGGCTGAGTGTGTTCCCCAGACTCATGAGAATTCAACTACGTGCACGAATCCATGGAAGACAAACATTCCCTCTGACGTATGCTTCACTGTACCCTGTTCCTTCCATGAAAGAGGTACAGATCATTTAACATAGAAGACCCTTCCTGTAAGTGACTTCCTTGGTTTGTATTTTCGATAAATGCATATCTAACAATACCAAAAGGTAAAAACAATCACTTTTGTGAAGATGAGCTATCTCATGCCTGAAGTCGTCTTCGGTAAGGACGTATTATGTTAAGTCACAAGGAGATCGATTTCTGTCTATGCATCCATATCCACCCAACGGTGCATAATTCATTGTAATCACTCTAAAAATTAACAATTTTAATTAATTAACTGAATCAAAATATTCTCGTGAACTGAATATTCCATTACATAATTGTTTTCCAGAGCAAAGGAAACAGCTGTATTCCTACTGTTTTCAACTGTTCTCAACGCTTTAGTGCTTTTTTTCTGCCTTACTACATATCGAAGTTGTGAAAACATCTCATTAATAATGAGCTGGAAGATATTCAGGACTAAAGATAAATGTCTAATCCTGCAGAGACTTGAATGGATATTGCCCCCAGATCTACCCTGGGACTTGTGTTTTGTGGGGAATAAAGCCAAAATTCAAAGTGTCTCACTGTTGGTGCATGCAATCATACAGACTTAGACTTGAATCATTCTGAGAAGACTCTGAGACACAGAGAGAGTAAATACTTTTCTCAACATCCCACCGGCAGTTCGGGGCTGAAATAAACCTTCAAATTCTGCTTGTGCCAAACACAAACCAGGCACACCTCCTCAGAGCCCCTTTGCCCTGGCTACTTTCTGGACTTACTCGCCACTTCTCTGCCTGGATGGGTCTTCTAGCCTTGTTGTGAGAGTGCGATAGCCTCCTATTGGCTTGTGTTGTATGGCCGAGACTCAGTCAACACCATATATCTGATCCCTTCCCATCACCTCTAGACCTAAAAGAAAGCTTAATTATAGACTGTATGTCTGGCATCCGAGGGAGCCAGATGGCAGTGTGGGGCATTGACTCCCCATGGGGCATACTTTGATCCATAAGAAAAAGGAGATAGGACAGATCTGGGCAAACGCATCCCCCCTTTTCTCTCTCCGATACACTACGTCATGGTTTGTGCATGCAGTCTTGGAGAAGTTCCATCTGCCCAGCAAATGTACCTGCTGAGAGATCTGCTATATATCGCTTCATGGCTTGTCATGACGTGGGAGACAACTTGATAACACATCGCTTTACGTCACTGGACATTTTCCTTTTGCTCCCTTCCTCTCCTTTTAAACCTCACTGTCCTGATTTTACATTTCCCTAATAAGGCGTTGTCCCACTAATTCTTGCCTCGTGTTCTGTTTTCTAGAGACTTTGTGTTAAGGTCACTGCACATAACATCACGATATATTTCGAGCAATTTTTTAAGTCCAGAAGTTTTTCAAAACATGAAAGTCATTAAATCCTTGATCATTTCAAGCAACCTGCTACAAACCTGTTAATAAGGAGAGAGCTCTGAGATTCTTTCTGTATAGAATACAAGTATGCAGGGAATGGTTGGCCCAGTTGTCTGATGGGTCGGTTGGTTCTCTGTCGGCATTGCCATAACATAGAGGATGAGGTCAAGCTAAGAATGTCATTCTGGGATTGCAAGGATGAAGGACATATTTAGTAAGAAGGTGTAGCTTGTTTTTTACCTTTAAAAACACATGCATAACTGGCACAAAACTCAAATAATTATTGAACTATATGGGGACCTGGATGTCTTGATTCTGCTACAAACAAGTTATTTGAAAGTGGCAAAGGTATTTAGTATTCCCGGTTTCATTTGTCATTAAACCCTGTTTTTCTTAAGAGACCCATTTGAGAATACACATTTTTAGAACTGTTCCTTTCTATAGGAGTATGCACCCCAAATCTTATTTTAAAAATGCAATAAATTACAAGGATTTTTCTGACTCCTTAAAACTTACTCACACATTCCAAGTTACAAACTCCTCATCTAGGTGATGGTGATTATAAATTGGTAGCAAAAAGGCAGAAAGCTGTTACTCAGAAAAGCTCAGACTGAGACAACACATACAAGCTTTGAAGAGTTTCAGCCCCCACTTGATAGAGATGATGCTTTTGGTGAGGAGATGTAAGGCAGGTTAAGTTTTTTAAGGCAACAAATAAACCAACTACACGAAAGGAGTCTCATAAGGAGAGTGACTTCTAATGTCAAGGATGATTTCCCAGGGCTGGACCTAGTGCTTCTTTTCCCAAGGTTGTGATTGCTTCCTCCCGTCTGCAGGGGGTTACCTCTTGTTGACAAGAAAATTGGAAATCAACAGAGGGGAAGATATTAAGGGGCCTTATACGCTTCAATATTTAGTGGCCAACTTTTGTGGTTTTGTGGGGTTATTTTGTTGTCGTTTTTTTTGTATGTTTTATTTTGCCGTGAACCATCCACTTTCCTGCTCTGATTTCTATTACAGAGTGTTCTCTCCCATCGCACATAAGCATGGGAGATGACAATTCCACGTTCAGAAGCTGACTAGTTCAGAACCATTCGCTCTTCTTCCTAGTACAGGTTGGGAGTGGAAATGTGACCTCATCTTGGCTAAGCAGGCAGTTTTCTGAGGGCATTTGAATCCTCACTTCCTGATAAAAAGCACAATGTTCAGAGTCATACACAGGGCAGGCAGAGGTAGGAGTGACTGTGGCACCGACCAGCATATTTTAGCTACAAGACATTGCAATGGTTTCTCATTCCCAGTTCTTTACGTTTTGAGAGTCACTGGATGCTTTCCAGCCCCAAGTCTGGCCTGTCAGGTCCATGAACGCTCAGTAACCTTTCAGTAAATAGTCTTGTTATCTAAGATAGAGTTGGTGGATGAGTGGAACCAAGAGCCCTTAGTAACCCTTTATTTATGAAGTGTGAGGATGTTTATGTCACAAGGATTTGAGTTTCCTCCAGGAAAGTAGAGTTTTATAGACGGGGAAGACCAAAGTGAGACTCAGATTTTCAGCCTATCAAGTGCACTCACGACAAAGAGTGAAGGACCCAATAATAATTCCTCTTACTCCACCTCTGTATAGATAAATATAGACAATGTCTTCCCAACCAGCCCATGGACGGCTTCAAGGATAAGATACAATGAGCTTCAATGTATGTCTTACAGTCTGTGATCTCTTTAGAGAACTAGGAAATAATATGATCTTTTAGGTGAGTAAAAGGTAGAGATTTTCAAAGAGTGACATACCTGAGTTTGTTTTTGGTGATATTTCTAGATGAAGCAATCATTACCACTAACACTACTAACCATGGAATGTAGGTGAGAAAGTTTCCAGGTAAAATATGGGATACCCAGTTAAATTTGAATTTCAAATAAATAACAAATAAAATTTTTAAATATTTCACAGATAATGCAGGGAAGATGCACTAAAAAATTATTCATTATTAATCGGAAATTCAAATTCAACTAAGCATCCTCTATTTTTATTTTCTAAATCTGTCAACTGTAATTTGAGAGTCCATGGGTCCAAGGAAGAAAGTGCAGTTAAGTTAGGGGGAAACTACATTATTGCCTCAGGTAGACAAAAGGGCCTGAAGGGATCATTAATTTTGCAAAATTCTGGAATAATCTGTAAGGTTTCCCTTCTTTGATAAAAATGGAGAAAGTTATATTATAATTGGTTCACAATTAAGCCCAATTGGTTCATTTATAGGAATTATAGAGAGACACAGGGGAGACCATAATCAAAGGGTAATTAAATAGCATGGTTTTGAAGGAGAATAGAGATAATTGAGTCAGACAAACTTATACATTTTTTATGATAAAAATAAATCAATATATATTCATGGATATTATTTTTAAAATAGATATTTTTTTAAAAAATTTTTTAACATTTATTTATTTTTGAGAGACAGATCATGAGCAGAAGAGGGACAGAGAAAGAAGGAGACACAGAATCCAAAGTAGGCTCCAGGCTCTGAGCTGTCAGCAGAGAGCCCAAGGCAGGGCTCAAACCCATGAACCATGAGATCATGACCTGAGCCTAAGTCAGACACTTAACCAACTGAGCCCCCCCGGCACCCCTTAATATAGATATTCTTAAAGGTAAGATTGTTGGATGAAATAGCTTACATTTTTTAATTCTAATAGAGATTACTATGTTGCCAATCTAAATATTTATATATTTATCTGCACCCTACAAGAATGCTTCTATTTTGCTAAAAAATATATGAAAGAAGTCATATTTATTGTATCTTTGATTTGCATTTAGAACATCAGAAATGTGGAAAAGTGAGTTCTTTTGCGCCTGGTCTGATACCTTGAAAAAGGTAGTCAGAACTCAAGGGTCTACGTAACCTCCAGTGGTTGTCCCTACTCTGTGCCTCACTTTTCCCAGGTGGTAGATGTTAGTAATCAGAGCACCCGACATTTATTATGAAGACTGAATAAGTACGTATTTCAAAGCGCGGCGTAAGTATTGTGTTTGGAACATAAAATGTCTTGTATGAATATATATCTTTCCTTCTCCTCTTCTTCCTTTTACTTCTTCTCTGTTCTGCTTGTGATATACTTCTACTCCAGGAGGTATCTGTTTTTGGCAGTTACTTTACAGACAATTAGGTGTTACATTTTTATAGTTTATAAGGATTTTCATTACCATGAATATCATTAATTATCTTGTAAGATAATATTAACAGTAATCCTCCTCCTCCTCCTCCTCCTCATCATCATCATCATCATTATTTTAAAGATGAAAAATAGGGAGGGGCACCTGGATGGCTCCGTCGGTTAAGCGTCCAACTTCACCGCAGGTCATGATCTCACAGATCGTGAGTTCGAGCCCAATGTCGGGCTCTGTGCTGATGGCTCAGAGCCTGGATGGAGCCCACTTCAGATTCTATGTCTCCCTCTCTTTCTGTCTCTCCCTCACTCACGCTCTGTCTCTCTGTCCTTCAAAATAAGTAAACATTAAAAAAAATTTTTAAGTAAAGATGAAAAATAGAGGCTAGGAGGATTTTGAGTATAGAAATCCAAAAAAGTATACCTCATGCCAAGAATAATAATATATAGGAAATAGAACCTTCTTCATTGCTTAGTGGCTCCAGTCACACCTTATAACATAAGTTAAGTAGGGTGGACAGTGGAAGCAAGGTAATTTTTAACCATGTATTAAGATTTTCTCAAACTAATCAGTAGGGATTTGGGGCTGTGATCATAAAACTTCCTGAGAAACCACTTTTAGACTTTCGCCAATAATTCCAAGAGAAATTATTTCTAAGAGAAAGTGACTGGAATCATTCATTACAGCTTTGAAAAATAAGGTCTTAAATAAAAATTAAAAAAATAAGCAAGCCCTAAATATAGTGTTGTTAGTAAATAAGAAAAACAATGACGTTAGTAATTATCACAAACAAAACACTTGATGAATGCTAGGATTCTACAGGAAGCACTTTACATGGATTATTACACATAACCCTCCCAATATCCTGGCAAGGTATGGGTTATTATCATTCCTTTTTTTTTTTTTTTTTTTTTTTGACAAAGGAGGCCTCATGGCTAAGGTTGCACAGGTAAGAACCCCAAGAGCTGAAATTTACAATAGCTCTGTCTGTATGCTATCTACATAGAGAAGCATCAAGATAAAATAATTATTTCTTGGAGTATTTCCAGAAACTTGAATGAACACATAAACACTTATGGGATGCTTATTGGATGTCAAGTTGTTGTCAAAACCCCAAGACTATGAACGAAGGATGGTGATTTTTTTTGCCTTTGATTTTACCTGGGAAGAAACTGATGTTCAGGGGCATTTCTAAAAAGCACACAAGCAGCATGAGGCCAACCCAAATGCAGATTTCCACTCTGGTTCTGATATCTTCACATGCCCCACCTGAACATAATTCACATGAGTTCATTCAGTCCTCCCAGTTTCAATGGAAGCCCAAGGCAAAAATCTACAAGAAATATTATTTACATTAAAGCAGCCATATTCTCAAACTGTGTTTTGATCCTTTTATTTCATGAACCTGGAAAGGAGACTGAGTTGTTTTTCTTTTTGTTTTTATGTGGAAAGGAGTTTATATTTGTAAGGACAGTGGTAGGGAAAAGTCTTTGATCAATGAGGGTGGGATGGAGGAGGGCTTGACTTGTAAATTCAGCACTTTTGAAGAGTTGTATTCAAACAAGACTCTAAAAATGAGCATGACTCATGCTGCAAGCAGTCATTTACTTCATCTACGTTGATCATTTCGGTTTTCTTTCTGTCTCTGACTCTAAGTATGTGACCTTAGTCTGGTCACTTCATCTGATGGGCTATCAATCCTTTCATCATTTGAAAGAAAAGTCTGTGCTGCTTCTCTAGGGCTCCTTTCTATTTGGAAGGAAAAAATTCTTCTCCTATGATTTTGGTGGATATTCTACTGATGCCTTAACTTATTCCTCAAAATAATCTTTTTTGTGGAAAAATTATATAAATTCAAACAAGAAAAGAATTTGGCTATAATCCCACCGCACAGTATCTTTCTTAAAATATGACTTGTTATAGCCATCCAACTGAGAAATAAAAAGGAAATAATTTGAAAATAGAGACTACTTGGCTTTAAAGAAATGACCATGAACAGTAAAACCAGCAAAACTGGGAGTTAATCTTTGGACTAGACTTCCTTTTAAAGGGGCAATGTGCAAGTGTTATGGGGGTGAATTGTGTCCCTCAAGGAAGATATGCTGAAGTCCTAACCGCCAGGGTCTCAGAATGCAGCTTTATTTGGAATAATGGTTTTTAGGAAAGTAATCGAGTAGAAATGAGATTATTAGAGTGGACCCTAAACCAATCTGATTGCTGTTGTTATAAAAAGGCAAGTTGGGACAGAGAGACTGTCACACAGTGGGAAGGCAATGTGAAGACACACAGGGAGAAGATGGCCATGTGGCTGGAATGATGCATGTCCAAGCCAAGAAATACTAAGGCTTGCCAGCAAATGCTCAAAGCTGGAAGAGGCAAGCAAAGATTATCTCCTAGTAACTCTGCTGCTTTGTTACAGCAGCAATAGCAAACTAACACAGCAAATATGCGCCAGTATCATAACTGCAATATACACTGACAATCCCCACTTCTCATGGTCAAGGGTATTCATGCTTTCACACACACGCGCGCACACACACACACGCGCGCGCGCGCGCGCACGCACCCACACACACACACACACACACACACACACACTTTTACTAAATACAAGCAAGTTAAATGATGTGGCTGAATGAACCAGCTTCCTACTTCATTCCGCTTCTCTTGAAATGACTTCCTGTGAGCTCTGCTCTCTTCTGCGTGTTCATCTGTTTGCTACACAGAAATAACAGCTATAAGGTCCACTAAAGATTTCTATAAAACAGCTAATAAAAGCTTCGACTTAAATTCATTCCAGAAAACTGAACACACATAACACATCATAGCAGGCAAACGGAAAGCACGTTATTGCACATTTCAAGTTGTATTGTTTGTGCAGACTTTGATATAGAAATCTGTTGAAGGACTGATGGAGATGATACAGAGGAAAGAGCATCGTTATAAGGAAGAACCGGTTCTAGGGTCACAAGTCCCTCCGTGATGACCCTCCCATACCGCTGACTTGGTCACTCCTTGATGACACTCCCATTCTGCTTCTCTGGTGGTCCTGCTCTCCCCTTTTGGCTTCACAGAGCATCTAACTTCCTCATTGTCAATATTGTGGATGTGAAAAAGAGCACTGTCTACTGAAGGCAGAATATTCTATGCACCAGACACCGATGGATATAGGGAACTAATGGAAGAAGAGTGAAGGCACTGGTAACCACAATACACAAATATACTCACCAATAAAATATCTGGATGTTCTGGTGAGTGACAACATGTAAAATGACATAATAAACGCACCTATGAACACATACTTCTTGAATGATCCATAAAGTGTTCCCGTCCTTGGTCTTTCTTTCCCTTGACTTCCCAGCTTTCCTGTTCCATTTGGATGAAACCCCTTGGAACCCTGCCGAATTCTGCACACTAGACTGGTAAAAATTAGTGGAAATTTTTTACAGCTGACTATTCAATATTTTGCAGATCAATGTTTATTCCCCTCTATTAACTGATACACACTTTGAGGGCAAAGACTATGAATTGTCCATATTTGTATAACTCCACCCACTCATCCCAGAACATATCAAATTTTATGCTTCACAGTGACTCCCAAGTAAGCGTTTGTGATAGGAACCATCAAGGGGAAAAAATAGGACAAATTAGGCTCATCTCTGTTCTTTGTATTTAGTTGGAGGGTAGACGGGGAACTCACGTCTTAACTATGAAATCATTCCAATCCACAATTCTCTATCAAGTTACTTCTGAGGTGTTTTTCTACTGGAAAAATGGTAGGAACATCGAGGGAATGAAACATTCTGATAACCGTCTCAGTACTAGGCGCATAGACCTCCTCATAAATGTTTGCTTATTAAATAATTGGCCTTCGTTGTAAAAGAAGGGTCTGTGTTGTTTTTCTCCTAAGATCAAGTGGAAAACCTTTCCCTCCACCCCCACTGATTTTTTTTTTAGTTGACACACAATGTTACATTAGCTTCACGTGTACCACTTAGTGATTCAACAAGTTTCTACATTATGCTGTGCTCACCACAAGGGTAGCTACCCTCTGTCAGCATACAACACTATTACAATATCTTTGGCTATGTTCTTCATGCCGTGCCTTTCATCACTGTGACTTACTCATTCCATAACTGGAAGCCTTATCTCCTGCCCCCTCTTCACCCACTCCCCACTAATTTTTTTTTCTAACGTTTATTTATTTTTGAGACAGAGAGAGACAGAGCATGAACGGGAGAGGGTCAGAGAGAGAGGGAGACACAGAATCCGAAACAGGCTCCAGGCTCTGAGCAGTCAGCACAGAGCCCGACGTGGGGCTCGAACTCACGGACAGTGAGATCCTGACCTGAGCCGAAGTCGGACGCTTAACCGACTGAGCAACCCAGGCGCCCCCCCACTAATTATTAATTTTGAAAGAGACTTTCAGTATTCAAACATTATCCTCAGTAAATATGGCCTGTGTCTGCTTTCTTTTTAACACTTTAGTGACAAAAATTATTATGTATTTCAGCTTCTAGTCTTTAATTTCTTTCACCATTTTAAAATCGGAGCACCCTAATTTTTTTAGGGACCATTAACCCAAATTGTCAGTTGGTTTCAAACACCACAATGGGGTTAAACATTTGGAAGCCATGATAGATCTTTGACAGGTGGACATTAGATGGATGGGAAGATGGAAACTTCCATCTTCCAACACAAAACCATCATTAATAATGAGCATATGCAGGAAGGATCTCTCACAGCACATCGTGTTGGAATGATAAATGTGGAATATTAATTTAGGAAATAGCAATGTAGGGTCATTTTTAAACTGAAAACCAAGGTTACAATCAACCGTGCCATGCCTCTGAAAAGTTGAAAAGGAAGGGGAGAGACTTTGGATATTCTAGTCATGGGCTAACCAGATCACCTGGTTATAGTCTTACCTAAAGCCACCCTCTGCCCAAACACAGTGACGGTATGCAGATATCAATACATTGGTAACCTTGCTAGTCCAAAGAGGGTCAGAAATTCAAGTAAATAGTCATACAGCCTGCTGAAATCTCTATTACTGAATTCAATGTATGGAGACAAATGGGTCTAAATAGGTGTTAGACAAGAGTATGGCTTATGGATGGCTCCCTTGAAGGGAAGAAGGAAGTCAATCACATACGTGTATAGCTGGTTCCTTTCTCCTTGACTAAAAGCATTAAAGAAGGAACCCTTACTTAAGATTTATCAATCGCCATTTTTTAGGTAAAAATATTTCAGACTTACAAGCTGGTTATGGAAATGTAAAATAATAATCTTTTTAATGATCACATATTTTAATTAATTTCTTTTCACAGTAGGTAAATTTATTTTTCTGTTCTTATAAAAAAAACAGGCATGACTGATGTATTTGATAAACTTGAGACTGGTCGAATTTCAAGTTGTGCTGGAGCGTGTGCTGTTGCTTACATGGGTATATAAATATCCAACATAATGGCTGGTTTTACAAACAAAAATATATTTTTTTCTGTTAAGAAATGACTTACTTAAATACCTCAAAGCTGTTGATTAATCAAAAGTAAGTTAATAGGTTTGTTGCAATAAGGAAAAACACCAACTTGATAAGGTCAAGGGGGGAAAGTATGAGAAGATTTTATAAAAGACCAGGCTGGATGATTTTAAGGCAAAACAGAATTTATGACAATAGTTTTGGATTGGTGGGTGCAGGAATGTGAGTTTTTGAAACAAGTTTTGATAAGTATTAGTCTTGATAAGGAAAGTGTTTTAGTTGGTTGGTAGTATTATCTTCCAAGAGCAAATATCTCCCAGGAACTGAGTTATTCTTGCTTGCTGTCAGTACTCAATAATATTTAGAACCAAAAAAAAAAAAAAAAAAATATGCCCCATCACAATGTTACCTTGCATAGGAAGAGGAAATTATATTTGAGCCCTTTTTTCTCATTTCTTCTTTCCTTCCTATTTTCTTTTCCTCCTTCCTTCTGTCCTTCCTTCTCCTTTTTCCTTCTTTTTCTTTCTTTCTTTCTTTCTTTCTTTCTTTCTTTCTTTCTTTCTTTCTTTCTTTCTTTCTCTTCCTTCCCTCCTTTCATACATCCCTCCTTCCCTTCTTTTCTTCCTTCTTTGCTCATTCATTTTCAAAAACAGATCAAGACTGCCTACATGAAAGTTATCATAGCAAAACTAAACACCATCTGGTGAAATATAAAAGGCACAAAGTAAAAAGAGAAAAGAGGAATTTCATTAAGACGGTCATGGCTGAGAAAGCCTATAGGAATTAGTGTCAGATTTATCCATAAACAGCCTGAAAGTCCAAGCAAAGAAGTAAATAAGATAGCGACAGAGCAAAGAAATATCTATATAAAGACACATATTTACTTCATTAGTAGAAAGAAACAAGTTCTTAGTCCCTAGCTTTGTGAAGCAAAACATGCTAGAGAGAAAGAAGGAGTTTAAATAAACACATACATGTGGAAGACTTCAGCGCGCACGGATATCCTGAAATTTCAGGTAGCCCCGAGGACTCAATTAAAAATAGAAAGTGGAAGGGTGTAAATGTACTATAATAAGACTATTTTTATACGACACTAGAGTAGACCTTTAAGTGGTGACCTAATTCCTTACCCCACTCCATTCACTGGCCTAAAACTTTATAGAAAACTACGGGTCTCTGGTTTGGAGCTTTTCTGACCAGGGAGTTGGCTCATGCTCCTCGCCTGCAGACCCACCAATGTAGGTATGTCTGTGTGACAGACTGAATTATTGGTCCCAGGCTTTCACCTACTTGTTTATCCATCCTTTTGTAGTTTGCTCATATCTTTACCGTGGCAGAATGTGCTTTCCTTGGCTCCTGACTTTGGATTGGCCATGTGAACTGTTTCAGATAATGAGATGTCAGTAAAACTAAAATGGATAGAGGCTTGAAATGTATGTGCCAGGTTGGGTTTATTTCCTTGTCCTTTTTTGCTTTTGCCGAGGGATTAACTCCCCATGTCACCAATTAGTTACTGAAACACAGGAGAAACTGACCTTAATCTGCAGCCTGGAGTCCACACTCAGTGGAACTAAGACCAGATCAGCCAAACCCCGGCTGATTGGTTCAGAGATGTCGAAGTCAAAACTAAATTTTGCTATGTTAAGCCATTCCGTTGGAGAGTTTGGCAGGGAGTGGCCACACAGCCGACCACATAGCTAACATTTTCTACGGTCCTCTGAGACATTTCAGAGCTCATTCCCTCATTTGTGTCTCATGACTGTTCTCTTGTTTCTGGTTTGGTGATAAACAAGTCAGAGCTGTCATATATAACAATCTGAAAACATGGTTCACTCTTATGATCCAGCCCGGATCAATGAGTTAGTTGTCTCTCTCCTAACTCATATAGTATTCTTGAATATATTTGGCAGAGACCCATCAAATCTCCACTGAGGTCTACACAACAAAGGAAAAAGTGAGGGGAAGAATTACCCAAACCTAGCCCTGGAGTTTAGAATATCTGTATATATTCAATATAACACACACACACACACACACACACACACACACACATACACATCATGGCACAATTTTTCTTCTGTCTTAAATAACACTGCCCCAGGATCTGCTTATCTTTCCCTCCATTGGGGCGGAAAAGGCTAAATGCCTCTCATATAATACAGAGTCAAAGTGGAGGAGAGGAAGAGCAGAGGTAAGATCAGTATGTGGCTGTTTGGGCCCTCACTGACTGAGGGAGGCAGCCCCCAGGAGAGAAGATACTTTGCTGTACTTGCTGCTTCTGGATGAAAAAGGAGGTGCCCTTTTTCAGGAGGCACATATCCATCTGTCCCAAATAGCGTCAATGCAAGTGAATTAAGATTGCCCCTCCCTTTCCATAATCACCGTCAGGAGTCATGTCTGGTTTTCCCATCATCACCAGCCCCTGAAAGTGACGATTATTTAAATCAATTCCTCCCTAAAATAAAAATAATCCCCAGGGAGAAGGTAGTCAAGTGTGTTCCAGGAGATGTGTTGCTGGGTTCTGGCCTCCTCTAGAGACATCCCAGGTAATAACTGTCTTCCCCTTGTGCCAAATGTAATACGCAATGAAACAATCAGCTTATCTTCCACCTCTGGCAACATTTATTCTAGTTTATTTATCTGAATAAGCTTGACTTTAATTCATTACTAATAGTCTTGGTTTGTATTTTGATTAATGCTTAAGCTCCTTCAAATCCCTTTGGAAAAAGCTGAGAGCTGAAACTTGAATAAACAATGGGATATTCTCAGACTTCAAAGAAACATTACCTTAAGGACTAGCCAGGCTGTGGAATGCTGGGCTTCTTTCTGCCTGGTCCTAATTAGCTTTGGGGTCTGGCAAACCTGCGCAATCCAAATGCGTTCAGCAGAGGCCTCTGGCACGCTTTCTCAACTACCCTCACATCTGGGTTCACCACATCCTTGGATCGTCATCTGAAGAAAATATTTCCTTCTGTTCGTGTCCTGCCTGTGGAATATCAGTCCTTCTCCCCCTCCTCCCTACTTATCCTTTGAGTTGTGACAAAAATCAGTTAGCCAGCTAAACCTCTTTCGACCCAAGTGTAGGGCCTTGAGGCTAATGATTGTGACCTTTAAGGGAAGTAAAAGAGAAACAACACCATCAAAACCCTGGGGAAGAGGGAGTTCTGGTTTCCATTCTCTCCACTGGCAGTTCCTCTACAGACCTTCAATAGGGAAAACAGTCCCCAGTTCAAATGAAAAGCATGGAAAATGACTCTCCAGTGCCTCCCCCTGGGCACCACAAGACCTACGGGACTGAAGCTGAACTCCCCATAGTTGGAGAAAAGCAAGTCTGCGAAGGAAAAAAAAGAAAAGTCTGCTAGTCCCTTCATCTTCCTCACCAAGACTTCACTTCTGCTCTGCCCAGGGATACCGACCATTCCAAGACTTTGCTGGTGCCTGGCTAAGGTTGCGGTGCCTGGGGTCAGCAGACTATAGCCCAGGGGCCAAATCCAACCCTCGATGTGTTTTTGTAAATGAAGTTTACTGGAACACAGCCACGCCCATTTGTTTATGTCTCATCTATGGCTGCTGTCAAACCAAGTGGCAGGGTTCAGTAGTTGAAACAGACTGGGTAGTCGGAAAAGACTAAAATACCTATTATCTGGATCTTTACAGGAAAAGTTTGCCAATGGAAGAAAGAAAAAGACAAAAGAAAACCAAAGATAAATGTGATGTCAAACTGCGATATAATTTCAGCTCCCATTCATCTGGCCAGAATCAATTTTTTCCCCAGATTTTCAGACATGGAGGAAAATACTCTCAAGAATTATACTCAGAAATCAACAAGGGTCCGACCAATGACAGCTATTCCAAACAAGACATGCATTTTCTAAGAAAATTTCTCCACGGAAATTATTTTGCAACACACAGGAGGGCCAAGATACGTTATCATGTCCATCACGGTTAAACCCACATTCTTTTGTTCTTTTTGTTCTTTGTGCAGGTTTCCAGACTAAAATGAAGTCTTCGGCTACTTGACTGCAAAGGACTCCCGAAAACATCTTACATGAGATTGCTCTCAATGATGTGGGGGTTCTTCTAAACCCTTGCAGAGAAAACACAACTACAAAATGGCCTTGGCAAGTAAAGAAGAGGAAAATCAATCCAGATCCCCCTATGAGATGTGTGTTCTTCAGACAGAATTAAAAATCTGTTGGGTTGCTTGTCCTTACTGCCCGCTTGTAAAGCATATTCAATTATTCATTTTATTCACCTGACTGACCACCTAAAAACTAGGTAGTCAGTGCTTCGGCAATAATTTCATTTCTAAGTGTTCCGCCTGGTTATTTTTCTGTGTGTGCACACTATTAATTAATGACTATGGAGAAGTCCATAAATTTCAGCATTCTGTATCAGTGGTGCCTGAATCTATTACCCATGAAAGCCAGAGTCTACCGTCACTGAGTAGGCACAAAGAGATAAGTATTGATTTTATTTTTGAGTTTTAATTTCTTCTCATTGAGTCTGGAGGAGCGGATTGCACTTGAACGACCCTCACAGAGCAGCGAAATGCTATGCGAGATGCACACAGCTGTCTCCCCGCGGGGTGGGCTCAGCCTACCAGCTCACGTTTGGGACCCTTTATGTGTGTCACTGATGGGGAATCAATGAGAAGACATTCGGGGCTCTTAAAAAATGCAGCCAAATCCTCTCTGAGCCTCCGCGTCTTATTAAATTGGGACAAGGGTGTTAAAGACCTCCCGGGTTCCAAACTTTTGATGTGGTTGCATCTGGTTGATTCAGACTCCCAGTGGATCATGAAGCGGGCATTAATGAGACAGCAGAAAGTCTCCAACTGGTGAGTGGGGACATCCAGGTGCCAGTGCGGCCTTGGTTTGACTGACTGACGCAACGTGATGGGATGAGGGGAGTATTTGTTGTACTTTTGTGTTCCGTCTGTTTCACAAAGATGAGAAACGCCAGGTCACAAACCTGTCTGGACCCAGATCCATATAGAGAGGTAGAGAGAACATTCCTCTTCCTTTTGAGAACAACGGAAGACCTTAGCTACTAACTATACATCCTTGGTGTCAGGTACAGAGAAAACGTTTTTAAGTGAAATGCACAGAAAGCTAACTTGTGTTACGACAGTTGAGGCTTAAGCGATCTGGCATCTTTTTCATTTAACAGATATTCCTGTAGTACTTACAGTATGCTGAGTACTGTTATATTTTATAAAGAATTAAACCTCATAACTATAATGGGATCCAGGTACTATTATTGCCCGCAGCCTATTACGGATGAGGAAGTGGGAGCACAGGCTTTTGAGCGCGCAAAGCCATGCAGCCCACAGGTGGCTCCTAGCTCTCTGTATCTAGGCCTCTAACCCTAACGCAGGCCTGTTTCTTGCTTCTTGAGCTGCCTCTCGTGGAACAGAGTCCAGAGCCCTGTTTCCTACTGGAGGACCCCCACTTAAGGGCCCCGTGGGAAAGTGCTGGTTCTGGTCACAGTTTTTAAACTAATCAGCTATGTTGCTTGCGTAGGGAATACGGTTCCCCACACGGGAACTTGCAGAATCACCTAGAGAGTGGTTTTTGTTTCGTTTCGTGTGTTTTCAAAATCGATTCCAAAGTCATCACCCCAGACCCAGTAATTCAAACTCTCTAGGAGTTAAACACGTGGAAATCTGCATTTTGCAGGCTCCCCAGGAGAGTCCGAGGTACCAAGTGTGGCTCTCCCAGACAGTTGCTGCGTATCTTGTTCCCACCTTCAAATGAATCGGGTTACTGTTGTTCACCCCCAATCATGGCCTTCTAGCTGTATAAAACCTTGACTTTGTCATCGCTAAGGCAGGAGGCTTTTGTCACCTTGTGGCCACATTTCCTAGAAGGATCAGAAAGACTGGGTTTTGCCCTAGGTGTGGGTTTTAAGGAATGGGTCAATGGTGAGGTGACAAGGCATAGAGGGGAGACCACTCTGACGATTCAGGCTCCTGCTCCCAAATCTGAACTGTTAAAAATAAATCAATAGGTGCATCTGGGCCACTCACACTTACAGATAGGAATGAGCCTGGTGGGGGCTCCATTCTGTCAGCCAGCTTGTTTAACTGATTTGTTCACCGAGGGAACCGGAAGGTTGACAGAAAATATCAGTGGGGGTCTATTCTGCCTATACTTCTATCCACAAAAATAACTGAAAGAGTTCTTTGAGACAAAACTTTCTAAAAGCAATGAAATGTTTGCGAGAGCTTGGTTACATTTATTACAAATAAGACACCACTGGTACAATTGAGATCATGATGGATGCACAGGAAGGACCACCTGATGGAGTGAATGGAGGTTTGGGGGTCTCCTGCTCAGGAAGACTAGCAGGCATCTCGGATCCTTTGTTTTCTTCATCTGCAGACTACCTTAAAACGATAGAAGGAGGTTAATATGCATCGTTCCTTATTTTATTTTAAGAACAGAACCCACCACCTTTGAACTGGGATGATCATGGTCCTCCATATTCTACATCCCATTCCTGCCTGCTGTCATGGCCCGTCTTGTAAAAATGTGCTCATTTATTCATTTCAGAATCATTTTTAGGCCAAATAATTGTCCAAGCTTCCTATCGATATTTGTTTATAATATCCTTTGTATGCTGAAAAAATTATACCAACAAAGAGGCCATGTGTGATTTTATATGTTGATTTTTGGGGTTTCTTTGATTCCCCAGTCAGATAAAATGGTCATCTGTGTCCTTCTCGCTATCGTCCAGTGCGTTTGTTTTCTTTATTAACACATTGATTCATCTAATACCAATTTTGTTACATCATGGAAGGTCAGGCTATTTCTTTGTTTTATTGGTGTTGATCCTGAAAATTTCAATACACATATTCGTGCATATATATATATGCACACACACACACACACACATGCACACACTACACAGATACACACAGCTACTTACATGCATGTATATCAGCCGGCTTTGACTTGGAGAGTCTTTGACCAGCCCAGAGTTGAATCTATCTCAGAGTATCTTACAATTTATTCTTTGAAATTCGTGGTTCATAAAGGTCTTAAACCGTTTGCTCCTTTTTGTGCCCACGAGATAGCTGCGGGCAGAGGGGAATCTTAAAGAATATTGTCTGGCTGTTATTGGCAAAGGCATGACTGAAGGTGATGTTTAGAAAGAAAGAAACAATATAGAAGTTGACGTAAGAAATGAGAGAGCGTTGCCCTCCAAGAACATGCCCTTAATGTGATGAAAAAGAACCCCAAATTCAAGAGAGAAGGAGGCACAGAAGGGAAACTTCAAACAGGGGTGCAGCTTGAGTGAGCCTGTCTGATAAACAGAGTCTACATTAATGCCTCAACAGTGGCCTGTGCTTGTGCTGAGGTATGAAGAGTAGATTTAAAAAATTCATATAAGGGGTGCCTGGGTGGCTCAGTCGGTTGAGCGTCTGACTTCGGCTCAGGTCATGATCTCACGGTCCGTGAGTTCGAGCCCCGCGTCGGGCTCTGTGCTGACGGCTCAGAGCCTGGAGCCTGTTTCGGATTCTGTGTCTCCCTCTCTCTCTGCCCCTCCCCTGTTCATGCTCTGTCTCTCTCTGTCTCAAAAATAAATAAACGTTAAAAAAAAATTTTTTTTTAATTCATATAAGATGCTATTTTTTTAATTATTTATTTTTTTATTTTTTTTTTAAGTTTTTTAATTTATTTTTAGAGAGAGCAGGGGAGAGGCAGAAAGAGGGAGGGAGAGAGAGAATCCCAAGCAGGCTCTGCACTGATAGCCCCATGTAGGGCTCCACCTCACAAACTGCAAGATCATGACCTGAACCAAAAGCAAGAGTCAGCTGCTTAACCAACTGAGCCACCCAGGTGCTGCGAATTTTTTATTTTTTTAAGATGCTATTTAAAAACTTAGATAGGTATATGCTCTAACTAGGGGTCGAGCAGTGTCATACGAAGAGACAATAAAATCAAGCCTTTCACTGCATATGCTAATAGAACTTATATTCCAATTAAGTTGCGCTAGAAATGCATTGTTTGCATGTTTAGGGCAATCTTTATTTCTGCTAGACATTTCTGTTGCATTTTCATTGGCCTGGACTACCCTTTAGGAGGCATTTTCAGTTATGACATTTAAAATACTTAGAAAATGGTGCTACAACCCTTACTAGTACATTTGGAATAATAGTGGGTAAACCTCTTCAATTTTTCTTCCTCTGAAGATATGTCAGAACTTATGTCCTGAGATATAGTGGCTTGATTTCAGTAAGATAACATGTATTGTTGGCATGTGGTAGGACAATATAGTCCATTGGTGGACTAAAGCATGTGTATTTTTGTACTAATTATGTTGCTAACCCTCTCCTCTTTACCATGGGAGAATGCAAAGGATTAAGAGAGACTCATGAATGTCTGCAAGCATGGAGCCTACTAAAAGGGACAAGCTAGAGGAGCCAAGTGGGGGGACAAGGACAAATGTGAGTACGTCTAGGTTAATGATATATAACCCATGTGGTATAGACTGAAGGTTGCACGGATGTTTAGAATTGAGGACTGGAGTGCACTATTTCCACAACAGCTTAAGATGTGAAAATCACCAAGCTGATGTTAGTATCAATCAGGACAATGCCTGTAAGACCATTTCGAACACTGTGAGGCATGATTCACATGTAACACAGAAATATCTTCTCATCCCCCAGGACACAAGGAATCAGAAGACCTTTATTCAAGACCTGTCTCTGTCTTTTCTCCACTGCTCAAACTGATATGAATCTTATTTCTTCTGAAGATCTGTTTCGTTTCCTTCAATATTGGCTTATGACCACTACCGATTAAAACTCATTGAAAAACCAATGTACATCATATTCTTTTTTTAGTTGCGAAAAAAAGAACCTGTTACAGATAGTAATGGTATCATCTACGTCATGAGGATATTGGGAAAATTAATGTGAAAAATGGGATAAATAAAATACACCAGAGTCCTTCATGAAATGGAAAGTACTCTTTATCTGTAAAATGGAAATTGACCTCCTTTTTTCCTATTCTTTTCTTTTGATCTTCCTTCTTTCCTTCTTTTTCTTTCCTCCTTTCCCTTTCTTTCTTTCTTTCTTTCTTTCTTTCTTTCTTTCTTTCTTTCTTTCTTTCTTTCCTTCTTTCTTTCTCTCTCTTCCTCTCTCTCTCTTTCTTTCTTTCTTCTTCTTCTCCTTCTTTGTTCTTTCATTTGCCAAAATGCTACAAAAAAAAAAAAAATGTTATTGCTTTTGAGCTTTCCACTGGCCTTTGTTCATTGAGTACCAGGATGCTTAAGGTCTGGGAAATGAGAAGATGCACACATTGTGCAACTGTGAGTTTTATTGTGATGGTTATTTGAGAAAGTCTGAAGATCACCTAAGTATTCCCTTATTAAGCACATATCTCCAATCAGACCTGAAGCACAAGCCAGAATTAAGAAACGGAAATAATTTAGGCTCGAAATGGGCACTCTGGTATTCACACATCTCTCCCAGAACCACTCAGCGCGAACGCATTTCCATTTGAGAGTCAGAGGCTGCCTTCGATTTTAGTCCACTCTCCCATGCCACTCTAAATGAGAAATTGAAATAAACACTATGCCACTTTCACAATTCTGGAAATAGTAGCATTTGGGCAGCAAGTTTCATGTCGTTTTCCTATTAATGCCAATTTCCAAGGTAAACCAACCTATAATATTTTTGACAGGTCAGTGGCTAGAGTAATAGAGAAATTTCAATGTATCAGTTTTCATTTTATATTTGGGGGGAGAAAAAGCTGAATGTCATTCCAGCAGTTCAAATTTTCTAACAAAACCTACTGATACATGAAACTCTCATGTATTGGGTCTCCGTTCTCAGGGGGAAAATACATTTTAATGTTTTAATTCCATTTATTTATCATTATAATTTCATGTCCTAAGGAATTCTGCTCGATGAACTTTAATTTTTTTTTCCCCTCCATATTTCGTATAACTAGTTTTCAGTTACAGGCTCTGCGGTATTGTGCAGGTGTTAAGACAACCACTTAATTGCAGAGTCCGGTGGAGTTGAATTTACATATATTCTTCGTATCAAAGTGAGGAAAATCTTGGTAGAAGAAATTCACCAACAGTCTCGGACAAGCCCTTTTCCAGGTCTTCAGACTAATACGAACTTGGACTTGCAACGTGGTTTCCCCTCTTGAAAATAAAATACAAATGACTGATACCGCCTGACCCCGGAAATCAAACGGAGCAAGAGGAAGTCTCATAGGAATTAAATGCAAGTTACACGTTTCCTCTCTAGTTCTCTTGGAAAATTATGTTCGGAAAGACGGAGAGAAACAAATAGCAGGAAGGAGACGAAAACTCTTTGGAAGTATTTTTCATACAGAAGAAAGCGAAACACAAATAAACAACAAACAAACAAAGGAAACCCATTCCAGATACACTTCGCCCCTCAAAGATCAAGCTACTTTGTATAGAGCAATGTTTCCAGGCTGGGCTTGGAGACAAAGAGGTGTGAAGTCAAATTCCAATTCTGCTACTTACAAGTAACTGGGACATCATCCTTCATCCCACTTACTACAGGCTCCTAAAAATTGTAAAGTAAGCATAATAGTTGCCACAGGGCTGATATCCACCGCCTGTGAGATTCTGAAGCCCTTGAACCATAAATAACACGCATACAGAGTCTATCACAGATCCTGACTCCAGTAAGCACTTGGGAACTTGTTTATCTATGGGATGTACTGTTGCCATTTCCCTTGCTGGTAACACAATCTCTCTTCTTTTAGGGGTGCCATGTCTCCTCTGTAACCCAGCGGGTCAGCTAAGGATGACATCACCTCCCGGGCATCATGAGTGGAAGTTTGAAGCACGCTTAGCCCATGAGGCAATTCCTAAGTCTATTGTTTGAATAATCAGTAAAGAAGCCCTCTCTTCTTCTGGATCCCAAAGGCCATTAAGCCTAACGTTTACACAGGCTACGTGGCTACATCATGGCGAAAGCCTTCCAACCCACCCTCCCAGAGCGAAGAAGAGTAGAGAGGCTGTGCTGAGGGAACCAGTGACCTCATGGGTCCAGCTTTACTGGAAGCCAATCCCACATTTTGAGCTTCCTGGGAACTTGAAACCATAAATTCTCTGTTTGGCTCAAGCTAGCCTGCAGGAGGTCTCTTGTCACTAGTGGTCCATACTGAGTCCTTATCATTTTTTCCTCGTAGCCTTGTAGCAAGAAATTCATGTCGGCAGGAATTTCAGAAGGGAAATAATGAGTCCAATCTCTGAGTTACTTCTCATAGATGAGAGTAGCCTGGGAGGAGTCTGGCTGGAAGGTCACTTGGATCTGTATACTAGAAATCCTACACTGAAAATGGGCTGCTTCGTGTGCTGTGATCCAGGAAGGAATTTAGTTTAAGAAGGAAACTTAGCAAGTAGAAAGATGGTCATAGTTAGAATAGCTCTAGTCTATGTCCTTATGATCTTAGACTTGAACGCTCCAAAGTGAGACCTACCAAGTTGTGTCTCATTTCAATTCTCTAATTGCCTCTTACAGAACAGTAAGAACATAGACACCTTGTCTAGGAGATCCGTTGTGCTTTTTTCTTCCTTCTCTACACATTACATTATTTTTCAAGGATTCTCCATGAATTATCAACTGTCTCTAAAGGCTCTAAGGTCAGAAGATTCTCCCTATATATGACAAATTTGGACCGATTATATATTTTTCACAGTATAGAACATTTTTTCTATCTACTCCCATTTAGTCCTTCAAAAAATTTCATTGTGTTCCTGGTTTAACCTACATCACAAGGTCCCAAGGGTTACTTAATCATGAAAGGAGGTTTTCCTCATGCTCTTAAACTAGATGATTATGTTTACCATGATAGCCTTTAAAAAGTATTGAAAGTTAGGGGTGCCCGGGGGGCTCAGTCAGTTAAGTGTCCCACATCAGCTCAGGTCATGATCCCAGTTCGTGGGTTCGAGCCCCACATCAGGCTATATGTTGACAGCTCGGACCCTGAATCCTGCTTCGGATTCTGTGTCTCCCTCTCTCTTTGCCCTTTCTCTGCTCATGCTCTGTCTCTGTCTCCCTCTCTCTCAAAAATAAAATAAACATTTAAAAAAAAAAAGCATTGAAAGGTATAAGTCCATGAAAATCAACCTTTTTAAGAACCATGTATTATTTCCATACCACAATGCTTAATTTTTTATGTAGGCTAACAACTGGATGAAATGTGACCATACACAGGGCTGAGCAGATTGTTTTTACCTTAAAAGGAATAAAGAACAGTCAGGTGTTGGAATATAAAAGAAGTAACACGTGCAGCATCCTGCAATTTGTGAAATGACTAGCGGCGAAACATTTTGTTGGAATCATTTGAATTTGACATTTACTAATTCTTTACTCTGAAACTGCAGTAGTTAGGGTGGGTAACTCTAACTACTGTGCTAAACAACCTCAAATCTCAATGATTTAACTCAAAAAAAGGGGGGGGGGGATTTTCTCAGAAAGGAAGGCTAAATTTAACCTAAAGCCATTACTTATCATTTCTCCCAAATCTTTGCAAATGATAAAATTAATTTTGTTAAAAAGAAGACCGGAGGCCTAAAATGGAGTCACGTAACGTTAAGGACCCACACGAGCAAACCAAGACTTAATACCTAACCTAACTTCAGTTTCAACCACCTCCCCAACCACAGCACCCCCAAGGAATTGAATCTGAAAGATTAAGTCAAACGGCAGTTCTTGATCAGCACTAGGAAATTTACTGATACACCCCCTCCCTTCCCCTCGGAAAGGTGACCTTGTCTAAAACAATGAATTCTCTGCTAATAATTTTTTTTCTCACTCCCTCTCTGCTTGTAAAACCCTTTCCTTTTCTCCAGCTCGATGCAGCTCCTTTCTATTTGCTAGATGGGATACTGCCAGCTTCATGAATCATTTCATAAAGCCAATTAGACCTTAAATTTTCTCCATTGATTTTTTGTTTTGTCATTTAACCCTCCCCAGCACCAACTATTAGATTAGTGTCTAATTGTTATCATCAGTATTTGCAAAACACAAGATTAAGAAGGGGAGTTTTCCTATGACTTCTTTTATGCTTCAGGGGTGGTAGTGAGGGAATAACGACAATAACGACACTATTTTGTTCACACTCTGCCTTTTCAAGGATCGTGGTTTTTACAACAACAACAAACTCTGAAATGTGAACACCTTCCAAACCCGCAGGCTCTTCAAAAGCCTGTGAGCTCAGTTTTGAAGGTTCCATGACCCTACCTGGAGCGGACGATATCTGAAACATTGTACCAACTCTTCCAAGTAACAACAGAGTTTTTTTCTGTATTTGCGTGCTATCCATATTAAAGACAGAGTTCGGCATTCCTTGTGTATCTGCCGTTTTTGAAACAGGGTGGAGGGAATGTTTGAAGCTTAGGGATTTGCCTGTCTTGGTTTAACCTAGGTTTAACACCAAGAATGGCGCTGCAAATGGCCCAGTGGGTGAAAGACACAAGGCCTAATTAACTGCCCGATACCTTTCTTGCCCAGACAAGCTAATTTTCATCAACATTGGCAGTCAAGGGCATGGGTCCTGGAGGAAGAACGGGAGATAAAGTCCACCTTTGCCACTTGCTAGTGATGTGATCCCGGCAAAAGAGTGAACGTCTTACTTCTTTTCTTGTCAGTTACAGGAGAATGTTGAAGTCACGTGAGGCGATTATGTGGGGATGGCATAAGGAAATACATAAAATGGGCAGCAAAAATAATTGATGACGACTGTGGTTAACCTTACCCCCTTCATGAGGTCCCTTCCCACTGGTAAAATAGGCCTAAGCTGCAAGTCCGATTTTTGGAAATCTGCTTTGGGGGTTTGCTTATCCTGGTAGTTATCAGCAAAAGCCACGCCCACGTTTGGTATGCGTCTCTTCAGGGCTTTGTTATCTCAGGTGTAACTGTAAGAAACCTTCCAGAAGTTCCACCGCCCTCTCCACTCCTTTTTTTCACATTGACAGAAAGGACTCCAAAGTGCCCCCTCTGAGATAGGCAGAAATCAACAAATTAACAAACCAGCGAAACTGTGTTTCAGATTTCCAAGATAATAGTAACTGCAAACCTCCTGGGCCAAAAAGTTCTAAGCAGAAACAAACTGCCAGGCTAAGATCCCTAGGGGCCGTCTGATGCCATTCTATTGTGCAGTTTAGAATAGCACTAATCTAATGAGTTTATAATTTTGAGAGTTTTTTTAAATTAATTTTTATCATCTGTAAAGATTTGGGAGAAATGCTAATAATGGCTTTAGGTTAAACTTGGCTTTCCTTTCTGGGAAAATTCCCCCTTTCTCTCTCTCTCTTTGGAGTTAAATCCCTGAGATTTGAGGTTGTTTAGCACAGCAGCAGGAGTTACCCACCCTAACTACTGCAGTTTCAGAGTAAAGGATTAGTAAACGTCAAATTCAAATGCCTCCAACAGAATGTTTTGCCACTAGTCAACTCAAGGGCTGGCTTTATGAGCAATCAAGTCGCTGGTTTCTAGGACACCTTCAGATTGCCTATTTTATGCTGGTGACATAAAGAGCAAAGTGAGCTGTGTTCAAGTTAAGGGAACAGTTGCAGAGCAGCTAACCCTCCCCCCTAACCCCGGTCAGTCAGCATGAGTCGTCGGGGTGAGGCTGCAGTTGTGGACTTGTGCAAAGACCCACGCTGAAGAAGACGCTATCATCTCAAACACGCGGCTTCCCAGAACCTCCTGGTGTCTGCAACTCATCAGCGGACTCCTTGTTACTTTCCTCAGCCCAGAAGGGACACACATCACTTTCATTCACCGTCCGCTGGCATGAACCAGTCATGTGGCCCCACCTTGCCTGAACGAGGGGCTGGAAAATATAGTGTCTGTCTCGCAACAACTCCACACTGTGTAAGGGAGCATAAATTTTTATGAGATAGCTAGCTTTTTCTGCCACAGACTGGTAATGCGTTTGGAATGTAAAGGAGAAAGTAAGTTTCAAGTGATCGTGAAATTGGCCTGCTTTAATTCTACTGCCGGCTAAAGAGGGAGCAGCAGGTGGCCAGGACCTGCTGTGTGCACACTCGCCGGGGTCAGCTAAAGCTACTAAAGCAGATGGGAGCCTTTCCATTTCTGCTGAAGGTCAGTGGGATCTGCTGTCCTCCAGGTGACCGCCAGGGGGTGCTGCATCACAGGCCAGTTTCCCGCTGGGTTTATTCCAGACTGGTGGGTTTCATGTAACTCATAAAAAGGGCCTAGGAACAAAGATTGGGCAACAAGATCTCTTACCAGAGGTTTACACAGCAGTGAACAGGCCATGAACAGAAACTTCCAGGATGACTACAGACAAAAACTATTACTTCCAGAAACTGTTTTCCAGAACCTAGAAGAGAAAGTGGCTACGTTTCATATCTCAGGGATACTCACAATCACGTGGGATTGCTTCAAATTGTCCCATAGTTCTTCCTAGAAATATGCTAGAACTGACCATTAAGGTTCTCTATGCTTTGCTTCCCTTCCTAGATAGTGTCATATTATTTTGTCATATTTTAAATTGTTAATTATTCTTTTTGATCGGGCAGCCCCAAACATAACCTGTTAGTGGGAAAATAATTGAAGTTAATTAGGTCCATGCATTTATAAATCCAATCATTCATGTGTCATGTGTTTATTGGGCACCAAAAGCCGGGTACTGAGCCAAACCAGATGGAAGCAACCCCTTCATCACATGCTTCCAAGCTCAAAGTGAAAGAGGGAAAAAACAGGTCATGTGAATTGGGCACTGTCTCTGAAAGCTTCTGCATGGAAGTGACACGTCAAATCTCATTCATGTCATTTGCTGTGTCAAGTCACATGGCCCTGCCTGAGTTCTGCAGGCTGAGCAAGTGTAATTTTCCCAGCAGAAGAAAAAGCCCAAGATTGGGCAGATAATAACATAGCTTTTCACAATTGCTATCTTCCAGCAATTATAGCAAGGTTTCCACCTCTTCTGTTTCCTCTTCCAGAACCTGGCTCCCAGGTGGTTTATTACAATAACAACAAGTTTTCGACCAAATTCTGCCAAATAACATTTACTAGAGAATAGACCCCCCACCTGTCAAAATATTTTTCATTCTAAGTTTGAGAAATTCCCGTTCTCTGGCTTCAGACGTTCTGATAAGCAAGTGCCTGGAATGAAACTTTCACTCCAGGACAGAGGCTATGATGTTCTACTAGAGAAAATAGTCAAAAGACCCTCTGTTGTTGGGCCAAGCTATACGGGAGGCCATCGGAACCACGGGGATCTGGACGACCGTGCTGCTCTGAAGGGATGTGGCATCTGGGCCACCCAAATCCCTACATTTCATTTTGATGCGGGGATGATGAACTGCAACAATTATTCTAGTCAAAGCCATGTCTTTCACATCTCTTATCCTTCATGAATAAAATTATTTTTTAACAACCCATTAGTAAGCCTCCCTCTGTAGATTTCTCTAACAATATTTGTGGATCCCACAGAAATGAAGATTCATGATGAGGATACTTTAAATGCTAACCAAACACCTCCAAGGAGAATCAAGGTAACTGAAACACCCACATACATTCTACCCTTTTACGGAAGTGTAAAATCCTATACAGAAATATTTCACCTTTAAATATTTATACATATTTCAGATAAGACAGTATCTTCTTATAGAGCCAATAAAATACTATCCTAACATAATGAGTAACTCCCTAATATATTTCAATACCCAATCAATAGTCAGATTTTTCTAACTGTCCCAGGAATGTCTTTTGTCTCTATTCTGTGCAAATGAAGATACAAGTCAAAACTCTATGTTACATCTCATGTTCCTTCTAATGTTCAACAGTCCCTGTTTTTGTTGTAAACTTGGGGCTCTCTTTTAGCACTGAATTGTTGAAAATGCCAACCAGATCCTAAAGCTGTGGTTAACCTGTTCTTCCTGATACCAGGCGAGTGTTTGGGGGTGATTTCATTTTTGTCCATCCTTTCCGCTGAATTTTCAACTCACCGATTGAGAATTCGAAGAGGAAATTGTTTGAAGTTCTTCTTCTGAATGAAATTTTTCTATGGTTATGGTGTATGTACCAAGAAAGCTATAACTTAGGGTTTGGTTGTGTTTCTGGTTTTGGTTTCTGGTTTCTTTTCTTTTTTAGTTTTATATTTTTCTGGAATGATTCGTTACTTTTTCTAAGTTTACCAAAGTTTGCAGCTTTTACCTCAATAGAACAGGAATATTTTAAACCCCATAACTGGAGCAGTATTGTTTTAAAAAGTCTTTCTTTTTTCCTCATTATTAGGGTGTTAATGTATTAGGAAGAAACAACAAAGGCTTTTTGTAAAGGCTTTTTCTAAGCAGTTTAATATTCTTTGTCCAAATTTTAGATTCTCGGAATAAATGCCTTTTACAAATGCAAATCAAAACAAAACCAAAAACAAAAAACAAAACAAAACAAAACACTTGGCTTTGATGAAGAATGCATAATTGTTTTGTATGTTTTGTATAATGCCCCACCTTCCAAATTGGCCTAAATGCTTCCTCATGGTGTTATTTGGTTTATGTGATAGTTATATATTGCTGCATGACAAATTATCCCAAAACTTAGCATCTGAGACAAGAAACACTTATTACCTCATAGGGTTTTTTGTTTGTTTGTTTGTTTGTTTGTTTGTTTTTTGCTTGCGATTCAGAGTTATCAGGGTAATCAGTCAAATTATCACCTGAGACTTCAATCGTGTCAAGGCTTGGCTGTGGGGGGAAGATCCTCTTCCAAGTTCAATCCCATGTTGGGCTCAGGTACTGGGTGACTGACTACTGGCAAGAGATATCCCTCAGTTCCTTGTGTAGGCTTCTTTCCAGGGCAACTCACCACATGGCAGCCTGTTCCATCAGAGTGAGAGGGTGAAAGAACAAACAACAGAGGGCAAGCAACATGGAAGCTAGATTGTTTTTGTAGCCTAGACTCAGAAGTGAGAACCCATCACCTCTGTTGATTTCTATTCATTAGAAGTGAGTCACTAAGTCCAGGCCACACTCAAGGGGAGGTGAAACAAGACATAAATACCAAGGAAGTGGGGATATTGGGATCTTGCTTCTGTATCCTCTGTAATTCCTACAAATGATAGAAAAATACAGAAACTTACTTAGATTGGTGATAAATATCTTCGATACAAACACACGAGGGTGATGTTTTATATTTTAGGTTGTATGGCACCTGGGATACATATATAATCATCCCACTAGTACCAAAGCTAAGACTAATTGCTAGATAAAGGTAATGGCAGCCTGATTCTTCCATGGTAAAATTATGCTTCCCCCCTTCCACCAGAATGTGATTGGTCGATTTTATTTTGGTACCACATAATTGTCCATTCACAAAATAGTCTTAGGATTGTATGTTGGTAACCACAAAGCATATTTTTGGTTTTTTTTAATTCTGTTATTCATTCCGTGTTTCTATCTGGACTTCTATGCAGTAGAGCTTTCCCTCTTGATAAAGGCTATTCAGTTACCCTGAAATATAGCACCTATAAGAAAGGCAAGAAAACTGTCCAGTTCATTTTTAAAAAATTAACTCCAAACTTAGTTTTCAGTACTCAGTTTCCTGAAGTCTGACTGCACATGTCCAATCAACCCTGTCTCGTGTAAAATCCTCACTGGGTCTGTTTTGTGATAACTCTCTGAGAAAACAATTATGTTTGATCACTTCTCTTATTTGTCTCACGTTGTTATTGAAATTCCCCTAATATCTATATTCCCTAGTCACTTTTCTTACCAAATCCCATGCAGCCCAGTATAAGAATGTACTCAGCTTATTAAATGCCACTTTTCTGCCATGGTATCTCCAAGTTGTGTCTTCAACCTTTCAATTATATCATTTATTGGATATTGGATTGATTCTCACATATTTATAACAGCCTAATCCTAGTATTCATTTTCAACTTGCTCTGTGCCCGCAGTGTCTCCCGTGAACATATGGAGTGGCCAACTCCTGCTCTTCTGTATGACCTCAAAAGTAATTTAGACACCAATATCCATTAAAGTATGAGTACCAGTGAGACAGAATACCTGCCAAGAAATCATCCCCATAAAACTGCAGGATGATCTGTTAGAAAATTGCCCCCAAAGTGGCAATTTCTCCGTTTGTTTTATGAGCTCTTGTCATTTTGTTGTTGTTGAGAACCTAAATTATATGATGCCCCCTCTTAAACCAACATGACATTTGAGACAAACTGTGGTAGACAGGCAGGATCTGAGTGTAATAAAATTATCACAGATTCTCTCCAGGTTGGTGAATCTCTATTATTGATGCCCTGGATAATAAGGATGGAAGTTCCAGAGGACTGGGATTTCCAGGGGATCCCTACCACATCACAGTCCACTCCACTGTGCACATATCACGGTTCCACTAAACAACATAGCTAAAACGTGGATTAGCTATCTCATTAAGTCTTTGATTGTTAGGAGACTCAGAGACCTGCAAATAAAATGAAAAAGCCAATACCTTGTTTTTGCACTAAAATTCCATAGCTCTGCGAATCTTGGTTGAAGCAGTCCTACCCACATACGTGTTTTCATGCAGAATGTGGCCATTATGCTTAGTCAGTCCTGAAGGTCGTATACCCTTGACGTAGTCCAGTAAAATTCTGCCTGGTGAGTAAACAAGTATGCCTATGGTTTCATACTTCCGTCCATATTCCAGAATGGCTTTCATTTCTGCCTTGAGTGACACCAAAATGGTAGTGTTTCACATGTGTCTTAATTTTCCCTCGTTGCAGGTGGCCCTGTCAAAGTGGAGAATGGGGTTATGAGGGACTATTGTCTTTCAGTGATTCTAACCCACTGATTTTCAGCTACCCAAACTACCATCAAAGGCATCACCTTCAGTATTCCCTGGAAGAATTTTTTTTTTTTTTTTTTTTTTTCCTGGAAGAATTTTATACTTCTTCCCATTATACGTGTTCGGTTCACATCCCTAGGATCCATTTACTGATCAGGAATCTCTAGATGAGACATTTCTGCATCTGATTCTGATATTTAAAACAACAACAACAACAACTTTATCTTCTTCATATCCTTGCTCAGTTTTCTCCTCAAGGAGGCCTTTTCGGACCACTGTATCACAAATCTCCATCCCCAACCCATCATCTCTAACACTTAACAATTAAGGACCATGCTTTTCACATGAATCTATGTGTGGGTATTGTCTGTCTTTCCTACTTAGTAGAAAGTAACTTCCATGAGGGTAAGGGACTCTTGTCTTCCTCTGCCCCTGCATTGTGCCTGACCAGTTCAGCAGGGATCATTTGTTAGATAAATAAAAAAGGATTGAACAAATAAACACGAATGTATGATATTATATTTTTACTAAAATGGGCTAGGATTTTAACATATCTGCTTCCAAAATTTCCTTAACACAAACGTAGTGTGGTTTCCATTTTATTTCCTTTAGCATTTCTCTTTCTTTTCTTTTTAATTTTTTTTAATGTTTACTTATTTTTGAGAGAGAGAGAGAGACAGAGTGCAAGCGGAGGAGAGGCAGAAAGAGGGAGACACAGAATCCGAACGAAGAAGGCTCCAGGCTCTGAGCTGTCAGCACAGAGCCCGATGCAAGACTAGAACCCAGGAACCTTGAGAATTTGACCTGAGTTGAAGTTGGATGTTTAACCTACTGAGCCACCCAGGTGCCCCAGTAATTTTTACTTTTGAGTTGTTAATGGTCCTGGTCATTCCATTTATAATACAAAAGCGACCTCTTGATTGTTTGATTGTCTTGAAGCAGGGCTAACATCCCAAACAGAGCAAACCTTACGATTACAAAATGTATGAAATTTAGCTGCCAAATTAATATCAGAAGCATGTGGTATTTTGCTCCCTGACTGAAAAGTACCAAATGATTACTTGGGTTTATGGGATGAGACTTGTTTTTCACAAGGAACTAATTGGTAGGGTGACACCTTGCAAAGCACAGGCTCTTAGGTTCCTCTCTAACATGCAGGGGTTTTTCTCTGGGATAAACACACAATACTGGCTCTTGTGCTTGTACAAACACCTGGGTTATTAATGCTGTGTGTGGTTTGTCTGTGATGGAGATGGAAGGAATTAGGGGACCCATGTCACTAGCGCGGCTCTGGGTCACTACAGCACCCAGGAGATGTTTATGCACGCAACTTTAACACCTGCTACATAAGCAGCCACAGGAAAAGCAACCAGCCTGAAGTACCCACACACACGGGAATAGATCCGCACATATGTTTTGCTTAGACCCATTCATCACACATAACGGAGAATTTCCCAATGGGTCACAGAGCTGGTCAATAAGCACTATTAATATCACAACTATTCTCTAAGTCAGTAGTATCTAAATTATTCCAAGAAGACCGAGTCAGTTTCATCCATTCAATAATAACACCCATTTATCCTTGGCTGTTTATCTTCCCTATGTGAAAATTGCCTGGTCTCAGTTGTACATATTATCCCTACTTCTGCCTCCGACCATATTTCAGTTTCCTTGGCAAGCCATTTTGTGCGCGTGTGTGTGTGTGTGTGCGCGCGCGCATGTGTGTGTATGAATTTGCACACCACGTGCCAACAGAGTTAGAGTTCCTCTGGGGGTTCTTGCTGCAAGGGACAGTATTTAAGATAACAAAAATCACCTTCCTACTTTCCTGGGCCAGTTCAATTTTTTTTAATTCTTCAGAATTAAAACTAATCAGAAGATTAATTCTTCAAACTACCTTACCTGTGGCTGGGAAACATTCCATTGGAGTACACCAGCTGGAGACAAAATCACTTCTTTTGGCAACTTTGTAGGTCTTTCGGCCATTAGCGAAATCTTCATTCTATCCATGTCGGGTGAGTGTTCTTTTGACCCACTGCTACGGGTCATTATTTACAGCAGCATATGGTACCCCTTTGATGGCTTCTTATTTGAATCTCTAACATGGAATTGAAGCATGTTGCCCATTTCCTGTTAAATTCTGGACCCAGGTGTTTTCTTAACTCTCTTTCAATAGTCTACCTTTCCAACATCAGACCTACTTCGCACGGAATGTGAAAAACCCACTGACTGTCCCTGTGACTCAACCATTCCAGTCTAATTTTTGTCCTACGGTAAGTTCCCATGCTGAATTTCAATGTTGGATGTTCCCTATCTGGTACACAATTTTTCCGACTGTTCTGATTTGTATTTTGATCAACCACAGTCGAGGAACAAGCACAGCTCCCTTCTCTCAGCGTGAGTCAGTGACCCTGTGAAAACAAATTTTGCTGCTTTTGATAGAGGTCCTATATAATCCGCCCACCCCTATTGCCCAAGAATCAAGCGTCTAGGAACTTGGCCTTCAGATTTATTCAGTTGGCACACTGGACTCTTCATAATTGCAACTTTAAAATTTCATGTTCAGGGGCACCTGGGTGGCTCGGTTAAGCATCTGACTTGGGCTCAGGTCACGATCTCACAGTTCCGTGGTCCCGAGCCCCAGGTCAGGCTCTGTGCTGACAGCTCAGAGCCTGGAGCCTGCTTCGCATTCTGTGTCTCCCTCTCTCTCTGCTCCTCCCCCCAATATCTCTCTCTCTCAAAAATAAATAAACATTAAACAACTAAAAATAATAATAATAATAACAATGCCTGAAAGACCAGATGTATCCCATCTTCTTCTTCACACATGTGTGAAAGGGTCTTATGATGCACTGTCTTCAATTATTCCAGGCAATTTTAAATAGGTTTTTTATGCCTCCAGCAAGCGTAGCCTCTCCATTTGTTCTTTTCGAAGTTCTTCCTTCACAATTCTTTTTTTAATTTTTTTTTTTAACGTTTATTTTTGAGACAGAGACAGAGCATGAACGGGGGAGGGTCACAGAGAGAGGGAGACACAGAATCTGAAACAGGCTCCAGGCTCTGAGCTGTCAGCACAGAGCCCGACGCGGGGCTCGAACTCACGGACCACGAGATCGTGACCTGAGCCAAAGTCCGCCGCCTAACCGACTGAGACACCCAGGCGCCCCTCTTCCTTCACAATTTTGATAGACCACATGCTCAAACTGATATTGAAGAATTACTCAGTGCCTTAGTTCTTTCTCCAAAACTGTGTTCCTATCACTTACAAACTTTTTCTGAATACTTGACTATATAGACAGTCTGTTAGCCACCATCCAAAATCTGGAAAACTAGGAACTCCTGAGAAATGAATATCTCTGCTTGTTACCGCCATCCAAAGTGCCTGGAATCCAAGGATATTGTACTAACTGGCCTAGTTCTTTCTTTACTTATGACTTTCTAGTAGTAGGGTAAAAGCAGGGGCCCCTTAATTAAGCTCCTTACTGTTGGAAGGATGCCGCATTCTGTAAGCTGGAGTTGTTGTGTTGTCTTTGTAAATTATCCCAGGGATGGCTGAATTAATAAGAAACGTTCTTCAAAGCTTTACTTTACGGCATAAGGCACACTGCTTAAATAGGAGAGGGCCCTGCAGGTTTCTTGGTTGCCTCTTAGTATAATGTTGACCACGGCTTAGTTTGACTCCTTCTTGGAGGTACAATTCTATATCAGTTGATTGAGAAAACGTCTGAGCAACCTTTTTAAATAGCCCAGGGTTTTAACAAACCCATATGGCTACTGGAAGTTCTATTCATGTGGCCATAGGCGCCAAGTTCTATTAGGTCTTGATTTCGGTGATGCTCAGTTATTTGGGAAACAGTCGTTTACATAGTAGTGTTTAATTGGCTCGTTTCACCTGGAATTTGTATCTAAATCCCATTGATGGCCATACTGGATCATGTAGAGACCACTTGTAAACCCAAACACAAAGTCTCTAATGACTAACACCTCTAAAGTGAATTCAAGATCTGAGAAACTGATAACCAAGGGCACGGTCTCTTACATCATTATTTTTATTTAGTTGGACTCACTTCCCTGCCTAAATAAAATAACTTACGAATTTTTTTTATATTACCTTGTAAATTGGTGCAAGTGATACCCCAAACAGGGAATGTGTTTCTTCCTATAGCTGAATACTCCTGACTACGACTATTTTTGGTTTCCTTTCTCCTCCCCTTCTTCCTTATGTTCCTTTTTCTCCTTCTCACATCAAAACTTAGTGGCTCAGAAGAACAACAGTCATTTATTTTTCCTCTCTGTCGCTGTGCATCAGGAACTCGGGAATGGCTTGACTGGGCGGTTCTGGCTTGCTGCCACTCATCACATGTTGGCTGCACTCATTTGAAGACTTTACCGGGACTGGAGGACTCCCTTCCAATGTGCTCGCTCACGTGGCTGGAATGTTGATATCCGCAAGCCAGGCCATTTTTTATACACCCCTTCCTCAGTGCTCCTTGAGTGTCTTCGTATCGTGGTAGCTGGCTTCCCTCAGAGCAAGGAATCCCAGAGATCAATGCCGTTATGAGCTGTCCTTGGGAGCCACACCACTGTTCTCCTATTGCACTGTATTCGTCACACAGGCACGAACTGATTCAATATGGAAGGGGAGTAGACAAGAACCTAAGCACAAGCAGGTCGTCAAGGGTCATTTTGGAGGCTAGCTATCACACCTTTTTGTAACTTCTCACTTAAAAAAGAATGTGATCAGTATAAAAGGTTTCATAAATGTCCAGGAAGATCACAATGAGCCTTACATTTTATCGATGTAATCGGACTGTGGATGTAACCCAGAGTATTCAGGCAAAAGTGTATTGTGTTTCTTGTCAAGTGAAAGCACATTATCTCTGAAATTCCTTAGCAGTATTCTGGTGAAAAACATTATGAAAATGGAGTTCTTCTTCTGGAGATAGTAGTTTATGTAAGCTTGACCAACCTATCTAATGAGAACAAGTAGAAAACCTGGAGATAAATAAAAATAAAATATAAAACCAATAAATATGCAAGTATGTATGCTATCTAAGTACACACACATTTATACACACATATGCATCAAGTCTCAAATTATATCTATAACATTTTATGTCAAATATTTTACAGTCAATCAAAAATAGCCAGACATAAAAGATCAAAGAATGTAACCAAAACAACAACAACAACAACAACAACAAAAGGAACAGTAGAAAATATAAACAGAAATACTGCTGAAAAAGATAATGATGTTTCAGTCATGAACCTTATATTTACATCTATTTATTTTTATGCTGAATATTTAAGTTGCTAATTTGTATCACTCTACATAAATGATATTTTCAAAGTAACATTACTATCATTATTACTAACACAATGATTACTGAAGACATTTTAAGCTTTCTTTTCAGCTCTGTTTTCCTTATATCATATCCCACTAGGTATATAAAATCCTCTATAAAGTCACTTGCAACAGCTCTCTCTCTGCCATACCTACTGGGAGAACAAAAACAATTCTTGAACAAGTCTAAATGGACATACAGTTATTGTGATGGTCCCTAGAAAACCTGTGGAGCGAATTCAATCATCAATGGAGAGCTAAGTCGCTTTGGACATAAAAAGATGAAGCTCTAGGTTGACAAATGTTAAGGGAAATATAAAGAACTATCTACAGTTTGCATGATCTGTAGTCACGTACAAAACGTGATCAAGGATATTATACTGGGCTTCAATTACAAGATGAAGTAAGTGTGCTATCAGTTTCCCATTAATGTCACTATTCTGGAGAGAAAGAAACACTTTAAAAGTCAAAGTATCTTATGTGGAAAATATATCTACAGAGTTCAGACAAAGCCAGATGTTGCTTTTTCATCATCTCAATCCCAGAAAATTAGTTAATTCTTAAAGGACACAACAATAAATGTGTATCAAATTCATCTTCCTTGATTCAGCCAGACATGACAAAAATCCACTCATGACTCTTTAAAAACTCTTCAAAAATGTTCCAGCTGCTAAAACAGCAAGATGCTGGATGATACTCAATACCAATTTGTGATTTTTTTAAAAATTAGAATAAACTGCATCTGCTCATGGAAAGAATTCTCAGTTTCTGGTTGAACAACCAATTCTATACATAATTAGATTCACTTTTTTACTTTGCATTCAATTTTTAGAGGAAGATTTTTCTTCAACTTGGGTTTTACTTATTTTACAGTTATGTAAAACATTTATATTGTACTGGTTGGCTTAGTCTTTTCCTTACTTAGGTCTTTTCAATCTTATAGCTAAAAGTGGGACCCTCCCAATTAAGCTCCTTACCAGTGGTAAGGACACTGCCTTTTGTAAGCCAGAGTTTATGCGTCCCCTTTGCAAATATACTCACAAACATTCACGCATACCCATACTCATAAATAAGTACATATACACACACATATAAATAATCTTCATAATCCTCCAAAATTTTTGGCAACTCAATTTTTTTAGTTAATGTCAGATATCTTGGAAATATTTTCGTACCATAAATTGAGATCATCATCATTATTTTTTTTTTCTTTTTCCAGTCAAATTTATTGGGGCATCGTTTTTTTTTTAAAGATAAAACACTTAGGAATAAATTGAATAACAAGTCTAAGACTACATCTAAAACTATAAACCATTGTTAAAATGATTAAAGATCTAAATGAATGGAAAGACATCTCAGATTCATAAATTGGAAGACTTAATATTGTTAAAATGGCAATACTCTCCAAACTGATCTACAGATTCAGCATGACCTCTATGAAACCTACTGGCACATAGTTTACATAGAGTACAATTCGCCCATCTTAAGTGCGAAGTTTGATGAAATTTGACAATTAAACCCTGCAACAATTAAACCTTGGTACATTTTCATCAACTCCAAAACTACCTCGCTTCCCTTTGCCGTTAATTCATATGCTCCCACTCATCTGATTTGTGACAATATAGATTAGTTTTATCTATCCTAAGGTTTCACGTAAATAACATCAAACAGTATGAACTAGTTTATTTTTTGTTCAGCTGTACTGTTCAAGCGTTCAATTGTACGCTTTCATTTCTCTAACGTAAATACTTGGAAATGGAACTGCTGAGTTGTACGAGAGGTGTATGTTTAAATTTGTAAGAAACTTCCAAAATGGTTTCCAAAGAGGTTTTATTATTTTACATTCCCACCAGCAGCGATGTTCCAATTGTGCCACACATCCCTGGCAACACTCGGTATTGCTTGTCTTTTTACTTTTGGCTGTGATAATTTTTTTTTTAATTTCAGTTCCATGATGATTGATAATGTCAAATCTATTTTCATGTGCTTTTGGGGAATTCTTCTATCTCCTTTTACACAGCGTTTACTCAAATATTTTGCCCATTTCTAAAATTGTTGCTTTAAGATAAATCTTCAAATTAAATAGGATAAGCTATTAAATTTTGTAGATCTTTAAAAAAAATTATCTTGCTGATGTAGGTTCTTTGCATTCTATATACTCCACATAAAATAATGAATCAATCTTTAAATCTCTACTAAAAAAAAAAGCCTGCTGGAATTTCGACTTAGTTATGGATCAGTTGAGAAAAATTGACATCTTAACCATATTTACTCCTCCAGTTCATATACCTGATATGTGTCTCTATTTATTTAGACCTTTAATTTCTCACAGCAAATTGTATAGTTTGCATTGTACACGTTTTGCACACACTTTCTTAAACTTGTTATTTCTCTTCCTCTTTGTTTTTGGAGATTTCCACTTCTTCTCTACTTATGAGCCATAGGATGTGAGTTACAGACTTTGAAGAAAGCAGTAAACAGTCTCCTTAGCCTGTTGTGAAATCATATCCATAATCGATTTGTTTTTATACAACTCAAAAATATCCCCCCAAATATTCACTTGAGTATGCATGCAGATTATGGGATGTCACTTCAAGTTCTCTAATGAACTACCTAGCTCTTTCCAACTTAACCTTAGTTCTCACTGTACTTCATTTTGACTGTTTATGTTACTGTTTTACCAAAATATCTGATTTTATTTTTCCACATCATTATACAACTTTAAAGAACTTTGTATTTACCAAAAAAATCATTCTGTGAGTCCCAATATCATTAAATACTATTTCTGACAGCCAATATTTTGAATCTCGGTGCATGATTTGAATTTTCTATGGTCAATTTTCTGGGTATGTCCTAACTAGTTTGAAGCGCTTCAGCTACCCAAGTAGAATTCAGTAAATCAGTATATTCCAGGAGCTTGATTTATCCTGGGATATCTGGTGCTAATCATGGCTCCATTTCTCTGACTTGATGTGTGTATGGGGGGGGGGGGGGTTAATGGGGTTATGCAATAATACTGTTATATTCTGAGGTGTCCTATTCAAGAAATTTTCTCTCTGAATCTAGGATTACTTTCTGTTCTTTATGTATTTTTCAATACCTTGTTTTCCACTAATTCTTCATGACTTTTCCTTTTTTTTAATGCTTATTAATTTTTAAAAGACAGAGACAGAGACAGAGATAGAGCGTGAGTTGGGGAGGGGCAGGGAGAGAGAGGGACATGGAATCCGAAGCAGGCTCCAGGCTCTGAGCTGTCAGCACAGAGCCCGACGCGGGGCTCAAACCCAGGAGCTGTGAGATCATGACCTGAGCCGAAGTCAGAGGCTTCACCGACTGAGCCACCAGGCGCCCCCTTCCTGACTTTTCCTGAGTCAACCTATACCCTTATTTCTTTTGTTGAATGACTCAAGCTAACCTGGTTTCCCTAAGCAATCTAATTGCCTGGCTTGTCTTGCAATCTGGATTGCATCTGTACCCCTTAGTATGTTTATTAGGCTCTCGTCTCAAACTGAGACACTGCCAGAAACAATGTGGGTTTAATTCCACCCCCACAGGAGTGATTTTTCCCAGATATTCCCCCTTTATTCAAGTTCTAAGAAGAGTTTCTTCCTCTTGACCCACCCCTGCGATCCTGGCTTGCTTCTTTAGCATTTTCCTGACTTTTGCAAGATTTCTCTACCCCTTGGCTATTGAAGCGCTTGTTTAACTGTGGGAAAGCCCTTTCAATCTGGTCTGCAAGTATCCACTTCATTAGTGGGGTTTCTAGTTTGCTAGTGAGCTCTATAAATAACTTGTCTGGTCTCATCCTTCTCTCTCATCCTGGAGACTGGATAATGTATTAATTTACCATCATCTTTCCTGTATATCCTGAGCAAGGAATGCTTTTCCTTTCCTTTTTGTCCCCAGACTATATTCTTGCCCTGTGGTTTAGAACTCAAGTCTGGTCTGAGACTTTTCTTCCTCACTCTACAGTGTCACTTCTCTGTATCATGTGGTACCTCCTGACTAATTTCTGTATTCTCCGTGGACAGTGTTCTCTTGGACAGTTGACATGGTCAAAAACCCAGGGCAATGGGTCTTCTGGCTGGGGATTAAAAGGATGTTATCCTTCTAACAGCTTATCACTGGCATTTTTAGAGAAGCTATTTTCTCCTCATATATTTTCCTCCCTTTCTATATTTGAAAACATGGCAGCACTTTTTTTCTATCCTTTTTTCTCACAGTTAAGCGAAGGTGTACCTTTAGCAGTCAAGGCGATTAATACCCCCTAAATGTCAGACCAGCTGGCTGCTTCCCACTATTCTTTTAACTTGTCTACCTTGAAATACAATGGATCTGGTTTCAAACATCCCAGTAATTCCTCTTACGCAGCACACACATTTAGGCAGAGATGTAATGAGACGCACATTGTCCCAACCTCCATATCCAGTATTTCTTCCCCAGAGACTCGGAGTTAACTATTCTGGAAGACACCTACCCATTTGTATGTTTCAAAAGTCCCATACGTAGGTAGGGCCGCCTAGGTGGTTCGCTAGGTTGAGCACCCAACTCTTGATTTCAACTGAGGTCATGCTCCCAGAGTTGTGGGATCAAGTCTCATGTCTTGCTCCACACTGAGCATGGACCCTGTTTAAGATTCTCTCTATCTCTCTCTCTCTCTTTCTCTTAAAAAAAAAGCCATAAAGGTAGTTATACTTGGAAGTCTGAATGGAGGACTTTGAAACCTTCAGAGTTCAGTGAATGGTAGGTCTTGCATGGACGCATATCTCTGCCATGAGCCCAGCACTGTTTCTAGCCAACTACACATGTACATACTTCTCATCTCTCATAATTCGTACACTGATATACAAACACCTTGGTGGAGATTTTGATGACCAATATTTAAACAGTTTGATTATTCTCGGTAGCATGGATTTTGTGCACGGTTCTCCAAACGCTAATGACTTAAGGCACCAAGTGTCTACGCCGTATATTCATAGCACTGTTTATCTCCAAGTATTTTTATTTATGTATTTTTTAATGCTTATTTGTTTATTTTTGAGAAAGAGAGAGACTGTGAGTCGGGGAGGGGCACAGAGAGAATCCCAAGCATGCTCCGCACTCTCAGCACGGAGGCTGACACAAGGCTCCACCCCACGAACCATGAGATCATGACCCGAGCTGAAATCAGGAGTCCCATGCTTACCTGACTGAGCCACCCAGGCGTCCTTCTCCAATTATTTTTAAAGTAAAGGACTCCCCATATGATATGACAAGAGAAAGATGGTGAACACCACCACCACTCCATCCTGGAGAAGAGCAAAGAAGGTGCCTACAATATTCCTGTAATTGTTTATCTTTCATCCGTCATGACGGAGAGTAGGGGACCTCCGTGTCTAGTCTCTGCTGCAATCTATTCCTGCTGTAACTTTCATACGCTACAGAACTGCATAGTTGATTGAACATAATTTTTGTCAAGGCTGCTCTTTTCATGTACCCTTATCTCCGCTTTCATACTAATGTGCTGTTTTTAAATATTTGTACCTGTGTCCTTTCTTTAAAATACATTTCTATAATTGAATTTAACATACACACATCAGAGATTTCTAGTCTGCAAAGGCTTTTACTGAGAGGTCACTTCAGGTGACGGAGTTTTTAAAGAAAAAAACCACAGGTACCAGAAATAATGTATAACTTCATACAAAATGTCATTTAGAATGATATAACCTCTGCCCCTTATCCAACGCAATGCATTTAAAAATATATTTAACTTCCAGGATAAGTTTTAAAATAGTTTAATATTTCATACTTCTGATCTAAGGGTGTGGTGACACTTAAATTATATCTAATAGCAGAAAACTAGGGTGATTCTTTAGAATTCTTTAGAAGAATGCATGCCTTCAAATGTGTTGTAATTGTCCATAAATTTCAAAGATTTTTGAAGAAATGATAACCCCCTGTGCCCTGTAGAAACCACTGACTCAGATCCCTCACTGATTATAAGATATTTTAGGGAAAAAGGAAAACCTGGGGCAATTGAAATCCTGAGTTCTAGTATCAGATAGACATAAGCAAGACACATATTAGTGGTCACACCCACCAGCCAGGGACCACCACGAGGAGACAATCTCTGTCCCACAAACCTGGTTTTATGACTTGTAACAAGAGAGTCTAAATAATCAGGGAAACCTTGGGGTATGGCATTAGAAACAAGAGGGGTTTGTTGAGAATTTTGGTCTAGGTAGCTTTGGGGGAAGGTGAGGAGGTTCAAGGAAGAACTGTTTGGCTCAATTTGGGTCAGATGTACAAGTTTAGTAGAACATGGGGTAGGCTGACCAATGCCCCCTCCCCAAAGACATCTAGGCACTGATCCCTGGAACCTGTGACTGTGCTCATATATTTAAAAACAAATAAATAAACAAAGGCCTTTGCAGATGTGATTAAGTTAAGGACCTTGAGATGGAAACAATATCCTGCATTATCCAGCTGGGGCCTGATGCGATCATGAGCGTAGCAGGAAGGGTGAAACGGAGGGAGATTGGACCGCAAATGTGAGAAAAGAAGGCAGTGTGAATAGGGGGGCAGAGATTGGAGTAATTCGGCCACCAGCCAGGGAAGAGACAGAAGCTAAAAGAGACAAGGAAGAGTTCTCCTTTAGGGCTTTCAGAAATACCATGGCCCTGCCAACACCTTGCTTTCAAATTTCTGACCTTGAAAAATAAGAGAGAATAAATTTCTGCTGTTTTTTCCAGCCACCCAGTTTGTGGTGCTTTGTTACCAACCCGCCATAGGATTCTCATGATACAGGTGTCTTGATCGTTAACATCTAGGATGCAGTAGCCGTTTGACTAAAGCTGCAATGTGTAAGCACAGCAGTGACCCCTGCTAGCTAGGACAGGAGGTGTTTGGACACTTCTGTGCATTGCGTAAGGTTTATGTTTTGTCTCTGCTTAGACGTGATTATGGAGGGGTTTGGTTTTTGTCTCTCTCCACCATGGTCTCACACTGGCCTTGTCTAAGAGGAGTTCTGCGAAATTGTTTATATTCAACAGAACGCCAGGACTTAGTGGCTGATGCAGGCGAGTTCCCACTGACAGCTGTCAAGACTGTGTTTCTCTTGCTCATTATTAATTTGATGAGTGATGTTAGTCATGCTATTTAGCCCCTCTGAACAGCACTATTCACTTCAATCATTCATTCAGAAAATGTTTATTGAACCTATGTAGCAGGAATTCTTCAAGATTCTGGGGATAAGTCTTTAAGCCAAACTGATGAAAATCCTAACCCTCATTGAAGTCGCAAAGAGGCAAACAAATAAATAAAATACATAACTATGTTAATGGGTGCTAAGTGTTATAGAAAAAAAGTAAAGTGATAAAGGGGTAAGAATGTGTTGGAAGGATTACTATTTTCGCTAAGGCAGTGAGAGAAAGGCTCGTTGATAGGTGATATTTGAAAAGGAACCCAAAATAATTGTAGAAGGAGGCTGGGGGAAAGCATTCCAGATAGAGGGAATGCAAAGGCTTTGGGAGATGCTTATTATTTTCCAGGAAGAAGACTGGAGTAGAGAGAGGGCAAGGGAGTGGTAGCAGGAGATGGAATCATGAAATTGGTTATGTGGGGAGGAGAATGGGATAGGGTGTTGGCAGGAGAAAAGTCACAGGGGGAGAGGTTGAACAGAACAGTGACATTTATCCCACCTTTGAAAAAGATCATTCTGCCTTACAGGAGAAGGAGATAGTATTTGAGAAAGAATAATAGAATCTCACCATTTGTAACCCCTAATAACCCAAGTCGTCAGTGTGTACAAACCCCTAGGTGAAAGGCTGATATGGAGCCGGACGTACGTGCCATGTCACAGTGTCATTCCTTCCTCATCACAAAGGGGCAAACTCAGTTTTCCCGTGGATGGATCTGGCTGCCATCACCACAACCCAGGGACCAAGAGCAGTGCTGATCACCATGGAGAAGCCAGACCTGTGCCCATAGATACGATGTGATGGGATCTAAAAACAAAACAAAACAAAACACCAACTTTGAGGTGTTCTTGCCCAAAACATTAGACCCAAACACCGGTAAGCCAATAGTCCTAGATGCTAGTTTATAGAAAATTCAGGGAAACTATGTAAATGACATCACAAACAACCAATTCGACAAATTTAAAAGATACAAGACAACCGTTGTGTAAGATAACTTATTCTGATCATTTCAATAGATCAATGCCATTTATAAAAACATAGGAACTGCTATAGATTACCAAGGTCTTGAGACATTAAAAAAAAGCACAAAGGATCCCTCTGGCTGTAGGTATACAGTTTAGAATAGCGGTTCTCCTATTTTAATGAATATCAGAATCACTGAGAGGACTGGTTAAAAATGTCAAGTTTCAAGCTATCGTCATAGATACTCTGATTCAGTAACGACCCATGGAGTTGATATTTAAAGAGCGTGCCTTTGGTTTCCACTTTGAGAAACACTGGAAGGTATATTTATATTTAGAACTAGTGCTCTGCTGGATATTTCCCACACAGCCTCTCAGGGTCATGTAAGAGATTTGGTGGGAATCTGGTGTTTATGGTACAGACAAGGCCACCTTCAGCAGAAGACCTGCCCTCTACCAGGCTGTGCATTCACCACAGTCCTTCCCCTGCCAGAACCATCCATGGGACATTCAAAAGACACTGATGTATGGGCCCTTCTTCACACCAGTGAGATCTGAGTCTCTGGGAATTGGTGTTTAAAGAAAAAAATCTCTTCCAGTTATCCTAATGTTAGGATATGTTTAGGACCTAATGTTTAGGACCAGCTAAAATGCAGGGTTATGGGACAGCTGAGTGGCTTGGTCTTTTAAGCATCCGATTCTTGATTTCGGCTTAAGTCGTGATCTCATGGCTCATGGGTTTGAGCCCCATGTCAGATTCCACAGTGACAGCACAGAGACTGCTTGGGATTCTCTCTCTCTCCCTGTTTCTCTTTCCCTTCCCTTCTCCTCTCCCTCTCTCTCAAAATAAATAAATAAACATTTTGAAAAAGTAAAAATAATAAAATGCAGGGTTATGCTGTGTATATGGACATGATATAAGAGTAGACCCTGAATTTTAATGAGAATTCATAGAGTTACACCAGTTATACCATTTCAACAAGCACGCCTCACATTTAAAAATGAATGCCCTATTTGCTTTTTAACGTGTATTTATTTTTGAGACAGAGAGAGACAGAGCATGAAGGGGGGAGGGTCAGAGAGAGAGGGAGACACAGAATCGGAAACAGGCTCCAGGCTCTGAGCTGTTAGCACAGAGCCCAACGCGGGGCTCGAACTCACGGACCGCGAGATCATGACCTGAGCCGAAGTCGGCCGCTTAACCGACTGAGCCACCCCTTTGCTTTTTAAACAAACACCAAGAAAGACTTTTTTTTTTAACTTGAGAGAGAGAGAGAGTGAGCATGAATGGGGGATGGGAAGAGGGAGACGCAGAGAGAGAATCCCAAGTAGGCTTCACACAGCCCAGAGCCCAATGCGGGGCATGAGATCAGGACCTGAGTCAAAATCATGAGTCAGTCACTTAACAAACTAAGCCATGCAGGTGCCCCAAGAAAGCCATTTTTAAAAGCCATTATTAGAAGTGTGAGGAAAGACCAGGGAAGGATTAAAAGTTAACTTGAGTTTGCCATACTGCTGAACAGAACTAACTAGCACTAACGTTACCTCTTCTTTTCACAAAAGAAGATGGTGTGGATTGTCCCAACCCCTGCAGAGAATTGACATGTGTGCTCGGTAGTGGGGACAATACAAAGCCAGAGTCACTCGGTGATACTTTCCAGGATTAGTTAAGTGTAGAGCATTAACACGTCTGTAACAAGCGGTTTATACGAACAATTGTAGCATGGTGGGTAGGAAAGCTATTAAAAACTGAGAACACGAAGGGGGAAACCTGAGGTAAGCGTGTCAACCTGAGGCATGTGGTGGGATGGAGGGTGGGGTCAGCAGGAAAATGCAGTCCAAAGAAAGAAAGGAAAAAACTGGCATCTGCCATCAAGGACAATGGACACCACCCAGGTTGACCTTGAAATGACTATACAACACTCCACACCGGAACAATATACAGCCTTCTTTTCAATAAAATTCAAATGGAGAAGACACAACTTACATTTCTCGATAAGCCACAGCTTGTGCAGTCTTCTCTAGGGAGTTGCTGGCAACACTGACTGGATTATAACTCGGGCTATTTTCGTCTTTGGAGAGGCAAGGTGGCCCAGAGAAGAGTCCTGATTCAGATGGCCTGCATCCAAGCCCTGGCTCTGCTGCTGACTCTCCAGAGGCCCGGAATGTGTCACTTAATTTTCACTTTTTTCTTTAACTTGCCAGATGAAATGAATAAAGTCTATACAAAATTATCCTATGGGGATTAAGTGGAAGGGCGTGATTAAAGGGGTTTGTAAGTCGTAAAATTTTAGTAGTGATTATTATGGCTATCTACGAGGACATCTCTCCATTTCCTGGAATTCTAGAAACTGGAGAGATAAACAGTATAGCACAGGTGCTTAATAAATATTTACTGAATGTGCAAAGCAAGAATGATGGAATATGCAGAAGAAAGGGGAAGGAAGGGAGGAAGGGAAGAAGGAAAGTATGGGGAGGGGAAGGATGGAAGGAAACAGAGAAACTATTTAAAACAATTTGAATCTCTTGTTTGAATAAAGACTCATCCATCAAAAGTTATTGAGCCTTTCTCTTTGCTGTACACAGATCTTGGTACTATGATTGAAAAGGATGAAAGGATGGGCGCCTGGGTGGCTCAGTTGGTTGAGTGACTGACTGACTTCGACTCAGGTCATGATCTCATGGTCCATTGAGTTTGAGCCTGGCGTCGGGCTCCGGGCTGACAGCTCGGAGCCTGGAGCCTGCTTCAGATTCTGTGTCTCCCTCTCTCTCTCTGCCCCTCCCCTGCTCACTCTCTGTCTCTCTCTCTCTCTCTCTGTCTCTCTCTCTCTCTCTCTCTCAAAGAATAAATAAACATTATTTTTTTTAATAAAAAAAAGAAAAGGATGAAAGGAGGGGATCAAAAGAACCACAGACACCACCCAGTGACATCTCAATTTTATAAAGCAGAGGGCATTTAGTGATTTCATTTTCTGTTGACATACTATGAGATTATAGGGTCATTTCAATATCCTTGCACAAGCATAGTGGAATTAGTGTGTGCAGAAATGGGACGGTGATGCCAGCGCCTTGAGTCCTCACCATTTCCAAAATAAATCACCCTTAGAAAGGCAGAAATCCACTTCTCCTTTCCACTAGGATTCTCTAGAGTTGTCCATCTCAAAAGGCTCAAAATAAGTGGTCAGAGATTACAACACCATGAATTTCTAGAAACATGATTAAAAAAATTCTTCAAATCTCAGGACAAACAAGATGAAATACATAAAATACTCACTCCCCTGGAAGAACAACAAATATATTATTGCTTCTGGGAAGAAAATATTTGGGTGAGTCTCGAGGATAAAATGCACAAACAATTTAGAGCAAATCTGGCGCACAACCCACTGAGGTATAATGCCTTGTTTTCATGTTGCATGGGGCATTTTCTCTCTCCTCGAGCCCTTTCTCCCTGAAATCTTCCATGACTGATGCTATTAAATGACCTCCCAGGCACACTATTCTTTAACAAGGTCCTGTTTGAACTTCAACAGCCAGACCCTTGGGTGAAGGGCAAAGATGACCCACAAAACATTCAACTCAATTCTATAAGAAATAATAGGATCACGCAATGGGGTTATGGGATATGTAAACTAATTGATGGACTCAAAACTCTTGCTCTGGCCTAGCAGTCAGGGTTTTAATATTGGAAAGAACACAGGATATGAGGTCCAAAAGCCCAAACTTGGGTGGTTGTGTCTTCTGCTGATTAATGATCTAATTAGTCTAAGCAAAGACTTCTTCTGTATCTCAACTTTCTCAACTGCCAATGGAATATACTTTTGACTACTCCCTACTCACATTACAGAGTTACTGTAATGCTAAAGAAGACAAAATACAGCTAACAGATCTTAAATCATTATAAGCATTGTGGATTCCTTATTACTGTATTACAGCTTTTACATGATTTTCTTTCTCAGCTTCCATTAGTCCTCTCGGTTTCTTGGGGACAACAAGAGAATTGCTCCTGGTGCTTTGGGAATCTTGGTGAGCCTGCACTGATTCTGGTGTTATCACTCCTCCCTGTCACTGGTTTACGGCCACAAAGGTGAATTATGCCATGTGGTATTTGTAGATTGCATTTCAATTGTCGAAGGACTTCGCTTTGCTTAAGTCTGCTTCATACATCTTGGAGTTCCTTATCCAACTGATACGCTATGCCTACTTTTTTCTATTTGCTATATTTCAATGGCCTTTCCCTATTTCAGTATCTCTTTCTCTCTTGGCTCCTGTTGTCAGCTCTGAATTGAACATTTTACATAGAATCCTCAAAATACAAAAGGAAGGACATGCTCAATCACGGATTGAGTGGCTTCAAATTGTCAGACACTTGATGGAATGTACTGGGATTACTTCTGGCTTCCATAAAGACATGGGTACTTTCAACTACTCCCTCTCAGTTTTCCCTTTAGAAGAGGCAGAAAATGAAAATGGAACGATATTTGAGCTACGTTTACAAAATAATAAAATTTTACTTTAAAAGGACAGAGGAAAACATTGCAGGAGCCTATAGAACATTGATTCCACACACACACAAAAATCCTTTGATCAATAGCAATGCAGATCCTAAACCAACCTTGAAAATACTTTGGGAAAAGTCATTAGTAAGTCTTTACAATATTTTTTTTTTAGCTCAGAAAATCGGCATTCCAATTACAATATCTTTTGGTAACAAGTACACAAACACATTTTCACAGAATACCAATATTCACCCCCTCCGTGGTCTCTGACACTGCGAGTGGAATTATAAACTAGTGAAGTCTTTTAGGAGCTAATTTGGCAGTATGTATCAAAATTACAACTATAGTTAGCTTATGACCCAGCAATGCTCCTTTTCATGTGCCCAAAGATATGTATATAGAAAGGTTCTCTGTATAATTTGTTGAAGAAGCAAAATGAAAAGGGAAAATACATACTCGCCAGTAAATAACTTATCACACAAACATTTTATGGCACACTCCAGAGGCCTAGATATACTGACAGGAACAGATCTTCAAGATACACTGTTCAGTTACCCAAGTAAGTCTGACAATAATTGTATAATATGATCTTAATTAAGCTGTATACCTATGTGCGCGAGCGCACACACACACACACACACACACACACACACACACTGGGAAACTGACAGCATACAGAATCATTGGCAATGATAGGGGTGGAGGATGGGAAAAGATAAGGGGAATTTTTATGTTTTGTTCACTTGTCTGTATTTTGTATTCACTCCTCTGTATTTTGAATCATGCACAATGAGAGAGTATGCCTATATCACATATGTAATAAGACACAAATACTTTTAAAATAAGTGTTTCGTCATTCTGGAATATGACAAGGAAAGAAAAATAAATACTAGGAATATTTTAAGTTCCCTTATCTGATTCCCTTATATGCATTTTGGTTTATTTTAGTTTTTGAATGTACAATAGAGAAAGTATAACTCTGGTCATATGTAGACTTGTAATGCAAATGTCTCAGGGATGCTCATATTTGTTCATTCAATAAATATTTTTGAAGTGGAACATCCAAATAAATAATTGAGTGGATGAAAGCTAAATATCTGTACTTCCAAGTGTTTACCAGCTTACTAAGAAGTTTACATCCTTACAGATTCATCCACAATCTCCAAATCCAAAATTCTTGGAATCACTAAGAGGATACTTGGACAACCTAAATGGCCCCCAGCCCCTTTGCTCTGTGTTCTCTTTGATAAAAATCTCACTGAGTCTCATTGAATGTGAACCACTTCCCCTGTTTGTGGCTCTCTGGTAGACCACAAGGGAGTGGAGGGGCATCCGCGCATGTCATTGGCACAGCCCATAACTGTGGCACTGTCCACACTGTGCCTGCTGGCTCCTCCACAGAAGCAGGGCCCCCCTGGGCAGCCACAGATGGAGGCTTCACACAGCTGCCTTCTGCCTTGCCCACAGGTTGCCTGTACCCTTGCCTCTGCCGCGTTCTTCCAGGTTTCTAGTACCATCGGACTTGCAGATGTATCCCCACCTTCTGAAGTTTGGGAGGGTGTACATCATCGTCTGTTTTCTCGGCTGCCACTGCTTCAAGATCCCCACTACCTACTTCTGGATTTTAGAACTTTCCAGGCACTCAGGAAATCATTCTATTTTTCTACTCGACTCCTCGTATAAATGAACGGGAGCTTTCTTGGAGTTTTCTGGCTAAAAGCTTACGTTAACTTGGCATCACAGCTTTGAGGTCCATTTAACTTTAGAAATCCATGAGTCTACTGTAACTGTGGCTGAACCAGTTCTCCAGGGACCAAGTAAAACCAATTTGAATATTACAGATTCCAATTAATCTCAGGTTTATACAGTTACTGTCCTTCCAAGTCTTATTTTCTGTTCTTAAATTGTAATACTGTCACCTGATGGTGATGATGATGATGATGATGATGGTGGTGGTGATGGTGAAAATGGTTTCTAAGGTCTATTGAGCCCTTCCATAGCTCCATCCCTGTGCTCCTACTTTAAAAAATTGTATCATTAATCTCCGCAACAACCGACTCAGGCAGATACTGTCAGTGGAACCATCTTACTGTTGAGAAACAGAGTCTTGGTCTGATTAAACAATGGTCTGAGCCAGAACTGCACCCTCAACCACAGTTCCATACATCTTAAGAAGGCTCTCAGCTGAAATGGAAGAACATAAGTGAGAATTGATTTTGCCCTTTGAAGTTTTTAAGAACAAAGCCATCAAATCACACAAGATGGCATATAATGGCTCATTTGTATCATGCCAACATTTGTAAACCAATTGTACTTCAGCTGCAGAAAAGTATGTCCACATGCTATCTTTAAACACCAAGAGGCTATTAATTTTCCTTTTCAGGGAAAAAGAAAAAAGGTAGAGCAGAAAGTGGAACAAAGGAAAATGTATGTTAAGTCTTCCCTGAGGCTGGAATCGGTAGGTAATGACTCTCTACGCCCCTGAGAAAATAATAAGAAAGGAAATAAATGTACTCCTAGCTGTTGAAAGAGTTGCAATCTCAGAAGCTTGCTAAATATAAGCAGTATGCTGTCTTCTACCAGATCTTGGTGAGGGTTTAATTACACAGCTTGCAAAGCATCATTAATGCTAGCCAGGGGGGAGCTCGCTAACTGAGAGAGACCCCGGCAGTTCACTTCCACCACAGATTTCAAATTTTTTTTTTCATTTTTTCTTTATCAAGTTGGGACTCTAATGGAACCTTCCCAGGCACTCATCTCGTAGTAACTCTTTGAACTTACAACACCGGAGAGAAATGGCATTGACTGAACTTTCACGATGGCTGACTCCAGCACCAATTAATCAGGTCCCTCGAAAAGAAAATTGGAACAGGTAGAGCTGGAAACTGGCTTCCAGATGCCAGAGTTGGAATCATTATTCTGAAGTAGACTCCTCCTGCAGTTATAAACCAGTAAAGAGTTTTTTGGTTTTTTCCTACACCAAACAGAAGGCTAAGATAATAATCCTTATTTATCTATTTAATGGGGATGTTGAAAGGTTTAGTTAGATGCTGTTTGTAAAGTGTTTGGGAGACGAAAACCACTATATAAGTGCTAAATATGATTATTATCCGACCTAGCACTTTTATGGGAACATTTTGTTCTGGTTTCTTCCTCTAAGAAGTCTATTTCAGGGCAGCTTAATGCCTCCACACAGAGCTTTCAGAAAGGTTTCCATGCTGAGTGTGTTGTGAAGCCGAAAGTCCCTGATCATTCCAGACAAAAATTAAGCCCCAGATATAAATCACAGACATTTGAAGGCATCCTCAAAATGCTTCATAATTCATAACAGAGGTCTCATTAATCTGAAAAGTACAGTGTAAAATCAATGGAAAAGTCAAACAGAAAAATGACTAATGTCACGACTTTGTCAGAAGAATCACACAATCCCACATTAGCCATGCCATCTAACACTGGAGGAAGGTCCCTCCCAGGAAGGAACATGAAAAATTAAAGTCACTTGGGCATGAAACTGTCCACCCAGAAGTTTTCCCTCTACAGTTGCTAAAAAGCTTCAAAATAGTCCCAGTTTTTCTGACTCAATCCTTATTTCATACTTTGAATGAGTCACAAAACCCTTCTAACAGCCAGAAAATATTTTTGTTTGGAAAAAAGTGTAATTAACGAGAATCCCCTTTGTTTGGAAATCTTTTGTGTTGGATATGCAACCTGTCCCATAAAGACTAACGTTTCATCTTTCGAACCGTGTAACCTGTAAAATGTATCGGTGGGGACAACGTGAGACAATTGAAGAGTGCCCCAGTTGGCGTCCTCCGCTCTAATTGCTTTAAGTGAGTTAGAAAGTCTGAGAAAAAGCACCATCGCTCCCATTGCAATCAGCATCCGCTGCTGTGCAATCAAGCTCAAACGTTTTGCAGGTGTTTTAGGGACTTTACTGGGGAATTTTTGACATTTCTGGATAACGTGTCAAACTAGGTCAGGATCGAAGGAGATAAAAATGAAAGAGAGAGTAAACCCCTAGCAGTTGGCTAATATTGCATCCAATTAAACCAATGACAGATGTTCACTAGAAACTCTGGGGGTGGAAAGATACACACAAATAAAAGAAAATAAAAATAGCCGTCATAATTAAAAAAGAATTTAGTTGGTTTGTGTGGGTGGGGGTGCTTGTGTGCTGGTGCATGAGTGGGTGTGAGGATTAACAAGGTTTCTAACAAGACCCTTCCACGTTGTTTTTGAAGAAAATATCATCCCGTCACCATCTGTATGAAAAGTATCTGTGTTTATGATACTTTATTTTCTGCAAGTAAATGCACTTGGGCCAGTTTTATTACGTAGAAGTGATCAGCATTTTAGGGTGGGATTTAAGTTGGTACAAAATTTCCAGAGGGGATTCATTAGAAACAGCTACAATGGCAAAAGGGAAACAGCAGCCAGCGTTATTCATTCTGGCCATCATCCAATTGCTCTCTAGAGTTCTTGCTATAAAAAGATAAGATATTATTGCGCATGAAATTATTCCCACTCCCAGGTCCTCATCCAATTTTCTATGGTGTATGCCAAGCCATCCACTTTCTTAATAAGAACTATGGTGAAGGAGCAAAATATTAAATCCCTAGCAGCCCGAATTCCAGTTCTCAACAATCACGAGATATCACTCTGCCCTAGAAACCTTTGGCTCTCACTTACTTCCTGCTAGTTGTTCAACATTAGGAAAAATTATCCAAAGCTTGGAAACAGACAAAAGGGTGGTTGCATGCCCCTTAATCACACACACTGGAATATGCTTTAACAGCACACCCAAGAATATTTATGTCTCTGAGGGATTTGCTTTTCTGTTTACTTACTATTGATTAGGTCCTAGAGTCTGAAGTTGCATGCTAACTTATTGATTTTTATCTACAGAGATGCAAATAATTTGGTCAGGCAGAGAAGACATTCCTAAATGATATAGTTTTATTGCTCTGCAGGGCATTAGGCGGTTTTGCCTTTAATTTAGCAAACACCTTCAGTCTACTTTTCCTGATAGACTTTCATATACCCTGACTCTCAAAGGTTTCTTGAATCAATTCTTCTATTCTGCTGATTCACTCAATAATAACTCAGACAAATACATGTCGGCATATATTTACTCGATATTTATGTGAAATTCAGGTTTTTAAGTTTTTGAAAATTATACATTGACAATTTTGGAGGATGTTCCACTGACATGTCCAGATGAACTCAACTACCAATTAAAATACATATTCTGAGAAGGGCACCTCATGGGCTCTTCTAACCTGGGGAGATACTGTCTCAGCTGCAGAAGTGAATCCCAGTCCTAACCTCCTGCAGATGCTATGTGTAAGCAATGGAAAGCTGCATGCTTTCCATGTGTCTGTGTGTCGGTCGTGAAGAAGATTCCGTACTTCTCCTCGGATAAAGGTGAAATGTTTTCTTATCTCCTGAGAGCATTGGTCATTTAAGTTAAAAAATTCTCCCAAGATAAAGACGGTGTGCTCTGGATAAGTGTTTGCATGAATCTAATACTCCCAGCATCTCAAGAAAATAAGGATGCTGAAGTGAGAATACCTTACCGTGCCAGACTTTTAAGAAAAAGTCTTCTTATAGAAAATAAAAGCTCAGAGCATCTTTGAAAAGAATTTCAGTTCACCCAATTAAGATGAATCTTTGGATTGGTTTGAAATAGCAGTTTAAAAACAGCTGTAAGTGTTATCCCTTATCAGCATGATATAAAACACAAGCATGCATTTTGTCTTTTTATAAATTTTTTTTATAACTTTATAAGGTTGGGTTTGTTTTACCATCAAAAGACTACAAGTATGAATGTCTCTGAGTTCTCATATTTACTTATTGCTTGGCTAAGATAAAAGTATTTCCATTCAATATTTAAAATAAAGAAAATATAAAATTATGTGTTTAAATCATAATCTTGATGAGTATTTTTTACATTTACAGTACTTATATATTTTTAAGTTTATTTATTTACTTTGAGAGAGAGAGAGAGAGAGAGAGAGAGAGGGCATGCATTCAGGGGAGAGGCAAAGAGAAAGACGGGGAGATCTGAGCAGGCTCTGCACTGTCAGCACAGAGCCTGATGCTGGACTCGAACCCACGAACCATGAACCATGAGATCATGACCTGAGCCGCAATCAAGAGTCAGAGGCTTAACCCATCTGAACCCCCAGTCACCCCAACAGTACTTATATTTTAATTCATATCTGATTAAACATCATCCCTTAGATCCTTAGGTACCTGAAACCCTTAATCCAATGTTAAATTGAGGTAATTAATATATAATCTTTGAATATCAGGATAGTGTTTAAATATTAAATAAGATGCAATACTGAAATGCTGCCACTATCACAACTGTGTATACAAGATGTGGATGTATTTTTGTTTTTGAAGGATGAAGAGAGTAGTTTTGTCTTGAAGTATCAGATTGTTCCAATGCAAAATTATCATAAAGGGCAAAATAAGCATTGACAGTAAGCAAGTTGCAAAAAAGTTTGAGTGCAGTGAATCTTACCTGTTTTGATTTGCAATCATTGCAAATGACCATGGAAAAAGGAATGAAATCTGTCAACATTTTGCAGAGCTGACTCATTTTGATGGGCTTGTGTGTAGCTTGTTAATCTTTTACTGCCAAATATTATATTAATGCAAATTAGAATTATTTTCTCTATGTTAAAATGACAAATGATCTTGCAGTATTTAGTAATCTCAAAGACATAGTAAATAATAGTCTTTACCTTCTCTGTCAATTCTGTATCTTACTTTCTGTGCTATGGCAAACTTTTATGTCTATAATCTGAGAAAAGAAAAGTTCTTTGCTACTCAAAGAGTTAAGTTTCCTTCTAATTGTTTTATATTCTATGTTTACTTAAAGTATTGCACACTCACTTTGATCAGCTGGAAATCAACCTGATCCTAGCTTACTCAAAAGACCAAATATTTTTTTTTGATAAGTCCATTGATTCTGCCTCATCAAAATCAGACTCTATATTTAATAACTATGTATACATTAATATCTTTTACATGTTAAGCTAGATTGCAGTGAGTGAGCACACAGATTTCTTCTTTCACTCTATATAAAGAGAGATCCTAAAAGTAATTTGACTTGGTTGATGTATTCATATTTCGTTATTACTCCAACAATTATCCTAAGAATTTCATAGGAAGAGTTTTTCAAACCAAAGAATGATGGAGGTAAAATACGATGATTATAAATATTTCAGAGATAATAAATTGCACAGATTTGTCAATCCCCTTGCCATCCTCGGCATGTTTTTATCTTCAAAAGAGACACAGATCAGATTCTTACAACCCAATGGAGAATTTCACTCTCTTCTGTTCTCATATTATTGGTTACTGCAATAAATTAACCATGGCCATTGGGCCTCTCATCGGCAGATGCTTGAAAGTTCTGTTATAAGTTACGGGCTGGAAATTGGGTTTTTAACAAAGGACAGTCTTAGTGCCTCCATGAAAAAGGACTCTATCAGGTGCTTTTAACTATTGGTATTTCAAGAATCCAACTCCAGGGAACAGGCTTTGAAGATTGAGCTGGAATCACTTAGATAACCCTGAGATTGTCCGAGTTAATTCTAAATTGATTCCCAATTTCCAAAAGCCTCTGTCATTCATGGACAACAACTGCTGACCCCAAATCCAAAAGATCAAAACTTGATTCACATAGTATAAAATGAGTGGGTGAGGGAAATCTCATTGTAGTTATTTGTTTTAGAATACTTTGGTATTGGTTTTGTGTTCTATTTCCCTATGGGTAAAAGAAGCTCTTTTTCTCCTTTTGAATGTCTCTAGTCCTTAACTTGCAAATGGCATATTGCTCCCTCTGGCCCCTAAATTTAAAAACAAACAAATAGGGCTGCCTGGGTGACTCAGTTGATTGAGTACCTGACTCTTGATTTCGGCTCAGGTCATGATCCAGGGTTGTGGGATTGAGCCCTGCGTCAAGTTCTGTGCTGAGTGTGGAGTCTGCTTAGGACTCTCTCTCTCTCTCTCTCTCTCTCTCTCTCTCTCTCCCTCTGTCCCTCTCTCCCTTTTGTGCTCCTCTCTCTCTCTTCCTAAAACAAAAGGAAAACATACAAACATGCACACAAATACTATTCTAAGTCTCATTTCTTTTCTTGGCAATGCAGTTATTTACCAAAATTTGACCTCCTTTTTAACCACTGGACAAAACTGATTCAATAATCAAGGCTATATGTGCAGTAACATAGTTGGGAATAAATCTCATGATAATGGGATATGACAAACCCATCATTGAGGCACAGGAATTGTACTTCCTATGTAGAACGGAGGCCCACAAAGTTCTCCCAGGAATCTGGGACGATATCTGCTCTGTGTTTTATAGGGTCTGATATAGACAGGCAGAACCTAATTCGATATGGCAGACTTTGAGCCAGGAGTAATTCTTCCAAATTTATAGGAATGGCAGTATAAATGGATGTTTTAGGTTTGCATTTGCTTTCTTTGACACGCTATATAAGGACCAGCAAGAACGATTAAAAGAAAGGAAAAAAAAGCTTCAAGAATAATAGATGTTATTGAAAATGAAATCTGAGACTCCTTATGAATTTTCCAGTCAGAAGTCAATTCTCTGCCTTTAGTTCTTGTTCAACCCTGTGAGCCTCTGAATTAGGTGATTGACAAGGAGGCTGACTTATAATGGTCCTCAGTAAATTGGTCCACCAAAACCAGAATGAGGTCACATTTTTTGTAATAAAAAATAATCTTTCAAAATTATTTATGATCACCAGAGGGACTATTGAAAAATTATCCCAAATTTGAAAATAGGCAAAAATAACGGCTGCATATTCTTTTTGTTGTTGTTGTTTAATTTTTTTTAATGTTTATTTATTTCTGAGACAGAGAGAGACAGAGCATGAGCAGGGGAAGGGCAGAGAGAGAGGGAGACACAGAATCCGAAGCAGGCTCCAGGCTCTGAGCTGTTAGCACAGAGCCCGACGAGGGGCTCGAACTCACAAACCGTGAGATCGTGACCTGAGCTGAAGTTGGTCACTCAACCCACTGAGTCACCCAGGCACCCCTGGCTGCATATTCTTTTAATGTCATATTGCATCATTGTTCAATAGGCACTTCCAATTTGGATTTAATTCTCTAGTGGATTTTACCTGTATTTAATTTTCAATTTACTGTTGATTATGATCTGGACTCCATGAGGTTGCATGCTAACTTATAGTTTTCATCTTGTAGAGAGCCAGGTGCCATCAGTCCTGCACAGAAGGTAACCCCACACACCGTGCCCTCCAAGACTTAACCAGTTGTGTCCCTAACTTGGCCAACTATTTCCACATACCTTTTGTGACCCACTGTATAAATCCCTACTCCTCAAATGCTCTCCAGACTTGCCATTCTTCTGGTTCTCTCACTGATGAGTTAAAATTTTCACATATGTTCATGCTAAATGAAGTTCCTAAGAATCATTTTATATGAGTCATTGTATACAGACACGGTCCATGCTTTCTAACTTTTTGAAAATTATACTTGACATAAGCCAGTCTCTATTAATTGGGGAATAAATTGAACAAGCTAAGGTAAGCATCATTTCTCAAACAATTCAATTGAACTTCTCATTTCCTGAGACATCCACGGGTTTTGGCTCTAGTTTAGCTAAAATTAAAAAAATACTAATAGTAATACTCTTGCAAATAACTCTTGTAAGATGGTTTTAAATCATGATTTATCTCCAATATATTGATTATGTTCTTTAACTCACTAAAATATGTGCATGCTTGTTGATTCTGTATAAAAATGAAATAAGGGAAATAACAAAGAAATACAAGGGCAAATCATTGCCTTAGATGTTATATCAATGTAATTGCTATAGAATTGTTAGTGGGTTTTGTGATCGACTCAATAAAATTTATTATTCAGCCCAATGCTCTTGTCAAGATACAGTGTCAAGGTCCCATCTCCTCACACGAGAAGCAATAATAACTTAAATGGCCAAAATGAGACAAATCCTTCATTTGTCACACTTAGGTGAAAGGAACTCCAGTTGATATATGTCAGGACTATGCTGATCAGTTCAGGTTTGAAAGAACAAGCAAAACCAGAACAAAGAGCCAACCCATTCTCTTCCGCTGCAGGGAATAATGTCATTCAGCAGGAGGTATAAATATAGTGGAATGGCTTGGCTAGTTTACACAGGGATTACTAGTGGTCCTTTAGAGTACCCACATATAAATATGACTGAAAGAAAACCTTGACTTAGAACCAGATGTTTTACTAGATGTAGGCTCAGTGACGGATATATAATTTTTGCATATGTACCTTTATATGTCCAGCTTCAAAAAAAAATCTCCTAGCATCTCCTTTCATTAAATATTTGAAGATAACAAAGGCAACAGGAGATGGAAAAGGGCTCTAGGGAGAGAAGAGCGTGTGTGGCGGTGGGGAAGAGGACTTTGGCAAGCACCTGCCGGTCACTCTAGATTCAGCAAAGTGGCCTCCTGAAGGTTGTCCGTTGTCTACCTCATTTTAGATTCAAACACAAAACAACCACTGTCTGTGTATTATATTTGACTCCCATTCATCTCTTCATGAGGCCTGACCGTGGACTGAAGAGCTTAACTTCCATATTAGTAAAGGCAAACTACGAATTAAAGCCAAGTGACCACTCAGGTTGATAAGACATCCCATTGAACCAACACATGATACAGCATTTATTGCAGAATGAAGACTGTACCACAATGCAGAAAATAATTGACATCTCTCTGGAGCTAAACATGTATAGAACAATGTGTGTGTCATCACATTTATTTTTTTTTTTTTTTTTTTTTTTAATTTTTTTTTTCAACGTTTATTCATTTTTGGGACAGAGAGAGACAGAGCATGAATGGGGGAGGGGCAGAGAGAGAGGGAGACACAGAATCGGAAACAGGCTCCAGGCTCCGAGCCATCGGCCCAGAGCCTGACGCGGGGCTCGAACTCACGGACCGCGAGATCGTGACCTGGCTGAAGTCGGACGCCTAACCGACTGCGCCACCCAGGCGCCCCATCACATTTAATGTAATACAATAAAATTACTTTACTTTTGCTGCGACTGCATTGCTTTTAACTATGTCTGATACCAGACCTGCTGTTGTTACTGCTAATCCTGTTCCCACAATTATGACTCCAACTACAGAAAGTCCTCGATTTTCATGCCATAATATAGCCCTCAGACATGTCAGATCACGGAAATGGAAGTTATAGGGAAGAAAATAAATTTACTCAAATGCATGATGCACCTGCAGCCACGACTCACTTTGTAGGTGTAACCATTGATGCTATTTTCCACCACTCATATACAGTCTTTAACTCTCATTTTCCCTCCAATTTAACTCACATCCATTCACCTCAAGTCTGGTATGTGTCCAGTTGAGGTTAACGAGGCCCCATCATAGGCCACCTAATACTTTTACCTGCATCTCAGTTATATTATGTTGGAGACCAATTCTTATCTTCACTTTCTTATTTCAAAAACAGAATTGTTAAAAAAAATGTTAAATCAAAACACAATAAAATGTTCACATAATTTTACAAACTCTACAGTGTAAAAAGATGACAAAATGGCCCCATTGACACCTGGATGGCAGGCAGTGTCACTGTGGAATAGCTTGAAATAATTGGTTGCTTTTCTGGTATAAGAGAGTCTGGTTTGGGTTTTTGAAAAGGCGTTTAGAGGTACCCATATGTTATCTATAGAAGTGAAAATTATTTGAAAGTCAAAGATATGAAAATCAAAGACTACCCCATTTGCAGATAGGAAACCATTTTAGAAAGTTTCTAATCACGTGCTTTCCAGACTGTGATTGATCGCCTGGAACATTTTTATGAAAACGTGGGAAAGGAATTGGATTGCCAACTTTTTATTTTCCCAAAAAAAAGTATCAGACACACACACACACACACACACACACACGCACTTACTGTTATTTCCTAAAAGAAAGGACATTTTAATTCCATAACTATTAGAAATAGTAACATTCAGGAAAAAATGTAACCCATAAATAAAAACACATTTATAATAAACTGAATTGTGTCTCAAAAAGATATGTTCAGATCCTAAACCCAGAGCCTCAGAAAGTGACCTCATTTGGGATAAGGGTCTTTTTTCTTTTCTTTCTTTTTAAAAAAAATTTTTTTTTAATGTTTATTTATTTTTGAGACACAGAGAGTGAGAGACAGAACATGAGTGGGTAAGGGGCAGAGAGAGGGAAACACAGAATCTAAAGCAGGCTTCAGGCTCTGAGCTGTCAGCATAGAGCCCGACGCGACTCTTGAACTCACAAACTGTGAGATCATGACCTGAGCGAAGTTGGGCGCTTAACGCACTGAGCCACCCAGGTGCCCCTGGAATAGGGGTATTTTCAAATGTCATTAAGGTAAGGATCTGGAGACTAGTCCTGGATTCAAGTAGACCCTAAATGCAATAACAGGTCCTTAGAAGTGACAAAAAAAAAAAAAAAAAAAGGCAGAAACAACAGGGGGAAAAGACCAATGAAGATGAGGCAGAGATTGGAGTGATGAAGCCAGAAGACAAGGAAGGCCAGGGATTGTGGGCAACCACCAGAAGTTTCTAGAAAGAGATAGCAAGGATTCTCCCCTCAGGACCTTGGAGGGAACAGGGCCCTGCCCAAACTGTGACTTCCAACTCTTTACCTCCAGAACTCTAGGACAAATTGTTGTTGCTTCAAGCCACCAAATTTGTGGCAATTTGTTGTGATAGCCTCAGGAAATGAATACAACTTTTAACTGCGAAAGGGGCGAAGAGACATACACTCACTATTGTCCTCTTTTTTTTTTAAATTGTAACAGTCATCCATCTTGTGATGCATTGAGAATCGAGAATCGTTGTTCCAATGACCTTCCACACACCCCACTTCAGCACGGAGTCCAGAGAAGGAGACAGAAAAAGTTTGCAAGTTACAAAATCTTGCATGGACGTCTTCCAGGTAACTGTATGCGGATCAAGGGGAAATCTTGGAAACCTCCCCTTACACAATGCTTGGGGAGGGCAAGCAGCCGATGGGAGCATTAACCCATTTGCCTCAGGAGCATAGGAGGAAGAACAGCCTTTTCTTTGTTCCAGAGATGAGCTTTCTCCATAACTGTTGTGAGTTAACTCTGTGACTGTTTTAGAACCTGGTGAGGTTATCAAGCTTAGGACGGAGTAAACTTTCCTTGTGTAACTTCAAGCCTTTTCACAGCAAGCCAGGTATCAGGAAGCAGCCCCGAATTTGGTCCTGTTCCCTGTTAGGGGAGCTGAGGGACTATTTCATGTAGATTAAGGATAACAAAAGACTGGTTTTCAAAGAGCTATCAAGCTGGGGTTAACAGAGGCGGCCTGGCAGCTGTAGAAGTCTCTTCTAATTGGAAAAAGACAACCCCTGGGAGGTTTCATGCTAGCACATACACAAATTTATTTTGAGTGCTCTCTCTCTCACTCACTTTCCACCCCCCCAACTCCCCGCCCCCATCCGTTTCTCCTCTCTGTCCTTCAGATTTCTTTTTGGCTACTTCTTTACCAGAAAGATTTAGGAAGTTGTATTTCTGATGATAACACAGAGAAGGCAAATAACGTTTGCTTTCCAATTAATTTATAAATAAATGGAAGGATTGTGTAGTTCAGGCAAAGGCTTTAGCTAAATGTTGGCCAGAGATTATGAAGGTATCTAGAAGGTATCAATTCTAAAACAAAACACTAAACAAAATTCTAAAACAAAATACTCAGAGGAAATGGGACATACTGACTAAACAGCAGGCTCTGGACGTAACTTGCCTGGATTCCAACCCTGACCTTTCATGTCCAGCTGTGTGACCTTTGGCAAGTTGCAAAACTCTCTGAGCCTCATCTGTGAACTGAGCACAGCAATGGTAGCCACCTCTAAAGCTGACGTGAGCATTAAATCCATTATATCCAGTAATGTGCTTAAAATGGTGCCAGGCGCATAGTAGGTGCTCAACAAATGTTAACTCTTTCTTAGTTCTGAACGGAGCCTTGGGACTTGGCTCAGCAGTGATTATTATAGTTTAGATTTAGAAAATAAAACTTCCAGTGGAACCAGGAGATTTATATTTTAAAAACCAGGTGTAATTGGGTATATTCTTTCATGTGGTTAATAGGATTTATTAACCCCTTATGTTTGTTTTTAAAATAATTATACAAATAAAAATTGTGTTACAGAAAAGAAAGCATAGTGTATAGCCACTCTTTTTCTTATCTTTCGCGTGAACCCACTCCAATGGAAATCCAATCTCAGATCATAAAATATGACCAAAACGCTAGCATAGAACAGGTATCTCAGAGAGAATAAGTCCTTTCTTTTGGGCATCAAAACCCCCAAAACATGATGGGAAAAATTTTAACAATAGATTATGATGTGCCTGTGTGTCCAAGTAAAAAGCTAAGGTTGAATTGATAATCCTTCCCGTGCCAAGCATCTACACCATTTCTGCCCCAAGAGTCTTTGACTATTTGCAATGCAGCTTCCTTGGCTTGAAGTTGGTTTAAAGCCCTGATTCCCGTGGCCTGCCAGCCTGATCCATGGGATACGGATGGCTTTCCCATGCACGGTCCTGCAGGGACATCTGGCACAATTTCAAAGCTTAAAGATCCTCTTGGGCCAAGTCATCACTGTCACGGTTCTGTCATTTTTGCCAGAATCTCTCTTCTTTTGTGCTTGCAATTATCCCATTTCAGCTTCCCTTAGACAGCAGGCTTTTTATGGAGATGTGATCCTATTCTGGTTGGTGCATTTTTGTTACCATATAAACAGAGCTCCAGCTGGTGAATGGGGAATTCTCTAGGACTTCCTTATAAGTGACCTGTGTTAAAAAAAAAAAAAGGGGGGGGGGTGCTGGGTGGCAGGGATGAAACCGTGTGCAAGTTGAAATAGATATTGATGGTGTTTGACCTCTACAAAAGGTATTGAGGGAGCACTGAGGATCCATGGTACTTTTAGTCTGACTTGCCATTTTATGCAACTTTTACAAACTGCGACAAGTTCTGTCTCAACACATTTCTTCTAACTGAGCCCTGTTAAACCTCAGATTCTGGAAAAGCATTAGAATATACTGTGATTTCTATCTAGTATGGTATACATTCTTATCTGCCACAAACATTGCAGAGTTACTTCTTGGGGATGTTTATTTTGGCAATCACTGACCAATGGGCCCTAGGCTGGTTGTGTAACAAAAGTCAGTGCTAGTTTTAAATGCTGAGGAACTTAACAATGGTATCTCTCCAAGTGTTGGCCTAGGATTCCGCTTGTTATCAGACCTGTTTAGCAGCCGGTGGCTGTGGTTGGTCAGCACACCAGAGATTAAGGGGCCAAATCCAGCCTACTGCTTCCCTTGGTAAAGAAAATGTTTGGAAATAACAGCCAGGCCTATTCATTTACATGTAGTCTATGGCTGCTTTCGCATTACAATGGCAGGGTTGAGTTGTTGCAACAGAAACCTGTGACCCACAAAACCGAATATATTTACTATCCGACCCTTTAGGGGAAAAGCTTGCCCAATTCCTCGTCCCCAGCAAAATGATTCAAAATGCAGTAACACAGGATCTTCAAAGTGTGCAGGTGCTCTGAAAGTTTTCAGAAGATTGCTTTCCAAACTGTCATGGACTTCCCTAAAGACTAACTTGAGAAAGTCTCAAAATTCACATTAGCCCTTCCAGTGAAGGAAGCCAGGAGGGAGAAAAAGGAGGGGGGAAGGAAGGGAAGAAGGGAAGGAAGGAGGGATGGGAGGAAGGTAGGAAGGAGAAAGAAAGGGAAACAACAACAAAAAAGCATCGCTTTCCCCCAAAAGGGACATAGTGAAAGCTTTAATAGTGAATCAAGACATTACAAAATTCCTCCAGCCTTTTCCAGCCTTATAGCACTACTGTTAGAGGCAAAACTTCTTCTCACATGGGCATTTTGGACTCCAAATATTCTGAACTAAGATAAATAGATAGTAAAATAAGAGTGTGGGAGTGGTGACAATTTTTATTTCACAGCTTGAATTCTCCCATCTCCCTTCCCACCAGAAACAAAAACAAAACCAAACCCACCAAAACCACTGTTGTGAAATATAATGCATCTCTCTTGAGACAAACCCCTTGAGAACAAAGCACAAATCGTTGATGGGAAATATTGAGCTTTAAAATAAATATTTTCATTTATTTAAGCATAAACATATGTGGGTTTACCTCAAAGCTACTGAAGCTTAAGCATCAAGGATCTTCGCTGGCAAGGAGCCTTTGCAAGGTCCTGAAAATGTGTTCGCAGAGTCATGTGTTTCTGTAAAAATTATTAAATTAATCTGGTAAAATCATTTATCATGCCTATACAAACTTGCCTTCTCCTTATGTGGATTAGTGTTCGATGGGCTGTGAACATTTTTAGGATCTATCCAAGGACAGTTGAGCTGGGGATCGGGTCCAGCATTAGGGGGAAGTATTTATGTGGTTTGCAACCACATCCATATACAGTTACATTTTTGCCAGCAGTCTGGTGATGGAATGGATTCTGGGAGATCTTTGCCCATCCTCTGTACGGATTCATGTCATACAGGGGTACATGTAAGATCATGATGTGAACTCGCCCTTAAGGACGTGGAAATACGTGGGTGGAAAAGAAGGAGTAAGGACTAAACTATACAGAGCCAAGTTGGTCTAAAGAAAATTCTTCCAGTCATCAGACTTGAAAGATTATAAACCAAGGAGTCAGTTCTTACCCACAAATGGTTACTATGCAAGTTCTCACCTTTCAAGAAAATTTAGCATAAAATAATCAAAGCTGCAAGTTTTTTTTCTTTTTTCAAAAATTTTAATGTTTATCATTGAGAGAGAGAGAGCACTAGCAGGGAAAGGGTAGAAAACGAGGGAGACAGAATCCAAAGCAGGCTCCAGGCTCTGAGCCCAACGCTTGTCATGAACTCTGAGCACGAGATCATGACCTGAGCCAAAGTCCAATGCTTAACCGCCCAAGCCACCCAGGTACCCTTTTTTTTTTCCTTTTAATGAGAGTCTAAGAAATAAAATTTATCAGGAAACCTGCATTTATTAATCTCAATCTTAAAACAGCACTCAATACGCACGTGTCTATAAGTAAACTCACATACCTTTTTACAACCCAATTATTGCATGAAAAAGTTAAATTTTGACCAATGACAGTAAAGACTGAATTATCTTTCTGTTTTCTTCATAGAGCAAATACCACAATTTTTTTCCTATGAAGAAGTCATCAAAGAGTTTACAGATAATTTAGAAAAACTAATTATAGAGCATGACAGACAGTTAATTAAGAAAAATACCATGACACATATCTGGATTTTGTGATCTTTGTGCTGTCACCTTTTTAAAGTTTGTGATTTGTTATGACTTCTTTTCTCAGGCTAAATGCTTTCACACTCACTCTCAATTATAGCTATATTTATTGTATCATTTTTCTTTCAAAAGCCACCCATAAAAGTTTGTATAAACTTTAGGGTCTTATAAAACATGAATCTACCCTAAGCATAAGCAATTCTTTTCAACTATTTCAATCTTCATCATTAGAACTTGTCATTAGCTGTAAACAAAATTTCCTTCAAACATCCAGAGTAATAGAAGTGTATAAAGCTGAATATTTTAAATGTAACCAGAATGCCTTGAAGGACTAACTGCAAAATATTTTTAAATACTCTATATAAAATCTATAGGTGAGAAATTATCAATATTTTGTTCATATTTGCTGTGCATTGCTAAAATAGGTAAAATGTATTTTATCAGTTCTATTGTAAAATATTTATTCCAAATACAGTCCATCTTTATTTTATTTTATAAAATGTTTCATATATATTTACCTCCTCACAAAAGGTAAAATTATATGCAAACTTTCGGACCAATCAATGTTTAGCATCATATAAATTCTATTAAATGCATATTTATCAATATGGTCTTTAAAACATATATTCTTATTTTTATATTTAATTTATATTTAATCATTTTCTGAAGCTAAACATAAGAATTCAACACATGAATACACAGAGTAACCAAAAATATACTTTTTCCTCCTTGCTAGTTTCTAAATAATCTCCTTTGATTATACACTTTATTGCATTATTATTATTTAGTGGTAACTAATAAATTATCTTGTTTCATGCCTTTATACAAATTATAAATAAATTTTATTAAATCTTCAGTATTTTATCTTATTTTTAATACTTCGTTTATCAGTTGATTTTCTGTGCTTTCAAAAAATAACTTCTTGGGGCACCTGGGTGGCTCAGTCTAAGCGTCCCACTCAACTTTTGGTTTCTGCTCAGGTCACGATCTCACGGTTTGCGGGTTTGAGCCCCATGGACTCTGCCTGAGAGTGCGGAGTCTGCATGGGATTCTCTGTTTCTCTCCGCCCCTGCCCTGCTTGCGTGCCCTCGTGCTCTCTCTCTCTGTCTCCCTCTCTCTCTCTCTCAAAATAAATAAATAAATAAATAAATAAATAAATAAATAAAATTAGAAAAAATAAAAATATATAAAATAAATAATAACACTTCTTAACAAATGTTTCAATGTGCTTACTTGAAATAAAAAATGAAGGAAGACTTTTTCACACAGAATGTAGGTAATTTTTTTCAAACTGGACTGGCTAACCATTTGGTTAAAAACAGACATCTGATGTGCCTGGCTGGCTCAGTCAGTAGAGCATGTGACTCTTGATCTCGATGTTGTAAATTATAAAAACCAATCTAATAAATAAAGTATCAAAAATAACATAAGATACTGAAGATTTAATAAAATTTATGTATAGTTTATATAAAGGCATGAAACAAGATGAACTAATATGTTATTTACCATTAGTTAAATAATAATAATACAATAAAGTATATAATCAAAGGAGATTATTTAAGAACAAGTAGGATGTTTTCAGTTTGAGCCCCACATTAGGTATAGAGATTTACTTAAAAATATTAATCTTTAAAATTATTTTAAAAATAGAGATAAACATATTCCATAAATAGACCTAAATTCAAAGCCCAGCATTTTGACAAGATTGTATTGAAGTTGCCACAAATGGGATTGTCCGGAAGCAGAAGAAGGCTAGGATTCCAGATGTTTTCACTGGAATCCATCCGTAAGGAGGAGGGATTGAAGAAACGGGATTGAGGCTACAAAGAATGGGAACAGTTATGCAGGCCCATCATCGCCTAAGTCAACCAGCAAGGGAATTCTAGAGCAAGAAGTGCTTATCAAAGTTCTTGACCAACACTCCAAAATGGCGGCATGACCACACTGCCCACCACTGGACAAGTCCTCCCTTATGTGGTTTTGTCCACCTCAAAAGCACTTACAAAATAAACACGTTTTATAAAATAGGAAAAAAAATGTTAGCACAGGTGAAAATACATAAATAATAAAAATTATTTCCCAATTCGTCATAGTATATTAGGTTAAACAAGGTGTCTCTAGGTGAAAACCTCACAGATAAAATGTTTATTTGATTAATTTTAGGAAAGCTTTTGAATACAAAGTAACAAATCATTTTTGCTTTTGATGGACATTATCTTTTCATTCCCTCTACTTATTAATGGAACAAGATTACTCAGTGTTTTTATCTATAAAAACATAAAATAAATTTTTAAAACTGATAGAGTGTCTTATGTTATTTCAGTAGTCAAACATATGTATTAATGAATATAGAAAGTAAGTTATTTTAAATACTCACTTATTAATAGCTGCATTTTTTTTACTATTTTAATGTTTAAAATTTATTTATGACATTTACTTTATTTATGGTGTTTGGAGCAAATGTTTATTAATAATAATTGTAATGACAGCCAAGCCAGAATACATTTTTTAAAAAACATATAAAAAATATTTACAACCTATGGTTAGAGGAATATTTTTAAAGCGCCTTCTAAAATATTATATACACATATTTAATGGCTTGAGTAACCTTTAAAAAAATTTTTTTAATGTTTATTTATTTTTGAAGAGAGAGAGAGAGACAGAGTGCAAGCGGGAGGAGCAGAGAGAGGAGACACAGAATCGGAAGCAGGCTTCAGGCTCTGAGCTGTTGGCACAGAACCCGATGCAGGGCTTGAACTGACAAACCCCGAGATCTTGACCTGAGCTGAAGTCAGATGCTTCACCCACTGAGCTACCTAGGCACCCGTTGAGTAAACTTTTAAGCATAAAAATACATTTAGGATGAAATTTCAGTGGAGATGGTAATGGAGATATGTATGGAAAGACAGTTAAGATATAAAGGCAAATGTTAAAATAGAGCTTGTTCATCTATTTTTAATAGATCACTGTGGGTTTATAGTAATTCTGATTAGGTTCCATTGGCTATATTTTTAAGACATGATATAACAATTTTATTTAAAAATATTCATGCTTATAATATGACAGAACCATAGAGTTCCTCAGTATTTAATTAGGAAAAATTGTAGAGGTCAACTTGCAAATATGAAAGGAGGTACATAATTTTCAAATCTCTTTCAAAGGGTATCAGGCAAATCACCAACTGACAGCACTGGGAATGGGCGAGGTGGATTCTTCACTACTCACTGCCTACCCCATTAGCCCTTCTCTAGACGAATAGACTTCATGATGTCTGACCATACCCATCACTTCCCAGGTCAGTGGAGGGTCCACAATGGCCAGAAAGACAGCATGACCCTTCCCCTCCTCAATACTCAAGGCTGTCTTTGCTGAACACACCCTGCCAGTCACAGCACGGATGATACAAGCCTAAATTCAGCCATTTGTCAAGTTTCATTAATTCACATTAAAGAAAAAATCATCTTCTACTAAGTGCTTTCACTTATCTTTTTAACTTCGATGAAACCCAAAGAAGGCAAAATAATGGTTCTCAAATATTTCTATAACCTGATTCTTGGAATCTGTAACTATCTTGCATGACAAAAAGGATTTTGCGGATGTGAGTAAAAGTATGGATTTTTAAATAGTAAGATCATCCTGGATCATCCAGGATGACCCAATCTGATCACTGAGCCCTTAAAAGCCTACAACTTTCTCCAGCTGGAAGCAGAATGAGAGGTAGCAAAAGAGAAAGAGAGATTGTAAGTGGGGTTCTGAGATAAGGGCTTACATGCGGAAACCAGAGGTACGGGCTTTGCCCAGCCCATAGTCAGTAAGGAAAATGGACCTCAGTTCATTAACTGTAAGGAACTGAATTCTGTCGTCAACCAGAATGAGCCTGGAGGCAAATTCTTCCCCAGAACATCCCATAAGAACACAGCTATTGGACACTTTGAGATTGGCCTTGGAAGACCTGGGACAGAAGATTTAGTAGAGATATGCTGTGCCCAGATTTCTGACACACAGATACTGTGAGATAACAAATGTGTCCTGGTTTATGCTGCGAAATCCGTGCTGATTTATTACATGGCAAGAGGGAGCTAATGCAAAATCCAATTTTCTGTACCGTCTCGCATTACCGACCCCTTACCTTTCACCTTCTGCCACCGGCCTCTTGCAGCTCTGGGTTCTCTTATTTCCTCATTCTGAAACTTGCCTTTTGACAGTTCACAGAAGTCTCCAGAGCCAGACCCTTCCCCATCAAGGGTGCTTGCGTTTCCTGTTCCTGCTGGCTCTCTGTTCCCATTTCCTCTCTCCTGCTGTTGCCATCACACTTTGCTCTGGCTCCCATTTCATATTAAATACCCACTTCCTCCCTGCCCAGAAGGGCCTCTCACTGGACCCCATCTAAAGTGGGATGTTTTCTCACTAGATTTCTGCACCCCCCCGAGAGAAGGGCTTATGTCTAGTTTGTCACAAGTGCTTAACAGACTAACTGCGATGTCATCAGTGATTAATAAATATTCGCTCAACAAACAAATGAATAAAGCAGTACACTTATGCTATCAGTGAGACTCACAACAGCTTTAGCCTGTTGGAAGCTTTATGAAGAATAACAGAGGAGGAAGCATTGCAGCTCAAGGTCCTGGATCTTGGGAGCACTCCCTCGCTGAGGACTCTGTGCGCCCCACTCTCTCCATGTGTTAAACGTTCTTCAACTGGGCGAAACCTCTCCCGCATCACCTATTTTATCTTCTCTAAGTCCCCTCATTAAACTGTCTCTTGGAACCATGTAATGCAAAAAGGTCTTTTTGTCATTTATCATTGCAAATAAAAATTAACATTTGTGTAGTACCATATAATTTACGAGGCATTTTAAGAGAATGCTCTTAAACATTTGACAACCTATCACAAAATGGAATAGAGCAAATCTAGAAATATCCCCTGACTTTCTGATGTCTGTGTTCCTTGTACTCAACACTGTGCCAACCACACCTCGGTTGATTTTCCAACCACCTCCAGAGAGCTCACACATTTTTATCTCCCAACTAGACCTTCCTCGAAGGACTAGATCATATTTCGAGGTGGGATACTTGATATTGTTCCCGCCACAAATTTAACCCCCACCAAACTGTTGCCTCTTCAGTTTTCCTTCGTTGGAGAACAGCGAGAAAAGAACACATGACTTCTCATCACATCAGTTCCATAGGAAGGATGGAGCCAGACATTTTCAAAGGGTGATACTTCTGTTAAATGCTTTGTAGGGCTGAAATACAAGCACGCACCACGGATTGATGTATTGTCCTTGTAAAGGCTCTAGATACGCACTCCTCATCCATCAATCTCCGTCATGTTCTGCCCCTATCCATTCTTCCAGGATGCAAGGGTCTAAAATTAACCACCTCAGATCCATTCCTTTGGCTTAGGATTTGTCAGCTGATAAAGACGAAATAATTCAGGAGCACTGTGTGGCTTAGTTGGTTGAGCGTCCAACTCTGGCTCAGGCCATGATCTCGTGGTTTGTGGGTCTGATCCCCACATCGAGCTCACTGCTGTCTGTCAGCAGAGATCCTGTTTTGGATCCTCTGTCCCCCTCTCTCTGCCCCCCCCCACTTGCACTCTCTCAAAAATAAACATTAGGAAAAAAAAAGAATAAGTAATTCAGGAAAAGGTGGCAATTTAGTTTCTGATAATAATGTATTCCTTAGAATCCACTAGTCAATCATTTATTCTTTAGATTTAAATCACCTTGATTGCAATGTATATCTTCCATTTTGCCATGTGATCACAGTCACGTTCAGCCGTCACGCTAAGTCCTAGTTTTCTCAGTCGGAACATAGAGGTAACATTAGAACATTAGAACCTACATTTTAGATTATCAAGAGCTCTACATGAGAAAATACATTTTAAAGCATTAACCAGAGGCCCTGGTATATTGTATATGTTCAATTAACTATGTATTGGGCAAAGTCTTTGTCAATTTCATTCACTATTGTTTCTCAGCAAATAACACAATGTCTGGCACATAGGAGGCACCGAGAAATAATACAAGAATGGGTAAATGGCTGAATTATAGGAATATGTAATTTTTAAACATGGTTTTGTAAAGAAAAAAGCAATAAAACAGCAACCATAACTACGACTGGACAGCATACAGAAGAAGCAAAGCTCAGAACCAATTTACTGCGTAAATATCACCTATTTCTCGAAGCTTCCAATGACTGCCTCCAGAAATGTGATCAGAAGTACAGCCTCCTACGTGTACTCTGAGAGGGATCTGTTCTTGTCATTTTCTTCTGTGCTGGATTCTTTCTTGATGTTTATTTGTTTTGAGCAATCTTGCAAGATAAATATTGTGCCATACAGGCAGAAGGCTGTCAAATAAAAAAAAAAAAAAATCCGCTCTGAAGAATCCAGAGCTACCAAGTCGGCAGCTCTGTGGAGCAGGCAGCTTGAGCAACATGCTCCTCTTGTCACTCTCTGCGTGTCTTTCCAATTTAGTCAAATTGTTTACCTTCAGGGGAGTGGAAAGGAAGACCATATTGTGTACTACAGGGAGTGACTCAGATGCTGAGCAAACAGTGACACCACAAAGTAATCTGCTGGCCACATTGTCTCAGACAGGGCTTACAGGTCTCTATTAGGGCACTGACTTTATATACTGGGAAATGGAAATGACAAAAGTGTTTTTTCACTACCATGGCTTGATGGCACAATGCAATGGAGATTTTTCACGCGGCACATTGGAATCAACAAGGTCCGATGCTCCCCACCCTACATGGGAAACAGGAAAAAAGTGAGGGAGCAGAGGAAGGTACATCTAGAAATACAAAGCCACTCTTAAAACAGTTTTAAAGCTCTAAAAACAAAGCTCAACATGTAGAAATTGTGTCTCAGAGTGTGATATACAGACATTAGAATCATTCATTGGTTAAAATATGCGTTCCTGAGTCCCATCCCAAGATACTGTATCTGTGTCCCCTGGAGTTGAACCTGGGAATCTATATCCCAGCAATCCCAACCCCCCCCCCCCGCCCCCGGCCGCGGCCAGGGGATTCTTTTGTACTCTAAAATTAAACAACCACTGATATAAAATACCTCTGACTTAAGAAAATGGAAAAACTGAAAAAAAAAGAAAAAACTCACACTATTTCATTCTTATCCACAATTACTAATTACTAACGATATGTGTCTACCTGTTGGTCACTGCACAATTTTCCAACCTTGGAATCAGATTGGAAACCACCACCTTCATTTCCTGTTGCACATCAATTTCCACGTGGTGCTTGCTTTTTTAATCACAGCAACCACCAAGGACTTACCTTCTCAAAGAAATGACTCCATTGAAAGGAATGCAGTGCAGCTAATTTTGCAACTGTGAACTACCTTGAAGCAGTATCGTATAACAAATCCTAAGTATCACTATTTTCTTCAAATACTTAAACTATCCCAGCATCACTACCATGAGTGCGTTGGAACCCTAGGTTCTTCTTCTCACTCTAAGAAGAGAAAGGAACACCAAAGGTAGCTCTTGATGCATGTGATGAAGGAACATAAAGCAAGCTGAGGCAACCTTTTCGAACATCTGAAAATCCCTTTAGGAACATTCTCTTGACTTTATCTCCCCTAATTCCATGACATATGCACGCTCACCCCTCACACTTACAGCACAGCTCTTCCTGCCCACAGGTCCTGTCCCCATGCTTTAATAAAAAACAGCTTGTAGCACCAAAGACATCTTCAAGAATTCTTTCTTGGCCGTTGGCTCTGAACCCCACCATCACTCCAAAACCTCATCACATGCACAGAGAATAGGCCCCGTGAGGACATGGGGAGAAGGGGAACTTCAACAAGCCTGGAGGAGATGTCTTACCTGAAACCGCCCCTCACGTTACCTCGCTGTTGGACTTCCAGCCTCCAGAACAGTGAGAAAATAAATTCTTTAAGCCATCTAATCTTTGGTATTCTGTTTGGCAGCCCCAGCTCTAATGTACCTAGAATGTCAAAGGCAGATAATGTTGCCCCTATGAAAGAGAGAGGGATCAGTATGAACAGAACCCAGCATGAACTCTTGTTATTATGAGCCCTTTGCTAAAGCTTAATGACGATTACATAGCCTTGACAGAACTACCTGGAGCTCATGTTACAACAAGTACTCAGCACACAGGAAGAGACAAGCGACACACACATGGAGAATCAGAAAAGACTGCTTATTTCGCCCTGGTGCCGGCCCAGCAGTCACCTCCAAAGGCTGAGCTCCGAGCCCTGGCGCTGGCCTTCTTTTATGCCTGGCTAGCTTCCGGGTTCTTGGAAACTTTCTATTGGCTGCACAGTGGGCGGGATTGCAGGGGATCAAGGAAGAAAGGGGGGAGCACTATCGTTGACACAGGCAGTTGGCTGATTCAAGAGGCAAACAAAAGTACAGAAGCCAAAAGCATACGAGACGGGGGTATCTGACCTCAGACATCTGGCTGGCCTTCTTTATCTACTCTTGCTGGCTTCCCTTCTCTCGAAGACTACTTAAAAGAGAACATATGGACTTCCTTACTAGATAAGACTCCCAACCAGCTGATTTGCTCATAAAAAAACCAGAAAGGAAAACAAAACCATCTTTTGAAGACGAAGAAAGCCAATAGTAAGCTGCAGGAAGAACTGTAGCCTGTTATGTCCTTTATTTGTTCTACCGTTTGATCGGATGAGTCTTCTCAAAAAGTCACCTTATCTTAGTATGGTCTTAGCGCATTCACATTATTTAACTGCAGATTCCACTTGGGTTGCATTGAGGGTTAAGACGTGTGGCAGAAATCCTTGGAAAATGCGTAGAAGTCTTCAGATGAATGAAAATCTTAGGTGCAGACAGTCAAAATTTTCTGGATAGTCCCTAGGATTTTCTGGAATGTTGTGGCATCGTACACAGCAACTGCTGTGATTTTCGCATTTCACCTTATAATAATCCTCACCAAAGCACCAGAGACTTGGCTCCAAAAGTCTTCCTCCTTCAGTTGCTTCTGAATTCTTCACTTGGAGTAGTCAACCCATAACAACAGCAATAAAAGTAAATTGACTACTCCCTAGGGCGCGTATTTGTACCAGATACCAGTAATACAATGACAAGAACATTCTTTAAGCACTAATGTCCTGCTTTTTCATGCTTTTATAGGTTCTGTTATTGATTTGTTTATATTCCATTTGCTTGTTAATGGTTTAGATATACATTGAATAGTATCTAACACACCACTATCATACGTAACTTTTTTTTCCCTTTTATTTGTGGCAATATCTGGGATTTCTTATGAAGAATAAGATGGGGATACAAGTAGTTTATCTTTAGCAATGTTGAAGATGGATATTTACTGGAGTATATATAAATGGACAGACAGGCAAACTAAAATGTTGAGATAAAGTAGGACTTAAGCCATTGCTTTCGACAAGCTATAAAAATGTTATTAAGGATTTGCTACAGAAACAAAAGAAAACTGCTGTTTCTAATTCTTTTTTGGCTTAATCATCCAAAAGTTTAATAAGCTGTGTACCTAAATGGGAGATGGATTTTGCAGTTTTGGAAAAACAGTGTGTTTATATATCCCTTTTGTACCTCTTTTGCAACTGAAACGACAGATCTGTCATTTTAATTGGACTTGAGATGGACGCAAAGTCTTAACTTTCGTTACAAATTGATTTTTTTTTTTAAAGAATCAGATGAAACAGGGGTGCCTGGGTGGCTCAGTTGGTTAAGCGTCGACTTTGGCTCAGGTCATGATCTCGCGGTTTGTGAGTTCAAGCCCCGCGTCGGGCTCTGTGCAGAGAGCTCGGAGCCTGGAGCCTGTTTCCGATTCTGTGTCTCCCCTCTCTCTGCCCCTCCCCTGATCATGCTCTGTCTCTCTCTGTCTCTCAATAATAAATAAACGTTAAAAAAAAAAAAGAATCAGATGAAACAGTCACCATAGTTGCATGATGTTTTCAATTATTCAAGGTTTTATAACATTAAGGGCCTGAAACATGTCTCATTTCTCTTTTAATTCTTCACTGGTCCAACCATGATGCCTTAACCAAAGTTGGGGAATTTAACTGGATACTCAGAGATGACGTTCCCTATTTGCTCAATTATAATATGAATGTGTTTTCCTATGTTATCATTTTAAGCTGTATTAGCGATATTTAGTTATTATGTTTCCCTCCAAAGTATATTAATGAATCAATTGCTTCTTCTAATTGCCAATATCTTAAAACAGGAGAAGAGTGGAATCTGGAAGGGCAAAAATTCTTTCATTCTTTCCTATATCACTCTACCGTCTCAAGACTGAGTTGAATTATTTCTCTTTCATAATCCAATGGAAATATTTATTGAGCCCTTTCCACCTACCAGACATTGTTCAAGATTTGTTCTTGATTGGGAATTTTTTGCTTAGTTTTTTGCTTTTTTTTAAGGTTATTTACTTATTTTGAGAGAGAGAGCACAAGCAGGGAAGGGGTTGGCTCTGCACTGTCAGCACAGAGATGAACCATGAGATCATGACCTAAGATGAAATCAAGAGTTGAACGCTTAACCAATTGAACCACCCACGCACCCATGTTTTGTTTTGTTTTGCTTTTAAGGTGAAAAACCATTCCTCATAAGATCCTTTTCTGGTCTTGTCTTTTCTTTTCTTGTTTTTTTTCTTAGAGAGAGAGGGGGAAGGGAGGGACAGAGAGTGAGACAGAGAGAGAGCGAGAGCAAGAGTGAGAGAGAGAGAGAGAGAGAGAGAGAGAATCTCAAGATCTTAAGCAGGCTTCACTCCCATCGCAGAGCCCAGCCTGATGTAGGGTTTAATCTCACCATGATGAGAAATCAAGACTCAGATGTTTAACAGATTCAGCCACCCAGGCACCTCAATCTTTTTTTTTTTTTTAAGGAAAATTCTCCAGAATTGGCAGACACCAAATCATTGAATGCGATCTCTCCTTGCCCCTTGATTTTTTTTAAATTTTTTAAAAATGTTTGTTTATTTTTGAGAGAGAGAGAGAGAGTGGGAGAGGGGCAGAGAGAGAGGGAGACACAGAATCTGAAGCAAGCTCCAGGCTCCAAGCTGTTAGCACAGAGCCTGATGGGAGGCTCAAACTCATGAACGGTGAGATCATGACCTGAGCTGAAGTTGGACACTTAACCAACTGAGCCACCCAGGCGCCCCTGCTTACCCCTTGGTTTTTGTCAGTCGGTCTGGTTCTTTGATGACCCAGTCCCAATGGCTTTTTTAAAACTTGTGCAAAGCTCAACCAGAAAGCACTCACTCTGAAGCTGCAGTGATGTGGGTAGTTCCTAATATACAACAGAGTTAATCGTGCCTGCAGCTTAACAAACGAAGGGAGAAGGCTCTTGACTTGTAAGTACAGTAAACTATTCACCTACATATCTGAGCTCTAAGCTTTGTGGCCTCTTGTGCTGCCTTGAATAGGAAGCAACCAATAGCCTGAAACAACTGTTTAAAGTAATCTGAAGCATCTGCATGGAAACGTTTTAGTATTTACCTTCCTTGCTCACCCTCTTGAGGTTATCTATATTTTCTTAGTCTTACTGAACCCATATTAAATGTTATAGCAAAGGGAGTAGAAAGTAAAAAGATACATACATCTCAAAGTGATGGATCTGATTATCTCACAAAGATATGATGCCATCATGACATCACACTTGTAAGTTACAGCTCCACAATCAGGCTGCTGGGGTTCGAACCCTCGCTGGGCATTACTAACGGTGACCTTGGGCAAGTCAGTCCATTACTCAACCTCTCTGTGTTTCACGTTTGACATTTAGAACATTGAACAATCGTTCCTTCTTGGTAGAGTTGTCAAGATTAGATAAGATTCAGAGATGGTGCATACAAAGTATTTTACAAGACGAACACGTAGTTTGTGCGGAGTAAATGTGGTTGCATTGTAGCTACGTGCTTCCTTTCTGCTAAATGTCCTATCAGTAAGTTCCTATCCCAAAGTAGCTTGAAATAAGGACTCTATCAGGAGGACAGTGATTTTCTTTAGGTGACCGCAAGGATTAAGTTTTGACAAATTTTTCTGTCTCTCCACACACATACACACGCACAGAGGTAATGATAGCGCCTAAATTAAAATTCCACTTGATAACTTAATGCAATTTTTCAAAAAGCCAACTGACATAAATACTAAATAGTATTCAAAATTATTAGTTTCTAGTATTATAAATTAGGCTATTGTTTATTTGTAGCAAGAATCACTAACTCCGCTCATTGGGCCAGAGACCCATGTAGTGTTAGCAAAAGACTTGCCCCTCATGGAGCACACTACTATAATTAGGCATTTTATAAGTCGCAGACATGCCCTTGATTTGCCTTTGCCTGAAATGTTCTCGCTTCTGCATCTATTTCTTCCATCTATGACTCCCTCCAATCACTCATTCACACACGGATTCATTTATTTATTTGTTCACTTATTTATTCAAATATTGTTAGAGTGTGTGGCTTTTTCCTCTCCAGCAATATGTTTCTTTAAATGTTTAACAAAAATTTTTCCAATTTTCTGCTTGTCGTCTAATATTCAGTTTTTATTATGAGCACATTTTGTTCGTGCAATGTCTGCATGGCAGTTTGCACACAAGAAAATTAAAATTACATATACATTTCTATGTTCTCAACACAGGACTACTCAGGAACCTCGGTGAGACTAAAGACTAAGCTCTTGTATGAATTCTTATTGGGTATTAAGTGCTTCTCCTTTCCTTTCCGCATGAAGGACGCCTCTGAACACATGATGTTTTCCACTCCTTAGGTACGCCAGATGACAAAAGTCGTCAGGAAGTCCTCCTCAGATGTGGCTGGCATAGCTTTGGATGGATAATATGATCTCTTTGAGAATATCTCACAAAATTAAAAGATAATATATTATGGCCGCATCTAGGGGGTCTCAGTCAGTTAAGTATTCGACTCTTAATTTTGGCTTGGGTCATGATTTCATGGTTTGTGAGATCAAGCCCTGTGTTGGGCTCTGCACTGACAGTGAGGAGCCTGCTTGAGATTCTCTCTCTTATTCTCTCTCCACCCTTCCTTCCCCACCCCCCCTCAAAATAAATAAATAAACATTAAAAAAAGATAATATATTCTGGCTCAGTATTAGGAAGAATGTCATTAGATGCTGAGTTGCACTAGAATGGATTTTGTGGGTAGCAAAGTGCCTCTTAGGGCATAAGTTTAAGCAGAGCCTGGGCTATAATTAGCAGGTGTATTGGAGGCAAGTTTTGGAGAATAATTAAATAAGGCATTAGCTATGGCCAAGGTACCACCTTTTTCAGATATTTTGTTGTTTCAAATACTCCCATGTATGGAAACCGAGTAGTTAGAGAATCCAGTAAGAACAAGATCTAGATCTCAGATATGTATTGATTTGTGATCAGAAAGAAGAAAATATTTTAGGTTGGAAGCAGTAAGGGGCTTGACATTTGTTCCAGCTGGGATGAAGGGAAGCAATAACCCCGAGTCAAGGTCAGAATGGCCCAAGACAGAGGTAGCCAAGGAGAAGCTTTCTCTCACCTGTACCTCACTGTCTAAGGAACCAACAGACATGCCCAGCTAAGAGCTTTACAAAGAGCTGCCTTTGGGTTTGTTATGTCTCTGAAATACAAACCAAAGTGAAACAAAAGGAGGGAAACATTTTGACATGAATAACACTTTCATTTTTTTCTTTTTTCTTTTTTTTGTCTCATTGAGAGAAATACTGTGGGTTCCCCCCATGTCCACCAAATAATTGGTCAGCTTTGATTTTTTCCTGAACGAAATGTACTTTGAGGTTGTTTTGCATGATATCATCACTCTTTCAGGTCAATCGTCATCATTCATTCATTTGGGCAGCATTCATTGATTCCCGCTATGAGCCAAGCACATCTCTACATGCTGGGGAAGAAAAGATAAATTGGGCATGTCTCTGACTTCCGGAACCAACATCTCAGACTTCTGAAAGTTAGTCATGTTAAAAAAAAAAAGATGAATAGCAATACAGCATGATAAATGTTGTAATTGAACTATAAAGAAAAATGGAACTTCTAAGGAATCCGTTCTTTACCAACAAGCTACTTCCCAAGAAAAACATGGTATTCTAAATGGATATTTAAATTGCCCAACTTACTGAAGAAGTTCTAGGAGCAACAAATATAAAATCATCTTGCATTGCTGGAAGAAACTCAAATTGTTTACTGTTAAGATGCTTTTATGTTTTTTTGTTATTTTTTTTCTTTTTTTAAGATAGAAGCACCTTCCCATTATGGTAATGGCTTCATTAGAGTTAAAAAAAAATCATACCTCCTTGAGATTAAATTGAATTGGTTTTCCATAATAATTCATATTATAACTTATTATTTTTCCAGTAATAGGAAATGAAACTAACTCTTATGTAACTCTTAAGCATTCTCTATAGGCTATATCTCTCTTAATAGCTTACTAAAAATAGTGTGAAATTATTTTCAAGTGGGAGTGTCTCTTCCAAAATCGAAGAGGCTGTAATTTCCAAGTTCTTTGAAAATGAAGATAGTGAGGAACAAGAGGACAGGCTTGATCATGTTATCGAAGCAACACAGAAGGAAAATTTTTAAATGTAAAGGTAAAAATCAGTTGAGGATATTTTTGAAAACCCATAGACTCAGGAACTTTAAAAGAAAAACCAGTATTTGTTAGCATTATTAAAGTAAATTAAAACTGATATTGCAAATATCCAATAGCCAAAATCTTAGATTTAGTTGACAAAATGTTACTTGCATTTCTGATAAAGAGTGTACGTTTTGTTATCTTTGTGGTTCCCTTTGTTAATTTTAAAAAATTCAGACTCAGTCTATGACAGTTGTCACTGGATTAGAGTTCCGACATTAAAAGTTTGAGTATCCCCTCATCTTATGAGGAAGAAAGCCTTCTGACTGGTGTGGATGTTCCTGCAACCGCTTTCAGTCATCAAAATGCAGAATAAACACCAGGATGATTTATGCAAATGAAAACAAAGGAAAACATTTTCTTAATGACACCTCAAAACCTTATCCAGTGGAAATTTTGTTTAAGATTAAATAATGGGTGCTTTATTTAGATTAATTAGCAAGGAGATCACAGTAGTCAATAGGTAACTGAAAGATGCCATCTGTTCCCTTTTCCAGTTATATCTATGAGCATTGCATTGGTGTACCAGGGAACATGGAAGAATTAATTAGGCAGCAAATGAAATCTTCTCACAGATGGCACCCATTTACTTCTTGCAAATGCATACCAGAACATTTGTGTGCCTTTGCTTTAATCTTGTTTGCCTCCTTCAAACTTTTGAAGGACCACTGGAGTCTGACCATCATTTGCCTCTTTAAAAAAGTACAAGAATGTAGGGAAAGTGTAGAGCTTAGCCAAAAAAAAAAAAAAAAAAAAAAAAAAAAAAAAAGCCTGACTGGAAATAGCATCATGAGGACTTCATAAAGACTTAAAATTTCTCTTTGATAAAAGTTTAACCAAGCTGTTTGTTTTTATCCCAAGACTGTTGTTTGTCTCTTTTTTGGTGTGGCTTTAAGTGTATAGTAAGAAGTCTTGTCCTAATCTCCCTGCCTATCAATATAGAGATCTGACTTGTCTTCTGAAAGCTGTCCTTCAAAGTTTGTGGTGATATAATTTGCATAACACCTTTTTAAATGTGGCTCTAAATATTGCAAGCCACTGAAAGAAATAATAGAGGAAGATGACTGGACTTAGTTTTATTTTAGATGCTGCTTCTTCAGAGGTATAAGCTTGTAGTTTGAAGAAAATGTATTGTTGCATCAAATATCTCCATTGGAAGAGCACTGTCTCTGATCTTTCCATTAATCTTCTGGAAATAGTACTCTAAATTCTCCTGCTCAACCTTCTAATATTCCAGTCATCCCTTAACCTATTAAAATTGGGCTTATGTCCACACCAGTCCATAGAACTGCTCTTTCAAAAGTCTTGAATGATTTCTTAATTTTTAAGTGCCCTGGTTTTCTCTCTGTAGAATTTCAACATGATTCATTCATTCTTTTCACTCTTTAACTTCAAGAAACATTATCTTCTACTGTGTCTTTTACCAACCCAAGTGGTATTTTTACATATCTGTTGTTTCTTCTTTTGACAGTCCCTTTGATGTGTATACTCCTTAGGAATTTTATCACACTTTCCACAAGAGGCAGAATTTTCAAGATGCCCAAGACTCTTGTCTCCTGATTATTCAATCAAAGTCTATCCTGGATAATGCTGTAAAAGAACTTTGCAGATGTAATTAAGGTTACTAATCAGCTGACTCTAAGATGGAGAGATTACCCCAAATTATCTAGGTAAGACCATGTAATTAATAATATGAGCCCTTAACAGATAGAAGACAAAGATAGAAGATTCAATTCGGGGGACATGTTAGAAATGTGTGCAAGGGAGATAACTGTGGCATTTCAACTTTGTTTTGGCCAGCATTTGGGCTTCCTTATAAAAATGTAATAGTTCCAAAAACTTTGGCCTCTTGGCTCGGGTCTGCCTAGCCATTGCCAAACCCTCCCCCTGGATCAAGACCTTCTCTCTTCAACTATCATTTTCTAAACTTCGTCAGTCTCTTTTGTCCATGCTGACATCAAGAGACCTGAAAAGCCAAAGTAGATTGGAAAAGTGACACTGATCATATTCCTAATTTTTCAATTTTCCAGCAAGCTCATCAACAGGTGCCATTTTCTTCTCCTTTTCTTCCCCTTCTCCCACTTCTCATGAAGTTGTAATTCTTGTGGACAGAATCTAATGGTTTACAAATAACACTCACATTTCTTGATTCCAGGACATAATTTTTCTGAAGTAAGCACCAAAACCAAACTAGTCTTTAATGATTCCATCAAAGAAAGAAAGATATCCTTTATAATTTCCTAGTGATGTTACTTCTCAACATCATTAACACACCCTCAAATGAGGCATGAACGATACTCTTCTACAATACCATTCCTAAGATGCAATGCATTAAAAAAAAATAAATTACTAGAGTAATGCTGTAAAATGTTATAGCTAGTAATGTGGACTGTTTAATTAAAGCTATAGACTAGTTGATTATCAAGGATTTTTTTTCTTTCAATCTAATGATTGGTCAGTATTTTTTCTCATTTTATTACTAACTTGTCTCATCAATTAATCTCTGTCATTGAAGTACAAAGAATAAATCCAATTATTTCCACTTAGGTTTTACAAACTGAATCTTGTGTCAGTCCACTTATTAAATTCATACTAGTTCCATAACATATTGCAGCAATTTATAACACTCAGCAAAGAATTTATAATAAATTCGAGCTTAGTAAATTGCATAACTTTTATCAGGGAAAGTGCAGATTTTCTGAATACTATTTTTAAAAAATAAATGCCTTATATAGAGCTATATAGAGAGGACTGACTGATGTAATATTCAAAAAATAAATAATTGTAATTTATATTTATTTATTTTTAATTTTTTTTAACGTTTATTTATCTTTGAGACAGAGAGAGACAGAGCATGAACGGGGGAGGGTCAAAGAGAGGAAGACACAGAATCTGAAACAGGCTCCAGGCTCTGAGCTGTCAGCACAGAGCCCGACGCGGGGCTCGAACTCACGGACCGCGAGATCATGACCTGAGGGGAAGTCCGCCGCTTAACCGACGGAGCCACCCAAGCGCCCCAATAATTGTAATTTTTAAAGATCATAGGTAGAGCAAAAGAAAGTCTATGATAGATACTTACGCCATTAAAACATGCTCACTAAGACGTCCCCTTTGACATCTGGCATCAACTTGTACACATATTTAGCTCCACAAGAGGGAAAAAAATCTGCACTAACGTTACTTACATTGGATTATTTCCAAAATAATATCTCACATTGCAAACCTACTCTTTTGATACACACCCCCCAACTCAAAAAATTTAACATATACTCAAATAGTGATGTGTTTTTTAAGAACTTATAACAGCCAATTGCATGGTTTTAATATGCTAGTTTTTCTTTAAAATCTTAGAGCTAGGGAAAGAATACCAATTCTCTCTTTACCACAAGATTACGCAAAAGGAAAAAGTGACCCTGAAAACTCCATTTCTGTCATTTTACTTACATTAGTCTTTAAAAACTCATTTACTTATCTGCATTTTTCACATTCCAGTTTGAAATGTCACCATAAGGCAGACACAGAGTACTCATATTTAGAAAAAAATAAACAGATTAAAATATATTCCCTGAATCCCTGGGAATTCTTCCAAAACCACACTATTAAAGAGACAATATATAGCTGCTTAAATTGATACTCTTATCTTTTCCTCCATGATGGAAGCATCTATGGTTTTCTTATTTGTGATTGTATTAAGTACAGAACCTGGTACTTAGTAAGAGCTCAAGGAATATATGTTGCATGGATAATGACTAATAATTTTCTGATCAGTTTTTATATTAATGCATTAGCTAGATTGAGCTCATATGAGCTTTTAGCCATTGTCTCCTTTGCTAGACTGTAAAGAGGGCTCTTAAGTGAAGGGACTTCATTTTACTTTTGTTGCTTTGTGCATAGGAAATAATAACTGTTTGTTAAGTGGTGGGTAATTTTCAACAAAGAGAGTACCAAATGATAACAGTCACGTGCCTGCAAATTTCACAAAAGAAAATGAGAGAAAAAAAAAGAAAGAAAGTTTGTGGCATCTTGAAGTTTTACATGAGATGTACGTGCACTCTTGAGTGTTTTAAATGCGCATTAATATATAAACATTTTGTTTTTTAAAGCATAGTCTTTAATATTTTTTATTTTTTTCAATTTTATTTTTGAGAGAAAGAGAGACAGCACACGCACTGGAGAGAGCGCGTGCAAGTCGGGGAGGGACAGAGACAGAGGAGGACAGCGACTCTGTGGGGACGGAAGAGAGCCCAATGCAGGGGCTCAACTGAGATCATGACCTGAACATTAAGTCAGACACTCAACTGACTGAGCCACCCAGATGCCCCAATGTGCAAACACTTTAATAGCTGCATATATAGGCCAGTATACCTACTAGTCTGTCCCCTGGCTGTTTTGTCAAATAAGCGAGTTGAAGTCAGAAATACTTGCCTGAACAGATATCATTATGATTCCAAAAAAAAAAAAAAAAAATGAAGTGAATAGAACGACTTTGCTACACCAGGCCATCATATACTCTCAAAACCTCCACCCTCACGCCACGCACAAAAACCCACGTGAGAATTGTGCGTCTATCTCTATAATAGTCTAAGAAGAGTCTGAAAAAGAGAAAATGCTAGCTTGGTCATCTTTGAAACTCCATCTCCAGATTTAGTGCATACCGTGTGTTTTTAGAACAAACATTAGAGAAGTAAGTTGGATTACTGTGGCAAAAGACTTCTTGGATAGATGATTTACTGATGGGTTGACTGACCACTGGAAAGCGCAGGGTTAGGCTGACCTTGATGAAGAAATACCTGTTTGGTAAAGAGCAAAGCTGGCACATGGACTTTAAATACACGAATTTGTGTATGTGTCTATGTATGGATGTGTGCATGTATGTGGGCATACATGCACAAATATACAATACATATATACTATTACATATGTCTGCATGCATTGTGTGTGTGTGTGTGTGTGTGTGTGTGTGTGTGCTTCTTTTACCAAAGGTAAACATGGTACCTCTTATTCAGAAGTTTTCTTTTCACTCAGTAATATTTGTTGCCTATCTATCAATATATAGATCTACCTAATGTTTTTAATCATTTTCAGATTCTTGAATAGTATTTTAATTTTTTTATGCTATACAGTATTTCATGATATGGATGTAAACAACTTGTTTAACTTTCTTATTTATAAGCATTCAAGATGCTTCTAGAAATCATTTTTTCAATATTTATAACACACACACAAAAAAGGAGGCCATAATTATTTTACGTGACTTGGCAGTAGAATGTGTCCGACTTTATTGGTCATTTGACTTCTTTCGTATGTGTTAATTGCCTGTTCTTGTATATATCTATTTTTTATTAGGTTGTTAATCTTTTGCTTGGTTTTTATGAGTTCCTCCTATAAGTAGAATAACTTTTGACACCTAACTAAAATATGTCTTGTCTTTCCTCTTTTTGTTTTTATTTTAATATATATTTTGAATTTATTTTATCAAACATATCAAAATGTTCCATAAAATTTTTGTCTTTTTTATTATGCATATAAAAACTTTGTCCACCCAAATTATGTTATCATGTATATTTTCTTGACGTTCTATTGTAAATGATTTAAACAATTAATTAAATTTCTTTGTAAAGCCACTTTTCTGGGCTTCCATAATATGATACAGCTATAACTTGAACTGAAACAAACGATAGATTTCACCTTATAAAATAGGCCACAGAGATAGTTGTACACTGAGAAGATTTACTCTAAACTGTTCTTCATTGCTGATGTTTAAAAAAAAAAGTGAATATGGTCATTGAAAGGGTCATGTAATTTTTAATGGGGTAGCCTACAGTCATGTTCAAATGCCAGATGAAGTAATTACATTCTGCTTATAAGCAGGAGCAGTATAATTTCGATTAGAAGAGCATCAAGTGAACTGATATAAACCTAAGGGTTTGAAACCCACTCAGGTCACTACGAGATAAATGACACATTGGAGTGGAGATAGGCTCAGAGGTACAATTAATTTGTAGGCTGTTTCTGATGGCCAAAAGTCCATGGCCTGTTTCTATGACGGATACGGAAAATAAGGACAGTGGTGGGAAAGGAGACAAAGGGGAAATGTTAGAATATACGAAATACAATAGCAAGACTTACAAGGTCTACTCCTTGCTAAACATGGCTCTGAGTGCTTGACATGCATGAAATCATTGAACACCCATAAAAACCCATGACGTAAATACTGTTATCATCCCCATAATATAGATAAGGAAAAGGATATGATTAAGTGATCAGAAAGATGAAATGATTGACCAACTCACATAATTATTAAGGGTCAGAGGTGACATTTGCTCCCAGGCATTCAGTTTCTAAGATATGTCCCCTTCCACTGAGCTATCTTATCTCTGAAGTCCCATTTTCCCTCATCATTCTGAACAGCATCCTCGGAAAGAAGTTCTTGGCAGTTGGTCTATAATTTTCCGTTCTCATCCTTGCTTACTATATTCCCCATTTAGTAATTAAGTGAGTTAATATTTATAAAGTGCTTAAAATAATGCTTGGCATATAGTAAGCAGCATATAAATTTTATTAATGAATAAAATAAATAAACTCAATTATGTTTCAACACTTATTATGTTGCAGGCAGTCTGCCAGATGCTGGAAATGCACAGTTGAATAAAGAATGTAAAATCCTTATTCCCTTTGACCTACAGTCACGTAGGGAAAAAAAACCTGAGACATTTAAACTTCGTAAATAATTATTTCATAATTCTCGTGAAAAGTGCCAGATAAAGAAGTATGATATATCTTGAGGGCATAAAGCAGGAAGATCTTTCCCGGATTAGAATCTAGCTCTCAAAAAACCTGAGAACCAAGGGCTGATAAAGAGGTAGGCAAAAAGCAGTTAGGGTGAGAGCCTGAGAGCCTTCTAGGAAGAGAAAAACTCCGGTGCAAAGGCCCTGAGACAGAAGGGACACTGGCAAACTGGAAGGTCCTGGAAGAGAGCCATTATGTTCAGTTGTATTAAAAACAAAGAGGACGCATTCAGAAAAACTTCAGAGAGGACCCCAACCTTCCCCAGCGTCTGTCTCTGTGCATGCCTCGGCTTCTATTTTTGCTTCCTTTTTGCAATACCTAATGCTGAGGACCACTCACTTCCTTTCCCGGGAACCTTCCTTAACACCGCTCTTCCCTGGTGCTCTTCATGGAGTGCTGACCACGCCTTCTCTCCCTTTACAGCTTCCCGTTTTGATTAATGGCACCACTGTTCACCCAGTTGCCCCAGAGAGATACCTAGAAATTACGCTCACTTCTTTTTCTCCTGTGTATCAAATCAGTCGCCAACTACTGTTACATATACTTTCTTCAAATATCCTGAATCTTTGAACTTCTGTCTAGACTCTTCCCTTCAAATTCTCCTTGTTTTTCTCCTGTCTTATATATTGGCCGTCCACATGCTTTTCCTGTCATCAGCCTTGGCTCTGGTTATCTCCCTCATAACACCAACCCCAGTGATTTTTCAGGTCTGCAATATGTTCATATCCCTCCTTTAAAAAAAAAAAAATCTGTGGGGCGCCTGGGTGGCTCAGTCGGTTGAGCGGCCGACTTCGGCTCAGGTCATGATCTCGCAGTTCGTGAGATCGAGCCCCGCGTCGGGCTCTGTGCTGGCAGCTCGGAGCCTGGAGCCCGCTTCGGATTCTGTGCCTCCCTCTCTCTCTCTCTGCCCCTCCCCTGCTCACACTCTGTCTCTCTTTCTCTCTCCAAAAATAAATAAATATTTAAAAAATAAATAAATAAATAAATAAAATAAAACATAAAATAAAAAAATCTGTTTATGACTCCATTGCCTATAAAATTGTATCAGAATATAAGGGTTTCATGAGGCAAGTTTCATGTTTAATGCTTTGTCCACATTTCTGATCATTCTTCCCCTTCATGTCAACTTCATCTCATTCAAAACTACATATTGTTTCTGGACGCAACTGTGATCTTCCTACTCAAGATTTTTGCAAACATTTCCCTCTGCCTTTCTCTCCGTACTTACCAGAATAATCCCTCTGACTCTGTAAATCCGCTGCGGGCCAGTCCCGTTTTAATACTTTCAGATAGTACCTGTCCTATAGCAAGTTTTCAAAAATGTTCATATTTCATGGAGCTTTAAATTATATAACAGTATTATATACATTGTTGAAACTTGAACATGTTTCTAAAATTCAAACGTACCTTCCAATGCCTTAACTGTGGGAAGGCCGTCACTGTGCTAATGTGAAAATCCTTGACACCCCTCTCAGGTGTATCCTCCAGTGTGGGTGTTTGTGTATATCTGGTCAAATTGCCTTACAGCTCCTGGAGCTTCGTTCGAGTTCCCTAGCCGGGAGCAGTCCGATCCATCACCCCAACTCACGGACTTCAGCATTTAAAATCCAAATCTAACAGTAACCATTTGGCTCCAAAACATGGGAAGAGCTTTATGTTAAGTAGTTAAGTGGAAATTCCACCAGTAAAAGTCTTCTTTCTCTTAATTAAAATTAATAAGAAGCATGTCCCGTTTTGAGACTTGACATGTCAATGGATATTTTCTGTTTGTTGGAGGAAAAAAAAAGGGAATATGTCACACTCTTGTAAGCACCACTAAGATGGAAAATCCACCTGGGCCAGAACCTCATGTCCACATGAGCCTTATTGTAGCTTGCAGAACAGTCTGCATGAATGACAATCACCCCATCAGAATCATTAACTTTGCATAAATTGCATAACAGATTCCCAAGCAACAGTGAAGAGAAACCCAACTATAATAGAAAAGAAAGTCTTTGTTCTGTTTCTAGCTGGTAGGTAGAAACACACACACACACACACACACACACACACACACTACCATCGCCGCCCCAACATGAGGAAAAAGCCAGATAATTTACCAAGCTATTCCTTTTCTTGAGCCCAGTGAAAGGTGAATTTGAAAATCAACAAAGTGAACTGAATTCCAAAGGGTCAAGTTTCTCTGAGGAGTGGGGACACACAAAAGCTTTCACCTTTGATGGAACCAGAGAGGGAGAAGCAGGGGGCCAGAGAATCAGAGACAAAAGCAATCAGCTAGAATGTTAACCAGTTCCTAAAGGTGGAGTGTAGGCTAGCAAATCAGTTAAGAATGAAGCCCTCAGGCAAAGGAAGTAAGAAAGCCCTCAGGAGCTGTTTTTCACAAGCTGCACCTACGGCTCACAAAAAAAGATTGAGAGATGTGAGACAGGGCAGGAGACTGGAGCGTTCCCTTCAGTGGTGCAGGCATGCTGACGAAACCGGGTGCTGGCAAAAGGACACAAACCTGCCTCCCCAATCCCAGGACTCTTCTTTCATAAAAAAAATCCCACTTCTCAAGCTGTTGGTTTGGGTGAGAATGCAGGAAACACTCAGGCCAGGCAAACAGATACCCAGGCAAAACCCAGCTGCTTCTGAGAGAAGAAGCATAGAAGCAATCCCATTTGCTTCTGGAAAAGAGGAAGTTAAACCTCTTGGGTCTAGTGTCTGGCCCCAATACCGAGCAGAAGTCTGTCTTCACTGGAGAAAGGGAAGAAACTCTCCCCCACCCCAGACCCAACACAGATACTCTTGCAGAATCCGCCTGCTTGCTAGGGCTCCCATAACAAAATACTACAAACTGAGTGGCCGAAACAAGAGAAATGTATTGTCTCAAAGTTCAAGAGGCGAAGCCCAAGATCAAGGAGTCAGCTGGGTGGGCTTCCTCCTAGGGCCATGATGGAAGAATCTCCTCGATGTCTCTCCCTGGGCTTCAGTAGTTTGCTGGCAATCTTTAGTGCTACTTGGCTTGTAGAAACATGACCTTGAGTTCTGCCTTTATCACCATATGGCGTTCTCCCTGCGTGTATGTCTGTGTCCAAGGGTTCCCTTCCTATAAGGACATTAAGTTACATGGAATGAAGGCCCACCCTAAGACCTCCATCTTAATTAAATACACCTGCAATGACTCTACTTCCAAATAAGGTCAGATTCTGAGGTAAGGGAGGCAAGGATTTCAACATTTGAATTTGAGAATGGGAGACCATTGTCCACAACAAGACAGAATCAGAAATGCTAAGAAAGCCCCGGCTTTGGGGCGCCTGGGTGGCGCAGTCGGTTAAGAGTCCGACTTCAGCCAGGTCACGATCTCGCGGTCCGTGAGTTCGAGCCCCGCGTCAGGCTCTGGGCTGATGGCTCGGAGCCTGGAGCCTGTTTCCGATTCTGTGTCTCCCTCTCTCTGCCCCTCCCCCGTTCATGCTCTGTCTCTCTCTGTCCCAAAAATAAATAAAAAACGTTGAGAAAAAAAAATAAATTAAAAAAAAAAAAAAGAAAGCCCCGGCTTTGAGGCTCAGATTCATAGGATCTTCCTAATACTGAGGCTGGGACAAGAGAATAAAAATCCCTACCCGTCCTACCATCACTCCATCACCAAGTAATTAGAAATCATATTTAATTCAACAGAAATTAAAACATACCACATTAACGTTGGCGGAATACAACTAAAAGCAGTGTTTAGATGGAAATGTATAGCATTAAACACTTACATTGGGAAGAAAGAAATATCTCCGATCAGTGAATTATGCTTCTGAGAATAAGAGCAAATTAAACAGGAAACATCAGAAGAAAGAAAAGAATAAACACCATACATAAAAATTAGTTTGAAGTGATTTAGATATAAATGTAGAGAAATCCAAAGGAGAAAATCTTTGTAACTTTGAGTTAGACAAACATTTTCTCACATGCAAGAAGCACATATATTTTTAAATATTTATAAATGATACTCCCTTAATATTAAAAACTTCTATTTTTAAAAGACATGCTTACAAAAATGTAAAGACACCCCATGTACTCACTGAAAATATTTGCCATATGCATTTATGATATATAAGGAACACCTACATCTAAGTAATGAGAGGACATAAAACCAAATTTAAAAAATGGGTAAAAAAACACTTTATGAAAAAAAATAGTAAAAAAAATAGTGTATGAAAATATGCTTAATATCAGTAATTATCAGGGAAATTTGAATTAATACCACAAATTAAAACCAAAATAAGAAGGCTAAAAGATAGAAATAACAATAACAATGATATTTTTTTAATGTTTATTTTTGAGAGAGAGACAGAGTGTGAGTGGGGGGGAGGGACAGAGAGAGACAGGGAGACACAGAGTCCGAAGCAGGCTCCAGGCTCTGAGCTGTCAGCACAGAGACTGACATGAGGCTCGAACCCATGAACCCTAAGATCATGACCTGAGCCAAAGTCAGACACTTAACCAACTGAGCCACCCAGGTGCCCCAACAATAACAACAATACTAAGTGCAGAAAAAGTTGAGGTACCACCTAGAATTCACATGCATTATTGCTGGGAAAGTAAAATGACATATTCACTCTGGAAAAACACTCGGCAGTGTCTGATACACTTACCCAGTATCTACCTAGCAAACCAATTCTTCCATATTCATTCAGGAGAAATTAAAACATACATCCACACAAAACTGAGTATTTATAACAGCTATTCATAACAGCCCCTAACTAGAAACGATCCCAGTGGCCACCAAGGGATATGACTGTACAATGGAAAACTACCTAGCAAAATAAGGAAAAACCACTGAGATACATAAAGCCAAGAATGGATCTCAAAATAGTATCTTCAGTGAAAAAAAAAACAGACATAAAAAAGATAAGTACCAAATGATTCCCTTTGCATGTCATCTAGAAAAGACAAAACTCCAGGGATAAAAATCAGATGAGTGGTGTCAGGAGCTAGGTGTTGGGGGAAGGGATTTATTACAAAGGGGTAGGAGGGAATTTTTGGAGGTGATGGGTTACAGGTTATGTCTGTGTATGTTTGTCAAAATGCATTGGGCTGTGGGCTTAACATGGATGGGTTTTAATGATTTAAAGTGTACTTCCATAAGCCCAATTTTACAAAGTACAACAAAAGAAATACTTCCTATGAAATATTTTACATAATTAACAAGAAAAAAGTCATATCAGAGACTTTTAGCTGGACTCTACATATGATGATTGTACAAGATCATTTAATTACACTGCCTCTTTGCGCTTGAACAATTTCCTTCATTCACTGTATATGGAGTTTCTCTTATGTACTATGGGTATCAAGCCCACTTACTTAATGAGGGAGGAAAATCAAGACTCTGTGAAGACTCATGATTTAGCCATATTGGATTGGAAGTCTATGCCTTGACATTGTGCAGCCTATATGCCCATGGCCCGTGCCTGCCAGGTGAAGTGTGAGACCAGGAGAGGAGAAACCAGAGAAAACAAAGTACCTGGGGCATTGCCATTCCTGACTGTTGGGATGTTTTCACGGTGAAAATTTTCTCTTGTCTCCCACTTGCTTCAGTTATCTCTACATGACTAAGTGTCACTGCTTCTTTTTTTTTTTAGTGTTTATTTATTTTTTGAGACAGAGAGAGACAGAGCATGAAAAGGGAGGGGCAGAGAGAGAGGGAGGCACAGAACCTGAAACAGGCTCCAGGCTCTGAGCTGTCAGCACAGAGCCCGACACAGGGCTCGAACTCACGGAGCAAGAGATCATGACCTGAGCCAAAGTCGGACGCTTAACCGACCAAGCCACCCAGGCGCCCCTAAGTGTCACTGCTTCTGAATAGAAATTTAAGCAGGTCATGATTTTTCTGGTTATACATGGTTAACATAACACTCTGTGGTCACTCCAAGTTGCAAGGTAAATCAAGATGTAGACTATCCAGTGAAAAACATAAACCGCTTCAATTTTCATCCAAAGGCAACGGTTCATATGTTGCCAACCACAGATCTGTCGCCTGCCTTCAGGGCAGGGATTCTCACCGACTCCTGTAGCCACATTCACCTTTTCCCCCGATTTGCCACACAACCCACATCTAAAATCAGAACTGACCTCTCCTTAGTGGGCTAATGTGGTGGAAAAAAAGAGGAAGAAGGAGCAGCACATTTTTATTTGACTGTTATAACTAAATCAGAATGAAACAAAACAAAGCAAACGAAACAACAGTATTCTCCTAATAGCTGAGAGCTCACAGGTAGCCAGTGTGTCAAACTAACTTGGTACCCTACATAAACAATTTCACTTCATATCAACATCAGAAAAGGTTACTTCTCGACTATGAGAGAGGAGACACAAACAAGGGCACTAGACAACCACAAAAAAAGGATCAAACATTTCTCCTCTCTGGCTAATACAGGGACCATTGGTTCTTTACCAATGCCAGCTCTATCCCACTTTATTACTCCTACCCCTTTTATATAAGTTACTAAGAGGCTCATCATCAAACTACTTCTTGCTTACTAATAACTTCCAATCCAGTACAACCCCTCATTTTCTTAAGGCAAAGTCAACCATTCAAGCCAAACTCTATCCCAAGAATGCCCTATGTTCCCTTATACTGACTGACCCCACAGTTCTTAATGGTGTAAGGTTTCCCTTATGTTAGTAAACCTAGCACTGTTTGACTTCATTATTTCTTCCCTGGGCTTTAGTGAGATGGTTTTGTATTCTTTGAACCTAGCAAACACCCAGAGGTCATTCTTTCTCTTAGGAACATGACCCTGGATTCCTTGGAGGAGTCCATGCTGGGTCCCTCCTGCCACAGTATTTACCCCATGGAAGGTATGCTCCTCCATTTCCTCCACATCTAGACCGTGGTTTTTTTGTGTGTTTTGTTTTGTTTCAGAGTTCTTCTCCATATAAACTCCCTCCACTGGACTCCCAGGCAATTATTCCAGGAAGAAGTTGAAAGATTCCAAGATGAAACGCTGGGTTACTCACATCCCTCATGTGTTTCATCTCTGGGCCAAGGGAAAAGGTCATGCATCCTCTTTCCTCTATACACTTTGACAGAACGGTTCAGTACCGATACAGACATAGCTCTTCCTCACTCTTCCAGCAAGGCCGCTTACCAACCCAAGTATCTTGCAGCCAGGATCTCCCAGGTGGGAGGCAGGTATCATTGCTTTGCACACCTGCACTTCTGGAGAGACCGAGTGCAGCTTTCCCCAAAGAAAAAAAAATCTTCCAATGTCTCATTCTATCTAAATTGTAATCATTTTAGACTGTCTGCAAATTCTAGAAAGCTGGGAATCTATGCCTGTGGGTCAGTTATTTCTCTCTGGGATCATCACATCTATCGCATGTAGGGCACAGAGCCTTGGTCAATAGTGCCTATATGAAATCTTGTCTTTTCCTCTGAAACTAACCATTTTAATAGTTTCACTCTTCCACAATCAATAGAACTCAGAAATTCAAAAATAGACCTTTTCTTATTCTTTCCCTGAACTTTTTTTTTTTTTAATTCTTTTCTCCCATTTCCAGTGATGGCACAAATTTTAATCTATATGCTTTCCCGTAAGTTCAGTGTCATACGGTGATTATCTCTCAGTCAAATCAAGAATATTATTCCAATCCCAGTCAGGTTCATAGATACCATTAGGTTTTCCTTCACTGCATTTCCTTCCCACCTACCCTCTCACCGCAATTCTACACACCCTTTGTCCACTGCCCAGCCATGCCAGGCTGGGAGTAAACTGCTTACATGATAGTGTGTCCACTGCTGGTGGGAAAGTCATGCCTCCTTCTGGTTTCCTCAGTTTCTTTACAATCCTGAGATCCTGCTGTTTTTCTCTATTACTGGAGCCATCATCTGATCTGGTTCCTGATGTAGCTGCTTCCCCCACCTCCTAAAGGCGACCAGTGCATAGGAAACTTCTGAAGACTTCCTTTAGTCTGGTTGGCAGCCTCTTTGGATTGGAGCTTCACCCTATATCCTACTCCAAGCTCAAAGGAAAATTAGAAATGATTTGATATCAGTCACTTTTGGCAAGATGGGGATGGACTGGAGAAGGGAGGGATCTTTCTTATTAACTTCCTTTACAACCATTCCTCCATTTTTTTTTTTTTATTTTGTCTTACTAAATGGTCTCATTCAAGCCATTCACTACCCTTTCTCCCCACCCCCCATTCAATGTCAATGTCCAATCAGTCAAAATCCTCAGGTCAGAACATTAAAGAAACCTGGTATTTATTTTATCTCTGCTACCTCTTTTCACACATAGACTTGAATCATCTTATTTTTTTTAATAAAATATACTTCTGATCTTATGATTTATATGCTTTAAATCTATAAATCTTTTTCCATTGCTTTTCAAGACATTCCAAGTACTTAGCACAAAATTCCCTTCTTACTCTGGCTTCCATCTACCTCTCTAACCTTATCTACTATCCCTCCCCCAAATACACCCTGCACCCTAGTTTCTAAAATATGTCAGGCTATTTCATTTCCCTTTGCCTTTATTCTTATTGTATTTTCCTTCAAGAATGTTTTTCATCATTTATAGTGCATTTAAGAATGGTTTTTACAAATAGGAAAGACTATTCAGAAGTTTCTTTCTGTCTTAAAAATTCATATTTGATTTATTAAATTTACCTATTTGAATTCTTAGTTCCTTATCAAGGTTTTAAGTGAAGTTTGTAAATCATATTCTATATGTAGAGTGAGCTGATATTAGCAATTATTTTTAAAAAGTTTTTGAATATTTTTGGTCCCATTTAAAAGCTTTTAAAATGGAGCATTTTCCAACCTTTTAGTTTTTTATTTTAATATATTTTAATTATTCTTTAACTATTTTATCTGATCTAACTACAAAGCCTATCTATTTACAAAACCTATTAATAGCTTTCATTATAAGAAACATAATTTTATATTTTGTTGGTTATAAGAAATTATATGTCATTTTATATTGACCCATATTATTCACATATTTCTTATTTGCAAATTTACCTATTTGCTGAAGCTTCTTTGTAACTCCAAAATCAATGTCTATGGCATATTCGGGGTCATTCATAGGCACATGAATGTACAGAGCAGAGAAATTTTTAATTTTATGCCCAACAGAGGTCAAAGAAGGTGACATACTATAAACAAGTGTCTTTTCTATGGTCTATTTAGTGCCACATTTTTTTCTTGCATTTTTGTGCTTTTATTGGTGATTTTTTTCTATTTAAAATGGCCCCCAAGCACAGTGCTAAAGTGCTGGCTAGTGTTTTAAACTAGTAGACTGATCTGTGTATTATGGAGAAAATGGGTATATTGGATAAGCTTCATTCAGACTGCTTGTTCCTGGATGTTGACTATGAGTTCAATGTTAATGAGTCAACAGTGTATACTAAATAAGGTGTCTTTAAACAGAAACACAAATAAAACAAGATTATGTATTGATTTATTCATGAAAAGGTGATCAGTAGCTCACAAGAACCTAATCTTGTGTTTCCTTTAAGAACAACAGTTCAGTATGTGCTATTCCGTGTTTGCGGTGACTTATATAGAGGACATAACTAGTGTAAAGATGAGAATCAACCACAACTCCAAAAAAGGAAAAGGTTGGCCAATTAAACGACGACATACCATTGATTGAAAGACACGCCTTGATTTCAGGAATAAATGTCTCTCGAAATTTTTAAAAATATCTCAGGATTGGTAAGTGAATTCATAAATATTGAAAATAATTTATGAGTTGACTGGGGTGCCTGGGCAGCTCGGTTAATTGAGCATCCAACTCTTGATTTTGGCTCGGGTCATGATTCCAGGGTTGTAGGACTGACTCCTGCATCAGGCTCTGCCATCAGCATGGAGGCTGCTTGAAATTCTCTCTCTCCCTCTGCCCCTCCCCCCATTGGTGCTCTCTCATTCTCTCTGTAAAATAGAAAATAAATAAATAAATAATATAAAATTAAAAAATTGATGAGTTGATAAATAATGCTTATAAGTCCGTCGAGTTAAACCCATAATTAGAATACGCCTTAATTTTTCTTGAATCTTCCATTGGTGAACACAAATTTAGAGCTGATTTCAACTGAAAATAGTAAATCTAATTCAGCCACTTAATTATACAGTTTAATCTGGAGATATTACAATAGGTTAGATTCTATTAAAATTATAATTACAAAAAATAACCAATGCATGCAGATTCTTTCATAGTACACGTTTCTTAAATTGGGTTTTGATTTCAATTTTGTAGCTTACAATACAAGGTGTGTCTGAGTTTTGATGAAATCTGGTAATATCCCAAATGCCCAGAATGTGCCCTGCACCCCGCTTCTTGATACACTTTACTCCCAAGGTTTTAGCTTAAATTCACATCTTTGTGGTTTTCCCTCATGCTACCAGACAGAGTTAAATGCTATCTCCTTTCCTTCATCCCCATCAATCTATCACATTTGATTTATGTCTTTAAAATCATATTAAATATATAATTATTTTTTAGATGTACTGTCATTCCATTATGTGGCAGACATCAATCCTTACCTTTGAATCATTAGTGTCTCCCATAGTATACTATATAGCAGATACTTTATACATATGACTTTTTTCTTTTATACCTGTTATGTGGCATATCCTATGCTAAGCACTGAGGATAAAATTTCAAGTAGGATTGGCCTTGAATTCCAAGGGCTTACAGTTTAAGAAAGTAAGTGGGGCACCTGGGTGGCTCAGTTGGTTAAGCATCCAACTTCGGCTTAGGTCATGATCTCACAGCTCATGAGTTCGAGCCCTGTCAGACTCAGTGCTGACAGCTCAGAGCCCAGAGCCTGTTTTGGATTCTCTCTCTCTCCCTCTCTCTCAAAAATAAATAAACATTAAAAAAGAAAGAAAGAAGAAAGAAAGAAAGAAAGAAAGAAAGAAAGAAAGAAAGAAAGAAAGAAAACACAGGTGCTCTGTGTGAACAAACCAGAGGGTCCAAATCAGACTGTGTTGAAATGGGAAAATGCAGGTCAAAAACATTGTCCAGGAGAACTGAGTTTGAAGTTTCCATGTGAATTAAGTAGACCAAGAAGATGTTAGTAAAATGAACCCATAAGGTGGGACTGTTTGTCAAAAAAATTCTCATGAGCTGTCAAAAATCAATCAGACAGTTTTTTTTAAGTTGTTTATTTATTTATTTATTTTGAGAGAGAGAGAAAGAGAGAGAGAGAGAGTAAGCAGGAGAGGAGCAGATAGAAAGAGAGAGAATCCCAAGCAGCTCCACACTGTCAACACAGAGCCCAAAGTGGGGCTTGGACCCATGAACCATGAGACCATGACCTGAGCAGAAATCAAGAGTTAGCCACTTAACCAACTGAGCCACCTAGGTACCCCAATCAGATAGTTTTAAGTAAAAGAGGCTTATAGTTCTAAATTCATGAACAAATGTGATATTTAATCAAATTTGAAGTCTATATCATTAGAAATATAATTGAAAAAAGAATGCACATCTTGTTAAGGGAAAAGTTGTAGAGAATGATGCCTGGGCCTCATATTAAATTACTCATGGAGATAATTAATTTTTTTCATTATAGAAAAGAAGCAGAGTTACTTTACGTTGTTTGTTGGGTTTGGAGGAGTGGGGAAGACACTACTGAAGGACCTTGAGAAACTTGGGACAGAAGAGAACGCCAAGTTCTCTACACCAAGTGTAGGGAGCAATTCATAACTTCATAAGAAAATGCTTTAACTTTCTACTTGACTAAAACATGAATTAGAGCTAAAGACTGAATGGCCATCAGGTTCTTCCCTGACTCTAAATGTATAGTTCAGGTTGGAGGGAAAGATACCAAAGAAGCCTGGTGCAGAACTTGTATGGCAGTGGTACTCCTCATCTCTAGAGAAGGTAGGACCCTAGCCACTTGAAATGTTGGGTGTCTCCCTCAACAATTTTAGGATGGTCGATGCCAGCCAGTACCTGAAGAAATGCTAGGGCATTTGGGACCAGATATGGTGCTTCAAAACACACATCCCTGGTGTACAATCTGTGATCGACAGATATGGAAACCGTTGTAATAATAACATCACGTAATGACCTGAAGAGAGGTGTGTCTGGAGTGAGGTGGGGGACCTTTGGGAACATTTTACCTGGTCTGTAGATATCTAATGTCAATTTGATGTTATGCAGGAGAGATTATTTAGAAAATAGACCAAGTGAACCAACGAACTCCCATTTCTTCTGTTTCCTTCTGTAATTGTGGCTTCATAAATGTTCTTGTTTCCTATAATATTTGTAGAGGGCACTGTACTTCAGAGTGTGGTTTGGGGAATTCCAGAGGGTTCCTGAAGCCTTCCCAGCAATTCCCATAGAGGGACTATAGAAGTGAGGGCACTTCCTTCAGAGGAGATCCACTTTTATTGGTATTCTTTGTCTAGGTTCCATTGTAACATTTCATTTGACCAAATAGATCCATGATCAAAAATATAGGAATAATTTTAAGTTTATTTATTTATTTTGAGAGAGAAAGCTTATTAGCTTATTTTATTTATTTTGGTGCAGAGCCAGACGTGGGGCTTGAACTCACAAACCATGAGATCATGACCCAAGTCAAAATCCAGAGTTGGACGCTTAACCAAATGAGCCATCCAAGCACCCCTAGTAATAAAACTTGTGACAATATAAATGATACATGGTGATTCTTATTAATAATAAAGAGTTATGCTTTTAATATAGGAAATAACAATGACAAATATCACTAGGTTCAGATTTGCTTTCAGTTGATTGCCCAACACATATTCAAAAACTATGTGATTCCTGAAAGCCCAAGGGATTTCTATGACCAAAATTATTCATATGGACAGGTCCCATAAGGCTAGAAAACAAATTGGATTAATAGCAGAAGATAAAATATATTTCACAGACATAGGAAAAACTAAACAACGTGGGAGTATTTTTTTCTTTCATAGTTTTTATAATCTAAAACAAAAAAAAAACAAAAAAACAAAAGAAAGATTGACAACTGTTATCTTCAGAGCCCTGATCCATTAATACAACCAGCTAAATATAAACATCAAAGAGATAAGGGTGAGAAAAAATTTAAAAAAACACACTACTTTTACAGAGGGGAAAAAAAGGTATGAGAGTTAGAACATGCCTGCCTGTTAAAAATTAATTTAAAGAATGGAGGGAGTTAAGAAAGTGCTTTAAAAATAGTTGCCAATAAATTGAGTTGTTAAATTTAACAGTGACCCATAGTACCTCGCTCCTTCCCAGAATTGACATCCACTTTTTCTCCTTTGTGCCTCTGATTAATGCAACATTTATAATACATGGAGAAATCGTGGGTGTACAGAGCTATAATGAGCTGAGGTGCCTAAATCTTGTAAAGATTCTATAACCAGCAGCTGGAAACTGAAATTAGGATGAAATCATTTAAGTCCAAATAATGTAACTTCCCTAACATCTGTCAAAGACTTGGCTTTTAATCTTATGATTGGAAATGGGTATTGCCACACGAACAGAATTTTCCTGGTTAACTCAGTCATTGTCACTGTTAAAGTGAATTTTATGGTGATTTTAGGGTAGAATTTCAGTTAATTCTCTGAAGATTACACTGCACAGGGACAGAGGAGACACCTGAAAAGCAAGATTTTTTGTTTCGTTTGTTTTGTTTTATGCTACTTGCTATCATCTCTAATGAGCTCACTGAGAGGGAGAAGTATTTCTGGCTTCTGCTTGGAATGATGAAGACGGAGAGTAGGGAGTGGGTTCCTTAAGACTCAGTGGGTGCTGTCATAGATATTGACCATTCTCGAATGTTCGAATGTTTATCTTTTCACCTTTCTTTCCTCATCGTGCATCTCCTGAAAATCGGAAGACAGGTGGGGGTCAATTAGATGGAGGCATGCTAAAATTTCTTCCTAAGGTTGTGAAATTAATTACAAGATACAGAGTTAAAAATGAATTTCATCTAAACAAGGAATAATTTTAGCACATCACCTGCAAAATTAGAGACATAAGATCGATATGTATTAGTTGGGGGTCTCCAAAGAAACAGAACCAGGAGGATAGAGAGATTTATTATTAGGTACATAATAGATATATAAGGAGATTTATTATGGAGAACTGGCTATACAATTATGGAGGCTGAGCTATCCCACCATCTGCTGTCTGCAAACTGGAAAACCAGGAAAGCAGGTGGTATAGTTCAAAAGCCCGAGAACCGGAAAGCTGATGGTCTAGACCCCAGTCCAGATCTGACAGCCCAAGAACCACGAGCACCAAAGGCAAGATCCCTGTCCCAGCTCACAGGACCCAGCAGAGGGTGGGACTCCTCCCTTCCTCCACCTTCTTAGTCTGTTCAGGCCCTCAGCAGATTGGGTGATACTCTCCCACCCTAGGGAGGTCAATCCATTTACTCAATCTGCCAATTCAAATGCCTACAGTCTCTCCCAGGAATACCCTTACAGACACACCCAGAAATTCTGTTTAACCAGATACCTGATCGTTCCAGGAGCCAGTCACATTGACACATAAAATTAACTACCATACAATACAAAAAGTCTGTTACTGTTCTAAAACTTAAATGTGTATATCTTGTTTGTTTGTTTGTTTCTAAATCTGGAAACTCCACTAACCACATAGACGATCAAGTATGTTCGTGCATTTGGTGACATAACGGTCTCTAACGTTCACTCACAGCTGTCTGATTGCATTTCTAAAAGAAATGCTTTCTTTCCCTATCAAACAAAGTGAGTTCAAAAACAAATTATAAATAATTTTAAATTATTGTTCATTTTTCATATTATTCCTATAATTTCACCTCTATTAATTCAACAAACAAACAGTTTGATTCTATCTGACTTCTTTAAATGACACAACTTGGCATGATTGGGAAAAAAAAAAACAACAACAACACTGGCAAGGATTCATTGAAATCATAATTGATATTTGTAATGGCTTCAAGATGCATACATGGAAAATATTCCAAAAACCTCCAGTATTTTCATTGCAATTCTTCTATTTCCTTATAAATATCATCACACCTTAGCTTACATGTTCCCAAGTTTGGGGGCTGCAAAACTTTCTTTTTCCAATTGGAAATGCAGTTATAAAACATTCATTAAATTTTAATAAAGCTCTTTTCCAGAAGTACACTCTGCTCCAGTGGGTATCGAAATCTTGTAACAGCTAATTATGGAATGTGAAGGTTACATATTTTTCAGCCCAATAACTGTAAGATGCTAAACAAAAGATCAAAAGATTAGTTTTAATAAAACTCAATAAACCAAAAAGTGTAAATAACACAGATGAAGAAGCTTTGAAATGTCAATATGGTTTCTATATGAGATTTTACTTCTGTTGTAAGTAAACCAGAAAAAGAATTTAGGTACGAGCGATTTTCAATAGCATTCACTGAAATTTTCTCTTAGTTTTAAATGGTGGCATATATTATATAACATGGTTTAAAAAAATAGAACCTGCTGATGTTCCCTAATTTTGTACGTTCTTCAGTGATTTTCTTTATTTAAAAGTAAAATATCTCAAATATGTAATGTTACGTATTTCGCCCATATTAACTAAAAGAAAAATAGAAAGTGAATTTGAATATTTTTCACAAGTAGAAGAAGAAAAACTGTTAGAAGAAAAATCTAGCTGAAATTTGCTTTGTAATTACAGACCCAGAATTTAAAGAGAAAATGTTTTGAGTTTGGACGTAAGTAGACTAACCACAAATAACAAATAACCCTAATTCTCTATAAACGGACTAACGTGCTGAGTACAGCTTTATGCCATGCTGATCCCAGCTCCATGAGAGCGAGCTAAGCTACACTTACTCAGTGGCAGGTCACACTTCAGAACCTTCTGGATTCTTACTGACACAATACACACGCCTACAGCTGGGGCCAGGGACCATCTGGAGCCAGGCAGAGTAGGAATTACAGTGAAGAGCCCCCCATGCCCTTAACCCTAAGCCATCAACGGAAAATAAACACAGGTGGAAAGAAGGCACTCCTTCCTATTACAACCTGAATTTATCGCTTTGTCTCTTGGTTGTTCTGTGGAGGAAATCGTCACCCCAGAGCCTGTAGCCTTGTCTTGTTGCCACAGCTCCTGCAACATGGCAGTGCGCAACGTCCAAACCGACTCGAGAAAGAAAGTATGTTGAGTGGAACCTTCAGAGGAGGAAGGGATATAGGTCTGCTGGTGGGTGGTTGAGGCGGGGACATATCCGTATGTTCAAAATGGTCTTACTCCTTTAATGTCTCTCCCCCTGTTCCTTTCAATAAACCCTCTGTATTATCCAAAATCAAGATGGCAAGAAAGCTGAGAAAACACCTGAGTCACCAGAATCCGTGTGAAAATTGAATTTATCCGATTTTTCAATGAGTGTGCTGTTACGACATCATATTGGAATTATATTTTTTGATTTTCCAAAGCTATACAGTGGTTTACCAGAGGTTGATATACATTTCCGTTTTAAACAAAATTGCTTTGACAAGTTTTAAAAAGTTTTTCCTTGTTGCTTTATTTATCTTCTTGTAGATTCTATAGAAATGAATGACAAAAATAGAATCATTTGGGGTTCGGCTTAAACTTTTATTCCTAATTAAAATATATATAACTTTGGAGTGCCTGGGTGGCTCAGTCGGTTAAGCATCGGACTTTGGCTCTGGTCGTGATGTCACAGTTCGTGAGTTCGAGCCCCGCATCAGGCTCTGTGCTGGCAGCTCAGGGGCACCCAGGGGCGCCTGGGTGGCTCAGTTGGTTAAGCGTCGGACTTCGGCTCAGGTCATGATCTCACGTTTGTGAGTTCAAGCCCCATGTCGGGCTCTGGGTTTACAGCTCGGAGCCTGGAGCCTGCTTTGGATTCTGTGTCTCCCTCTTTCTCTCTGCCCCTCCCCGACTCGCACTCTGTCTCTCTCAACAATAAATAAACATTTTTAAAAAGTATATATATATATATACACACACACACACACACACACACATATATATATATATATATATATACACACACATATATAACTTAAGGCTTTGTGAAATGTAGCCCTCTTAAAACTGAAAACAAAAAGATCAAAACAATTCAATAGAGGGGCGCCTGGGTGGCTCAGTCCGACTTCGGATCAGGTCATGATATCGTGGTCTGTGAGTTCGAGCCCCGCATCAGGCTCTGTGCTGACAGCTCAGAGCCTGGAGCCTGCTTCGGATTCTGTGTCTCCCTCTCTCTCTGCCCCTCCCCCAGCTCATGCTCTGTCTCTCTCTCTCTCTCTCTCTCTGTCAAAAATAAATAAACATTAAAAAAATTAAAAAAAAACATTTCAATATAAACATGTACAATATTATTATATAATATGCATTATATATAATTATATAAATATTTTATGTAATTAATATATTCTAAATACATATTTATGAAAATATAATGTAAAAATATAATTCTACATTATACAAAATATAATACTGTATTATATACTTAAAATTGACTAAGAGGGTAGATCTTATGTTAAGTGTTCTAATCACAAAATAATAATCATCATCATCATAGTAAAAATAAATATGGGAGAAAACTTGGGGAGGTGATGAAAATATTTATGGCCTTGATGGTGACAATGGTTCACCAATGTATACTCATCCCCAAACTCTTCCAGTTTTATGCATTAAATACATATAGCTTTCTATGTGTCAATCATACCTCAATAAAGTGGGTTTTGTTTTGTTTTATTTTGTTTTCGAAAGACCAGAGCCTGGACGCAATGTGTTTCTCACCTCCCAAACCCCTACCCCCAACCCTGGCCTCAGGGTTCACCTTACAGTTCTCCTGGTCCTGGAGCTCAAAAAAGTGTTTTTTTTTAAGTTAATTATTATTTAAACTTGTATTATTATTTTCTTATTGGTATTACTTGCTAAAAACCCCCTTTCAAAATAAATAACTTGAGGTTAACCACTGATAAAGCAGTGGAATGTATTATCATAAAGAAGTGCAATGTATTCCAAAATGAAAAGGAGTGCTAAGTAATTCTAACTACAGTCAAGAAAGACGAGGGGAGTCTCAGAGTAAAATGACATCAATCTTCCAAAGGCAATATGCATTTGGGAGTGAAATGCCTTGAGAAGACATTGCCTCATGACTATGCTGATTAAGCAGGGAGTTTAAACAAATTCTGAGAGGGCTTCTGGAAACACGGGACTCAAAAAAGATGAGAGACTTACAAAGTAGGGTGACTTAGGGGTGGCTGAGTGCTTCCGTCCGTTGAGCATCTGCCTCTTGATTTCTGCTCAGGTCATGATCCCAGGGTCGTGAGATCGAGCCCCGAATCAGGCTCTGTGCTGAAAGATTCTCTCGCTTGCTCGCTCTCTCTCTTTCTCTCTCTCTCTCTCTTTTCGTCCCTCTCCCCTGGCTCATTCTCTCTCAAAACAAAGAACAGAACAAAACAAAACAAAACAAAACAAAACAACAAAAAGCAAAGTAGGTTGACTTAAAATGACAGGGCTCCAATCAGAACTCCCCACAGGAGTCAGAAAAGCTCCCAAACCTGATTTTCATTCTCAGCTGTTCCCTCCATCTTAGAAAACTGACACACACTTTTATTCTCTGCTCATCCTAGATGACCCCACACAAATTTTTTCTTTTCCATAAAGCCTTCCACTGTATGCGCAGATAAAGGCAACTATTTTTCCTCAGAGCACCTTACTCATATTGTGTTTTAACCTACGCTCTTTGTGTTCAGTAGACAGTTTGTATTTTACTCATCTTTCTATGACCTGCGGTCCCATTTCACAATACCCTGTGCACGGTATAGGCTAAAATGGTAAACGCTTGGCATCCATGAATTTAAAATTTGTTGTTTCATTTATTTGCGAATTAATCATCCTAAAAGACTATGGCCCATAATACTGTGCTATTTTTGATGGGGTCCGAAGTTGATGTGAGTGGTTCACTTAGCCCATGAATGAATGATTCCAGACAACTAAACGGTGGCCATGTTCAATATCATTGTGTTACATCCATTCTCAATAATAAACTAGCTGATAGCATTTAGATTTATTACCATGCAGTTTATAGGAAATTATAAAAATTGGCAAATTATTCATGGTCCCCAGAATGCACCATCTGCAAAAGTCCAGAGCCCTCTGCAAAGACACTTAAGTGTTGAACCGATTAGGCATTTAATTTGTGGATTCGAAATATAGTATTCAAAATCTCAACTGATTCCAAGTGAAATTTTAGGTGCATATTTGAAGCTATCATAAAGCGTAAATCAGGCTTTCTTTTGCCAATATTTCCCTCAAAATTGAAAAGGAAACATTATATATTAGATCTAGAAAGACGTCTACATTTTCAATGTATCTTTAGTTTGCTCAGATTGTTCAGGTATCATGCTTTGATATATCATCCAACCAGGATTCAAAACCACCTCCTTTCAACGTACAATTGAACCTTAATAATGATCAAAGACTTCTTAAAATTTCCTTAATGCATCCAGGAAAGTTAATATGTTTGCTTTCATAGGAAGATCCAATGTAATTCAATAAAATTTGAGAACACGTCAAGTGCAGTATGCCGAACTACCAGATTAGAACAATAAATGAACAAATGAGGCACAATCTCTTTCCCAAGGGTATGACAATCTAACAAGGGAAAATAAAACAATCACAGTAAGAAATAACTATGGTAAAACATCTTAAATTTGAAGTGTCCTAAGAAATGTAACCACAAAGTAAGTCCGTTTTCAAGGAGAGCTGGGAGGAAAGCTTTCGAGGAAGAAGGGGAATTTGAAAGATGAGTAAACGTTTAACTGGTCCTGAGTGGAAGGCATAAGCAAAGGCAGGAGGCAGGGAGAGCAAACCAAGCTGGAGGAGGAAGGTACCGTTTCATTTGGCCGAGTGTGTGCTGTGCAGTGGGGTGGCTGTGCCTTGCCCTTCCCATGAGGCCTCTCCCTGGGGACGATGCGATCACATCAAGTTTCATTCCGTGGTGCTCTAAAGCACCAAAAGAGACATCTCCTTCCTAAAGCCCAGTCAGAACTTGTTCCAGGGATCTGACGCGAGCCCTGTACTTCTTACCAGCATACGAGTCAGCATCCGCCCTCTCTCACTGGATATTTTTGTTTTATTACCAACTGTGGAGAGCAAGGCTTCGTTGCCCGTTAAAGACCTTTGGCTATTACAATTAGATGAAACTGTAGACAGGTTCCAGGCAGAAGCCGTTTCTTCTGAGGATATCTGAAATCACAAAATTAGATCTTGTAGGTAGGTGTGTCTGCCCCATTTGTTTCTAATTCAGTCACACCAAGGGATGAAAGGGGAAAGCTTCACACCCAAAGACCTAGCCAATATAAACAAAACCAAAAACAAAAAACCTGACTGTATATCTGAGAAGAAATTATGGCAATAGATTTTTCATCTCGTCACGGACCTTCAGGAAAACAAAACCCCAAACAGTACGTTTCCAAGGAAAGAAATCAGTACGGCTTCCTCTTAGAGATGTCCTTCCTGTGGGTTATGCCCCAAGTGAATATTTGAGGGGAGCATTCACTTTTGTCGCTCGGTGGGGTCTACATCCCATCAGTGAGTTCTCAGGGCTCATTAGTGGTGGATACGGCAGTCTGTCCTACTGGGCTTCTCTCACAGCAAAGCTAGAGCTCTCTCCCAGACAAGCATTCTTAGGAAATTCTTATAAAAACAAATGGATATGAAGGAAGGTTCAAAACTCAGAGAATTAGGCATCACTTAAACTGCTCATAAATTATTTTATTTTTAATGTTTTAAACATTTATTTATTTTGAGAGAGCAAGAGACAGAAGGAGAGAGAGAGAGAGAGAGAGAATCCCAAACACTGTCGGTGCGGAGCCCCATGCGGGGCTTGATCTCACGAACCTTGAGATCATGACCCGAGCTGAAATCAAGAGTCGGATGCTTAACTGACTGAGCCACCCAGGCGCCCCTCATAAACTCATTTTAAAGTCGCTGAAGTGTCTCAACCAAGCTATCCACAATCTGGTAATAAAAATAATTTTTCCAAACTTAAATGTCAAATTGCAACATCCTCTTTAAACTGGTTAAGAAGAGGCTTTGGCATGAAAGACGATCTCTAAGATTGGAAAGACCTGATGTTTTACTATTCAACATGAGACTTTAGGTAAATCTATGACTTTGGGTAAATTAGGCTCATGTTTATTATTAAATTATGTATCTTAAATGTAAACATTTTAAGTATTAGGTATCTTATTTATTAGTAAGGAGACATATTTGAAATATGCTTTATGTGTCAAATTAAGAAGATAATCTTGAAAACAATCATTTTATAGGAAACTGAAAGCATCCTGATTGCCACGTTCAGAAAGGACAAATTATATTGCTGTTACAGGTAACTGTTGCACAATATTATCACAAATATTCACACAAATGTCTTAGATCCTTTAAAACTCCATTTGTGGTCTATCTCTGAAGAGCCCAGTCTTCATACATTACTAAAGTTGAAAAGAAACTTTCATATAAAAGAGGTTTTATACTCGCTCAGAGAATGGATGGCTGGCTTTTCAAAAACAAACCCAAAACGGATTTTCTGCATTACAGCCTCTGAGTACCAGGTTTAACTGTTAAGCTGCCCCGTTCAAAGATAATTAAAAGTTATCTCCTTTCCACCGATTTCCAAATTGGAAAACATACGTGGCAATTCTTAGTAATACAACTTATGTCAAAGGTTTTTAGAAGTAGAATACAGAAAAACAGATGGGTTTTGTCGGTCAGAATAAAGTTTTGATGTCATAAAGTCCACTGATATGCACCTTTGATTCAGCAGGATGGAAAACTTTGTGAGAGAGAGAGAGACAGCATGAAAGAGAAAGAGAAGCAGATACAACAGGAAATCAGGGTCAGAAAGAAAGAGGTGCAACGAGAAAGTGAAAAGAATTTACTCTAGTATCGAAATTTGGAATTATTTTCTGAAAGTTGGTAGTTAGTCATTATAACTCCCAGGAATGAAACTAAGTTGCATCATTCATTCATTTATTCATCCAGCCTAGGGTTAACATAGGATGCTAATCCCCTTCCGTATCTTACTGTATTCACTTAACAAGAACACTCAGCGATGATTAAAGCTTTTCCATTGGCCACCTTTGCTTCGAATGCCCTTTTGCAAAAATTGGAAAGATAGATGACCAACTGTATCATCAAATCCATGACCGCCACCCCACCTGATCCATGAGAGATGGGTCCCGGGAGGGCTTTCTAATCGGTTGTTCATGGAGTCATAATAATTGAGAGGATGGGATTTCCACCGCTTCCCTTGCATGATAAGTCCAAGGTATAATAAATTTTAAAGTCAGGAAGTAGATCCTGATATAAATCTTCATTAGGCTTTCTTCGCTTTACATGAACTTGTGGACATATGAATAATGCATCCATTTGCCTAGGGATACCTAAGTCAAATTCACCTTTTTTTTTTTTAATGGAAAATGCTAGTCTACTTTCTCCCCAGGATTAAGAAGAATTAAGTAGCAGACACTACAGACACTGTTAATTCTGCCTATGGATATTTCACAGTTTTGCCCCATTTCTCCTGGACACCCTAAATATGCAAACATTATCTAAAATACACACATTAGAGTGGTACTTGCAAGGTATAGAGTCTGATAAGCATAAGCCTTCGGATTGAAGAGAATGTGCTCTTTTGAGTCATTTCTATGATTATATTACCTTCTAATGTTTTTCTATTAGTTATGAAGTCTGGTATTTTCAAGTAGCATTATTCATTGATGCAATGGATATATATTGAATGTAAATAGTCCCCCTCCTCAAGGACCTTATAATTTAGAAAGAAGGAAACATTAATCAAAGACTCACATAAATACACGTGATATCACAGTAACGATCAGTATTTCGACAGGAGAATAAATGGTACTAAGAGAGTATAGTAGGGAGGAATGCGTTTGGTGCAGGACCTCTCAGCAGGGTTTCCAAGGGAAGTGATGTAAGATGGATCCATAGGAGTAAATAAGGGGAATAGAGACAAGGGCTAAGCATGCCAGTCCGAGAGATCGGCCCTGTAGTAAAGAAGGAGGGCTCATTAATAAAACCAAAGGTAAGTCAGTGCATCTTGGGTGCAGAGAGTCTGGCATGAGATTAAAGATGGTGTGGCACCGATGTCATGTGAGTGTTTTAAAGAGGAAGACAACATCATCAGATTTGCATTTTAAGAAGGGCATCCAGTTATAAGGCAAAATATAATTTGAGTGGTGGGATATGAGTTCGTACGAGAAAAGTTGAGGAAGTCATTGCAATGGTTAGACTGATGTGGTGACTGAAAAAAAGCAACAGCAATGATGATGAATTATAGCGAACATCCACTGAACACGTATGTTGTAGTAGGAGAGAGAAATGAGGTGCTTCAAGAGTTTTTTTGGAAGATAAGATTGACAGATTTACCGATAAATTGCAAAGGAGTGGTTAAGGAGAGAAAGCGTTCAGAATATAAGTAGGTATCTGATTTGTAGGCTTGGAGAACAATGGTGCCATTTATTGATCTAGGGACGAGCATATTGGGTCCCCTGTCCACGTACATAATGAAAACCCTTAACATCAAACAAAATTATAGTTTTAAAAATGCCAATAGAATGATCCGGTGGTTTGTCAATCCATCAGTATCAGGGCCTCACTCTGGTGAACTCAGAGCGAGTGGCAGCGACATGAAGTAGAATTCCCGGGCAGCTGTTATTCAGCACTTTCAAAATTTTCATTTATATGAGTTACGTTTTTTAATTCTTCTCCAACAGTAAGGAGTTCTGTATGACACGCCTCTTTTCTTAGACCTCTGATCATTTGCTATCAACAAGGTAACGAATTTTTTTAAGTTCTAGGCAAGCAGTTTTTCTAGAGCTTTTAACTGTAGGAACTTAAAATCTCTCTTTGAATGAGAACAATTAGGTCATGATCCTTTCCATTAGTTTTAGTGCAAAGTGCCCACATTATTGCAGGTATTATTTAAGTCCGGGGAGAGAATCCGAAGCAAGCTTTGCACTGACAGCCCCATGCAGAGCTTGAACTCAAGAACTGTGAGATCCCGACCCGAAGTCTGACGCTTAACCTACTGAGCCACCCAGGTGCCCGGCACCTTACTTCTTAGAGTTGTCACGAAGAATGTCTGAGATAGTAATGCACAGTGCTCGAGGCGACATCTACTCAAAAAATGCAAGTGGATGTTATGATGATGTAAATGCCAGACAGTAAGTGATTAGAGTAAGAAAGAAGTACGTCTAAGAGAGGAACCCATGAGGGGATATGTTTGCCACGCAGAAGATTTTAAATGGATTGAGAGAGGAAGCCTGTCTTCCTCCTATCTCTAGAATCCAGAGCTATGGTACCTTGTCCAGAGCAGGTATAGAAAAACCATGTGTATATAAAACCATGTAACTCAATACATTGCAGATTTTCATATTAACAACCAAAAAATGAGTATTATTTTGCCCCTACAATTGGATAGGCTGGAAAATATAACCTGTACACCAACAGCAAAGCAAGGGAAACCGTTTCATATGCCTGTTGGTTAGACTAGTAGGTATAAGCTGCCATGTTTTCATTTCCATTCACAGCTCTGGGGTTTCCAAAGCATCATGAGAAAGTTCACCATAGTCACCATAGTTCTCCATAGTCAATTTACCCGGTACAAACCATCTGCCTGTCGTCAGTCTGGACCTGACCACAATTTCAAGAGAGACTGCACATTTCACGGGATACATACCAAGAGCAGAAGTTGAAAACAAGTGACCTAAAGATACATTTTGCTCATCCCACATGGAGTTTGCAAAATGTTTCCTTAATTGTCCATTTCAGTTGAGGGAGTTCACATTAAAAACCCAGCTTTCTTTCTTTCTTCCTTTCTTCTTTTTTTTTTTTTTTCACATTTGAGAAGCATTTATTCCTTTTTTTTTTTTTTAATATAATTTGTTTTCAAGCTGGCTAACATACAGCGTATACAGTGTGCTCTTGGTTTTGGGGGTAGATTCCTGTGATTCATCGATTACATACAACACCCAGTGCTCTGACTCGTCTTGAAAAAGAAAGAGGTCGTCACATTGGGACTGATTTAGTGCCCCCCCATCACCTGCTGCTGAAATCTGACCTCCCCCCCTTTGAGGAGAGCATGCACTCTCCAGCATACCTCTAGATCACCTGGCCAGTTTATTCACGCTATCAGCTTCCTGGCTGCTGTAGATTCTTGACTTGGGATCGCGGACTCACAAATCACTGATCGGCTACCATGCGCTAGGAAAATAAAGATAAGCAACATAGACGGGAGTAACGTTTCTTTATAGAGTTCACAAAATGCCAGAAATAAAGATAAACAGTTTGAGATTCAAGTTATTCGGTTAGGCCCTAAAATACCCTACAAACTTGACAATCTAAAGTTCCCTCTAGCTCTAAAATTCTGGAAGTTTACACTATGTGAGAAGGAAAAGAGGTTCTCTTTAATGAGGTAAGTTTGAAAAATTATTAAACGTGTTTTCTTAACTCTACGCCATCTTTCATTTACTAGGTCATAAACAATTTATATCACCTCATCAATGTTATGAGACTAACTTACGGGTTTGAAATGCAGAAAATGTGCACACAATGATTTTCTGAGCTTTTATGCTTTCTTTAAAGTGATAAAGCAGGCTAATATGTGTATCTCTATTTTACTTACCTCCTAGTAACGTCCTCATAACCATTTCTTTATATACAAAAGGAAAGATACAATAAGGGAAATACTGCCCATAAGTTCACAAATGGCTCTGCTGAGTTCTGCTAGCGAGAGGCATTACAATCTAACGGGGTGCATGCAGACAATATTATTCAGAATCTCACACTTCCTTTTCTGAAATGACAGTGCTGAGGAATAATTATCCAAAAGACATTCCTGGCTTGTGTTGCATCGGGGTTAACCTGGGCCTTTGAAGCCATTGCTCAACCAATACCATTTTTTTAAAGGAGCTTGTCAGAAGTCTACAGTATGGAAAGAGGTTTGATTCTTGAACTTTTAAAATGTTGCTTTGAAAAATTCAACCTGTAAGAGTGAAGCTTTACAGGAAAACTGAGCCAGTCACAAAAGACAAATGCTGTTTGAATCCACTTATATGAGGTGCTTAGAATAGTCAAAATCAGAAAGACAGAATGTAGAATTGTGGTCGCCAGGGGCTGGGGAGCAGGGGTAGGATGGGGATTACTTGTCAAATGAGTATAGAGTTTCAATCTTACAAGATAAAAAGTTCTGGAGATGGATGGTGGTAATGGTTGCACAACATTATGAAAGCATTTAATATCGTGCACTTAAAAATGGTTAAGATGAGGGGAGCCTGGGTGGCGCAGTCGGTTGGGCGTCCGACTTCAGCCAGGTCACGATCTCGCGGTCCGTGAGTTCGAGCCCCGCGTCAGGCTCTGGGCTGATGGCTCAGAGCCTGGAGCCTGTTTCAGATTCTGTGTCTCCCTCTCTCTCTGCCCCTCCCCCGTTCATGCTCTGTCTCTCTCTGTCCCAAAAATAAATAAACGTTGAAAAAAAAAATGGTTAAGATGGGGCGCTTGGGTGGCTCAGTCGGTCAAACATCTGACTCCGGCTCAGGTCACGATCTCACAGTCCGTGAGTTCGGGCCCCGCGTCAGGCTCTGTGCTGACAGCTCAACGTCTGGAGCCTGCTTCGGATTCTATGTCTCCCTTTCTCTCTGACCCACCCCTGCTTGCACTCTGTCTCTCTCTCTGTCTCTCAAAAATAAATAAATGTTAAAAACATTTTTTAAATGTTTATTCCATATGTATTGAGGTAACTTTTTCAGACTTATTCAGAAATGGATTCTGATCATATAGTATGACTATGCTCAAAAGTGAATAGATGTAAAAAAAAATTTAAGTGGTTAAGATGGTACACTTTATTTTGTTATGTGTATTTTAGCACAATTAGAAAAAAAACAAACATATCTGAATCGTTTGAGATAGAATACTAATAACTAACACTATAGCATTGGATCTTAGACATAAACGGCTGTAAGCTAAATCATGGTATGTGCTACCAAAATAAATAAATAAACCACTGCTGATTAAGCTATGACATAATATGCTCATCACTTAAAATGTTTGTTCCATGGGGCACCCGGGTGGCTCACTCATTTGAGTGTCCAACTTCAGCTCAGGTCATGGTCTCTTAGTTCAGGAGTTTGAGCCCTGCATCCTGCTCTGTGCTAACAAACAGCTCAGAGCCTGGAGCCTGCCTCAGATTCTGTATCTCCCTCTTTCTCTCCTCCTCCCCTGTTCATGCTCTGTCTCTCTCTCTGTCTCTCAAAAATAAATAAATGTTTAAAAGAATTTTTAATGTTTATTCCATATATATTGAGATAATTTTTCAGACTTATTCAGAAATGGATTCTGATCATATAGTATGACCTTGCAAATTTAAAATGAACATTCAATTGAAATAAATTATTGCAACTTTTCCTAAACCTTCCTCATGTTAAGGTTATGCCTCCTGAAATCACTTTGAGACTAAAACTCATCACTTGGTGTTTTCCTATGCAAGGCGGTCCTTGGTGCAAACATGGGCATTTGTAATAGAACATTTCTGTTTCAAGAATGCATAAGACGGGCACCTGGGTGGCTTGGTTGGTTAAGCTTCCGACTTCGGCTCAGGTCATGAACTCCTGGCTTGTGAGTTCGAGCCCTACATCGGGCTCTGTGCTGACAGCTTAAAGCCTGGAGCCTGCTTCAGATTCTTAGCACCCCCCCGCCCCCTCCCCCACTGGCACTCTGTCAAAAATAAATAAACATTAAAAAAATTTTACAAAAGAATGCGTAAGAGAACTAAATTTCATTGGTGCTCAGCACATGAGGCAGGTGATCATTTAAAGTTAAGCCTAATTTTGACTCCAGTTTTGTGGATGTTCTGAGATTGTATTTGCCTTTACTCCTACTTTCCCCCCAACACTTTCTTTCCCATGATTTAAAAAACTGGCTGATGAATGACTCATCAAAATTGCTGACACCCCACTCTATCAGGTTCAACGCTGGCACTTTGGGGGGTTGTGGTTGTGCTGGCTGGCAGCCATCGAAAGATGTTACCTATTTCTAGACATGTCTTGCTTTCTGAGGTTAAAAATATCGGGGGTAAAAAAAAATGCATGCATCAGTTTTCGAGGGCTGGAGTAACAAAGTACCACAAACTGGGGACTTACAGCAACAGAAATCTATTCTCTCACGGTGCCAGAGGCAGAAATCTGAAATCAAGGTGTGGGCTGGACCCTACTCCCTCTGAACCTTCTAGAGAAGATTCCTTCCTTTCCTCTGTCCTACCTTCTGGCAGTTGCTAGCATTTCTTGGTGTTCCTTAGCAAGGAGGCACATCAATCCCACTTCTGCTCCCATCTTCACATGGGCTTCCTTTGTATCTCTTATGGCCTTCTGATGATGACACCAGCCACGGGATGTAGGGTCCAAACTAACCCAGTGTGGTTATTGGATCATGAATTACTTCTGAAAAGACTCCATTTCCAAATAAGGTCACTGTCTCAGTCCATCCCAACTGCTATAACACAATACCACCAACTGGGTATAAACTGTTATAAACAACAGAAATTTGGGGTTTTTTTACATTTCTTGGGGCTAAAAGTCCAAGATCAGGGCGCCAGCATGGTCAAGTAAGAGCCCTCTTGTGGGCTGCAGATTCCTCATCGCGTCCTCGCATGATGGAAGGGGTGAAGCAGCCTGGTGGGGTCTCTTCGATAAGAGCACTAATTCTATTCACAAGAACTCCATCCTTGTGACTTAATCATCTTCCAAAGACCCCACCTCTTAATATCATCACTTTTTGGCGGTTAGGATTTCAACCTATGAACTTGGCGGGGGGGTGGGGGGGTGGGGACACAAACACACCTTAAGTGTCATGCTCTCAGGGCATAAGCTTTTGAGGGAGAGCGTTCAACCCTGGATGGCCGTTGATAAAATACAGCCAGTGCTATTAACATTTATACAGGCCTATCTCATTTCATGACCACAACCACACAAAGTAGGTTGTTACCATTTACGCACCAGATAGAAAGGAAGTTGGCACCATTAAGTGAGTTGCCCGGAGTCACACAGTTAATCGTTGGTGAACCCCAGACTTGAAGGTGCATTTGTTCAACAGAACGGTCCATGCACTGTGGTTTCATTTTTGCTGTGCCATACTAAGGCGGAGAATGGTACCCTTTATCTTCCATTTGCCCCACCAGCTCCACACTTTGATGACCCGCCCTGTGCTCTTGAAGCTGAACTCTGGAAACCGAATCACCAGGGCAGCCTTGCACCCACTTCTAGCTGAGCTCCAGTTGAATTCAGTGAGTGAGAGCCCTCAGCAGCAGATAGCAGGCCGGGTGCAGGCCAGGCAGGGTGCACATGACCAAGGCTCCTTCTCTGCTGCCCACAGGTCGGCAGTGGCTGCGTATGTCTATGCGGGCTCCCGTTGGGTGGCCCATCTCCAAGGGCTGCCATTCCAAGTGGGTGGTAGCGATTGCTTCCCCTTGCCCTTTCAGGCATAGGCTTGTCCCTGAGTACTTTATAGTCCATCCTTGCTTCCCTTACCCCTGCCCCTAGCTTTGTAAAAGTTTTGATCAATCTTTCTTTAATTACCCTTCAAGTATGCCATCTGTTTCCTAACAGAGAAACCAGGCTGGATCTGGTTTCACAAACTGGCAGGATATGCCATGGGCTCTTACAGCCGGCTGGAGCCCCTTACAACCGTACTAGCCAAGAAAGAAGAGAAAGCAAACGATTTTCTGGGGCGACCGGAAGGCAGACGTGCTGGGCAAAGGTGGATTACCTAAGGCATAGTGTGGTCAGAACTGCGGGTGAGACTGGGTCTAAATTTCAAAGATAGGATGCTTTATTTTAGATCAGGAGTTCTCCATCTTTTCCTTTGTCACCGTATTTGCTGTGCCACAAAGCCCAAGATTTTGAGGATTGTGTTTCAACAGTGGTGCTCTCATACCTTATCCATTAGCTCATCAGTAATATCAAATTCAGCTTTTAGAATATGAGTAAAAGCAGAAAATAGTTTTTGTAAGCATTTAAAAAGACTCCAGGGGGCCTGGGTGGCTCAGTCGGTTAAGCATCTGACTTTGGCTCAGATCATGATCTCATGGTTCCTGAGCCCTGCATGGGTTGAGCTTGAGTCCCACTTCAGGTGAAGACAGGCCCTGCTTCAAGTGAACAGGACGGCTGATTTGGGTGAATCGCTTTTCCCTCTCTCTCTCCATATCTCTCTCTCTCTCTCTCTCTCTCTCTCTCTCTCTCTTTCTCCCCCTTGTGGAATTTTCTCTGTCTCTCTCCCTCTCTCTCTGCCCCTCGCTTACTTGTGCCCCTTCTCTCTCTCTCTAATTAAATGAATAAATAAATTAATTAAATACATTAAATAATATACAATTAAAAAAAAATAAAAAGACTCCATAATCCAATAGAAAGAAGAGTTAATGACATCATCTCTCCAACTCACCATTCTTCCCACCTCTGTACAGAGGTACAACTACCTCTGTAATTCTGTGGTAATTGACACTGGGGAGCCTGCAGATTTCTGATGGGGATGTGCTTCCTTAGACAACTGCGGAAGTTTTGAATGTGTGGGCAAACACCCTTAGGCAACACTAGGAATTAGTTTTTAAATTACATGTTGTCTACTAGAGTCATCTTTCTGAAGTGTATCAAACTGACCTCACAGTGATAGTCACTAAGAAATGGAAACGGAGAGTAAATGTCTTTAATTCTCGACCTTTCTGTGAAACCATTGACTCCCTCTACATCGCTGGATCAGACAATCATTTAAACTAATGTCAGTTATATAGCCAAGTAAATGCCCTGTCTGGGACAGACAGAAAAGATTCAGGGAGAATTCTATGTCTATTGCTCACATTTGGGTAAAATTCTATTTTGGCTCCCAGCTTGCAAGAAGTTTAATTAATTAGATGTCTCTTACAACTAATATACGAATTTCACACATCTGTTTAAAAATTCAACATGGGATAAGATTAGCATAAAACAGGCTACCCAAAAACAAATAAACACTCTTTGCAGGTGTTTGACAAGTAGCTAAATTCATTCATATAGTTTCTTGGGAGGTATATAAGTGAAAGTCCTAAAATGGTTATTCTTTCTGAAAGGATTCGAACTCTACAAAATAGGCACAAAAACTTTCGATAATGCTTCACCATTTGGCCAAGTGCCCGGAACTCGGTTTCATGTGAGATAGTCAAATTCAGAACAGTACATGAAAAGTTATCTGTTGGAGTGTGGTATAATGTGTTTCAGATTTTTGTACAACTTTCTGTACTAGCTTTACTTATAGTCCAGAAATCATACTGAGCTCTCCTAATGACCTCTCTTCCTATGATGGTCATTGTCTAATTCAGTTTGGCTTCGTATGTAATAACCTACATCATCTTCCCCATAAAGATGAGAGGCTGGTTCCATGGATCTGAACCTAGGTTGATCTCATCAAGTGGTGGGTTTTCTCACCATTCAATGCTTATAGTAACACAAAAGACACCAGAGCCTTTAAGCAGCCTATATATCCCTTGAATTTCTAGCTAAAAATACATGTTGAACAGCAAAGTATATCCCACTTCATTTATTTATTTATTTATTTATTATTTATTTTTAATTTTTTTAATGTTTATTTATTTCTGAGACAGAGAGAGACAGAGCATGAGTAGGGGAGGGGCAGAGAGAGAGGGAGACACAGAATCTGAAGCAGGCTTCCGGCTCCGAGCTGTCAGCACAGAGCCCGACGCGGGGCTCACACTCACAAACCGTGAGATCGTGACCTGAGCCGAAGTCAGACGCTTAACCGACTGAGCCACCCAGGCGCCCCCCAACTCATTTATTGAACCGAGGGGCATCTGTCTATTCAATCATTGCTTCTATCCCTGAATAAGGAGCCATGGGGGTCAGATACCAAAGAAGAAGGAATAGGACCCTGGTTCATACTGTTTCTCTATTTAAGATCCTTGCCTATAACTCTTGGTGGTTGCAGCCATTTCTAGAAAAATAAAGTAACAGGATGAAGTAGGCTGGCATGGCCAAGTGGACGTATTCTTTTTTCTCTCCAAGCAGAACAGAGGTAGCTTGAAGCTGCAAAAATGGAGTAATCATATGCTTCTAGTTCAGCCTAAATGTGAATTTCAGGAACATTCATCTCTGAATTTTTTTTTTTCCTTTGTCTCTTCCTCAGCTTTCTCCAGCACTATTTTCTGCCACGTTTCTGCCAGGGTGTGAGCACTGACTACAAAGAAAATTGTTGTCTGTCTCACTAAACGCTTTGGAACATGAGAAATGTCACAGTAAACAACGCATGAGCAGAAGATAACAACACTGCTAAGATTCTTTATTTTTTTTTTAATGTTTACTCAGCAACCCCAGCATGAAAAATCGCAAACGAAATTTATGCAGAACAAGTTTTACTCAAAAAAAAATACACTTCTGGAGAGATAATTGCTCTCCATTGCATAGGCACCTTACACTATGTGTTTAGAAGGAATTATACGTTAAGCAAGGGACATACACATCTTAGTTGGGGCATTTACTACTTGGTGATAGAAAAGATATACAACAGCCTTGGTATAACACCAAGAATGGTGTAAAGCTAGACTATAGTCCCTTTTCAAAAACCTGGATGCCAGTGTTTTAGTTTTTTATTTTGTTTGCTTTTCATAGCTGTTGCTTTGGAATTAAGAACAACAATACAATGGCACTTTGTCTATGCCGCATGTTATATAACACTTGTAACAGGGACTGGGAAACACCCCCTGAATAAACAAACGCAGGACTATTTCCTCAGGTTTAGGTATGAATATTCACATGAAGTAGAACAAGGTCTATAAGTAGCTTCGCATCAGTTCTGTCATTAATGACTATTAGTTGAGAAATAAATAAATCCTGGGGCGCCTGGGTGACTCAGTCGGTTGAGCATCTGACTCTTGGTTGGGGCTCAGGTCATAGCTCACATTTCGTGAGTCTGAGCCCCACATCCGGCTCTGCACTGGGAGCGTGAAGCCTGCTTGGGGTTCTCTCCGTCTCCCTCTCTCCTCTGCCCCTCACCTGCTTGTGCTAGCTCGCTCTCTCGCTCTCTTTCTCTCTCTCTCAAAATAATAAATAAATATTTAAAAAATAAATAAGTAAATCCTTCTTGTAGGATTGGTGGACTTTGGAATTAAGGTCGAGGCAGGATTTTGGCTGTGCGATGTTAGCAGCAGCACCAGAAGCCATGGCTGGCAGTAGCTGCCATATTTGAGCGTTGACTCCATGCCAGGCGATGATGGGAAACACTCTGTGCACACAATCCTGAGAATTCTGATAAAACCCCGAGAGATTGGTGTTGTGCCCATTTTACAGACGAGAACGTTGAGAATCAGACAGGTGGAATTATTTACCCAAAGTCAGCCGGGTTGTGATTCAGACTGAACCTGGCTTCTCATGACAGCATTTCTCAATACTACAGTAATTGGTACATCTCGGTCACTGCCATGTCCTTCGGCAACCATCACTTGCGTGGAACGTGTGACAAGGCGCCGGGGAGTGAGGCTTGGATTGGTTCCTCCCCAAAACCTCCCAAGAACACCACCTAACCCGTAATATCACTCATATTCATGAAATTAATTGATTAATTGGCTAACATTATTTTGTAATGTAGTATTAAATCCAGATGCTACTTTTAAGTGGTTTTCATCCATTAATGCGCTTATCAACAATACCGCCCAGTCACACAAGCAGAGCTCCTGTTCCAGGTCCTGTGTCTCAGGGAACCCTGTGCTTCAAACCGTCTGACTCAAAACTTCCCGTGTCTTGTTCCTGGACCTGGGACCAACCCAGGGCAACCAGCCACAAAAGTAGTTCTCATCCTGATGCAAATTTAAATGACTTCTCTTCAGTCATATTCCATTTGTTCCAGTTATGGATACTTGGTCAAAGACAAGAATTATGAGGAACATTGATGTGGAACAACAAGTTAATGAAAACTACTAAAAAGAAAATCATTTTGCAAATGTGCCTCACGATCAACTTCATCATATCTGTATTCAGAAGACTGGAATTCTTATCTAGCAAAGCAAGATGTTTCCAGTAATTCACTAAAAGAATTTTTCAGGAGAAGAATAGTGACAATCTAGCTTTTCAGTCCTTAGAATAAAGACGAGCCACATCCGAAATGAATTGGAGGAAGCCCCTGCAAAACAGAAGCTCCTCTCTCTCTAATTTCATGACTTAAAAACAAAAATGCAAAGAAAGGCTAATCTGATTGGGTATTTAAAAAGAAAAATGGATCAACTCCAAATGGAAGTAATAAAGCAGGTTTTTATTTTTAATGTTGCAATAAGCAGTTACTTCAATCCAATCATTAATAAATCTTCAGTGACAAAACTCAAACCTAATATAATGTAATTAAAAAAAAGTGATTTGTTGGGGCGCCTGGGTGGCTCAGTTGGTTAAGCGTCCGACTTCAGCTCAGGTCATGATCTCACGTTCGTGAGTTCAAGCCCCATGTCGGGCTCTGTGTTTACAGCTCGGAGCCTGGAACCTGCTATGGATTCTGTGTTTCCCTCTCTCTCTCTCTGCCCCTCCCCCGCTCACGCTCTGTCACTGTCTGTCTCAAAAATAAATAAACGTTAAAAAAAATTTTAAATAAAAAAAAAGTTATTTGTTGGCAAATCATGCTTTCTCTTCCATATTTGAGATAAACTGAGTACAGTATGACAGGACCTAATGAAGAAAACAAGAATTATGTCCACAAAAGATAAATATTATTAAATATTGCATTAAGGCAATAAAATTATTTTAAAACTATGCTAATAATTAGTAATTTTAAAAAATGTTTATTTATTTTTGAGACGGAGAGAGAGAGAGCATGCACTCACAACTGGGGTAGGGGCACAGAGAGAAGGAACTCAAGCAGGCTCTGCACTGACACCCCAATGTGGGTCTTGAATTCACTAACCGTGAGATCATGACTTGAGCTCGTGTCAGATGCTTAACTGACTAAGCCACCCAGGTGCCCCCAAAACTAAGAATCTTTAAGGTGATGAAATTTATTAAAAACTGTATAAAAGGTAAAACAGTCTGGAGACATTCATGAGATTTTTTTTCTGTAATTTACAAGTGGATTCTCAAGTTTGTAAAGTCTTGGCTAGAATCAATGATAATCTAAGAAGGGGATCTCTCATTCTTTCAATGTGTTATACACAACGGCCGACCTCGCATTATAGGGCTTCATATTTCAGGAAAGAGAGTAGACAGAAATTTGTGTAAACATTTCATCTCTTTACAATTTGGTTTTTGATGGAAAACCCTATTGTTTGAATATATCCCACTTATCTTTCATAATTTCTGTGGCCTCCAAAAGAAGATATGCATGTTTAAGTCCAGAGTTTCATGTGGGAAAAGTGGATGTCATTTTTGATGGGTGTCAATCGAAGGGACGTCAGAAGATAACCTACTTCCCCAAGCAAGTACCAACCAACACTTACATCTCTTTAAAATCATGCCAGGGGCGCCTGGGTGGCTCAGCGGGCTAAACATCCGACTTCGGCTCAGGTCGTCATCTCACGGTTCGTGAGTCTGAGCCCCACATTGGGCTCTGTGCTGACCGCTCAGAGCCTGGAGCCTGCTTCGGATTCTGCGTCTTCCTCTCTTTCTGTCCCTCCCCCACTCGTGCTCTGTCTCTCGTTCAAAAATAAATAAGCATTTAAAATTTTTTAAACAGGGGCGCCTGGGTGGCTCAGCGGTTAAGCGTCCGACTTCAGCTCAGGTCACAATCTCACGGTCGGTGAGTCCATGAGTGCGAGCCCTGCGACGGGCTCTGGGCTGATGGCTCAGAGCCTGCAGCCTGCTTCCGATTCTGTGTCTCCCTCTCTCTCTGCCCCTCCCCCGTTCATGCTCTGTCTCTCTCTGTCTCAAAAATAAATAAACGTTAAAAAAAAAAAAATTTTTTTTAAACAAACAAAAAAATCCTGCCAGACAGGTCTCATCATTTGGGGAAGGGACAAAAGCTCAGTGGGCTAGACCACACTGGTCATGCTGTGGAGGATGCTCAATGAGGCTGAGCATTGTCAGTTGGAATTACTACAGGACATGCTGTCCTATAGATGATGCTTGAGGACTGATTCTTTCTGTCTTTGTGTTGTTGGAACTCTTGGGTTAATCTCCTTATCTAAGGATGATATTACGTCCCTTGCAGAATTTATAAGAATTAAATGAGACAATGTATGCTAGGCTCATAGCACATTTCTTGCATGCAGCATGCGTTAATAAGTACTAATGTGTTAATATCACCACTGCTCAACATATTGTTAGTATTAATTGCATCGTTGCTACTTTCTTCTGCCTCATCGAAATAACGTGCCCACCTTAACTCCAACGCTATTCCTCTCGGAACTTGCGACACATTTCACCTCATTTGCTTCCTCTCAAATAATTCATCATCGGTGGTCTTCAAGACTAAGAGAAAATATGTTTGTTACATCCAATATCAGCCAGTCCCTAAAGAGTTGATGAGGTTAAAAAGTAAACAAACAAACAGATAAGAGGCATGTTTTATTAGAAGAGAAACTTAGAAGACGAAAGTAAATTTCTCAAACAAAGTCATTTGACAAGGGAGCCAGAGTTGGAATAAAGATATTTTCCCATCTGGGTCTTCTCACACTGGCGTTTGTCTAACACCATAGGGTAAAAAAGACCACAGAACAAGCAGCATCAGAGCAGTCACGTCAGGATAATCTTGGAATACCAGTGGCTTTACCAGAGACGAACCCAAGGCTCAAAGAACCTACCAATTGCCACTTAAATGGTACTTCAGACGGTTTACAAGAACATAAACTCAGGAGGACTTAATTTCCCCAAATCACATGCACTTTCCTTTTTTGCATCAACCTTTCTTCAAAGTTGCACTATTGGAAAATTAGAAAACCAATGCTGAGAACACCTCAACTACCAGAAATATTTTCTTAGTTCAACTTTTGTTTTCATTGTTTTGAATTATAAATTCTCTCAGATGTATAGACAAGAATAGAGGGTAATCTGAATACCAATGAATTCATGACCCTGCTTAATTCGGTCTGAGTACTTTGCTATATTTGCTTCACATTTCTTTTTTATGAGTAATACACCATCACGGATAGAATTCAATCTGCTATGTGAATTGTCTCTAACACCATCCTTTTCCTTCCTTCCCCCCTCTCCAGGAAATAAAAAATTCTGATCCTAGATGGAGATCTGAATAAATCTGGCCAGGGCCCGACAGTACCCCCAACCCCTGTCTTTATTCCCATTTTCTCTCAGTGCTGCAGCAGAACAGCAGCCCTATAGTCCTCTCCTTTTTTTTTTTTTAAACCCATCTGACAGTTAATGTTAAATGTGTTTCTATCAATTGTGGTTTCTGATATATTTTACTTAAGCCATATGTTTGTTGCTTACTCTTTTTTTCCTACTTTTTAAATATACCTCTTTATCTTTTCATAAAATTCCTGTTCCCCCAACCTTTTTTTCTCGTTTTCTCATTGGGAAGCTGTAAACAATATTCCTTTTCTCTTTTTATCCTCATCCCAAATCTGGTCCAGACCCCAGCAGGGTTTAAGCACTGATACAGTTTCTCTCCTCCTCCAGGACTTTCATTAATGATTATTAATTATTATTATCACTTGTAAAACTAACTGTTGCAATTTTTGTAATTATTAATTAAACAAGTTTGCTAACTTTAAAGAACGGTGCTTATCTTCATTTCTTGAATTCTAAGTCTTCCCTCTGGGCTGATTTTTTGTTTTGCTAAAGCATATTTTTAATTGGCCTCTTAGTAAAGATAGACTCTCTTAGTTCTGTATCTCTGAAATTGTCTTTATTTTGCTCTCTCTTAAATCAGGACATAACTGCATATGAAGTAATTTTTACATCAATAGTTATTTTCCTCGATATTAGGAAGTTATGACCCCAATATGTTTGTGCATTTATACTCATGAGACGTCTGCTGAAAAGTTATTATTTTCAAGATAATTTTTCTGTTAAGGTTCAAGATTGTCCCTTTATTTTTAATATTCTGTAGTTTCACTTTAATGGTGGTAATAATATTGCAATATATAAATGTGTCAAATCAACACCGCATACACCTTAAACATATACAATGTAATATGTCAATTATATCTCAATTAAATAATATTTACTGAGTATATTTGATATGCTCTACACTCTCTGTGGCTACAGCAGCAAACAAAATATATTAAAGTCTTGTTTTTAAGGAGTGTGGATTTTAGTATAGAGAGACAGACCATAAGCAAATAAATAAATAGATAAAATTTTAGATAGTGAAAAGTGTTAAGAAAAAGCAAAGTAAAAGGGATAAAAAGCTATGGGGATACTCTTATACATACTCGGTCAGGGAAGGCCTAAAGGATAAGCCCTGATAGGGATCTGAAAAAGTAGAAGATTAAGCTATGCAGATATCTAAGAAAAGAGTGTTCTAGGCAGAGGAAATAGCAAGTGCAAAGGTCCTGAGGTCAGAATGTGCCTGAAGGGAACATTCTATGTTGTCTTTTAGCTATTCTAGGAAGTGTGCAGTAGGACCTCACTATGTTTTTAATTTCTTTTAAGGGAGAGTAATTTTAAGAAGGGAGAAAGTACAGCATGTTGAATTCAGATTGTAATGTTTCAGTAGGGAATGATGTAGGAGAGAGAGGACCGTGGCAGCTAAGACATCTTGAAGGAACGGAGACGAGATCTGCACAAAATAGAGAGCATTAACTTGATTGAGGGCTACTAAGAGCTCACTTCTTACAAAAGGGGAAAAGGCAGAATATGTGAATACAGATCAGGATAAGGTGATAGATTTTGTGATTAATACACATGAAACTCTTCTAACGAACTATATTTTCTCAGCAAAAGAAGAAGCGAGCTAATTAATTGCATGTGAGGAAAGGGGTTACCAAATTAGAGACTTGAGGTGAGGAATGGTACAAAACGGTTGTCTTAGAAAATGCACATACTGTTTGACGTTAGATACCCAGGATTGCTGTAGTGTGTTAGTAGATTACTTATTATTCATCCTGCTTAGAATCAGAATACTTCATCTCTCTTCAATATGAAAAGACATGGTTTTTATATTCTCAAACGTTGCTTCTCATCCATTGCCTCTACCATTTTTCTTTGAAACTTCAATTAGATGTAATTTAAAGCTTCTCAACTGAACATCCCTATTCCTTCCTACTCTTTGTGTATTTAATTTTTTTTCTGTCCCTGCTTACATTCTGGATGAATTCTTTACCACGAGTTCCCAATTCCCTAATTTTCCATCTATGTCAAAGTGAGAGCTCATGCCAGTATTCAGGTCTTTTATTTAAAAATTTCAATGGCAGGGGCGCCTGGGTGGCGCAGTCGGTTAAGCATCCGACTTCAGCCAGGTCACGATCTCGCGGTCTGTGAGTTCGAGCCCCGCGTCGGGCTCTGGGCTGATGGCTCGGAGCCTGGAGCCTGTTTCCGAATCTGTGTCTCCCTCTCTCTCTCTGCCCCTCCCCCGTTCATGCTCTGTCTCTCTCTGTCCCAAAAATAAATAAAAAACGTTGAAAAAAAAAATTAAAAAAAAAAAAATTCAATGGCAGAGAACAAACTGGAGGTTGCTAGAGAGGAGGTGGGTGGGGGATGGGCTAAGTGGGGGGTGGTCATTAAAGAGGGCACTTGTTTGGACGAACACTGGTTGTTATATGTAAGTGACGAATCACCGGGTTCTATCCTGAAACCAATACCACACTGTATGTTAACTGACCTGAATTTAAATAAATACATTTAAAATAAAATTTAAAAAATAATCATTTCAATAAATATGTATTCTCGAATTCATAGCTGCCTTTCATAATTATTTTTCTAGATTTATATTTGTCTGAATTAGCTTCATAATTTCTTGTTAGCTTTATGAATGTCACCCCTGCGTGTATCTCCTTGAGCATCCTGGACAGTGTTTGTTAGATTAATGATTGCTAGTGTTTATTAATCTCATCAGGAGTGAATTCATATTCTAATTGCTGATTTAGTTTTCTTTATGTTGTTGTTGTTGGCTTTCTTAGTTTGGTGTTAGACTGTTTTTATCTATCTCTCTATCTATCTATCTATCTATCTCTCGTCCTTCCTTATTGTTATTGGAAGCTCCCCATGGTTGGACTTAGATCTTATGAACACATGCTAGAGCTCTTGCCTCAGAAACATCTGGCACATCAAGGACAAAACAGGCAAGCCAGGAATAGCCTGATTCAAGACCCAGCTGTGATGGTGTCTTTGACTTCCCCATGTCTCGGGTAGAGCCTTCTATAAAGCTGAAGCCCTAAGCAAAGGGCATCCAGAGTTCTTCTTCAATGTCTGTCACTGGCTGAGGAGGGAAGTGTCCCAAACCATCTTTCAGATTCAAGGGATAGGCCTGGTTTGGGTCCCAATTCAAAAAGAGCATTTTAAATTCTCTTTAATGCTCAAGCACTGATGTCTTGTCACCATTCCAGGCTTCAGACCCAGGAAACAGCTTGCCCAGGACTCCCATCACCAACCACTTTACGTTTCTGATCCGTGCCTGGACCAGAAAGTGTTTATCGTGTTTTCAGGTTCCCTTGGTGTTTTGCGTATCTCTTTTTTTTTCCTGTTGGCTCTCTATGTTAAGAACAGCAAGGCGCACCAAATTGTAAACTTACTTCACCAACTTGACCTGAAATCAATTTTTTTTAAATGTGCTGCAGTTATCAGAACAAAAAAATGATGAGAATACAAGCCCATATCAGAATTTTTTCTCAAAAAAAAAAAATGCTTCAGGAAAACACAGTCAGGCCAATTCCTACACCTTTCAAATCTAGCATTCTTTCCTGATTTTGTCTGTCTGTGCAGTTTGTACATGATGTTATTCATTTTTCATTCATTTATTCACGAAAAAGTAGTTACTGAGAACTTATTATATGTGTTTGGCTCGGTGTTTATGTTGTGGCAGTGAACAAAGGAACAGTAGCCCCGCCCTCAAAAAGAATAAATGTGTGGCCAAATGGGGGTCAGGACACAAAGAACAGCATGATAATCATCATAGTGTTACATTGATTGCTAGTGTTTATATTTTAGCTGTTATATTCTAGGCTCATTACACACACACACACTCATTCACATTTATGCACATGGAACTTAATTCATACAACAACCCTATGATTAAAGTACTATTTATCCCCATTTTATAAATTAAGAATTTGAGTTAGAGAGGTTAAGGAACTTGTCAAAGGCCTAAAACACCTAAAACACACCTAAAAATGATAGAACAGGGGTGTAGTCCCAGGCAGACAAGGTTTCAGATTCCATGGTGCTCACCCTTTCTGCCTCTGCGTACTTGAGTATTCAGTTCACAACCTGTCTGTGCATCTACTGTCTGCCAGGAAGTATGCTGGGTATCAGACATTCAGGGTTAGTAAGATGCTGATGTGGTCCTCAAGATGTTGATCTACTATCCGTCCCTCTGAATCACTTTTCTATTTTTGTGGTATGAATTATTACAATTTAGCAGCTTTAAACAGCACACCTTCATTACCTTACAGTTCTGTACCTCAGAATTCCAGTAGACTTGGCTGGTTTCTATGCCCCATGTCTCTCAAGATGTCAAGAGGCTGGGCTTTTATCAAGAGGCTCTCAGAAGAATCTGCTTTTAACCACATTCAGATTGTTGGCAAAATTCAATTCCATGTGGTTGTAGGACTGAAGTCCCCATTTCCTTGTTGACTCTCGGTCAAGGGTCATCCCCAGCATCTCAAGCCTGTCCACATTTCCTCTTCCTCCACTTTCAAAGCCAGTAGCAGTGGGTCAAGCCTTCTCACTCTTGAAACCTGTACCTTTTCGCCGCGTCTTTCCTCGGCATTCCTCTTCTATCACATCTCTTAATTAGATTCCTCTGTCTTCTTCTTCCCTGATTATACTGAGACAATATCGATAATCCAGGACAATCGCCCTATATTAAGGTCACTTGGTTAGTAATTAGTAGCCTTAATTCCACCTGCCAATTCCCCTCAGAGCACCTAGATTAGAGTTTGAATAATCAGGGGACCAGCATCTTAAGACTACATCTTTAAAATTCCCCCTACCACACCCTCACTTTGGCAACTATCAGCACATACCAATCTCTTCTCTGGTGATGCTGCCTGGGACCCAGAAGAAGCTAGCATTTTTCAGAAACAGGGGATTCATTGGGCACACCTCCAGAGAATGAAGCACTGGATACCTAGGGTAAAAATATGAGCCACAAATAACAAGGAAGCGTCAACGATGCCCCCGTGGGACTGGGAAGCAGTGTCAGCATAACTAAGAATTTTGAGAGGGAAGAGCATCTAGGAACTTTTATTTTTTTTATTTTTTATTTTTAACTTTTTTTTTTTTTTAATTTTTGAGACAGAGAGAGACAGAGCATGAACGGGGGAGGAGCAGAGAGAGAGGGAGACACAGAATCGGAAGCAGGCTCCAGGCTCTGGGCCATCAGCCCAGAGCCCGACGCGGGGCTCGAACTCACGGACCGCGAGATCGTGACCTGGCTGAAGTCGGACGCTTAACTGACTGAGCCACCCAGGCGCCCCAAGGAACTTTTAAAACAAAGAGGTCAAAGGCACAACTCAACGGAATTCACTATTTTGCCCCAGACTGGTCATGATCAGGACCTTTCTAGTAACTACTGTCAGACTTTCCAAGGAAGTTGGACTGCCCCTCACACAATTGTTGTTGGGAGTTCTTAAAGATTGAAGAATGCACAACAGGTGGTAGTTAATTCTTATTTAGCCTATACTTTAGTGTAGATAAATAATGAAGGGATGAATAGGTCCTAGGGAGTGGGGTGGGGGGAGAAAGAGAGAGAAGACACTCCTCTGTCCAAGAGCCTTTCCTACCTCCTTCCCCTGCCCCACGCGACTTGACACTTTGTACTGCCATTAACTTAACACTTCTTTTTATGTCACTTGTTGAACACTCACCTTCTCTGCCAGATGACCAGATCTAGGAGGTGAGAGCTACATCGCAGCTTTTCATTCCACACGTGGCAAGCTCTCATCAAACATTTGCCGGGTAAAAAAAACGTTTCCGAGGCATGTCTCATAAATAAAAACTTTAGTAAGATATGGCAGGCTTTTTCAGCTTCCTGAGTCTTCCTCTGACCTTCACGTAGAGAACACTTGAAGCCATACAAGCGTGCAGACAGTGTCTGAGCCCTTGGGAATGAATCCCTGGTCCTCTCCAAATCAGACTCCGGCGACCCTCCTGGCTCTTCGAGTCAGCCATGGCAACTCTTCTCTTGCTTTGACAAGAGAGGAAGAGTCATGGGAACCTGAATGAAGATTAGTGGTGAAAACAGGAGTCTGGGGATGTCTATTTGACTAAGACAGTTTTCTTTTGCTTAGCTTTCGATGGACCATTTCGATTGCAGTGTCCTCTCAAATTTGTCCCACTCCCCAGCACTCCCTATTATTAAGGCACCTAATTTCACTTATTTTTGCTATGTGTCTGGTCCCTGCAAATGTTGGTGGTTTTCCCTCCCCAACTATGCACCCGCCTCCCCCATAAATACCAACTCACCAACCAAGTTCACATGAAGAAAAGGGACTCCACCCCCTAACTGTTGCATACTAGCCATTTCACTGTAACCATCCTGGTGTATACACTTGTCCCCAGAAGGGGAATGGCCAGATGACCTCGTTGCAGGGGACTATTCCTATTTATGCCTGTCATCTAGTAGAGTCATGTATAGCTTCCCATTTTACTCTGAAAAGCATCCCTGTTTGGGGCAGCATCACCCACTAGCCAAGTGACAGCAGTGTCCCCGATGAGAATGCCAGAATGCCAGGCCCCTCCTTGTTCCCTGAGATTTGCAGGTTCCTACTGTGAGGGAGAAAAGGAAACCGCACTTTTGCAGATCTTGCCTTCTATCTGCCATACCTTTTTTTTTTTCCTATTCTTCTTTATGAAACTCTCAGACATAACCGCCCCCCCCCCCATGCCTCCCCTGCTTCTCAGGTGCTGTTTGTTCCTCCGTAATTTTTCCCATTGTATCGTGATGACTTATCCATTTTCAGACTCTTAACCTCTCCTGCCGCACACATATTGATATTTCATTACTTTCCTTACACTTTGGGATTATGGGTTTCTCTTTCATCTCAGTTTTGAATTAATATACCCTTCAGAAGGCTTCAGAGAAGCTGAACTCCTGTTAGCTCTCATTTGTGGGTCCATTAGAACTTATTTGCTAACCCCTTGCGTTGTTCTAACTCTGTTTTTCCCGGTTATTTTATCCTTTCGGGGCCATTCTTAGGCTGATAAACTCCATTATTTTGTGATCAATTGCACTTCAATTACCTCAGCTTTTAGTGTCAGACTCAACACAGTCACTCCCCACACCTCTTGTCTCTCCTTTGTACAAATTTCGCCTCTGACTGACTTCATGCTTATCTCACCTGCTTCTAATTTCAGTTCAATTTTATTTCCAAGGGATACCTAAGCATGCTCTAATTTTGATAAATATACCCATGGCATCCTGAGCATTGCGTTGGAGCAGGGGAGAATAATCAATAGATGATTATACCCTCAATGGAATTCTGCCATGGGGACATGGGGACGATGGATCCAATTTGGGTAAGCTTAATCTTAAATTACTGTAGTGGACATATACGTGTATTTTTTTTTTTTGTCTTTTTTTAAAAAAAAATCTTTATTAAGGACTTACTACACACCATAAAGTTAGTCTATTTAAGTGTATAATTCCATGACTTTTAGTATATTTACAGAACTGTACAACTATTACCCCAGTCCAATTCTAGGAGATTCCCTTCACCTCCCAAAATCCTTTGCACTCACTTGCAGTCAGTTCTCTTTGCCATCTCAGCCTCAGAAAATTACTAATTTACTTCCTTTCTCCATATATTTGAGTTTTTGGTATATTTTGTATTAATGGAGTCATACGATAGGTGGTGTTGTGCAGCTGGCTTCTTTCACTTAACATAATGTGTTTGAGATTCATGTATTTTAAAGGGACATAAACTACCACAGTTTCCTGGGCACACAGAACATTCCTCTACCTTTCTCCTCATTCCTACAGTAAATAAGCCAATGGCCAGCCAGAGAAATCCATTTCTGAGACTATCTTCATGCTATGTGAGTGATGTCTAGACCAGTAGTTGTACTGGCAAAATCATCACTCCCTTCCCGGTGTAGACCTGCAGACACATTTGGTTAAATCCATGGGTCCCTCCCAAGAACTATGAACCATCAATGGAGGGGCAGCTGCCTCTAAAATATAGGCTTTCTATCATGCCCAATGCTCAAGGCACTAGCTTTTATCTTCCTCCATTTCTTATAACAGATTAAAATCCAGAAGCATTCAAAGAAAACCTGATTGAGAAACATTGTTTTATAGTACTTGTTTTCAATTCTTTTTTATGTTTGTATTTGTTTAAACAACCAATATGTACCCACTCTGTATGAATACGTCAGGATCCAAATAGGAAAACAGAAACCACTGTGTGTATTTCCGAAAGAGAGGATTAAATATAGGCCTTGGTTATACTTACGGGCTGGAGATACAAAACAGCAAAACACATTACTGAGAGCCTAGGATCAATTCCCACCAAGGGACTGTCCAAGAGAGGATATGAACTGTCTCTGGGGAACCCTGGAGCCTGTGTAATCAGACCATTGCTACTGTCATACTGTCACCCTCTCCGTGGCTTCCATCATCATTGCGGCTGCTGGAGTGGCTTCTCTCCTCGTCTCCCATGCTCTCCCCACTGCAGAGCCCCCACTAACTGAGCCCCTCCTGAAGCCCACTGGCAAAGGAGACTGGAAATTTAATATATGGAGCCTTGGCACTTGTAGGGTAAGCATAAATCAGAAGAGTCCAAATGTAGTTGTGAATGAACAGTCAGTGATTTGCAAGAACTCTGTCTCCAGCCCCAGCCCCATATTTTCCATTTGTTTAAGGAAGGTAATAAGGAATCCTAATCTGTAATGCCTGTGAAAGCAAGGTACCTCCAGCAGAGGTAATCTGGGGAATCGGGAGCTGCACCCACTCAGTCTCACCTTCCCCTCTGCCATGGTCCCATAGGAAATTCTTTGAGTCCCAGGGCCAGCCAAGCTCAGTGTGAAAATCTACCTCTAGTACTTCTTTTGTTTTCCTCACATCATCAAAAGGGACATGAAAGGATGATGGAGTTCTAAAGGCAAAGAAGAGATATGGACAGTTTGCCTTATATGAATCAAGATTTATTATAAGGACAAAAGGGATCAGGAGAAACCCCTCAGTTTCTTGCACATTGTGTGGTATGTAGCAGATTTTCGATAAATCTCTTTGAATAAATGAAGGCCACTGTTCCTTTTTTAGACATGTCCTCACTCTGGGTCTCAGATGTTCTGATATTAGAATACACATCTGGCTTCAGGGAGAATGATAACAGCTTGATGTCGTGGTTGGTGCAGTGTGGCCCAAGATCCCCTTATGAAAGGCTGTTCCCATACTTTGCTGTTCTCTTGCTGCAAGGGGATGTGAAACCCCAAGATCAGTCTCTTTGTACGTCAGGCCATTTCCAGCTTCCACGGACTCAGGCCGTGACCTCAGGGTAAATCAGTAAATCTCAGGATTAAGTGAGTGGCTTTCTCTTGTGCTGTGTGGCAAAAGCTATAGCAACATCACGCAGAAAGATGCACTTAGTTAGGTTTCCATCAAAGAGCAGGAGCTTGGCAGACCTTTACATTGCCATGGATTCCTCTCCATGGAAGGACGGGCACCTTCACTGGTGATTAGCTTGGCAACAAGGCATCAGTTTGTGATCTTGGTCTCAAGCACAGCACAAATACTGCTTTCTTATGCCTTTATGGAGCCATAAACCTGGACTCTAACTGTCCTCCTCCGTGCTTCCGTAGCACTTGCACAAGACCTTTCTCACGTCCCATAGACGGGGTTGAAATTATCTTAGTGCCTGTCTATAACTAAGTCATTAATTCATTGAAAGGAAGAAGCATCTTATTGAATATTATAACCCTGGGATAGAGTCAGTGTCCGGCTGCCTCCCCTTGAAATAAAATGAGCCTCTGGACTTACCTTGGTCATATTCCCAGAACAATTTTCTTCTGCTTCCATAGTAATAGAATGTCAGCAGGGCACATGTTGCCTAAAGACAGATGGCATTTGCCAGCCTGTCGGTCACCTAACTGCAGCCATGACCCTAAGGTAATGCTCGCGAAGTGTGAGGGGTGATGAGGTCCACTCTGAGGTCTTATTCTTCAAAGGATAGTGTATGCGCTCCCTTGGTTGTTTCCCTCACTACTGCCGGCTGGGAGATCGTAAAACGATGCCACTCACTTGGATCCATTTACCCAGTGGAAGACATATATCAGGGGAGACAGCGTCTTCCCAGTCCTACGCTGCCTACTTTCCTCTGATTGCAACATGAAAGATAAATAAATTCCAACATTTTGTAAGCCGCTGTATATTGGGCCTCTTTGCTAGTCAACATCTTAGCTCATTGGATACTATCATTCCAAATTCCACATAAAAAGAGTATCAACCAAGGCTCCAACAGGTAACATACACAAAAATTAGGATGACTCAAGGAAGGGTTATTTACAAAATGATTATTATAAGACCGTGGTTGTAGAGGAATCAAAGGGATAGCTCAGTGTCCAGGTCTGATAGTATCTGACCGGCTACCACTCTGAGGTCCTAAGAGGCGAGGTAAGGGAGCGGTAAGTCAGCCCGTCATGGAGAGGTAGTTGTGAAGGGTTGGAACCATTAAAAGGAGCAAATCTTTCAGTCAAGAAACCCCTCCCTCTTGTCCCTCACTTCTTCCCCTGAGGCTGCCCTCTGATGCAGAAAATATAGGTAGAGAGATAACCCATTATGTTTTGCGTTGGTGTCCTTATCTATATTTACATGTGGGTTTTTAAAATAATTTCTAATAAACTGCCTAATTAGAAACTCAGTGGGACTGGTTTCCCTCCTGTTGCTGATAACGCAATGACGGATTCCACAAACAATGCAGCCAACATTCCCTGGACATCAACTCTCTATCAGGTACAGTGCTAACGGTGGAGACCAGAGACTTGGGACTGGTCCCGACGGAGCTGATGACCTCAGCATATTTTTCAACTAATCTTTTCCAGCAGTTCAACCCAGGGTATCCATGGTGGTTTGTGTCAACTTTTTAACAGTTTTCTTGAGAGTCACGAAGCATGATGATGACATGGGTATTAAACTCATATTTGGTAAATGCAGGTCTGTCGACTGAGAACTTAGTGTCTGGCCGAGATACACTGAAAACAGCAAAGAACCGTGATTACGGTAGCAGACACATCAGAAGAAACTAGAAGTTACTCCAAGTCATAATGGAAAGTGTACATACAGGTCAGAGTTCTTAGCAACAAGCAACAGAAATGAAATTTGGCTGTCTTAATCAAAAGAGGCTTCACTGGAAGGATATCCAGAATATACGGAATGGAGGGCATCTGAAGAGTCGAGCATAAAACATAACGGGAAGATTCTAATTATACTAATATCCGGTGCCTGGGTGGCTCAGTGGTTGAAGCAGCCGACTCTCGATTTCAGCTCAGGTCATGATCTCACAGTTTGTGAGATCGAGCCCCACGTCAGTCTCTGTGCTAACAATGTAGAGCCTGCTTGAGATTCTTTCCCTCTCCCTCTCTCTCTCTCTGCTCCTTTCTTATTCTCTCTCTGTCTCTCTTTCTCTAAAAATAAATAAATAAGCATTAAAAATTAATTCATTCATTAATTAGGTAGGAAGCACCCAAACACTCTCCATGAATATGCTCGCTGCCCTTGATCTCACCCTCACATAGGAGTCAGGCTAGTCCCTACAGGTGGGTCAGCCCTCTCCACAACATCGAGCAGGGGTCCAGGTCCCTTCCATTTTGTTGCCCTGCCATCCCCGAAGGTATTGTCCTTTTTTGCAAGATCAGACCTACGTTGATACAATGACCTCATCTAAACCCCGCAGAAATGGAGAAAGGAGAGTGAGGGCAAGGAAATGATCCAGTGGTCAAACTCATCACATCTGCTCACATCCCAGTGTCTTAAACTTGGTCATCTGGTCACACATAGCTACAAGTAAGGATGGAAATTGAAGTTTGTACTTCTCAGCCATGTGCCCAGCTTATACTTGAACAAAATGAGTAAGAGGAGAATGGATACAGTGGGAGTGTTAGCTGTCTCAGCCACATCCAAGGACTTCCAAAGGAATAGCCACATCAGACCCACGGCAAATGTCATTCTGCAAAAACGGTTTGGTCCACGTGGGTCTTTGGCCACAGCAATGAGACTGACTTCTTACTGCCCCCATACTTTACAGCCATCCACTAAAGTTTCAGAATCTCAGGAAAGAGAGTCCTACTGACCTGGCCAAAATCAACAAGTGTCCATCCATGGATACTCTGAGGCAGGAGGAAACGGGGTCTATGCCTTCAAATTCCATAATGGAACCCAGCACTAACACCACCAAAAATAAACCCGATGAGAAGCTCCCCGAATTAAATGCCTAGAAGAGAGTATTTGATATTAAAAAGCCGAAAGCTGCCATAAAATAATATTGTTATAAAGAAGCTCTTGTCTCAAAATTATCCTATAAATATTTTCCTTCATTCACTTCATTTGTCCACTCATTCCAGTTTTAAGTGTTATAGACTCTAGGAGTTATTGGTGGCACAGTACTGAAAATATCCTTACAAAGTCTTTTAATTTTTTAAATTTATTTTTATTTTAGAGAGTGAGAGAGCTTGCGAGCACGGTAGAGGGGCAGAGGGAGAGAGAGAAAGAATCTTAAGCAGGCCCCACACTCAGTGTGGAGCCCGATGCAGGGCTTGACCCCACAACCCTGGGATCATAACCTGATCTGAAATCAAGAGTTGGACACTCAACTGACTGAGCCACCCGGCCATCCCCCCTTATAAATTCTTGACCAAAATTTTTAATAGCTATCAAAGGAGAAAAAAGTGATGATTTCAGTGAATTATTGAGTGTTCTTATAGATCTAATAGTTTCTAGCTCGTGTCATGGAAATAATGCTCAGGTTCAGCTCCACAACAGTAGAAAGAACATAACTTTAGTGTGAGACAAACGTGGGTTTGACCCATATAATGTAGTCTAGCCAAGTGAATTTCCCTTTTTGAATTTCATTTTCTCATCTATACAGTGGGACAATAATCTCACCATAGAGAGCTATTTTAAAAGCTAAACTAGAGCATGAATAACAACTGTTTGGAGTGTGGTAGGCACTCAGCAATTATCACTTTCATTCCTTACCATTTCCATCCCTTGATATGCTTCATTTAGTTGCCAAGATAATGTGATGTCTGCTTTAGGGATACAACATATATTACAGTTAAAAGGCATCGTTTCTGGCCAGAAAACATATGGTCAACACACATGAATAACTTGAATTGCATAGGCAGTTTTTCTAATGAGTACTTCTTCCTCACCCAAATTACAGTTGAAGCCCGTCTAGAATTCTAAACAGCTAATAGCGTGAGACCTGATTTATTTAAAGAGGTGGGTCAGAGAATGTTGCAAAGATTATCCGTCCAATTGGCATCCGAGTATAATTCTCAAAACGTTAAAAACATGACTCTCGTGCAAACATAAAATAACTATGTGCCTAATGTTTTATTCAACTTACTAATTAAGGAAAGAGCAGGCAAGATGATAAAGGTGGTTCAAAGCATCTTGGGAATGGTGATGCATATAGTAAGTCAGTCAAAGGAATACTGAAATTAGTTTGGTAATAGATATAAAATTGATGAATGCCCTATGGAGCAATAACTGCAACCGTTGAGATTCTCTCCTTAACTGGAAGACATCTTGAAATTAACATGTTACTTCTTGGTGTCCAGACTCAAACCAAATAGTAAATAGCAAAATCAAACAAATGTGCATTCCCTAAATGACTAAATAAATCTTGTGTTACGTCCCAATATAACATTGAAAGGACCCGGAATTCTACCTTTTGCTTTATATCCAAGTTTTAGATAACTTTTCTTAATAACAGTAAGCCCATTGTTAACTGACTATAGCACCTAACTAACAGCCTTATTTGGATTATTCACAAAGAATCAATTGCACACATCACCACCTCCAACTTTGCAACCAACCGATGGAACAATAGTTAAAATATCGCATTTCCTACTCAAATCATTTTACAACTCCCTCTGTCTCTTCCTTTCTTTTTCTTGATTAAAATTTCACAATTCATTAAAACAAAATAGCACATGGGCAATAGATATTTTTGAACAGTAACAGAAAATATTAAATTCTAGAAAGTTTTAATATTGGGTGACCCCAAGAAGTTAGGTGCAAGAAACCTTTCATTTGTCCGATCTGCCCACAGAAACCGGAGCAAACAAAGGTAAAGATATATTTTAAGGTGCACATTCTTTTAAATAAACTAGGGATTCAGATTTTAAATGACAGTCAAACTCTCTGGTAGCTGCAGGGCTGGCCTGAGGCAAAACCATAAAATCTGCGAAGTGTGATTTTTGTGTTCTCTCATCCCCTTCCTGGCTCCTGTCTACTTTCTTCTGCCCATCTGTCCATGACAATATTCACTCATCTTGGCTATTCAGTCTAATCCCCCATGATACCCTGCTTTGGACTGCCCTTCTAGCAAATGCCTCAGACATGGGAATTTTCCCATCTTAGAGAATAAGAAATTTCTCTGCCTCTGTGTATATAATTCATTGTACACACACAAATTCTTCTGGAAGTGATTTCTGTTAAATATACAAAGCTTCTTGGGGACAATTTGTCAATGTGCTCCCCATCTCATGTCACAGGTTGTGTGGATATCATGTGGGTATCATTTGCCTAGTATCTGATGATAAATAAGGAGTAATCAATACTACGACTTTGTGGAGGCGGGCTTCCTCGAGATTCCCTTAAAATCAAACCTGTAGCAGCCCAGTTGGGTGACCCTCGTTCACTGACACCAACCGCCTCTGCTCAGACCAATGTTGCCTTCACTTTTATTAATGAAATCTTTTCTATGCCATGTGTCTGCTCTTAGGTCAAATTATCTCCTTTTGTCTTTTATCTTCTCGGACTGGATACAATGAGTCTGGATAGATGGAAAAAGGGCATAAGCTACTTCAAATTAAAAAAAATTGATGGACTACCGACTATATAAGGCACTCTAAGTACTAAAAATGTACAAACATGCCATACGCCAGAGTTTCCCAAACTTTCACGGTTCACAGCGTCCTTGGTGTCTCATTAGGTTTTTTCCACAACCCTCACTTAGGGAAAAGAAAGTAACACCTGAAAGTGTCATTAAGTGTATGACCCTACACTTAAGTGGTTAGGTCCTACCAAGTTATTAACTATTCTATCATAACAAGTAACCAGCCATTTGAAAAATAATAAAATAAACAACAATGAATAAAACAATGGTTTAAACTTTATGTCTATTTATTAGTGGGATGCGGATGCCTGTTGAACACAGCACAAATTCTCAAATCAGATTACACGGCTACCCTCATTTCTTGCCCCACATTAATTTTTTGTGTGTTTTTTAGCACCACAATCATCGGAAACCCAGATTCACGAAGTGTGACCTCATGAGAAAGAATATAGTGTGATCTGATTTGGAAATTATGAACTACCTCAAGCTTGCTGTTCGTGCAGTGACCTACAGACGTCAACTATCGCTGTTTCCCTTGAAAATTTAAGCCATCCACGCCAGCCCCAGGAACTCTCTGGGTGCAACAGTGCTGTCTGGGAGCCATGCCAGCATATGTCACTATTTCTATTCTCACAGAATTTAAAACTTGTTAAGTATACAAATATTCCCAATAACTATCATAAAATTTAGAAAATACATGGGATGCCTGGGTGGCTTGGTCGGTGGAGCATCTGACTTCGACTCAGGTCATGATCTCATGGTTCTTGAGTTCCAGCCCCACATCGGGCTGGCTGCTGTCAGTGCGGAGCCTTCTCTGGATCCTCTGTCCCGATCCCCCTCTTGCCCTCCCTCACTGGTGCTCTCTCTCTGTCTCAAAAACAAGTAAATATTTTTAAAAAATAGAAAAGACATGAATTAAGGCAAGCATTTGGAAAGATCACATTTGGCTCAAATTTAAAAAAAAAAACAAAACGCATTTTAAGAAGAACCTGGACATTTGGGTAGCATTTGTCAGGTAATGATAGATACCACAGGAACTGTGATGTCAGCACCGCAGATTATTCTGAATATTTTGGTGAAGGTTATGAACAGGATGCTGTGGACGAAAGGCTAAGTAAAACACAACCTCAGGGATGCTCACCCATCTTTTAGTAAAGGTGGCAGAATGAGTTGCCTAATCTGGCACAGAATGCAACATGTGAAACATGGAAAGAGTTTTTTTATTAAGAGAAGTGGCATGAAAAGATAATTTAAGAATGACCTAAATTTGGGGAGCTCTATAGGGGAAAATACTTACTACGCCTCACAGCTAGTGTACCTAGCATGAACCTGTGAACCCAAAGGAAACCAAAGTTTAAATACAGATCCAGCCGTATTTAAAGTATCTTCTGGGGCACCTGGGTGGCTCAGCCGGTTCAGTGTCTGACTTCAGTTCAGGTCATGATCTCTCCATCTGTGAGTTTGAGCCCCGCGTCAGGCTCTGTGCTGACAGCTCAGAGCCTGGAGGCTGCTTCGGATTCTGAGTCTCCTCTCTCTCTGCCCCTCCCCCACTCACGCTCTGTCTCTCTCTCTCTCTCTCTCAGAAATAAACAGTAAAAATTTTTTTAAAAAATAAAGTGTCTTCCATGCCTGTAAAAGAAACTGGTACACACTAAAAAATGATCAAGATCTCTCATAGTATCACTAGTAACAAACTGGCGAGAGGTATCAACTGTTTCTCTTAGTAAATACGTGACTATGAAAATTATCCAGGACAGATTGCATTTCCTTTAACATAGACCTATCAGATTAATGAGCCAAATTTTCAAACCAGATGAGCAAAACGTCTTGGAATTAAAGAGGAAAATCCTTATTCCATTTTTATTTATTTCCCAAATGAATCCAATTTCCCAAAGTATTGCTCTCTAGTTTTTGCCAAAGCAGAATAAATTTCTAAGTTCTGGTATAATAAAACATATTAATAATTTTACCCAGACCTTTTAAAAGTGCTTGGGTAACACTGCTCAATTTATAATTTAGCAGCTACTGGCTGATACGGTTTTAAGCATAAGTGAAATTTATTATGCTCATATATCTAAACTTTTACTAAAACTTATCAGAAACCCACATGGCCTAGAAACATATACATCCTGAGCAAGGAACTAAAGTGGTCTACAAAACCTTATAGCAGTTCATTAAGAAGAGCCCCCCACAAGGTGTTACCAACCATTCATCAACGAAATTGTAGTCTACCATAATCATGACAAATATTTTAGTATTTAGTAAATTCTTGATGGATTAAAGATTTTCAAAATATTGCGGTGAAAAGATGTCCATAGAAATTCCAAAACTGGCCTCATTTGTAGGAAATGCTCCCATTACTAAAATGTGTATGAATCATCTAAAATAACAAATAAATAGAGAATGAGCTCTCATCACCACCAACAACCGTAAAGATATTATTAATTATACTGCTTTTGTTGGTAAGGAAACAGAGTCAGAATTTAAGAAAAGACTCAAGATCGTGGTCTATAAAAGCTATTCATCTAAGGCTTCTGACTCCTATTTTATATGCCTTCTAATAAATATCTTGCCACAGATGAAACATGATAGACCACCAGACGTGATTGGAGAAGCTCTATCATGTTTTCTAGCCAATAAATATGCCCTTTCTCCCCTGCTAGGAGGCCAAAGGTAGGCCATTTGGGCCATTTTCTTGGGTGAAATCATTAGATACCTTTCAAAATGAAAATGTTAACTTGGTTGGAGATAATATATGTGCACACTTTTAATACATTTCCTGACATATAGAAAGCATTCAACAAATGCTTGTTATTACTTTTTAATGACTGCATTAACACTCAATCTATTAGTAAGGAGTCATTTGTCAGATTAACTGTCATTTAGCAGTGTAGAATCAGAGAGAACAGGACACGGAGAGATGAATTTGATCGGGGATGGGAAAGAGAAAAAAAAGAGTGTTCCAACTTGAACACTGACTCAGAGCCTCTGGCAGATAGGTTGCTGCAATGTTAATATTGATGTTGTTAAGAAGAGAAGGATACTGCAGACGTGCTTTACCTTCTTCAGAATTTTTTCTTCAGGGCATCCGTAAGGATCATTTTTATCTTTTCAGCATTTCAGTGCTCGCAATCTGCTCTTTTAGCTGCTGGCTAGATGTTACACTGAGTGGCAATTGGAAGGCATTGTTAAAATGGGGGGAAAAAACAACCGTAAGAATCACACTACTAGGTGCTGAATTCCAGTATTCCACTGGATCATCTATGGTAGTTTTAAGGGTTTCAGAATGTCACCTTGAGAAGCTGGATGTGAAGCTTTGTGAATATTTGTCTTTGCCCCTTTTTTGCATTCAACGGAGCTGCACAAACTTCCATTAACTCTCCCTCAGACAACATTTTCTAGGGGAAGTTCATAATCTGTCTTCAGCTGTGATGTCTTCCATAGCTCACAATTCTTCACCCCCAGCTGTCAGGGCCATCTGCGCTCGCTCTCCTCCCAAGCCAAGTCTTTCTCCCCCACTTCCACACCTCACTCCATGGAAAGAACACACAGATATAACTCTGAATTGGCAGACAACTTTAAAACACTAGACTTCATAATAACTCTAGATAAATATGCTCCGAATCTGGTTTATTTCAAGTTATATAGAGCTAGAAGAACTACTGATGAGTCATATAACACAGAACCATAAGTTTCCAGGTCAAATCTCCTGCAGACCCAACACTACAGAGACAAACTTTATACTAATGAATGATGTGATCGCCTCGAAGAATATTACCGAATTCTTCCTATGAAGTTTGAGTAAATCAATCCTTTTCCAAAGGGCTCAGCTTACTAACTTTGGGAATTTTACACTCATAAGGAATATGTCCTTTTACCACTGAAAAGACTATCTGCAGTCCAGAATTGTCACAGTTTCTCCTCTTCCTCCTCAGATTCATCCCACCCCCGAGTGCTTTAAATATTTGCTTTATCACACACACGACGTGTATGTGTGTGAGTGCGTGTGCATAAAACATTAAGTTTGCTAACTTTGTTTAGAAATTGAATATTTCTGGGGCGCCTGGGTGGCTCAGTCAGCTAAGCGTCTGACTTTGGCTCAGGTCATGATCTCACGGTTCATGGGTTCGAGCCCCGCCTCGGGCTCTGTGCTGACAGCTCAGAGCCAGGAGCCTGCTTCAGAGTCTGTGTGTGTCTCTCTCTCTCTCTCTGCCCCTTCCCTGCTCTTGCTCTGTCTCTCTCTGTCTCCCAACAATGAATAAATGTTTTAAAAATTTTTTAAAAAGAAATTGAGTATTTCTTCTAGAAATTTTCTTTTTCTCGATGACCAAGTCAGGAATCTCATTCAGAGATTCCAAAGTCTGACTGCACATTGGAATCATCTGAGAAACTTTAAAAAATGCAAATGCTCAAGTCCCTCCCTGAGAGATCCCAGTATACGTGGACAGGGGTGTGGCCTGAGCATATAGACTATTACAAGCTACTTGGTGATGCTCATATGTGGCCAAGGTTGGAAGCCACTACTTCAGAGGGAGAGACTTCTGCCATATGCCTCATTCCCAGTGGTGGACACTAACAAGTCAGGCCACCATTGGCATATCGTATGTTTTCAAAATTCATGAGTAGTTAAGATGTGACCATAATATGTGACTATGGGCCAGCAGCTGTGCTAAGTATATTGCATTGCCTCATTTCATTCTTGAGATAACATTAAGCTTCTGTTTTTCAAATACGTTCCTGTCGAGACAAGCTAGCAAGAACTATCGGCTGCTTCCCCTCCAGATAATCCTTGGAGAAACTGGTGAAGCAAGAAGGGAGCGTGGATCTAAAGAACCAACAACAGAACGGTCAGAAACTCTTGGGGAATCTGAAGGTTCTTGTGAGCTAGAGGATGTCTGTGAAACACAAAAGGGGAGGGGGCATGCAGTGGTCTGGAGCCGTAGGTGAACAGAGTGGGTAGAGGGAGGAGAGTCTGAAGCATGTCCATTTCTGCTCTTGCCTTTTCGCTAAATGTTCAGCCCACACACTCAGGAGGGACAATCACTGGCTACACCTTCCCTTCAGGGTTTGGTAGCCCTCAGAGTCCGTAGAATAACAGCCAAGAGGGACAATGACCTAGTTCGGATGGCGCACTGATGAAACAGATCTTGGTGGCTAGTCACCCTTGACCTTGTTTCCCCATCTTCAGACTTGCAGATTTATAGGAAGGATACTGTATCTTCTAATGCTGAATCTTTTGTAAAGGTTAAATGTGTATTTCTGACCCAAGCTGATGCCCCGTGGTCTGACAGCAAATAGATGTTGTCAAGAGTGGCAGTGATGACCAAGGCTCCGCCCATTTTCTTTCCTTAAACTAAAGGTTCTTAACCCGGAATTCAGAGACTTGTCTTTAATGATGAATATGGAAAGCTACCATAGTATCAGTGGTTCCTGTAACTTTGTCACCAATGTAATTACAGACGTTTTCTTATTATATTATGGTTGTTGCCTTTATCCCGAAATAGCCTTTACATTCATTGCTCCTTCAAAATGATGACAACTGTTTATCAGACATTACGCTAGATTTTTTCATTTAATCCATTAACAAGAAGATATAGATAATTATAACACAATGTTTGAATATTTTATAATTTAACTTCAATATGATTGGTTTCCTTTGTAATCACATAAATTTTATTCTATGCATTTCAAAATGACATCTTGAAAAGGATTTCATAGGCTTTCCTAGGTTGCCAAAGGGTCTATGACCAAAGATTTTAGATTTTAGAGACAATTCCTATGTCCATAACGGGGTGGGGGGGGGGGAGGTGGAATGGATAGGTACAATATAGTGGAGGCATAGAATTCAATAAAATGTAGACTTCTACACACAGGACACAGAACTTTTAAAACAAAGTATTGAGTGGAAAAGATAAACTAATAAGGTATAAGGTATATTGCATGAAATAATTTATATAAATTAGGACTATATACAAACAAAGCAAAAATACATGTTCTACAAGAACATATACAAATAAAAGGACACACATCAAAACACATTAAAATAGTCACCTATGGGAAGCAAGAGTAATGGAACTGAGTCACGGAGGGGTAAAGTGAATAAATACAATGAGACTCACATGGACCAATGACAATAGTGTCCCAAGAACTGAAGAGGGTAAGTAACTAACTCTCTGTACCTGAGTGCCTATGTCCACAAAAAAAGACGCAGACTAACTCAAAAGGTAAGTCATTTCCCCAAACTTGTACAGATAACCCATGATGAAGATCAGTTTCAAAGACAGATCTTGCTTCTAGAATGATGGCTAGTGAGAGGCCAAGGAGATGTACATGGCCTACCTGTGTTTATATTTATTCTCTCAATTTGGTCATTGAACGTACTGCCTGAGATATATGTAAGTAGTCCTGTTTTCTAGGAAAGAACACATAACATCACGTAACAGCTCACACAACCAGGAATTCAAGCCAGGTTTTTCTGGCTTTATAGCGCATGGTTTTTGATATACAATATGGCCTCAGTGAATTCTGCCACGGCTACACTCACTGTTTAGTTTCACTAACGATCTATATAAGGTGTGACTTTCCAAGTAGCTACACTGATAATTAAGTCTCTACAGACCTATAGAGCTAACACCAGACAAGAGTTCCCTGTTCCGCTTCCAAAACATCCACCAATAGCAGGATTTTACCATATTCCATGTTAGAAGTAAACTGCCAGCTATGGTTGGGGAAACATTCTTTTAATTGCTATGGTCTGTCCATACATCTTGTCTGGCCATTAATATTAAAGAGCAGTCAGCTGCTTTTAGGGGAGCGCTCAGAGAAGGTTTTTGGGGCACTGATACAGAACCACTCATTTCGATAAATATGAAGGAAAAGTCAGGCTTTTCATTACACAAAAAAAGTTAAAGATCAGAAGTGATTCAGAGACCTCAAGTGCATTGTAAAGGGGGGGAAAGCGAATGAAGGAAAAAATGAGAGAAAAGAAAAAAAATAAGTTTGGTAAAAAAAATTTTTTTTAATTGAAAACCCTCATCTGATAAGTTTAACTATAGACACCCGATGGCAGAAATTTCAAAAATAATGAGCCACCTCCTGAACTAATTGGTCTGCATAATGTGACACTCTTGAGCGCTCAAGCAATTCATTTGTTTGCAGAAGACACACACATTGCTATTCATGGAAGGATTGAGAGACTTCTCGAAAGGGACTGAAAGTCACCTGGGAAAGTTAATGTCATCGCTTCTCTGAATAATGTGAAAGATGAAGGCGATATCCAAACCTTGAAGGAATACGAGCAGTTTCAGTCATGCCTGAAACAGCTGTCTTCATCTGATGTCTAAGGAAGATAGATCCAGAAGGACTTGATTCTGCTGTTGTCTTGCAAAGGATCTTCAAGACAATCAGTGTTAAGGCACTTAGGGAAGAAACCAGAATGATGTGATTTTTCCCAGTCTGCATTGTTTTACTCTTGCTACCTACTGACCCCCACTGACTCAACCTTTCTCCTCTGGTAAAGGCTCCAGAATTTTGCTGTAAGTTTAGAACAGGTTGGGTGTTTCCAGCTCTGAAGGAAAGATTATGCTTTCATTTCCCAATTGATAGTTCTTCCCTTCTTGGGATAAGAGAATCTTTGAATTAACAGATGGAAAGGGTCAGTATCCTAATCCTGGGCATTACAGGATCATGCCCGATTTCCCTGCTGCCTCCCTCAGTGATATTCTCACCAATGACCAATCTCACACTTCAGTTAAACTCCCAGGCACCGTGCAAATGAAGATTATTAAAGTAATTAAGTTCATAAATACTTAGTGAGCAGTTTTAATGCCCAAAGCACTGCACTAGATTCTTGGAAAACCAAGAGCAATGCATATCAACATAGTTCTTGTCCTAATTGTGACCAGTGTTGAAGAAAAACAGATAATTATGCAATTAATTGTTTAATAAAAATGTTAAGTCTATTCCATGCCAGGCACTGTGCTAAGTACTCCAGATTACTTCCTCTAATTCTCATGACAGCATTTTGAAATTGATTTACTTATCCACTTTACAAATCCCAAAAAAAAAAAAACTAAGACTCAAGAAAAATAAGTCATTTTTTTTCAGCATCACAAAAATGGTAAGCAAAACAATCTAAATTCCTGCAGGCCCGCCTAATTCTGAAGCACTTCCCCCAACCTATTTAAAAAATCAAGTACAGGCAACAGTTTCCATGGATAGGGATCTTCATCCATTCTGTCACCCATATTTTAGTTTGCTGGATTTAAGTAAGAAAGGATTTATCCTGTAGAATTCTTCTTTATTTTTACCGATCGAGATATCCTTAACACTGTCTTAAAACTGATATTTGAAATTGCAGTATCTTTTGGTAATGACACTTAATTATCCCCTAGACTGTCTTTTCATACTCCACCTGTAAAGGCAAGGAGAATAGTATCTGTGCCCTTTGCCATACCACACAAGAGTCTCTTCCTTCCTCCTGGAGATTGAATCAAGACCGACCAACTGCAGTATCGCATTGTTTCCTTGGAGATTATTTTATTTCTTAAAAAAAAAATGGTAATCTACAAAATGAAGATATTTTCAAGAGTTTATTTTGATCTCATAGTTAAAACCTGGTAATGCGGCTCACTCATAAATCAACTGTTTTTCCTTGCAGAAAACTCAAACATAAGTCTAAGGATGGTCTGTCTACCATGAGCTCATCTAATCCACTCCAACGAGCAAAGAAAAAACACTGTTGTGTGTTTTTTTTCCATCCAGCTCAGGTAACATAAACTTGAAAACCAGTAACGTGTCAGGGATTCAAATAAACATAGCTTCTTCTATCTGCCCTACAATGTAAATTTCTCTACAGGCTTTGAACTGAATCCAGCAGTGGGCAGGCCCACCCACTGTTTTCTCTCTTTGTTGGCCTAGGAGAGATGATTCATGCATTGATCAAGAAAGAAACAACCATCCATCAAGGTAAGAGCCTTTGGCTGCCCCAAACATCAGCAAACCCAGCCAGCATGCTCCCTACCTTAAAGTACTCGAGCACATTAATTTCAAACCTGCACCCTGTAGATCTATTTGGAGAGTCTTGGGCTAATGTTCTACAAACAAATAAATCACCTTTAACAGTACTGTGCGCATCTAATACTATCCACATGTATAATCCATATAAATCATCATCTTGGGGCAAATATTTAAACACCCTGAACCTCAGGGGGGGAAACACACACACACACACACACACACACACACACACGCATGCACACACACAATTAGTGCTAGAAGTCGTGTCAATATAATAAACTATACAAGTGGAAATATCACTCGAACATTTAGTGAGATAAACCCAGACTCATCGTTTTCATCTTTTACCCATTGGCCTTAACTAACCCATTAAGTTTATACAGAAGAAACTCGAATCCCCCTCTCATGTGACAGCATGTGTCTGCAATCCTGACTTTGGCGATTTCTAGGAGGTTTTTTTCCAAAGCCTTCCTCAAGGTCGTGATTCTCAGCAACTGTTGATGAGGGCCTCGCTCCAAAATCTGTCATTTCAAGCAGCCTTCCTGTTTCCCCCCCAAATGTAGCCTCTCTTTTGGGGCACTGTCACCAAGTTTATGTCGGTTTAGATTTAGCTTTAAGACACTCATTCACCATTTATTTCAAAAAGTTTTCAAACTTAAGAAAGAATTGCAAAACCAGTGCAAAGAATCTTCTTACGCTTACATCCAGATTCAATAAATGCTAACATCTTACATAACTGGAGTATAATTTTCAAGATCAGGAAATTATCATTGACATATTATTATCTATTCTCCATTTTTCTCCAAATTTCATCTATTATTCCTACGTCCTATTTCTGATTCACGATCCAATCAGAGATCGTCTTTAAAGTGCCGAATCTCAAAGTTCACAAAAAGCCCATAGTGAGTGCATCCCACCCCCATAATTTTTCTCTTTATCCTACCTCAAAACAAAAAGAGCTCTTGGGCAGAAGTTTCATTTAAATAAAACATCACTCCGACAATAAGAATGAGAAATTAGTTCAGAGCAACTGGCAAAGCCAAGGTGGTAACCATGATAAGCAGGTTTTACATGAGAAGAAAATCAAAGGCTATTTCATGCGAATAAAGTCAATGTCCCCCATCACTCCTGGAACTAATTCACACACAGGCTGTGATGCTATCATGGCTATGGAGAAGAGCAAGGGAATTTCAAAGCAACTCAAGGCGTTAATTAAAGCAATTAAAACTTCCCTCTTCTGCTATAATTAAAGGAGAAGGAGCAGCCTTCTCTTTCAGCGTGCGAGGCTCCGTGAGCCACTCTTCCACCAAAATCTGCAGAAGGACCAGTGCTCCCGTCACTTGGATGAGGCAGGTGTGCGCAGGTGTTCAACTCAAGGCCTGCACTTGGAAAGCAAATGTCGAATGCAGGCCTTCATGCATTTTCTCACAAATTAGTGTTGCTACTCTCCTTCTAAATATTACAAGTTAAAATTTATACACACACACACATTTTCATACACCCGCATACATGAATTCACGCACATCATCATCGTGAAGCTGCCACGTGTCCTTTGCGAACTAAAGTTTCACTACGTAGGAAGGGCGTACTTAGGAAAAGCTAAAAGCAGAAAGGGCAAACCGGCTAATGGCTTCAGTGAAGAAATTAGAAGCAGCCTCTCACTAGCTGGAGGGAAATAGTTGATTTCTGTTCCACATACTGCTCTTGATCTTGGTGAAAGGATCTACGGGCCCAAAGATGCTTAGGTCGTAATGGGAGAGATAGACACATGCAAACATAATTATAAGATTTTGAGCTAAATGCAAAGATAGAGGTGAGTCCTGGCTGGTAGATAGGATGTGGTAAAGGGAGAGGAAGCCATACATGAGAGCAGACAGTATCCTTTTTGAGGGGAGCAGTTCTGTGGTAGCCTCATTAATTACAGGAGACTATGACTCATCACAGTTTAGCTACTGAACACTGATGACGGATATTCAACCTTTTCTTTATTTTACTATAAATGATCGTCTTCTCCTATCAAAGGCCAACATTCCTCTTGTGCAGATTCTGTTTCTTCTCCCTTCTTCAAGGATACTGTTTCAGCAATCGTTTGCTCTTTCCTGAATTCACAGTCTTTCTTGCAGTACTGGATCACTCTAACTAGCATACAATAAAACTATTATTTTCCCATGTCAATAATAATAATAATAATAACAATAATAATAATAAACCTCTGCCGATTCTACAATTTCTTTCATTTAATTTTCCATTTTTTTTATTCTCCTTCCCAGAAGCACTCCAAAAAATTATCTACACTTGCTTTAATCAATTTTTCTACTCTTGTTAACTGTTAATCACACCGTGATCAGGCTATCAACTCTCAAGATTACCAATGACCTCCATGTTGCTAAATCCAGTGGTCACTTTAAGCTATGTGCCAGTTACTAGGACACAGCAGGTGCTCAAGCATCATTTGTTAAGTGCATGAATAAAAAATGTAGCTAACACATAATCAAAGAAGATCTTTCTAGGGGCGCCTGGGTGGCTCAGTTGGTCAAGTGTCCGACTTTGGTTCAGATCATGATCTCAGGGTTTGTGAGTTCAGGCCCCGCCTTGGGCTCTGTGCTGACAGCTCAGAGCCTGGAGCCTGCTTTAGATTCTGTGTCTCCCTCTCTCTCTTCCCCTTCCTCACTCGTACTCTGTCTCTCTCTCTCTCTCTCTCACACACACACACACACTCAAAAAATATATAAAACATTTTTTAAAAGTTAAATAATAAAAAAAGATTTTTTTAAACTGTACAACATAGAGTTGTATATTCAGAGTAAAAAGTGAGGGTAATACTTGTAAAAAGTACTTTCAAAAGTGCTTAATGCATGAATCAAAATTTTACCAACCAATCAATTTTTAGACATGTCAGCATAAAATATGAGTCCTGCAATAAACAGTCAATGAAGTAGAAAGAAAATGTCTTTCACGTTCAAAGAGAAATTCATTTAAACAGCATAAAGAAAAAATGCTATCTGAGATACTTAAATTATTGCAAATTCATCTTTGGTGTTTTTAGGTCCAGGTAAAAGAGTATTCAGGGTGCCTGGATGGCTCAGTTGGGGTGCCTGGGTGGCTCAGTCAGTTCAGTGACCGACTCTTGATTTCAACTCAGGTTATGATCTCACAGTTCATGAGAATGAGTCCCACTTTGGGCTCTGCGCTGACAGCACAAAGCTTGCTTGGGATTCTTTCTCTCCTTTTCTCTCTGCTCTTACCCTGCTCATATGCACGTGGCCACACACACACACACATACACTCCCAAAATAAATAAATAAACATTAAAATAAAGAATAGTCAAGAATCCCAGAGTCGCAGAAGAACAAAGTCAAGAAACAAGGGAGAACTGAAGGGTGGGAAGGGGCTTCTATGAAGGTTGGCCAATAACCCTAACAACAACAACAATAATAATACAGTTAACATCTATTGAGCATTGAGCTATGTGTCCAATATTACTTTATGTATTTTGTATTTGTGATCTTTATTCCATCTTCTCACCAACCCTTGGAAGTAATTAGAATTATTTTCCTTAATTTTGTGATGAGCAAGCTGAAGCCAAGAAAGTGAAGTAATTTGTCCAAAACCATGCAGAGTCTCTGCAGCTAGTATGAGATGGGCCAAGATTCAAACCCAAAGAGTGTAAGCACAGTCAGCTGAGGAAACTACAGTTCAGCTCAGAGTCTGGCAGATGCACAGAGTATTCCATGTAACCCTCCCAAAGGCAGATCTCAGGAAGTCCCTCGGGCTTTTTCTCGGTAACAAGGCCAACACTCCTCTTAGTTAACTGATTGAGTTAGTATCAGGACCTACATGGCACCTAAACAAGATGGGATTTACACTATTTATGGCTCTCATCTAAATCAGGACATGGTCCCCAAAGATGAAAGCCTGTCTATTACCCCGCATCCCATTATAAAAAAACTCCTCCAGCAATTCATCCAAAAACAATTAATTAAAGAAAACCAGCTAATGCTTTCAACCTCCACAAATGAAATTAATTCATAATTAATAAGATAACAGCAATCCACTAAGCTATAATCATTTAAACCAGTAAAGCAGGGTAATAATAAAGTAATCAATTTTATCTCTTACAGAAAGAGACCTTAACACATAGTTTATTTATGCGAAAGAAATATGGTCAGCCACCTGTAGGAAGTGACTGTAAGAAATTAATTAATCAAAAGGATCTTTGGGAGAGAAGTTTTCTTGTTTCAAAATCAAAAGAAACTGACATCCCTGTTCTCTAATGTGAATATAGATAATTGAAGAATAACCTACTGCTGATAATCACCATCTATGTGATAGAACACATTTACAGAAGTTCTTAGTATAACATTTAATGGAGGCACAATCTGTATGGCTGTGAAAGTATAATTTTGGGAGAGCTAGTAGTCTGCAAATGAATTATATAATTACACCTGAAACTTGCATTTAAGAGCACAACAGTGATAAGAAGAGTCCATGAAAAAGCTTGATTTATACAAACAATAGAATAGTGGTTACCAGGGTATGAGTGGGTGGGGGAAATGGGGAGGAATTGATCAAAAAGTGAAAATTTCCCATGAGAATATGACTAAATTCTGGGGCTCTGATGTACAGCATTAGGATTATAGATACAATAGTGTACTCTCATACCTGAAAGTTGCTTAAAGAGTAGATCTTAAATGTTCTCAACACACACACACACACACACACACACACACACACACACTCACACACTGGTAATACGTAATATGATATAGATGTTAGCTAACACTATGGTTGTTAGCTATACAATTGTATCAAATCAACACGTTGTACACCTTAAAGTTACATAATGCTATATGTCAATTTTATCTCAATAAAGTCAGGAAAATAAGAATCCATGAAAGAAGAAATTTTGGAAGTAAATATGTCTTAAGCATAGGAGCACTGGGCAAGATTTGAGGGAGATACAGGCCAGTTTAACAGAGAGTCACACAACACCTCAAGATTCTGAAACTTTTATTCTAGGGAACTTGAAAGCAGATGTTACTAAAAGGATAATTTCATCAGAAAGAAATGGTCAAAGTAATCTTAATGAAAGAAAATATTACTGGGGATTGGGATTATTGTTTAAAATGTCAGACAAAGTATCCACAACCACATTTCACCATGCATGAGCCAATGCTAGGCTCATGTGAAGCACCAGAAAATCAGAAATATCAATGTCCTCTTGCCAGACTCAGGGTTCTTTCTCCCTTACACGCATACGTGTGGAAACTGTGGTCTTTCAGTGGAGTATGAGTCTGCTTAGATAGCGTTTAAGGCCATTTTCTTTCTGTTGTTAGAATTTGCCAACACCACATGAATCAACTGGTGTGGTATAGAATAAACACTTGGTATGTTAATAAGTTGGCTAGCATGTTTTCAACTTATTTATTAAAATTCTGTGTTGGGGGGCACCTGGGTGACTCAGTCGTTTAAGCGTCCGACTTTGGCTCAGGTCATGATCTTGAGGTTTGTGGGTTCGAACCCCGCGTCGGTCTCTGTGCTGACAGCTCGGAACCTGGAGCCTGCTTTGGATTCTGTGTCTCCCTCTTTCTCTGCACCTCCCCTGATCATTCTCTGTCTCTCTCTGTCTCTCAAAAATAAATAAACGTTAAAAAAATTTTAATTCTATGTTGGAAATGATGTCCAGCAAAGTGTCCTCAATGTTCTTCCCCAATATTGTAGGCCTATGCTAAAAAAAAAAAAAAAAAGTAATGAAAAATTTTATTTCAGGTTGGAGCCAGAAAAGATTTTCTTCTCTTTATTATAGCTTTCTTCAGGCATAATTTACAAATTATGTATTTTACCGAAGGTAAGAAGTTTTGGATTTTTAATAAATTTATACATTGTGCAGTCATCAACAGAATCCAATTTTAAAATATTTCCATAATCCTCCCAAATTTTCTTGTGCCTATTTCTGGTCCATTCCTTTTCTTTCTACCAACTCCAGGAAATCACTCATGTTCTTACTGTCTCCACAGATTTACTTTTTTCTAGCTGTTTCACTGAAATCATTGGGTATGTGATCTTACATGTTGGCTTATTTTACTTAACATAACATCTTTGAAATTCATTCATACTGTAGCACGTATCAGTAGTTTATTTCTTTTCATTGCCAAACAGTGTTCTATTGTATAAATACGCCACATTTTGTTTATCCATTGATGGGCATTTCGATTGCCTCCAGTTTAAAGCTATTATGAATAATACTGCTAGGAACATTCCCATATTAGTCTTGGTGAGGACATCGCTTTTAATTTTTTCCAGATAGATACCTAGGAGTGAAAATCGGTTGGTTTTATGGAAGGCATATGTTTAACATCTTAAACTGCCAAATCTTTATCCAAAGTGGTCATACCATTTTATTTTCTCAGCAGTAATGTATGGTGATTTCAACTTCTCCAAATACTCACCAGACCATGATATTTTCAGTCTTTTGAAAGATATTGTCATAAAGAATATGTAGATATAGATGTGTTGTATAATCTACATTGGGGAAATCTACATTATCCCAATGTCTAGTGATGTTGAGAAGCTTTGCATTTGTTTATTAATAATTTTTATGTCCTTGTATCATCTTTGGTAATATGTCTATTCAAATATTTTGCTCAATTTTAAATTGGCTGTTTGTCTTCCTATTAGCCAATTGTAAGGGTTCGTCATTCCAAATACTAATTAGTTTTCAGATACATAATATCCAAATATTTTCTTTCCATCTGTCATTTGTCTTTTCATTTTCTTAGCGGGGTCTTTTGAAGAGAAAAGATTTTAATTTTGGTGATGAAGTCAAATTTATCTAATGTCCTAAGAACTTTTGCCTAACTCAAGGTCAGAAACATTTTATTTTAGACATTTCATACTTGTAGCTCTTATATTTCGATTTGTATTCCATTTTAAATTCATTTTAATGGATTATGATTTACAGACAGAGGTTCTTGTCTTTGCATATGGATACCCAAAATTGTCCCAGTACTATTTGTTGAAAAAACTATCTTTTTGTCATTGAAATTTCTTTGCATCTTTGTTGAAAATCAAGTGACTTCCTGGAGGTCTCCCTCTGGACTCTTTATTGTGTTCCTTCTTCTACATTCTGGTGGTTTACCCAGTACTACAGCATTGGAGTGGCTTTATAATGAATCTGGAAACCAGGTAATACAAGTCTTCCGGTCTCCACTGCCGTTGCAGACAAATTTCCCATCCGTCAAGGCTGTGTGGTGAGCTTGTCTAGCCCTTCTAAGGCTCTCTCAGCTCCTGGATCTTTGTTAAATTCATAGTAGGTCCAACCCCCTAACTAGGTCTACAACCTCAGGCTAACAGAGCTTTATGTTTTCCTTGGTTCCTAGCAAGTTTGCTATTTTTCCCAGCAATGCTCAATGGGCATGAGTTTTCACTCTCTGCTTCAAACCAAACCCGGCCCCAAAGGCAGCAAAATGTCCTGTTTTCACAGCCAATCGTACCCTGATAAAACTACTTTGCAGACTGAATTAGAAGGAGTGGATTAGGAGCAAACACAGGCAACAAGGCTGTAGACTCCCACACTCCAGTAACCACCCCCCCCCCCCCAGTTTGTTTTCCTAACTTGATTTCCGGAGCAATGAAATGGTTATGTTTCACAATGAAGTCCAGTTTTCTATTTACTGTTTTGTGGCAAAGACTCACTGAACTTTACACCACCATGGCTGGAAATTCTGCCCCATGAAAAATATATTTAAGATATGTTTCTAAAAATCGAGCCAGTTATCTAAGATAAGATTGCTGAATAGGGTTCCTCCTATTCTTGTTTTTTTATTCAAAAGACAGGCTGGCTTTATTCAAACAACCTAAAGTATAACCTGGTGTGGCAGAGGTAAGCCTTCTCTATGAAATCAACATAGGTCTTCAATAACAAATATGAGCAGGTAAACAAATATCACCAGGTATCTAAATTTTTTTCAAGCAGTATTACAAACAGAAAGGACAAATTTATTTTTTTCAATTAATAAGCCAAGTAACTTGCCTTCATAAAAAAAAGGATATAGATATATTCTATTAATATCCCCAGAGAGATTTGAGAAAATATTACATCCATAAAACCAGTTGGTATGAAAAGGGAGCAATTAGGAATAAAGATCTCTTATGTGTGAAATTAAAATTAGATAGTACAGAAAATACATCAGAACCTGGAGAAAAGGGACAAGGAGAAAGATAACATGACAGAAAAGCAAGGGATATAAAAGACCAATGTCCATCCAATAAAACGCCAAGAAGACAGAATGAAAGAAATGGAGGAGAGATAAATAATTAAAGAAATAAAAGAAGACCATTTTCCGGAGTTGAAGAAATAAGTCTACATCTTGAAAGGACCCACAGGGGTTGAGTATGATACATGAAAGAGACCCATAAATTATAGAACACTGTACTTCCTTCCAAAGGAAGCTGTACTTCCTTTGGTCAATCTCGAAGCTATTTAAGATGATGCTAAGGGAGACCTAAAATAGCTATGAAATAAGAATACAATGCAAAATAATTTTCAAAGCATCCTATTTACAAACCATAGCCTTTGACCCATTAAGAGAAAGACCAATATTTGTTTTATGTATTCAATTTTAGTTTCTTGAGTATGTCTGAGTCTGTGCAGAAGATCTCACCTTCCCATCTGAGAGAATCATTTTTGTATCATCTGTTACAGAAATATACCTATAAACTCAAGTTGTTTTGTCATTTTTCAGTTACGAGGAACTTATAAAAGGTAATGTTTCTTAGCAATACAAGCGTGAAGGGAAAAGGCTATCCATCAGCCTGAAGAAATAGCAAAGGTTGGCAGTAGTCCCTTGTCAACCTTGGAGTCCCAAGAAAACCGTGACATTCCCATTCTGATAAAAAGTTAGCTCCTGATCTAAAATAGTTTCAGTCCTGGAAGTGTGTAGTCCATTTTCAGTAAAAGTTTAACTAAGTTCGGTCTCCAAGCATCTTTCAAGGTGCCATACACCATGATCTACGCATACGTCAGATGTTGTTTGTATTTGAGAAGAAAGGAAATGGAACTTCATTACGATTTACCTGGAGACAGGGTACATGAAGCTTTTTACATAGGCTTTTGTTTAATCCCTTTAATATCTATAAAGTGCTAATAGTCTTTGTATTAGTCAGAGTTCTCCAGAGACATAGAACGAATAGGACATCTATTTTGATGTATATATAGAACGAGAGTTATTTAAAGGTATTGGCTCACGCAACTATGGAGGCTTGGTGAGTCAGAATGTGATGGGTGAGGCTGACAGTCTGGAGACTCAGAAAAGAGTTGCAATTCAAGTCCAAAAGCAGTCAGACTTGAGACCCAGGAAGAGACAATGTTGCGCTTGGAGTCCAAAAGTTGTCTGCTGCAGAATACCTTCCTGTTCAGAGGAGGTCAGCCTTTTGTTTTACCAGGCCTTCAACCGATTGGATAAGGCCCATCCACAGTGTGGCAAGCAATCGGCTTTATTCAAAGCCCATTCAATTTGAACGTTAACCTCATCCCAAAACATCCTCACGAGAACATCCAGAATCATGTTTGACCACATATCTTGGCATCATGGTCCAGCTATGTTGACAAAATTAACCATAGCAGTCATATGTTACACAAGAGAAAATTAAAGATCAGAGACTCTAAGTAATGTATCAAATGTCACATGGGTAGTTAGGAGAAAGGTCTGGAACTCATAACAAAGCCCTGACTCCCTTGTATTGTAAATTCAATTTGCCCTCCTTTTCTATTAGATTATCAGTTATATGAGTTCAGGAGTCACATTTGTCTTTCTCATCATTATATTCCTCTTGCCCGATACGACTGCTGCTTCACAGTAAACACTAAAGAAATATATATTAAATGAATGAGTAGCTGAGAGACACTTTCAGTGTTGAACTCAGATTCAGTGTGCATGCCATCCGTCTTCACCACCACCTGTGTTGGAAGGACAAACACAGTGCTATGGGCTACATTCCTCAACACTTACTGAATTAATTTATAAGCTGGAAATTCCACACAAACTTAATTGGTTTGTTTGTTTGCTTCATGGCTTTGTTTGGGCCCACCCATCTGCCTTCTATGGAAACCTTCGCTGAGTATTAACCACATATCAAAAGATTCCCAAGCTTCCCTTCCCTTGACACTTGCTTATCCCCACCTACCACCTGAAGGTAACCACTTTCCTGATGTGAACACCATCGTGTGGTTTCGTCTGTATTTGAACTTTACATAAATGGAACCAAAAAGTATGCATGGCTTCTTCCCCTCAATATTATGTCTGTGAAAACCATCTATTTTGTTTTGTAGCAGTCGGTTGTAGAAGTATTGTAGTCATTGCCGCGTAGACCTCCACTGCTTAGATATACCACGATTTATTGATCCAATCTCTTACAGATAAACATTTGAGTCGTTTTCAGTTTTTAGCTATTACAGAGTGTTATTACGAGCAATCTTGATCTAATATTTGTGAACATACATACACACTTCTGTGGGCATCTTCTTATACGTGAAATTTTTCTGATCATAGGGTGCATATATGATTAGCTTCAGTATATACTACTAAAAAGTTGTCCAAAGTGATAGTGACATTTGATACTCACAACAACAGTGTATGAGAATTTCATATGCTTTATGTATTTGTTGACACTTGGCATTGTCAGATTTTGCAATTTAGGTATTTCATTTGGTGTGTAGAGATGTTTAATTATGGTTTTGATTTTTATTTTCTTTATTATAATTATTGTTAAGAACATTTTTTAAGTTTAATTAATTAATTAATTAATTTTTTATTTTTTTAACGTTTATTTATTTTTGAGAGAGAGAGAGAGAGAGAGACAGGCAGACAGACAGACAGACAGAGCACAAGGGGGCAGGGGCAGAGAGTGATAGAGAAATAGAATCCAAAGCCAGCTCCAGGGTCTGAGCTGTCAGCACAGAACCCAACGCGGGTCTCAAACTCACGAACCGTGAGATCATGACCTGAGCCAAAGGCAGATTCTTAACCAACTGAGACACCCAGGTGCCCCTAAAGTTTATTTATTTTGAGAGAGAGAGAGAGCAAGCACAAATTGGAAAGGGGCAGAGAGAGAGAGAGAGATAGAGAGAGAGAGAGAGAGAAACCCAAGCATGCTCCACATTGTCAGCACAGAGCCTGATGTGAGGTTCAGTCTCACAAACTGCGAGATCATGACCTGAGCTGAAGTCAAATGCTTAACCGTCTGAGCCACCCAGGTGCCCCAAGAACATTTTTACATGCTGATTGGCCATTTGGATATTCCTTTTTGTGGGTTATTTTTTGGTTTTCATTTTCTCGTTGAAACCCTTTATAAATTCTATCAAATATTTATGTACTCCAAGGTCATGAATATATTTGCCTATGTTATTTTTCAGAAGCTCTCTTGTTTCACATTTCATAGTTTCATCTATAATCTACTTGGAATTTATTTTTATATATATTATTTCTCTTTTATTTATTTTCATGTATATTTATGTGAAAACATTTAGCAGAAAGCCTGACACAACAAATAAATAACTAAATGTGAAACAGATGTAAGAAATCTATGTTACTATAACCATAAGTCTAGGAAAGTGGATGGAACGAAAATGGAGATAAACCCAAACTTCAAAAAAATAGTCACCTACATTTCTCATAGATAAAGGGAGAAATATCACTCACCAACTCATCAAAAAATAGGAACATTAACTTACAATGACAAAACATTACATTATACAATCTTGATGTGATATCATGATTCATCTAACCCCCAAAACTGTGGGAAGACAATTATTATCTATCAATCAATTTAAAATAGTAAGCACAGTGCCCATGAATCTTCCTTTTCCTTTTAGCTCTCTCTCTCTCTCTCTTTTTTTTAACTATCATTTACAGTTTTCATAATAAAAATAATACAGGACAATACAGTAGTAAGTCAATTCTTAGCAAGTCATGAAAATACAGTTTCTAGATGTAAAACGTTCTTTCTAGGGAAATCTCAGTTGCAAATAACAATAAAAATCAATTCAGTACTAAACTACGGTAAAACAAAGGAAGTTGAGCTTTGAGAATATAATCAAACAGCTTTATCACATACAGAGAAGCAGTTTTCAAAAATAAATTGCATTCTTAGTAAAAGTTGTAATACAAAGAATAAAACTCTTTTCCTTAAAAATAAAAAAAAAAACACTTTCAATTAGCAGACTAAAATGTGAAGTGGCAGGGGGTGGGGAGGGGCAGGAAAAAGAAAACAAAGTCAGCATTTAGCCCTCTGGGAAAAGAATTGCAAACAAACAAGAAAGTTTAGAGAGAAGATGTATTTAGCCTTTGCCTTTTAAATAATGCCTTGGTATTACACTGCTTTTAGTTCTCACTGTAAAAACTTATCTAACCCAAGTTAATTACATTTCCAATGATAGTTGTGAGAGCAATTGCCAAGATTTACTACATAAATGACATATAAATTTAGTTGCAGAATAATTAAGTCAGAATTTCAGTCCATACATTAAGCAATGGAAGCATAATTACATTCTTATGGATTTAAAGCTTCACTTGCAACTCTTTAAAAATGGGTTCAACACAGATTCAGACTGCATTCACTTTCATTTATGACTTCTTTTCTTTCAATTATAATCGGGGGAAAAAAGCCTATAATTTAAGTAGTGCTTGGTAGGCCATACCACATGTTTTTTATATATTGGGACATCTGTGTGTATATTTCATGGTACTGGCGATAGCAAGGGGTGGCTTTGGGGATTGGGATGGGAGCAAGGGGTTTTGGCTTTCCCGTGAACTTCATCAGTGACTCCTCCTTTGCCTTCCCCAAAAGCCTTTTATTCAAAAATATATATCCTTGCCACGTTAATGGGGTTCGAAGCCAAGTATCTCGAAATTCTAACCAGATTTCTGCTCCTAATCCCGCCTCTATAAGTGGATATTCAGGAGCTACCTCTGGAGTTAAGATCCCAGTTAAATCTATAACCTTCTGTTAGACTTAACCCACTTTATTTTTAAAATGTTTCGCCTTTTAAATAATGCCTTGGTATTACACTATTACACAATAGTGCATTACACAGTACCAATGCTTGGCATCACTACATCATTATAAATGTTGTTATTTTCTGTGTAGCCAGATCCACTTTCTATTCACCACTTTTATTCTGGACCTAGTAACTGAACAGATGACATTTTGTGGTATTTCATCTTTTACAGCTCCCTGGTTCCACAACGTAGGACAAGAAACAGAGGTTTCCCACCCAGAGGAGGAAATTTTAGTGTACATTGACTGCTGTCAGTTGATAAGCAATTGTTCTTTCATCCTCAAAAGAGAAAAAAAGATCTGCAGCTATTAATTAGTGTATGGCAAGATTGATTAAGCAATGCAGTGTCAATTAACACATTTAATGTGGAGGAAGATGATATCCAGCCCTTAATTGATATTCTGTTATTCTTAAAAGTTATATGATGAATACGAATAAAGCTAGCTAATAATCTACTTTTCTATTCTTCTCCCTTGACTACCTAACAGCTGAGTTTTCTGCTCCCACCGTGAAGTCTCATTGACTGTTTCTCCTAGCAACCAGTTTATATTTAATCATGTCCAAGATCAGACTTACAGAGAGGCAAAAAATGTAATGGTGATATCTGAATCATCACAAGGTAGGCAGACAAAAAGGCCAAGTTTGCATTTATGTGCTTGTTGCATATAGAATTGGCTAGTTGGGATTAACATTTCTATAGGTCTGATTGAGAGCTGAGTCAATCATTTTACACACACCCAATTCTTGTCACTGTCAGAGAGGTCCTCAATCCAGCAGTAGACACTTTGCCCGGGAGCTTGTTAGAAATGCAAACTGTAATATGGACGAGATTCCTAGGTTATCTGAATATTCATTATATTTTGAGAAGTGCTCAACTCCTGCTGTCATTTGAAATGCCTTACTGACGGGTCTTTCACCAGTGCCTCAAGAGGCAAAGAAGCAAAGTGCTTGCTATTCATTTCCCCATTGGTACACAGCCCACTTTGTTCTTAAGCTTCAAATCCTGCAAGTACAATATTATTCCCCTACAATTTAGTCACCGTGGCGGGATTATTCTTTGTTTTGACATTCTCTTCATATAATTGAAATAACAGACACTGAACACTGACTAACCTTAGGACAAAATCAATGTTTGTTCCTCTTGCTTCAATTTCAAGATCTCCCCAAAGGCACAAGAGGATTCATTTTGATTCAATTCGATAAACAGTTTGGGGTGTCTACTCTTGGTAAGACCTTGATCTAGGGGCTGGAGATCCCACTCTAAGGAATTCACCATCTATTATGGAAAACAGCCTCATTAGCAGAGCATCAGGACACAGATTTGCCTGAGAAGGAGCAGAAAGGGCGGCAAACCATAAGAGACTCTTAAATATAGAGAACAAACTGTGGGTGATGGAGGGGGAGGGGGAGAAGGGAAAATGGATGATGGGCATTGAGGAGGGCACTTGTTGGGATGAGTACTGGGTGTTGTCAGTAAGCGATGAATCACGGGAATCTACCCCAAAGTCAAGAGCACACTGTATTCACTGTATGTTAGCTGACTTGACAATAAATTATATTAGAAAAGAAAAGAAAAGAAAAGAAAGGAGAAGAGGAGAGAAGAGAAGAGAGGAGGAGAGGGGAGGGGAGGGGAGGGGAGGGGAAGAAAGGAAAGGAAAGGAAAGGAAAGGAAAAGAAAAGAAAAGAAAAGAAAAGAAAAGAAAAGAAAAGAAAAGAAAAGAAAAGAAAAGAAAGAAAAGAAAAATCTTTGCAGAGCTGGAATTCTAGGAACAGTTCTGGTAAGAGTTAGGGGGCATTGTAGGCAGAAAGCACAGAAGCACCAGATAGCTGGAGAGTTTGGGGAACCTCTGGAGTATTATGAGGGTGGGTGAGGCTGGAGAGAAAGGCAAGTCCAGCCCATCAAGATCAGGATAATAAAGATGGTCGCTGGCTTTTTGACATTCCTCTAAAAATTTAAGTTTATTTTCCAATGTAGAGAAAACTGTAGGACAGAATTAAATTCTAAGCTCTTTAGAAATGATTCAGGGGCCACATGGATGGCTCAGTCGGTTGGGCAAGCAACTTCACTCAGGTCATGATCTCACAGACAGTGAGTTCAAGCCCCACGTTGGGCTCTGTGCTGACAGCTCAGAGCCTGGAGCCTGCTTCGGATTCTGTGTCTCCCTCTCTCCCTGCCCCTCCCCGCACTCACGTTCTCTCTCTCTCTCTCTCTCTCTCTCTCTCTCTCTCTCCAAGAGTAAATAAACATCAAAAAAATTTTTTTGAAGAAAAAAAAGAAAGGATTCAGGAAGTTTTCTAGTATTTATTCCATTTCTAGTATCATCCATGAAATTTTCGCATTATTTGCATTCTTGAAACAGTAGCTTCTGACTTGTTAACCACCTACAACTCTTGTTTCTTTGTTTGTTGATTAAAGTGTCCCATACAGAGAAAATCTTTCTGAAGATGTTCTATACCAAAACCATTGAACTCATTAGGCATGGCGTTTATGACCAAAATCATGGGCATTTGCGTCGTTTGCATATGAATTTTGGGTCTTTTGTGGGGTCTAGGTGGCTCAGCCTGTTGAATGTCCAACTCTTGATCTTGGCTCAGGCTATGATCTCACAGTTTGTGAGTCTGAGCAATACGCATCAGACTCTGCACTGACAGCTCAGAGCCTGCTTGGCATTCTCTCCCTCTCTGCCCCTCCCCTGTTCTCTCTCTGTCTCTCTCTCTCTCTCTCTCAAAATAAGTCAATAAACATTTAAAGAAGAGAATTTTGGAAACATTGATTATCTGTGAATGCCTGGAGATCAGGAACCATTGATGTCAACTAGAACAATCCTCATTTGGGAACAGAGTGTTTCCTTCAGCTCCCTGAGCGGTTAACAGCTTCCTTCCTACCCCCAGCTCCCTCATCTATCTCTATGGATGCCTGTGCCAATAATTTTAAGATTGCTTGAACGTAAGCATGCCTAAGGGACAAGATTCAAGAAGACAGACTGTCACCTAATAAAATAGAGAGAATTCGTACAAATAGAAAGATCCAAAAAATGTCTTAGTACCTATAACAGGGGTTTGGGGGTGTGGGGTTTTTTTTAAATCTCTTTTATCTGGTCAGTCTCCTCCCATAATCTTCTAAGCTGCTTTAAGGAATGATCCCCTAAGAGAAAGAGTCTATTTCAAATCCATTTCTGGATCTCTAGCCTTTAGCCCAGTGCTTGACATAGTAACCACTTAGGACACTTCCAGAGAGTTATTTGCATAATAAAATACGCCTAACATCACAATTCACATCGCTGTTTTTTTTACTTCTGCTTTTAGGCATTATTTGCTAGGCTTAAGCCTTTCTTTTTTTATGCGTGTGTCAATTTGTTTCCTTGTGAGAATACGCGAGGAGGAGATGTTTTTATCCAAATCTGTGATTAAATATAATTCTTGGAGGAGAAGTTTTCAACTAATGTGTGGCCAGGAAACCTAGCAAACCCATCAAGCCCCTACATCCCAGGGGAGAATGGAGGCTGAGACAAAAGGAGATGAAACAAAGGAATGTCAGCGTTGGCTCCCTGTGGTGGACAAGAAGAAGGTCTGAGACATAACCCAGGGTGCCCTCCTACAGGCTGAAATCATAGCGGCCAGCTAAATAATCTCAGAGATACTGCCTGGAGTTCAAGAAGGCGAATTGTAAGACATTGAAAAGAGGCACTCTTTCACACACAGAAGTAAATGTTTTCGATTGTTAGGCTCATGAGGCCGTACAGGCCAAGAGTAGAAACAGATGAAGGTTTAGCATCCAACTCTGGATTTGAGCTCAGGTCATGATTTTGTGGTTTGTGAGATCGAGCCCGAAGGCAGGCTCTGCACTAAGAGATTCCCTCTCCTTCTCTCTCTCTCTCTGCCCTTGCCCCATGCGTGTGCTTTCTCTCTCTCTCTCTCTCTCTCTCAAAATAAACAAGCAAACTTTAAATACATATATAAACAAGCTAAGGTTTAAGATAAAGTATACCTAATAGTACTCAGATATTGGCATCATGCCTCATGATGAAAATGTTTTCATGTTCTTTATCTTACCTGGATTCTAAGACTCAAACTATCTAGAAGATGAATATTTTTATCTTCATTCTGCAGATGAGGAAACATAAGCCCAAAAGGGTAAAGAACTTGCCCAAAGTCACATAGCTTTTAAGTGGCAGAGTGAGATGAAAATCTGGGTTGTTACCACTAACCAATCAAGAATGTTGAAAGAAGTGGGCAGGAAGGAGGCCATGGACAGATCGCAGAGAAGTGAAGGGGAAGGGGTCACTCTCCCATTTTTATGATGCGTTTAAGAGAAGATGGCAATACTTAAGCTTTGAGCTGGCTCAGTGAAGACCACGAGTACCCCGGGAGGCATTCAGAGGTGTTTCACCAAAGCAGGACTCCATATCAAAACCGATAAACACTTTAAAGAAACTTAAATGATGCACTTATTAAACAACTCTCTGAACTTTTAAATATGCAGAATACATTGTATACTTCCAGGAGGCTGGATATGTCATCGTCAGCACTTCCCGAGCATTTTATTTTCATAGATGGCTATAAACATCTTGCTGAAACTACGAATCCACAGGAATCGTGAGCTAGGAGAACGACAGATCTGAGCACGGGTGGCATGGTGCTGGAGACAAAAGTGCAACAGTGATTCAGTGGCATGGCCCTTCTCTGCTGGGACTATAGAGGCCTGCAGAAGCAGCATCCCTCCAGACGACCTCCTTGAAACAAGCTTCACGCAGGATGTTCGGTCTTTTGCTCTGCTGCTCATGGTTACCTGGATACTCAGTTTCTATCAAGCACTATACCTTTGACCTTCAGGCAACTCTCAGTTTTCCAAGGCAAAGAACCATCACCCCGTCTACATACAGTTCATGAGAAAAGTAAACCGTGTAACATTTGTGGTACAGCTGCTACTTTCTATGCCTGGGTACAGAATGCTCCCTCACACATAGAAATTCAAAAGTGAACGAATGAATGAATGAATGAATGTCATTGTGGTTAAATAAGATCTGGAATGAAGTCCATGATGATTTGCGATCAATCTAAAACTGCCAGGGTAATTTTTCTCTCTTTATTTAAAGCCGCAGAATAGTGGTCAGTGATAAGAAAGCCTTCCCAATAATTTCTGGCAATTTCCATCTTAGGATTTAATCGCTTCTATATTGGGTCTCCCTTTATAATTCAATTTCAGTTTAATTTATAATTATATTTCTTGATTCATGAACACCAAATATCAAGGACTGTGCATAAAGGCAGCACTCCAGGGTGTCTGAAGGAGGTCCCTTGTTAGTGGTGATGAGTAATCGGGCATATCAAATGCTTTAAGAACAGACTATGGAATATTCACTGCTTGCACTAATAGTAATGATAACATCACTTACTATTGGAATAGTCTCCAGTTTTTGAGGACTTGCCAAATCCCAGGTTCTATTCCAAGCGATATACCTGTATTAAGTCATCTGAATCTCCACAACAACCCTAGTAAAGTAGCTATTCATTCCTTTATGGAGTGAAGGGAACTGAGGGTCCGAGTGGTCAAGTAATTTTCCTGAGGGCACATGTAGCCCACAGGTAGTCAATGTAGCCCACAAGCTAACGCACTCAAAAGCCAAATGCCAGAGAATAAAAAGCACCCATCACATGGTCAGGTGAGGGGACGTTGACTTTGCCTTGAGTCGACACCAACCTGTCCGTTCCTCCATCTACAACGTGAAGACGTTTACACCAAGATGAAATCCTTCAAGGTCTGAATATCCAACAAATCAAGAATTGAGGGGCCGGGGTTAAAGAGTGAAGGTGCAGCCCCCCGCCTCATACTGAGAACTTCTGATAGGAAAAAATGCAAATTTCTGGGGCTTCATGTTTTACGATTCTTATGCTTTAAGGAGGTGGGGCTTTGTTTTCTAAGGGTCCTGTTTCTCCCAATAAAAGCAAACGAAACGTCTATTGTAACAGGTGGCCCTTTGTAGGAAAAGCACCAAAACAGAAGTAGCAACAGCTGTGGAGGACGGTGTTTGGAGCCACATATTAAAATGAAGCATCATTTGTTTTTATAAAGAGATGTTTATTTTGTGATAATGGATACAATTAATAGCAACATATGCTGCAGGGTGCATCCCCATCAGTAATTAATGTAGCATTAATTTAGATGCTTTTAAGAAAATGGAATAAATCTGTAAAAACAGAGCTCCCACACATCTCCCAAACTATCTAGAAGATGTTTAATCTACAGATCCCTCGCCTTATTCCGGTGTCTCATACCACATGTAGGTTCCTCAGCCTGAACCTGATCCTAATGTCAATGATGAAGGAAAGTGCTTTGTGCTTCTAATTGAATAGTGTAGGCATTTTGAACAGAGATCCAGGGGAGTGAGCAGTAATTATTTAACGTAAGAACATCTGTGAACTGACACCATTAATGCTCATCCACCTTCAATTATACTCGCAGCAATATGTCTGTTTTCAGCAAAATTTAAATTACAGAAAACTGGAATGAAATATAAAAGTAAAGATCATTGCATGAGAAATGATACCGTAGCTAGAGACAAAAGGCACATCCTGGCTGGAGTACCCAGGTTTCAAAAGTCTAATTCCATAACTCAGAGGCTGCGGGATAAAGGATAACTCAGCAGGATTCAGCAACAATCTCCCTCCTCCTTCCAGAACCAAGAACTGCAACTTGACCTACGATCTGTTTTTAACATCAAAAGCAATGGCTCTCCTCTCGGTCCTTTCCTATTCGAGTTTGTTTATTGATTATTCCTGATGCAAACTTTCCTGTGCCTCAATCCCCGGGACAATTGTTCCCAGATTACATTTGGCCAGACATACTTCAGGATTAAGAAACCCTCATGACCTGGGCATTTAAACACCCAAGTCTGTTGGATCCTGTTGAATTCCACATGCTTCCAAATATGCAAAGGGGACAAAGTGGCGGGGGCGGGGCGGTGTGGCAGGCACTGGATTCTGAGCCAGGAAACCAGCAGTTTTACCAGGTTCTAACCCCTGATGTCACTTTCGTTGAGGGTATCAGCTCCCTTTCTGCAAAAAGCCATGGCTTTCCCATCTGCAAGATCTCAAAGTTCTACCTCTAAGATTAGAAAAGTTCTATCACTTGTAGTCCTAGCAGTTAATGTCTCACCTGATCCTGCCCACTTAGTTTTAGACCTAGACTTAATATGGATTAATGAATAGAATGATGAACAAAGAGAGAGAAAATCTGTTCTCTATTCTCTTGATACTAAGAGTACATCCCAGAGCAGCAGCAGTGACATCACCTGGTGGTATGTTATAACCAGAGAATCCCTCCACTGCCACCGCTGTCCCCAACCCCAAATCACAACCTGCAAGATCCCCCTGTGATTTCAATGCACATTAAAATCTAGGCAGCACGGCATCTCGGTCCTGCTCCTGGCTAACTAGGAATTTGGAAGTCACACAGACCTTTGAAACACCATTCGTATTTCTAAAGAGGAAGACCCCCATCATTTGTGTTGCCAACCAGACACTCTATTTCTAAGGAGATCATGTATATGAAAACCCTGGAAAAACTGCAAAGGGCTAGACTGATGTAGAATATTATTGAATTTTTCCTAAGGAAAGTGAACCATAATATTTGATGAGGTTATTTCTGAGATTTGGATACGAGCTCACCAGTTCTAACGAGGTCCCATAACCCTAGAAATGACACTTTCAGCTGCTCCAAAACTTGAAAAAACATCTATAAATAAGCTCACTCTCCCCCAGTTCTTATGTCAGTTTGGATCTCCTCTCTCCTGAGTTCTAGACTCATATTTTAGATCGTCTGTTGGATGCCCGTCAGGTTCTCCCACAACCTCCTCCAACTCCACAGTCTGAAATGGAATCAGACCTCATCAAGCCTTAAAACTGCCCCAGTCTCCTGCCTCAGTAAATGGCCCACCCTCTACCCACTCGGCTCAAGTCAGAAACCTGGGGTCATCCTTCACTCTTCTCCTTATGTCCCAGTGCATCCAATCACATTTCCTTTTGATTTACCTCGTAGCATTACTTGAACCCCTTCTCTTTATCCCTCTTGCTCCCAACCTAGTGTGCAAGTTTCTGCTTCTCATTACAAGAATAGTGGCAACGGCCTGCTCCGTGAGTCTGCCAGCCTGCAGTCTTGCCCACACACTAGAATGATCTTTCTCAAACATGGATCTGTCACTGTTCCTGCTCTGCTAAAGCCCCTTCCATGGCTCCCCATTACTTGGACAAGAGCCAGACTCTTTCATGTGGCTTACCAGGACCTTTACCCTGGTAAAGGGTAACCCTACCCTTTACCCTGGCCCAGCCTACCTCACCACCTCATTTTTTTTTGGCTCCCCCATCCTGCCTTGGATTAGAGCAAAATAGAAGCACCCACAGTTTTACCCAACAACCCACCCCCCTCTCCCTGTGCATCCCCCCCTAGGCTGCTCCCATGATGGCACCCCCTTCTCCCACATCTTCACCTGGCCCGGTGCTACACAACCTTCAGAATTCCTTCAGCTCAACCTTACCCTAGCAGGATTCTTCTCTAAATCTTCCTTCCTGTAGATTTTTGGCACATTTTCTTTCTGCTCACAGCGCTTCAAGTTCAACTTTACCCTACATCAGAATGGGACAGAGAAAAGGTTACAAGTATAGGCCACGGGACCAGACTGCCTGCCTCTGAATATCGGCTCTGCCCTTCACCAACAATGTGAATGCAAATAAGTTCCATAACTGCTTGGAACCGCACTTTCCCTATTTATAATTTAAGGTGATGAGAGGACTCTCCAGAGGGCGATTGTAAGAACTGAATAAAACCATACATGTAGAATATTCAGACTGGTACTGGCAGTAGAAACCACTCAGTAAATATTATCTATTTCATTAAACTTTTCTTATTTGTTATCGTCCTCAAGAAAACCCAAGTTCTTGAGATCTGGACCTTGAAGAGAGGGAGGGACCAGAGCCAGATGAAGTGGTTCTCATTTCCACTCTGGAACCACTAGCTCCATGATGGTGGATGAGTTTCTTAACCTTTCTGAGCCTCAGTTTCCTCACCTGCACCGTGATGCAGAAATAGCACCTGCCCATAGAGTTATGAGAATAAATTAAGTAAAGCGCTTATAATGCTCTTCTGGAATTTAGTAAGAGCTTGATGGAGAAATGTTAGCTCTTGATGCTGCTTTGATTTGTGTTGGTTTTTTTACTCTCTTTTTGTTTTGTATTTTCGGTGTCTAATAAAGTACCTCATAGATGCTCAGTAAAAGGCTATGGAATGGGTATGATGAATGACCTCATTTTCTTTGGACATATTCACAGAAGTGAAATTCCTATGTCATATGGTAGTTCTAATTTTTTGAGGATCCTCCATACTGTTTTCCATAATGGCTGCACCAATGTACAATTCCACGACCTGTGACAAGGGTTCCTTTCTCCACGTCTTCACCAACACTTGTTATCTCTTGCCTTTTTGATGACAGCCATTCTGACAGGTGTGAGGTGATATCTCATTATGGTTTTATTTTGCATTTCCCCAATGACTAGTGATGTTGAGCATCTTCTCATGGACCTGTCAGCCTTTGCATATCTTCCTTGGGGAAATGACTATGGGGTCCTTTGCCTATTTTTAATTTTTTTTTTGTTTCTTTTCATTTTTTTTTTTTTTGCTTCTGAGTTTCATGAGTTCTTTACATATTTTTGATATTAACCCTTTATCAGATATATGGTTTGCAAAAGGTTTTCCCATTTTTTTAGATTGTCTTTTCACGTTTTTGATGGTTTCTTTTGCTGTACAGAAGCTTTTTAATATGTTGTAGTCCCACTTGTTTATTTATTTTTTTATTTTGTTACTCGTGCAATAGGTATGCTGTCCAAAAGTCATCACCAAGATCCATGTCAAGCAACTCGATTCCTGTGTTTTCTTCTGGGAGTTTCATGGTGTCAGGTCTTATCTTTAAGTCCTCCTTTGAGGATCCAGACCAGATCTGCATACCACTAAGTTCCCATGTCAGAGTACACTCCTAACTTGGTTCTACAGATGAGCAAAACTGCTGGTTGGAAGTCAACTTGGCCACTGCAGGTATCAACTAAGTTTTCCATGACCTGTGTGCTAATTGTTGCAAGCCCTTCCCCCCTTTCCCTGTCACAGTCAGATTGCCAGTGGCTGAGCCTGGCAGATGGCCCTGCAATCTCTTGTGTTGTGAAGTCAGAGTAGGGTCTCTCACAAAGCGACCCACAATGCTGGGGGTGGGGTCTGGTCATCCCCCCTGTGTTTACTTTTCCCACTGGAGAGACCAGAAGCTCAGAGAAGACCTCCTCACGTGGTGCATCACTGGCCTGCTGGAGGGACCATGTGGTCAACACGTAGACACTTCTCTTGTTCCTCCAATGCAGTCATCTTGGTCTCTGGTGCAGGGTGCTTCAGCCTCACCCCCCATGTTGCTCTGGAGAAAATTAGTTCTGCCTGATTGCCTTGCAATGTCCTGTTTTTGAAAAGTTGTTAGTTGCTTCTCTGTTGAGGAGGAGTGATGTCAGGAACAACCTATGTGGCCATCTTGGTGATGTCACTCCCTACGCTATTCTTTTTTAAAAAGCATCAGTAAACTGGATTAAGTCAAGGCTGCATCCATAAAGCTGTATGGCCTGATTTGAGAAAACAAATTCAAGGAGGGCTTGGAAGAGATCTTGGAAAAGTAGGAGAATGAACTTCTCTTAATGGGAAAATGGTGCTTTTATCCACCTGGTGCAGCATCCAGTTCTACATCTTAATGCTGGGTACCTCCAAAGGGAACATCTGGGCATTTATCGTAACACCGCTCTGTGTGTGTGTGTGTGTGTGTGTGTGTGTGTGTGTGTGTTGTGAGAATGGGGAAGGAGAAGAGTTAATGGACAACTCATCCCCTGGTGGGATATACATTTTCTTCTTTACACTCTTCTGTACTTGATCCTTTTTCCTGCAATGTGAATGCATTAAATAAGCAGGAAAGATTCTTTGTTCCGCGAGTGCACCAAGCTCTTTCCCACCTTTTGGTTTCTGTGAATGATGTGATACTGCCTGGAAAATCCTGACCACACCCACTCCCTCAGAGCCTCTGAGCCTCTCCACCAACTCTTCCTCCTGTAGCTTAGTCTTCTTGTCCTGATTATATTCTTGCATCACACCCTTCATTCGCCTTCACAGATGGTTCACCATTTACTTATAATCGTTCTTGTTGTTGTTTCTGTGATTAAATGTGAAGTTATCTGTCTTCCTTCTTAGACAGGAAATTCTGAGGGGCCAGGAGCCAGCTGTCCTCCCCAGCGTGTAGCACAGCCTCAGCACAGCATCGCAACATGTAAGTGATCAAATGCATCCCCGTATCCACTGCGTGTAACTTAAGGAACACACCTGCCCACTACAGATGTTATTGCCATGACCGTCAGGACACAGAAAGCACCTGGGCCCAGGTGGATCCAGTCAAGGCTTCAGGGAAGAGGTCATAGAGGAAGCAGGACTTCAGATGGGCCCAGGGATTAACACCTTTCAAGGCACTAAAACTGGGGTTTGCTGGGAGTTGGCCAGCTGGAGGGTAGAGTGGGTTTAGCAGGTAAGGCAGTGCCTCACTCACCCTTGTCACTATAGTGCACGCTGTCCAACTTCCACTCGCTCCAGCACCCGACTGGATTTGCCCGAAAGCTCTCTGGCTACTAGCTCTGCCTGTATACACAAGACAAAAGTATGGGGAATTGATTCCCAGCTATCAGTTAATGGCTGATCAGAGTTGGGGTGGAAATACTCCCGTTCCCTTGACCCTCGGTGGGACAACGTGGGGACTGGTGTTCTCTCCTGGCTCTCAGAGTCACTCAGCAATGCTAAGCAGCAGGGTGGCGACCTGCACCAGTGCTAAGGGGAAGCCTGTGTCTTCCTGGGGCCAAGTGTTGTGTAAGCTGCTACAGATATAAGAAAGTATAAGATGTAGGCATTGCCGCCAAAGAACTCTAAGGGGGCGTGGTGATAGACGTGTGGACAGATCATTATAAATGTGACACAGGGTAGCGTGGGCAATGAGAAAGGTGTATGTAGAAAGCACAAGCGTGTGTCCAGAAGGGTTGAACATCCCAGAAGAGGATGCTGAGGACCTCCCAAGCTCACAATGAGCACTGTATGCCTGCTGTCCTCATTCTCAGATGCCCAAATTGCCTGGCACTGGTGTCCTCCACAAAGAGCACAGGATAGGAAAGAATGAGGTGAGGTTGGCATTCTAAGACGCTTGGTGAGGATTTCAGAAATTTCCAGTTACAAAACCTCACAGAGCTCCCTGGGACTTGAGAGGTTCTTTTCAGGAGCAAACACCCAGACAAGCTTTATATTATACAAAGTAAAATAGCCACCTTAGCTCCCTTGTCTACTCCACGGAGACAGCTGGCATAACGCTTTCTTAGAATCAAGGCATTTGACTCGTCTTGAAATTGCACTTCTGTGATAAAAAAAAAATAAAAACCTTTAGATTACATAAAAGGTTTTTGTGGTTCAAAAATTCAATGACCAAATCGAATTTGATACTGAGCAAATTAAATTTCTATTGAGGCATCTTGAAAGAATGAAACATCGTTGCAAACTACAGCCACACACAACATAAAACTCTATATAAATATAATCCAAAGGGATTCTTTTCATGATTCAAACATCATGACGTGCTTCTAAAATTATCCTGACAAGCTGTAATTATTTCTAGATCCCATGAAGTTTCTGGGCCCTGCTTTTTGCTCTCCTTTATGTCTATCACAAAAACAGCTAAAAACTTATGCTGGAATAGATAAGCCCTAGCTTAAGGCTTATCTTAAGCCTTAATAGATAAGCCCTAGAAAACTAATAGAGTTTTCTAGGGCTGCTGAAACAAAGTACCACAAAGTGAGTGGCTTCCACAACAAAAACTTACCGTCTCACAGTTCTGGAGGCTAGATGTCCGATATTGGCACCTGCAGGGTTAATTCTATCCAAGACTAAGGAAGAATCTATCTGCTCCCTACCTCTCCATTAGCTCTTTGTGGTTGGCTGGCAATCTTTGGCATTCCTTGGCATGTAGAAGCATCATACTGATGTTGGTCTTCATGTTCACATAGTGTTCTCACTGTGTTTACATCAGTCTCCAAATTTCCCTTTTGAGATGGACATCAGTCATGAGGATTGGAGCCTACCCTAATGACCTCACTGTAACTTGACTAACTCTGTAAAGACTTTGTCTCCAAGGAAAGTTATACTACAAAGTATTAGGGTTAGGACTTCAAAGGGAGACACAATTCAACACTTAACAGAGGCAAGCATTTACTGAGATTCTACCTAATAAGAGACCTGGTGCTGGTTACATTACTCATTTTATTTTGGCAGAACTTTTTTGAAATAACATTTCATTGTTACCATTTTATATTTTGCTTCCTTCCTTCCTTCCTTCACCAAATATTTTCTTGAGCTCTGTGGGTGAGAGAGGTCTTTATGGTTGGTGATAGATTTTCATTTTTGTACCACACACCTTAATGTACTCTCGTTTAGTTAAAAGAAAAAGAACAAATGCAAATTTAAGAGGAACATAAAACTTTTCTAAAGATTAAAATCATCAAAGATAGAGATAGCAGTATGAAATGAAATATTTTTATGGCACCTGAAAGGCAGGCCTCTCATGCCATAAAACACAATGATAATTAAAGTGCATGTAACAATTTTTAAATCCTATTTGACTCTTCATTTATTAGAAGTAAAGACTATCCTCAAAATGTGTTAATTGGGGAAGATTGCTTGCAAACAGCCACTCTTATATTTTTATTTAGAAATAAGACATGAGGGGTGCCTGGGGGGCTCAGTCAGTTGAGTGTCCGACTTTGGTTTAGGTCACGATATCACGGTTTGCGAGTTTGAGCCCTGCATTGGGCTCTGTGCTGACAGCTCAGAGCCTGGAGCCTGCTTCAGATTCTGTGTCTCCCTCTGTCTCTGTCCCTCCCCTGCTCTCTCTCTCTCTTTCTCTCTCTCAAAAATAAATAAACATTAAAAAAATAGAAAAAAAGACATGAAAGTTATCTACGCTGTACTTGAGTTTCTTAGCATTAAATTTAATAATTTTAAACATCAACATCAGTTGGTCAAAGAAATTTAGGTCTTTAAATTTTTTTAATGTTTATTTTTGAGAGACAGACAGAGTGTGAGCGGGGAAGGGACAGAGAGAGGGAGACACAGAATCTAAAGCAGGCTCCAGGCTCTGAGCTGCCAGCACAGAGTCTGATGCAGGGCTCAAACTCATGAACCACTAGGTCACCACCTGAGCTGAAGTCAGACACTTAACCGACTGAGCCCCCCAGGCACCCTAAGAAATTTAGGTCTTTTTGATGCTGGAACATATAGCTCTAACATTTCAACATACATCTGTTCCCAACACAAAACAAAATGCATGTCATATCAAAATTGATTCATTGACAGGGTGCCTGGGTGGCTCAGTCAGTTAAGCATCTGCTTTTGATTTTGGCTCAGGTCCTGATCTCACGGTTCCTAAGACTGAGCTCCACATTGGGCACTATGCTGACAGTGAGAATCCCAGCTTGGGCTTCTCTCTCTCCTCTCTCTGCCCCTCCCCCGCTTGCACTCACTAGCTCCTCTCACTCAAAATAAACAAACATTTATAAAAGCATATAGCAATTCATTAAAACGACTCGCTGACAAATTATTTGTCTACAAACAAAATGACCGCTAACATAAACTGCGTATTTTATTCATTACGTGGCAAAATGTTTTCAAGTTGTATCGTTTAACAATTTAAATTCTAATGTATAATAATTTATAATTTAACTATTCTTCAGAGAGCAAAGGTTTTGAAAAAATGAACCATGTAGGCAATATGAGCATACTGAGCTGAAATACATGTTTTTCCTTAAAATTACTCCATCACAAATCATCTGAAATTATGAAGGAAGACACTAGGGGGCAGGGTAGAGATTCAAGGTGTTCGTATCACTTTGAAAGGCGTTAGGGAGTCAAAAATAGTCCAGGAAAAAGAAAGGACTGAAAATCCACTTTCCAAATGCTAACTGGACAACTCAAACTCCCACACATGTGCACACACACGAGTACGCACACACACGTATACACACACTCGTCCCTTGTTAACATCAACCTATTTATACTCTTTGGGCTGAGCGTGCCGACATGTTTCCCATCTCTGTGTTTCAAAGCAAGGTCTTCTCTTGATCTGATGAAAACCCTTTATACTGCTCATCAGCCTGTCGAATCCTCCAGACCGCACTCAAGCGTGACCTCCTCTATTAAACTTCTATGCATTCCCCCCTCCTTATTCCTAGTAAATTAGCCCCTTCCTCCTCCAAACAACCTGGGTGCCCAGCCCTGTAAAGAATTCTATGGATGCAGTTGCCCTCAATGGTGATGTGTCATGAGGGCAAGAACTGAGGCCATTCTGTAGCAGATGCTTATGTGATTGACTTAATGGATGGAAACGTAAATAACCAAGTGGATATCCATTAGGTCCCTCACCTGGAAACTTGGAGTATCATTCCCCCAAAGCGCACAGAGCTGTGCTGTGGATGGGGTTGGAGGGTATACATAGGAATAGCCATATGACTCTTACAAACCATGAGCCCTACCAGGCAATGATTATTTGACCTTGCTGATTACTGATCTCTGGTCAGAATGTTTTCGTAAGAAAATTTTTGTTTGCCTCAGAGTTTATTCCAACTGGAAAATACTTTGAAATTCTCAAAGTAACTAATAGTGTAACTACTAACTCCAGCAGTCACCCGTAAGTGTTTTAGTGAGCAACTACTCTGAGCTTCTCCATATTTTAGGTACTGGGGACAGTGCTTCCTTCCTCACAGAGACTGAGGTACAGAGTGAGGTAAAAAAGAAACATGTCCTACTTATAGGTTTATTTCTCTGCCTTCATTTCTCAAAGTCTAGTTTTTTTTTTCTTTGTATGTTTTGAGTTTTCTAATTGGAACCTAATTATCGGTAATGCATTATGTGGCAGGTGATTTGTGGTATATTATGAGTATCTGGTATTGTGTGCTAAATCTCAAATATTTCAGTTTTTACTGGTCAAACGCAGGGTTGTGAAGTACTCTTTATTCTGATCCACATTTGAGTTTCTTTACAGAAGGGCACCAACAAAATCCCAAATTAAAAAATAAAATGGGACATTTAAATAGCTGATAAAGTAAAATATGCTTTCTGAGTATCTTTTCATTGGTTTTTTATCAGTTTGTGCCATGGCAATGTTAGTAGTATGAAATAGACTATATATTTTAAAACTCTCTTAAATAGGCTGTATCACAGATTAGACTAGCCCAGACCCAATGTCTCTGGTAGCGTTTTATATAGATATTTAATATAAACGGCTGAGTTTCAAGGCTGATGAGTTTTTCATTTGTTTCTAATGAACAAGATGTGCTTAACATTTCACTGCTCTACAGCATAGAGTTTTATAAAATCTGATTAAATGATTCACTTACAGTAAAATGGAGTAAAGGGTCAGACTGAAATCTTTTGAACCGGCCTCCAGCTATCTAATAAGAGACCTGGAAGATTGTCTGGGGTAAATGTGAAGCCATTCAATTCCTCAGCAAGTGTTTTAAATTGGCATTTGACATAGACCGCATGTCTAATAATTAGCCATGTGTTAAAATGATGGGATTTTGGTTCACCAAGAGAAGAGATGAGTCTTACATAGGATCTATCCTGGTCTCTCTGAATGAAGAGATCTATCTCTCACATGCCTGGCTGGTGGGGAAAAACTGTACAGGGGGAGGAAGGGAGAAAATCCCACATAAATCCGTACTTAGATTGGGTTTACAAACAAGCTTCAAAGTTTCCACCTTCACATAACTGTCCACTGTTACATATATTCTAATCGGCGTCTTACCGTGTCTCTTAAATTAGGAAACCAGAGATTGCATATATTTCATTTTTCAAAGATTGGCTATTTTTCAATAGCCTTAAATAGCTATCTACTTGGTGAGATTATCTCTAAGGGTGAGGGATAGGCTATCAATAAAAATAATGAAAAGTCTGTGGTAATTACTGGGGTCTGTGTTAGTACACACTTCTTTTTCCTTCCCCTGAAATATGTCGTGCAATTACTTACCCATGAAGTGAAAGAAATGGTTATTAAAAAGGTTGGGGATAGGTTATTCTCTCACTAAAAAGTTTAATGATTTTTAAACCCAACAACCTTTAAAGTGTGGTGACACATGGATAGACTAATGAGACTCAGTAAGACGACTTATAGGCTGGTAACAAATGGCGTGTTTCACCAGCCTCAAATGAATAACCCTTTGGGTATAAACACCTTTCATCCTGAAGAAATCATCTTAAACTGAGACTTTTATGCACACAGTCCTTCATTGACCGAGTCTTAGGATATGCCTACCATGGTTACCCAGGGTGGGGAAAGAATGAATTATGGACCTTGTCTGTAGACTCTGCCTTGTTTGAGAGATGATACACCATCTGTGAACTAATTGAGGGCATGCAAACTGTGTGATAAAGGAAAGACTTGTCTCCAGAGAAGAGCTGATTAATGATGAAGAGGAGTGTTGGGGAGAGTCTTGTAAGAAAAGTGAGTTTTGAGCCCACAAATGGAAAGATGTGTATCATCTTGCAGAAAATTAAATGGAGATTTTCTATAAGGAAAGACCCGGGAGATGCCTGTGCTCTGAATGAGTTCAGTTGAGCCAAAAAGGAGGAGGAGATAATTCACACATAGGACTAGAGGGTAGGAGAGCCAAACAGGTACAGTAACATCAAATTAAAGAGGACTTTGAATGACAAGCTAATTTCTAATTTGGTTTTTATTTGTTTCTTGCTTATATCGTACATTTTTTTGGGGGGGGGTGGGGAAGATAACATTGATTCTATGCTCAATCTGTATGACCATGAGCAAGTGCTTCAATAACTTACACACTGATCTACTGGCATACAGCTCTTTGATATCTCCATCTTCTACAAGAGCCCATGAGCCTAAAATCCAAAGAGCCCTATCAATACAACATGACAACAAAAGGATATTGGACTCAATGCAATGCAGGGAATCACAGGTCTACTTGATCTGAGGGAAGTCACTTACCACACAACAAAAGGACAGAATTGTGGGGCTATTCATAAGTTATCTCCCTTCCATGTCTCATGGCTGTATCTCTCACTGTCCACCAAACACATTGACTCCTGCTCTATACTAGGAACCATGCTAATAACTTGATATGAAGTCAACTATATTCATTTTCAAAATAAATAACAAGGCTCAGAGAAAGTGACACAAAAGTCATGGAACCAGTGAGGAGTCAACCTGTCATTCAAATCCAAGCCGATTCCATTCCAGAGCCTACTTATTGTAAATCCTTTAGTTTCTTTAATGAAGGTCTAGCAAATAAACCTCTCAGGTTTATTCTCTTACACTGAAATTTTTCTGTATTGTGCCCTTGTTCTTGACAGATTTTCTGGGTCCACAATTCATGGTCAACAGCTATTTTTTCTTAGAACTGTGAAGCATTCACATTCTTCCAGTTTTCATTGTTGCTGTTGAAGAGTCTATTATCAATGGAATTTTCTGTAGCATTCTTTTTTCATGATAGTGTCTATTTTGAGTCTTCTGAAATTTCACTACATTGTATAAGCATGAATTTATTTCTGTTTATTCTGTATGGTTAATGTTATGCTTCAGAACCATTAGCTCTTCAATTATCACCTCATCCATATCCCCAATTTTTGCATTCTAGAAATCTGATTTGAAATACTGTAACTTTCTTAAAATATCCTTCATGACTCTTAGCCTTTTTTCTTATTTTTTTCTTATTCCCTAATCTTTCTGTGTCAGATTCTGGATAATTTCTCTGACTAATGCTCTCCTAATATATATCTAAACTGCTTCATTCATTCATTGAGTTTTACACTTCAACAACTATTATTTTTGATGTCTAAAATTCTAATTGTTGTGCAAACTTCCTTGGTAATTTTTAATAGATTTTTGTCACTTATTTATTTCTTAAAATTTATTAAATTTAAATTTACTTATTTAAATTTTAAAATATTATGTTTTTACATATTTCATGCACCGGTTATGTCATACATCCAAAGACTTTGGAAGCTGAAACATGCCTTTTTGAGAAAACAAAACAAAACAAAACAAAAATCTGTTGACCATTATCAATGGTGGCTTTTTTCCTTATGTGTTTGGTAAATCTTGGTAGTATACTGAACTTATTTTATGGAAACATCTAGGGTCCAATTCTGGATGTTCTTCTGTAAAAATGGTGATATTTTCTTTTGCCAAAGGCCACATACTGTCCATTGATCTGAGCCAATTAGCTTCGTAGATGGTCCCAGCTTAATTTGGTTATATCCAGATTTAGTTTCTTCACCTGGTCTAGGATCTAAGACTTAGTCATTTGATTTTGATTACAGAAGTGATATTTCCCTTTTTCACAGCCTGGTGGTATTCATTTACAACCACCTCTTAGAAGGTTCTTTCCACCATTTCTCCTCACTTAGACTTCCCTTCTTGAAGACATTATGGACTTCCCCACCCTTCACATTTGTTTGATAATTCACATTATCAATATATACTTCATAGCAGTTTTTCATTTGTCTTTTCCTTTACAGAACCTGTGCCTCTCTTGCCACCCATATTTTCTTCTACAGCATTCTGAACTTCCTCAATGGAAAAATCTTCTTTGATTTTCTTTATGTCACTTAGCTCTCATTTTATCATCTCTAACACAACACTACCACATCATGTTTCCCCAAGCAGCTATTTGTGAATTTATTGCTTAAAAGCTTTGAATTTATCACCATCAACTAGAGCAGGCTTCAGCAGAGTTTTATTGGAACATAGCTTCACCTATTCATTTGCCTATTGTCTATGGCTGCTTTTGCTCTACAGGACAGAATTGAGTGTTTGAACAGAAATTGCGTGGTCTTCAAACCCTAAAATATTAACTATATTTTAAAGAAAGTTTTCTTTTTCCTTTTTTTAACATTTATTTTATTTTGAGAGAGAGAGAGAGAGCACGAACGGAGGAGGGGCAGAGAGAGAGGGGGACAGAGGATCCCAAACAGGCTGGGCTCTGACAGCGTGAGCCCAGTGCAGGTCTTGAACTCACGAACCATGAGATCATGACCTGAGCCAAAGTCTGATGCTCAACTGAACCACCCAAGTGCCCCAAAAGAAAAGGTTTTATGATTGCTGAATTACAGAATGAAATTCAATTCTCATCTTACTACTCAAGGATCCCAATACATTTTCAATCCTCTTTCCCAGCATTCTTCCCAAAGAACCAACAACTCAGTCAAATTATTTCTTTAACTAAGCCCATGTGATTCTAGGCTTTCCATGTGGAATGTGCTTTCTTACCCATCTTCCAACTTAACCATCTAAGTAAGACTTCTATGCTCTCCAGAGTCCAACTAACCTACATCCTTCCCCTGACAAAGCCTAATCTCAATCATGTCAGCCCATGGCTTCATTCACAATGAAACTCATAAATTATTATCTCATAATATGTCTATAGTGACATTTTCCTTCTGAGCATATTCCCCATTTCTCTAAGATATAGACTATAGACTCAAATCTTTTAAATATTCACCGTCTAGGACAGTGCTCAATCTGGTGAATCATTGGGGAAATGCAAATCAAAACCACAATGAGATATCACCTCACACCTGTTAAAATGGCTATTTTTTTAAGATAACAAGTACTGGCAAGAATGTGGAGAATAGGGAACCCTGGTATACTGCTGGTGGGAATATAAATTGAAAACAGTATTGAGAGTCCTCAAAAAATTAAAAATAGAACTAGTGTATGATTCAACAATCCCACTCTGGGTATTTATTGAAAGGAATTAGGGGCACCTGGGCGGCTCAGTCAGTTAAGCGTCCAACTTTGGCCCAGGTCACGATCTGATGGTTTGTGACTTCAAGTCCCATGTCAGGGTCTCTGCTGTCAGCACAGAGCCCACTTCAGATCCTCTGTCTCCCTCTCTCTTCCCCTCCCCCATTCATTCTCTCTCTCTCTCTCTCTCTCTCTCTCAAAAATAGATAAACATTTAAAAAAAAACTTAGGGGCGCTGCATGGCTCAGTTGGTTAAGTGTCTGACTTCGGCTCAGGTCAATGGTCTCATGGTTCGTGAGTTCAAGCCCCACATCAGGACTGGGCTGTCAACATACAGCCCACTTCAGATCCTCTGTCTCTTTCCCTCTGCCCCTCCCCTGCTCTCTCTCTCTCTTTCTCTCTCTCTCTCTTTCTCAAAAATAAATAAACATTAAAACAAACAAACAAACAAAACCTTAGGGGACCCTATGTGGCTCAGTCGGTTAAGTGTCTGACTTTGGATCAGGTCATGGTCTCACGGTTCATGAGTTCGAGCCCCAGGTCGGGATCTGGGCTGACTGCTCAGAGCCAGAAGCCTGCTTCAGATTCTGTGTCTCCCTCTCTCTTTGCCCTTCCCCTTCTTGTGTTCTGTCTCTCTCTCTCTCAAAAATAAATAAACATTAAACAAATTTTTTTAACTTAAAAAAAGGAATTAAAGCAAGGTCTCAAAGAGATACTTTAACTCCCTCATTTGCCATAGCATTTTTTACATCAGCCGAGATATGTAAACACACGAACATCTATTAACAAATGGATTTTTTTAATGTGGTATATTCATACAATGGAATAGTATTCAGTCTTACAGAAGAAGGAAATCTTACAATTTGCAACACATGGATGGATCTGGAAGACATCATGCTAAATGAAATATGCCAGATACAGAAAGGCATATACTGTATGATCTCATTTATCTGGAATCTAAAATTATCAAACTTATAGAAGCAGAGAGTAGAATGGAGGTTAGTAGGGGCTCAGGAGGACGGACATGGAGAGATGTTGATTAAGGGGTGTACTTTTTTAGGGGCTCCTGGGTGGCTCAGTCGGTTAAGTGTCCGACTCCTGATTTCAGCTAAGGTCATGATCTCATGGTTTGTGAGATCGGATCCCGTGTCAGGCTCTGTGCTGACAGCATAGAGCCTGCCGAGGATCTCTCTCTCTCCCTCTCTCTCTGCCCCTCCTTGGCTCTCTTTCTCTCTCTCTCAAAATACATAAATAAACATTAAAACAAAAAAAACTTAAGGGTATGTATACATTTTCAGTTATGCGAGATGAATAGGATCTAATCTATAGGTGGCTATAGGTAACAATACTGTACTGTAAACTCGACATTTGCCAAGAAGGGAGATCCTAAGTGTTTTCACTGTACAAGTATGCACTCATGCACTCATGCGCACACACACACACACACACACGCACACACACACAGAGTAACTATGTGAGATGACAGATACATTAAGCCGCTTGATTTTAGTGATTGTTTCACAGCCTATACGTACATCAAATCATCACATTATATACCTTAATTATGTAAAAATAAATAAACTAATAGTAGGCAGGGCTTTCAAAAGGCAGAGGTCATATTCTAAGCTGGGAACCTAATGGACAGCTACATAACGATGGGTTAAACCACTTAACCTCTTTGAGTTTGTCACCTAAGAAAACCAAGCGGATTGTTTTGTATGATCTCTGCTGCTCCTTCTAGCACCAGACAAATCCAGGAGTCTTTACAAATGCCAGAGGCAATCTGGATTCCAGAGTCATATTAGCCTTATTTTCCTTTCAAAACCACGATGCTTCTTTTTCCTACACCAAGAAGTCAAGAAACGCTTTTCAGAAGAGAAAATCCCGAAGTACAATGGCCTGCTTCCAGGCAGATTTATGGAAGATGGAGAATCCCAAACACACAGCCGCAGCAAGAAAATCAATGCCAGCCACTTCTAAGGGTTTTAAGGAGCAATCTCTTTCTCCTACATTTAGGTAGGAGGAATTGGTAAAAATCTGTGTGCTAATAATATTGACCAATAAAGCAAATCCCTTTCAAGCAATATTTTTTCCTAATTTTCTACATGGTTTTTGAGTCAACCAATCTCCTATTGCTGTTTTATCCCCAACAGATTCTTCCCCTGACTCTTTTGTCAGCAACTTATTCCAAATTTCCAAATTTTCAATGCATTGCAGCACAGCTGCCTTGTATCTCCTTTCCTCGGTTCAAGCTTTGGCAGCCCTTCTTCTGCATTATTTAAAGTGAACTAAATAATATTATTCATAAATGCCTATAGCTCCCTCCCGTCCTCTCTTCCCACACTCTTCACTTGATGATATTGAAGCGGGGATGCAGAGGAAGTCAGGTGAAGCACAAAATAATTTATTATACTTTATAATTCCTCACAGAGCATTTTATCTCGGCTTTCTTCCCCACACACCGTACACACACCACTGCCCCGTGGGTCACTTCAGACACCCGAAGCCGAGTCAGACAAAACATATATTACCCGTAAAGTATCTCTGTGACTCACATGGATCAGATAGCGCAAAGGCAAAGGGTACATCCAACGAAAAGGCTGAGTCCTGTGACTAATGGATTGGGGAAGGCAGAAGCAAATAAAGTAGACAATTTTAATGAACCTCTGACCCCCCTCAAAGATATGTGAGGAAGGAGCATGTGGGGTTTTAAGGAGCAAGGTACAAGGGAAAAGAAGGCATTCGAAGGATCCAGCACTCAGGAAGACGTCGACAATTAGAAAAAAAAATTGACTTTATCTTCAAAGATTGTAACAGTCCTAACTCACATGTCCACTCGTCACCAGCTGGCGAGGACAGATGACCTCCGAAAAGCAGCCGTAATGCAAATTTTAGTGGATTATTGTCCCTATCAACTGACTCAGAATGCGCTTCAAATGCAGCGCTCCCTCTCTCTATGTGCCCAGTTACGTCTGCATATTCTAGAGGATGTTTTAAATGTGTTCACAATTAAATCTGCCACTAGATTTAATGTGCCACTGCTTCACCACTTCCGGTCATGGCCTTTTGTCAAGTCGGCTACGTACCTGCCGGATCTCTTCCTGATGGTGGCCGCGGCCACTCTACTAGATGCCAGTGCCCCCTGGTGTTCTTCCTTGTCACCCGGGAGGACTTGGCATTTTCCTGCCAGTGACTGGCACTGGCCCACTAGGCTTGTATCCCCCTGAAGTTGTCTGCTGCTTACCCACCACTCATTCATTCATTCATTCATTCAACCAATGTTTAACACCGACTGTGTTCCAACCACTGTCTAGGTACTTGGGACACAGTGGTTAACAAGTCAGATTTCTCTTAAATTCTAGTGAGGTAAGAACTTAGAAGCAAACAAAGAGTGAACAAGTTAATTTCAGCAATTCTTAAGGACGGCAAAGGTAATAAAACCTGATAATGTGACGGCCGTACAGGGCTGAGCAACAACACAGAAAAACCTTGGGTCCTGACACGTGGAGGACCGAACCAGCCCATCCACCATGACCTCCTCTCATCAAGCAAAAACATGGCTGCTCCCACTTTATGCCGTGCATTCCAGCCTGTAGTCAGCAGAAAAGAGAAGAAAGAAAGGGCGAGCAGGTGGCCACTACCTTTAAAGACACATCCCAAAGTTGCACATGCCACTTCTCCTTATTCAGAATTTAGTTATATGGCCACGTTTAATTGCAAAGAAAGCTGAGAAATGCATTCTGTATCACAGAAGGTCAAATGCCTAACTAAGAATTTGGCGTTCAATTGCTCTAGAGGAATGGGGTTAATAGGTTGGAACAAGTACCATCTGACCACCCTTATGTAGGCAAAGCTTATTATCCTCATTTACCAGTGAGGAAATCACATCAGAGAAACAGAAAGATGGCTTGCCCCAAGTTACATAGCTAATAGGCAGTGGAGCCAGAATTTGAACCTTGAGAAGCCTTGTCTCTCTTTGGCATGTTGGATTAGATCCGTTTAAATAATTGAGGGAAAGAAGGACAGGGAGGAGGAAGAGTGCATCAGTAAAGAGGAGAGGGGAACCAATGGTGACTTCCTCAATTTGTGTCTTCAGTTTAGGAGACATATGTCAATGTTTAAGAAAGAAAAATCTAGCTCCTCAAGATTAAAGTCATATACCCTCTTCTTTGAAAAGTCACCTACCTGCTGGAGAGACCAAACACGTGGACAAGATTAGGGCCAACAATAATGATAGACTTCTATCTTGAAAGTCATTTAGGTATAGAAAACTAATTCTCGGTTGTCCCTCAAGCTATGAGGATCTCATCTGCTTTCTCCGTGTACTAAGTAGTAAACAGAAAAGCAGACAGAACCAAGAGGGTAGGAATTTGCCTTCAAAAAAGTCTCCTGGCAATGATTATAAATTCTCACAGCCACTAATAAACTTTTCAAATTATGTTTACCTTTGTAGAAATGAGAGAGCTCAAGAGGCTCCTGATCCAAGAGTGCTTATCAATTTTTCCCCTTGATCAATGCAAGGCTTGGCATTTTCAAGAACACAAGCACATCAAGATGTACAACCAAGACTGATGGACTCTATCTCCCAAGGGGTTCATGGTCAGTTGGATGTGAGGCTGGTATGGGGAGCATGGATTCTATGAGGAGCATAAGCAGGAAGAAGGTAGGGAAGAGGCACATGGAGGGCAGCCACGATATGACATCTCATTCTCCCTTTGCCATGCAAGTCTTCTTTATAGCTACCAGATTAACGATGTGCTCTCAGTAATTTCTCCTGGAAGTTAGCAAAGGTGTGTGAGCAGGAGTTGACAGGAACTAAACAACCTTCAAGAATACAAGGGAGCCATGAAGAAGTGAACTCAGGAGTGTGCACAGAGTCACGCAGTCCTGGTCTTGCAACATTTGTAGCTTCAAGCCAAGGGTTCTAAACCTCTGTAGGACAGAGAATACCTAAGTGAATGGTGGGTACCATCGGAACACAAAGCACAAGCTCTACACTGATAATGAACTCAGGGGTTTTGATACTTGGGAACTCCTGTGAACCCATTAAGCAGGTTATGTGCTAAGCACTATGTTTAATAACGAAGAGACGGTGCAGGAGGAAGGAGAAGTAGCAAGTGAAGAAGGGAGAACGCTACTATTGTTTACCACCAGCATGCCAACCTGTGGGCATCCTGTATTTTCCCTCATTTAATACTTACAACAATCCCTCTGCAGTAGATTTTGTCCCAAAGCAGAAACGTTGAAACAGAAACTTGAAGAAGATGAGTGTCTTGCCAGGGGTCACTCTGCTTGGGACGGAGGAGCTACTTAAAGAAGAGTAAATTTTAGCCTCCGACTCCAGGTTCCAGCAGCTCCTTGGAGACTTTCTCTCACTTTCCAAAGCCCTTGGCAGTTACCGGAGGTCAAACATTCATCCTGAAGGACCAAGTCTCCATAATGGTGCCATAAATCAGAACAATAAGATCCAGCTCCTCATAAATTGTCCTGCTTCTAGCCAACTCAAGAAGATGCAATCTTCTGGCACTAAAAATTGAAGAAGGTGTTCAAACTCAATCGAGACTTACCAGATTGTCTTCACCTGGTTCCTTTTAAGGGGAATAAAATGTCAAGGCAAAGTCAAGCACTCAGCAGTGGCAGCCCTCAGGCATCAAATCACGCACGGAATTCTTTTAGAATATACAAGTTCAGACCTTCCCCTCTGGGAGTTCTTATTCATTAGGGTTGGGTCGGGCCAAAAAAGCTTCCCAAGGAATGTTTCACACACTTCATTGTGATTCTGACATAAATAACACAATTGAGCCCTACTGCATTCATACGAACTGTCAAGGAAAGGCATTCAAATTAACAAGCAATCAAGTTGGAATATTTGTAAATACAATTTAGCTTTTCTACCAGGGAGATTGATAAGAATCAGGGTTAAGATGAAAGATTTCATCTCTACCTACCAATAGACTCAAGGGAGCTTTGAGAGCAACCCCTAGGTGTGTGATAACTCCCTATAAACTGTAGTGCTCCTTGTAAACCCATCTCAAAGGAGGGAATGTTGGCAGGTGTGAGTTCCCTCCTTGTGGATGGCTGCCAGGCCCTTTGGTCATCCACAGTGCTGGTGTCCCGGACTAGCACGGCTTTCACTGTGCTCTTCAGCTAGACCAACTGCTGGAGTTCATGGCTGCACAGAGACACCCCTCCCCCTGGACATATAGCTAATGATATTTCATGTTTAGCTGGCTGGTTCTCCACTCCCATCGTCCAGCCCAATTTATGTAGCTCCTTAAAATCGAAAGTTACCACATTGTCGCACACATTTTACATGGTGACTTGAGGCCAAACCTTTCCCACAATACATTCCAAAACTCCTCAAAGATATATAATGGACACATCAGCAGGATGTATTATTATTAAATTGTGTGTGTGCCGTGCACCAGGCAAGTTAAGGGCTTTGTGTCTACTAACCCATAGAATCTTTACAATAAACCTATGCGGTAAATGCTATTACTCTCCCCTTTTTACTGGTGAGGACACCACAGCTCAGAGAGGTTGAATAAGATGACAAAGATCACAAAGCTAGGAAGTGGCAGAGATGGGATTTGAATGCCACCATTGTCATTCAAGATGGCACAGTCACGCTTTTAAATGCTACAAGATCTCACGTCACCATGTTGTCCCTTTACCAAACTTTCGTCCACTCTGCATTCCTTATCTGAACCTATCTCCTAATCTTTTGTTCGAATCACTAAAATCCACCTTTTTCACAATGACTGCCCCAGCCACCATTGGCAGATCCATCAGGGACCATCTTTCCATTTCTCCTCAATCTGATCACAGGCTAACTAAGAATTACCTTAGAAAATGTATAAATGTAGATCTAAAATTAATATATTAATATAATTCTTTAAAATCCCCCACACCCGCTATTGACCTATGCTTAGGAGGGTGCTTGGTTTTCTCTAAGTCCAATAAACACTTTGTTGTAGAATAGATACTGAGTAGAAAAATATGATAAAGTCAAAATACCTGAGTCTGAACAATTAATAGCCATATGACCCAGCCACAAGCCATGGCAAGTTATTTCACCTCTTAGGGCTTCTGTGTCCTACTCTGTAGCAATAATAAGCACTCCTGTGGCTAGGCACCATATTAAGTGCTTTTCAGATGTTGACTCATTAAACCCCCTGTTATCATTCATTGCATTGAGGCACTTAGTACAGTGCCTATAACATAGTGAGTGCTCAACTGAACACACAAGCCCCTTATAGGTGTGTGTCTGAAAAGGTACATAATTTTAAACTTCATACAATTGTAAGTGTCTACCTTTCTTTTATGAACCTGGCATTTTCAACTGAAACCTGAGTTCTAACCAGCACTAGTAAGAGAAGAGAATGGTCTGAGCGTGTCTCTTGAGACAGAGATAGCGAAAACGGCAAGGGGAGGCAGGAGTCAACTGTGACCTCTCATCCTGGCTCCAAGAACGGACTGAGTGGAGGGTGATGGAGGCACTGAAGGCTGGTGTTCATTTAGAAAAAGACAAAAATAAGCAAGAATAAAAACTCACAGTACAAAATTTAAGACAATATTTAGAGTTTTTATAAATGTTCTTTCTCATCAGGTGGGACTACAACCAAAAAGAAGCAGGTGCCAGGCCTGCCAGGGAGGTGGAGAGACCCTCATCCTGCTCCACCAGCTGAGAGCAAAGCCACCGCTGTGCCCTGCTGAAGAAGATTCCAGTTTCTTTGCCTTCATTCGTTACTTGCCCCGACTCCACCTCCACGGAATTGATCTCTTTCTCCACCTCATCATTCCATTCCATCTTGGATTTTAGATGAGCTATTACTATCTTAGAGCCCAAGTTTAAGTGCTTTAAAGGATTCTGAGACCTCACTACTGTGTAGGTTAATAGGCATCTTATTTTGCATCTTTGTCCATTCACCAATTTTGGATTAGAGAATACAGAGAAAAACTTACTCAGATCTTTACCTTGATTATCGCAAATATAAATTATTCACGAGAGAGTAAATAATCTTAACTGCATTGGGCACCGCCATGAAAATTACAAGTCCACAAGGCACACTCCTGAAGACAGCTCTCCCTGTAGGCTCTCAATAAGCTCTGGAATTTAGCTATTCGCTAGTTCTTTTCTTTCTCATGGAAGAAAATCAGCATGAGGTTTCTGACTGCATATAAAGGTCAACTGATTCTTCTTTGATGTGGCAGACATCTTTCAAGAGTCTACTCTGTGCCCATCTCATCAGCCTGTGATAAGAGGAAAACCCAACTTGTCATATCAAAGGAAACACTGGGCCCCTCCAACAAAGTAGATCTGTGCCACCCAAGAGAAGTTTCATCCTCAGAATGAGGAACTGAAAAAGGGGGAAAAAAAGACAGATAAAGAAGACAAGGGTGGAAAGAAAATAAAAGAATAAGAAACAGATGAACCATGAAAGAAAGAATGAAAGAAGGAAGGAAAGAAAGAAAAAGACAGAGAGAGAAAGTGGGGAAGGGAGACGGGGGGAAAGAGGGAGGAAGGGAGAAAGGGAGGAAGGGGAAAGGAAAGGAAAGGAAAGGAAAGGAAAGGAAAGGAAAGGAAAGGAAAGGAAAGGAAAGGAAAGGAAAGGAAAGAGGAACAAGAAGAATTTAACTTTAGAAGTGGTCACCATTGAAATCCTGGGAGTCCTCCATCTTGAATTTTATCTGGGAATGTGCAATTACTTTATCTAGTTAAAAGTTGTTGGAGAAACTACAGAAGTGAGCAAATGACCCTTTATTTAAATGTTGAGAAAGATGGTCAATGTCAAGGAAGTTGACACTGTTAATAATTTAAAGCATTTTTTCTGGCAATACATTTAAGAGCCAGTTATTCCATGATATGAGACTACTGGTTTGAACTTCTCAGTTTAATAGCAAACCATTTCTTTTTCTCTTTGCACCTTTGCTTTCTTGACAGATAAAATCTAGTTCTGGAGCTTCTGTAAACAAGGTAATGTATGAGCTGAGCACTGTCTCCTTGCCATTAATGTCAAACTTGTTTGACTGTGTTTTGTTGTTGCTGTCGCTGTTTCTATTATTTCAAAAGATGAGCTCTCTCAGAGAACATCCTTTAAAAATGACTGACAACATACATTGAAAAGAGGCATTAACCATCTGACTTCTTCCTTACAGGGAATGAGATAAAACATAAATATCGCATAATTAGACTTGCTATCTTTGTTTGCCAAATACATCATTCCTGCTCTAATATATGTAACAGGAGAGTAAAAATTGTGGAAAATATTGCATTTCTATTATATACATACATATATAAATATATATACATGTTTCTATATAGACCCATCTATATCTATATAGATATATCTATATATATATTCACATATATATTCATATATATGTGAATATATATATATAGATAGATAGATAGATATCTATATATATATTCATATATATAGATATATATGGAGAGAGAGAGAGAGAGAGAGAGAGAGAGATTTCCATATATACAGAAAAGGATTTATTACAAGTAACTGGCTGATCAGTGATGGAGGCCGACCAGATCCCAGATCTGCAGGGTGAATCAGCAAACAGAAACCCAAGTGAGCTGATGGTGTGAGTCCAGGCTGGGCCTGAAGATACGAGACCCTGAGGAAACCCCGAGACTTCAAACTCAGGAAGAGCTGATATTTCAGTGTGAGTCTAAAGGCAGGAAAAAGTTTATGTCCCAGTATGAAGGCAATTAGGCAAGAGGAGTTTCCATCTCACTCCAAGGAGGACTGGCCTTTTTGCTCTCTTCAGGCCTTCAGCTGATTGGAGGAGACCCACCCTGGGAAGCAGAGATTTGCTTTACTCAGTCTCTCTATTTAAAAATTGTTTTTTAACGTTTATTTTATTTTTGAGACAGAGAGAGACAGAGCATGAACGGGGGAGGGGCAGAGAGAGAGAGGGAGACACAGAATCGGAAACAGGCTCCGGGCTCTGAGCCATCAGCCCAGAGCCCGACGCAGGGCTCTAACTCACGGACCGTGAGATAGTGACCTGAGCTGAAGTCGGCGCCCCTCAGTCCCTCTTTTTAAATGTTAATCTCATCCAGGGCGCCTAGGTGGCTCAGTTGGTTGAGCAGTTGAGCGTCTGACTTAGGCTCAGGTCGTGACCTGGCGGTCTGTGAGTTTGAGCCCCGCATCAGGCTCTGTGCTGAGAGCTCGGAGCCTGGAGCCTGCTGCGGATTCTGTGTCTCCCTCTCTCTCTGCCCCTCCCCCGCTCATGCTCTGTCTCTCTCTCTCTCTGTCAAAAATAAACAAACATTTAATAAATAAATAAATAAACAAATGTTAATCATCCAAAAACACCCTTCTGAAAACACCCAAAATGAAATCTGACAGAATGTCAGGATACCCCAGTGGCCCAGCCAAGTTGACACATAAAATGAACTGTCACACTCCTAAGTCTCAAGCTCTTCATCTGTAATACAGAAGTTAGTAAGAAACAGCCATGTCATAAAATTGCTGTGTGAATTAAATTTTTCAAATGAATGTAAAGCGGTTATCAAAATGCCCGTAACATCTCAGTGACTCTTAGACTCATAGCCAAGAGTAATGATGTTCAAGATGGACCCTGACATGGACCTCTCTTCAGGGAAGAACCTCGATTCTTTCCTTGGCCGGCTACGTGATTTTGAGCCAGTGACGAATTCCACCACAGCCTCAGTTTCCTCGGGTGTAAAATAAGAACACCGTCCTGACAGGCTATGCTGAGGATTAATCGAACAGATGCCTCTCCATCAGTTTCTACACGATGCTGGCACACACCAAGCAATCCGATATGGCATCATCTTGCAATCATAACAGCAAACACACTTTATTTTTCCAAAGATACTCTAATTTCCTCCTTATTTAAGCCTCAAAATGCATCAGAAAGACAGATAATGATTATCATCACTATTTTTCAGAAGAGACCGCTGAGAAGGAGGCCTGAGAGCGCCTTCCGCGGGACCAGTGATCACAACTCCCTTCCACACCTCACAGAGCTGCCCCCTTCCTTCCCCAGCACCGTGATCAGAACTATTCAGAGCAGGTATGAGTCCCAAGCAACTCGTGTTTGGAAATCTGGGTATTTACTTGGGGCTGCTGACTGAAAATTCACATGCTTTCTAACTCTAGGTTAGGGGAAAGACGATAGAAACGGTGTGAGTCATGACACTCTTCTGAACCCTGACCTTTTACCAACATCACACAACACATCCCACCGGGCAAAGGTGGCTTGTTTTCTTTGCATATTATTTAGCACTATGTTAGGGCTCTCCCAAGCCCTTTGCATAGATTATCTTGTTTAGCCCTCACGGGATACCGTGATTTAGGAGCTATTGTTATTCCCACTTTTTTTTTTTAAGTTTACTTATTTATTTTGAGAGAGAGAGAGAGTACGAGTGGGAGAGAGGCAGAGAGGTAGGGAAAGAGAGAATTCTAAGCATGTTCTATGCTGTCAGCACCGAGCCCGATGTGGAGCTCGATCTCACGAAAATCAAGAGTTGAACGCTTAGCCGACTGAGCCACCCAAGTGCCTCCAGTATTCCCACTTTAAAAATAAAGAGGCGAGGGTTAAGAGGTTTGTCTGAGCCCACAGGTGGTAAATACAGAAGCAGCAGCCACTGGTGCTGGCTCCAGAACTCTCCTCCCGGCAGCCGTATTTATTGAGTGCTTACTATGCTGCAGGATCAGGCCAGGTGGTGGGTGTGCAGGGGAGAAAGGGAGAAGCAATGGCCTATTGCAGAGCTTATGTGGTACCACCTACTTCCCAGCCTGGGGGCTATCATCCCCTAGCGGCTAAAAATTGGTTGTTGGGGCAAAAAAAAGCCCTTACTCTTTTTGTGTGTGCATACAGTACATATAAACGGGATATTTGCGGTGGCAGGTGATTAAAGAAAAGAAATGTCTACAAAGGGTCCTTATGGGTGACGATGACAAAGAGGTTGAGAAACACTGCTCTAGTGGGAAGTACAGGTGTGAAACACATAATTAAACAACACACCCTGTCACGTATACTAGGAAGCCAAAGCAAAGGGTGTTCGGAAAGTGGATTTTTCAAAAAAAGAAATCTCATTGTAATCAAAGGGTCACAGAAAGCATCTCTGAATAAAGGCATCTAAGCTGAAACCTGAACAATGAGAAGGAGTTTGATACCAGGGTTTCCCAGCATGAGAGTCACATGAAGGCCTTGAGGTATGTGTAAGAGTTCTCAGAAAAGCAGAAACAGAACTAACAGAATGTGTGTGTGTGTGTGTGTGTGTGTGTGTGCATACATATACTCTATACATACATATCTATATCTGTATCTGCATTTTTATCTTTGTATCTATATCTATAATCTATATATAAAAAAAGAGAAAGAAACAGTGAGCAAGAAAGATTTTAAAGAATTGGCTTACAAAACTGTGGAGGCTTAGTGAGCCCACAAGGCCAGCAGGAAGGAAACCCAGGAAAAGTCTGAAGGCAGTGTGCGGACAAGATTTGTTCTTGGTCAGGGAAAGTCAGATTTTGTTCTCGTAAGGTCTTCGACTGATTGGGTGAGGCCCACCACATTCCAAACGTCATCTGGCCTACTCAAAGTCTGCCAGTTAGATTGTTAATCTCACCCAAAAAATATTTCCACAGAAACATCCAAAATAGTATTTGACCAAATATCTGGATTCTGTGGTCCAGTCAAGTTGACACATAACATTGACTATCATATTTGGTCTCAGCATTTCAAGGAATGGACAGAAAAGAATTTGGCGGGAGAATGAGCCAGGAGGAACACAGTGCAGTATCAGGATGTAAAAACAGCAGAGGCAGATTGTGCAGGGCCTTGTAGGCCTAATTCCACCTTTAGTTTTTACTTTTTTAACATTTACTCAGTTTTTTTGAGAGACAGAGCATGAGTGGGCGAGAGACAGAGACAGAGAGGGAGACACAGAATCTGAAGCACGCTCTAGACTCTGAGCTGTCAGCACAGAGCCCGACACAGGGCTCGAACCCACAAACCGTGAGATACAACCCGAGCCAAAGTTGGAAGCTTAACCGACTGAGCCATCCAGGTGCCCCATTTTTAAAAATTAATTAATGGGGCGCCTGGGTGGCTCAGTCGGTTAAGCAGCTGACTTCGGCTCAGGTCATGATCTTGCGGTCCGTGAGTTCGAGCCCCGCGTCGGGCTCTGTGCTGACAGCTCAGAGCCCGGAGCCTGTTTCCGATTCTGTGTCTCCCTCTCTCTGACCCTCCCCCGTTCATGCTCTGTCTCTCTGTCTCAAAAATAAATAAACGTTAAAAAAAAAATTAAAAAAACAAAATAAAAATTAATTAATTAATATATGTTTACAAAGAGAGAGCACAAGCAGGGGAGAAGGACAGAGGGACCAAGAGAGAGAATCGTAAGCAGATTACCCACTCAGTGTGGAGCCCGAGGCAGGGCTCGATCCCATGACCCTGGGATCATCACCTGAGCTGAAATCAAGAGTCAGACGCTCAACCGAATGAGCCACCCAGGTAGCCTCCCACCTTTAAACTTTCCCAGAGACCTAGCAATCATACAGGTTTTGGCTTCCGGTCACTGGGCTTTAGTCTCTTCTATCACTGGAAAAATTAATACACGTTCTGTGCACTTTTTGTGTTTGCTATATCATAGAGACAACATGTGTGAAATGCACCAAAAGAGGTACCACCATATAGACACAATCTATATTTCATCACTGAAAATTAAAGCCACAACATTAAAGGTATAGAACACTTAATTACACAGGGAGGCCATTCATTTCACACTTCACAAAGAGCATCCTTTACACTGCACAGAAGTCATTGAGGAAAGTGAGCATCAGAGTCACTTGGGACTTGCAAAGAAATGAAATGCACATAAACATGAAAGGGAAGAAAAGCCAGCAAATATGGTCAAATATTTCTGTTCATTAAGAACCGCTCCGTTTCTTCCAAATTAGGAACAACACTCTAAAAGCACTTTGTGTAGTTGACATTTTTGTTCCAATATATGTTATGTTCCCAGTTTGATTTAGATTATATATCATGATGTGGGTAAAAATATACATATTTCTACTTTTAATTTTGAAAATTAGATCAAATAACCTTCAAAAAGAAACGGATCGATATCAGAGTCAGGATTCATAATTAACATTACTAAGTCTCTATCTTAAAACTTTACCGTGACCATGATCTACTACAAAATTTGAAAAAATACAATTGTTTCTAGGTTAACCTACTTGAAAGTTAGAGTACAAATAAGTTATCGTGAGGACTGAGCATTGAGGATGAAATGTAAGATAAGATCTTTCTGTTTCTTCACATCTCTGCTCTATTGATTAATAAGGATCATCTAAAGTGAGCATTTCTACAAGTTCCCATTATAACCATGACATGTATGTTGGATTAGGCCTCCTCTCTCTATATATCCACTGTGTGCTTGTATAACCTACTATTGATTTAGATTTGCTTAAAAGTAAGCAATAAAGTACTGTATATCGTTAAAGACTAAAGAAAATCAATAAGTAATCCCAAAAGAAGAATATCCATTCTCCTCCCCAAAAGCAATATATTGTCTATAAAATGCATTTATGGTAGAAATATAAAATTTGAGATGAGTCTGTCTCTTCAATACTTTCTGAAAACTAAACGTATTAAATTCTTATTCATATTTCCCAACACACATGCGTGCACATATAGGATGCTCATACAACATTCAGATGCTCATACAAACATCCTATAAATAAAGGCAAAAATCACCTAAATAATCATGTAAGAAAGAGTATTTTTAAAGCCCTCAAAATGCACACTATCACTATACAAGTTTGTGATTCGTTAGTTAGTTCTAAACTCACCAAGTTAGTTGGTGAATTCTAAATAGTTCTAAATTCACCAAGTAAGCAAGGTAAACTCATAATCAATCTGCTGAATGGGTCTTAGAATTCAAAACTTTCCTAGAAATAAAATGATTCACAGATCCTTTTGTTGTTCAAATCATTCTGTTACTGGTCAAATCAGTCATACAATCAACTGGGTCATTCCATCGATGGGTGACGTGAATAATATTTTCCCCTACCAACCCTCCAACTGAAGGCGGCAATTACAGGTACATATTTAAGATCAAGACTAAGAAAGTCTTCCTACGCCTTCTGGTCCCCGAAGATAGAGCCCATATGTTTTCTGGCACTGTTATTTTATACACTTAATACAGTATATCTAGTTGCACAGAAAATAACTCTGTCATTAATAGGAAGCCCAGATTATTTGGGGGCTCATAAAATTAGGCACTTAGAATCTTACAAGGACCTGGAGGGAAGAAAATCTGAAACTGGTTGGAATGAACAATAATCTATCTTTTTCTGTCAAATCCCAGGAGCTCAACACAGGCAATTGTTCAATGGCCAAGAGCATGTTCTCCTCAAATTCTGGTTCCCTTGACACGCTTTATTTCTATTACAAATACGCATGTGTGGGGAAGAGCTAATAGCTCAATATTTTTGAAGGGGTAGGAGTCAAGGGCTGTGGCCAGGTCATCAGGCCCTTTCATAGCGAATCTCAAAACCACAGTCTTGTGGCTCTCTAAACACCCAGCAGGAATTGTCATTTGTACCAAGTTAGAGTCATGTCCAGTCTGATGATCAAAAATTGGAACACATACATATGTACACAAATGTATACCACGTATATACACATAATATGCATATACGTATGTATAGTATAGTAATATACATAGTGATATACCTAACACACAAAATATACATAATATGATATATAATATATTTGTATAATATATAATTTATAATATAATATGTATATTAAAAATACCCTGAGCAGTCCAGAAGAAATTTTTTAAAAACTTAAAATGTTTTAGGAATGAGATGTTTGATTAGTTGCTTATCAACTATCACTTCATTTCACTTCTGGAAGATGTGTCTTCTCTTTTCATTCTTTGGAACCACTGTGCTAAATAGGCTTAGAGACAGTAATTGATTAGAAAACTCAAATGCCATTATCTACTCAAGGTTTTACTTCCAATTTTAGCTTTTATAGCCAGAATCAAACTCCCATTGAGCAGTGAAATTAATTAATCCTTCTATATTCTCCTTAAGTGCAATTACAGTGTTAATAGGAAAGAAAATTTTTCCGATCACTTTCTGCAACACAGTGTTAACATTGCCTAGAATAAACATTGTGTTTTTTTAAAGTGGTAGCAGCCCCAAGCAAATTAAAATTTTCGTGTATTTTCTTTCTGTGGGGCAAGGGAGGTCAATATCCCCTGTCCTTTGTTCTGCAAAACTACTTATTTTACTCAGTGGTTTGGGAAGCCAGCCAACAACAAAATATATGAAAATGGATTACACAACTATTGAAATCATAGCTGGACAGCAAAACTGGACAGCACTAGTGTGAGGGAGACTTGCCTCGCCTGAGCTTGGCAACCAACGAATTAATCTCAAACCAGTTTTTAGTGAAGAATTGTGGGATCCAAAATACGGAAGGGTCTACCTATTGACAGGTGAAAATATACATTGTGTTGTCTTATTATTTCTCTTATGTCTATATACGCATTTATGTATACACATACACACAGAACTATTCTGGATAAGGCTGTGTTCATTCATTCATTTTGTAAATATCTATTGAATGGGTTTTTGTGTTTTTTTTAATGTCTCTTTTTGAGAGAGTGCGTGCTCGCGCAAGCCGGGGAGGGACGGGGGGTGGGGGGGACAGGGGATCTGAATCGCGGACTCCAGGCTGCAGTTCAAAGCCTTAACCGGTGGCTCCAACTCACAAACCGTGAGATCACGTCCTGAGCCAAAGTCCGACACGTAACCCACTGAGCCACCCAGGCGTCCCTACCGAATGTTTGTTAAATATTAACACTCTGGTGTCAATGAGCTGTTGCCACAGAAGTGTCACCTAATAAAATACACAAAACGTGATTTAAAACAACAGTCACTGTTACACCTCGTGTGGCTGTAGATCACGGGGGAGTCTGCTGATCTAGGCCAGGCTCAGCTTTGCTCGCTCGCCTCACTCACTCCTGTGTCTGGGGGCCGGTGGACTCATTTGTGCACCCTGTGGGTCGGCTGGGGGCTCCACACAACACAGATACAGAAGGAAAGCTGCTGGGAGGTCTGTGCTCAGAGCTGCCCGGCCATCACCTCTGCCACATTCTATTGGCTGAAGCAGATCACGTGGTACGGGGAAATTGACCGCCTCTCTGGGGGGCGGGGGCAGGGGGGGAGGCAAACTCACTTGGCAAGAGGTGTGGATACAGACAAGGATAAAATGGGGGTCACGGGTGCCACAACCACAACTCCTAATATTCTCCTTGATATAAGAGTCCTCAGTAGTTACCTGAACAGCGTGCTCAAAGTCTGGCGAAAATAATATTTTTACAGTTTGTTCGATAGGCTAATTATGAAAAAAAAGTATTTCCTGATCCAGCACAGCTGACAAGCCTTGGTGTGTTTATGAGTATAAAGAGATTTTCTCCTGGTCACAACACCAAAAGAGAAAGGAATTATTTCTCTTTCCCATCCTACCCATGAGCTGCAGAACAGCACAAAACAGACAGTTTCGAAATAGGCAAAACCTGTGTGTGTGGCTCCCCGTCTACCTCTCACTCAATGTGCACGTCCAGCTAGGGTGATAAAAATATTTGCTGAACTTCCCTTATTGTTGTTTTCTCTAAATTTACAAAAGAAAACAAAATAAAATAAAATAAAATAAAATGTAAAATAAATAAAAAAATAAATAAAATAAAATAATAAAGTAAAATAAATAAAATAAAACAAAGTAAAATAAAATAAAATAAAATAATAAAATGAAATAAAATAAAATAAAATAAAATAAAATAAAATAAAATAAAATAAAAGTGATCCTGCACAAAGAAGTCTCAGGGAGTGACTGCAAACATCTTTATCCGATGTAGGAACCTGACAGCGGAAATAACAGAATGTAAATCCAAATTTTTCTAGCATGAAACCCATGACACTTTAAATCCTCACTCCTCTCCTTCTGCTTAAGCTGAGCTCCAGGAGAGAAAGCCCCGGGGGACTTCCAGTCCCTGACTTATTTGCCTTAGATCACAATCTGCCAGCTGCCATCCAGGATACTGTATTCGGCTCCTGCCACAAAGCTTTGCTTTGTGCGGACTCAGTTTCAAATGAGCCATGAAGTATTACCTTCTCGAGAAGCAGAAGAACTTTGGGATTCGGCCGAGCACCCGCCCAAGTCCTAGCAGAAACCAACAGAAGAGGGTCGTAGTGGATTCGAGGCTGTGTGCACAACCTGGAAAGCAACTGTCGCTTTGTGTTTGGGGAATTCTGCCAGAATACGGTAGCTGAGTGTTAAAGTGCTGAAGAGTGAGGGGCGGTCATAAGAATAGGCAGGCGAGTTCGTTTCTGACCAGAGAGAAAAGAAGTTGTGACCAATTGATAACCTCCTCCCCCCCCCACCCCCCCCCACCCCCGTGCCCCACTGTCGGTGCAGTGGTTTCATTGGTGATTGTGTAATTGTGAGTCGACCGAAAATGGGTTTCCTGTTTGGTATTTCTTTGCATCTTTCCAGCCTAGTGTATTTGGTATGTGTTTAAATATCTAAATTTAAAGATGCACGTGACAATTTACAGTGGAAAGTGCTTACCAGCTGGCCCTAGCTATCAAATGCAAAGACGAAAATTCAGCACGGCACACTTCTGATAGTATAATTGGTGTGAGTGGGAAATGAATTCCAACACAAAGTTCTCATCTGTGGCTCCAACAGAAGCTGATAAAATACTTAATAGACTTTTAATAGAGCTTCTGAGACCCAGATCATGAAAAAATAAGCACGCCTTGCAATTCATTCCCCCACGTTCCGTTGACAGTGTGAAGGTTTCCAAAGAAAAAGATTCACAAAGGTTTTTCCGTGGAGTGTATTTAGAGTTTGGAAGAAAGTCTCTTGCAGCCGATGGCTTTTGTTAATAATTGTGCAGTACAAAGGCAGGTTTCAACAGACAGAGAGAGCTAGAGGGAATCTTGTAAAAACAGGCAAGATTCAAAGAAACGGGCTAGTATAGAAAGCTGTTTAATGGCAGAAATGCGGATGGAGTAAATCCTTATGCATTCTGCTAAGAAACAAGGAGACGGGCAAAGGTGAATTAAAACTTAGACCCTAGAATTAGGAAATGAGAAAATGCAAGGAAAAAATATAAATGATCTCTACCAAATGATTCTTCTTGTGGCAGTAGTCTTTTCCTCAAAATGACAAAATTAATACTTTACTCATTAGTGGTTGGACAATGAATTGGTGTAATCTCAATACTACCTTTTATTTCTCTGGTCGGTGGAATAATGACCTTCCCTCCCCAAAATGCTCACATCCTAATCCTTGGAAACTGTGATATGGCACCTTAGGTCGCCAAGGGACTTTGTGGATGTGATTAGGGTTGAGTAGCTTGGGATGGGAAGGTGATGCTGGATTATCTAATCTAATCCTGAGAGTTCTCGAAAGCAGAAAACTTTTCCTGAAGAGATGGGATGAGGGAGAATAGTCAGAGACAAGCTATGTTGCTGGCCTCAAAGATTGTTAGAGTTTGCTCAAACTGCCATACAAAGTACCACAGACTAGGGGGCTAGACAGAAATTTATTTTGAGGGCCTGGAAGTCCAAGATCAAGGAGTTGGTGGGTTTGGGTTCTCCTGAGGACTCTTTCCTGGGCTTGCTGAAGGCATTACCCTCTCAGTGTCCTCAGGTGGCCTTTCCTCTGTGCACATGCACCCCCGGCCTCTCTTCCTCGTCTAAAGACACCAGTCATGTTGGATTAGGGCCCCTCCAAAACAGCCCCATTTTAACGTAACCACCTCTTTAAAGACCTTATTGCCAAATGTGGTTATATTGAAAGGTCCTAAGAATTGGGACTTCAACATACAAATTGTGGGGGAACATAACCGAACCCATAACAAAGATGAGAGAAGGGTTTCTTGGGCCACAGAATACAGGCAGCCACCAGCAGCTGGAAAAGGCAAGGAAATGGATTCTGCTCTAGAGTCTCCAGAAAAGAAGGCAGCCCAGCTGACACCTTGGCTTTAGCCCAGTGGAAATTATGTCAAACCTCTAACCTATAGAACAGTGAGATAACAAATTTCTGTTGTTTTAAGCCACTAAATTTGTTGTCGTTTGTTATAACAGCAACAGAAAGCTAATGCAGGGTGCAAACTTTAACCAACATATAAACGTATCCTGTGTCCCTACTCTGTATCCATTACTACATTACGGACAATAGTCTACCCTCCAGGGACTTGTGCCTTCCTACTGCTGCATACAGAGCCACCCAAAACACAGTGGTTTAAAACAGCAATTATAGTGGGGCGCCTGGGTGGGTCAATCAGTTAAGTTTCCAACTCTTGATTTTGGCTCAAGTCATGATCTCACAGGGCTGTGCACTAACGGCATGGATCCTGCTTGGGATTCTCTCTCCCTCTCTCTCTCTCTGCCTGTCCTCTGCTTGTAGTCTCTCTCTCTCTTTCTCTCTTTCTCTCTCTCTCTCTCTTAAAATAAATAAACATAAAAAATTTTTAAATAAAATAGAAATTATTTATTATGGCTCACATGTCTTCAGTAAACTAGGGGTATGTTGTTCAAGGTCAAGTTCAGCCAGGTATGCCCACTTTAGACTTTTGGAGAAGCTCTACTTCTCCTTCCAGGTCTGTGGGTCACCTGGGTGGTTTTGCTCTACATGCATCTCATTCATCTTGAACTAGAAGACTCACAGAACATGTTCTCACAGCAATGGCAGAGACTCAAGAGAACAAATTTTGATACTTCTTAAAGCCTAATCACCTAGTCTCGGACTAACAAACTGTCACTTCCAAGCACATGCCGTTAGCCAAAGCAAGCCACATGGCTAAGTCCAAAATCAAAGAGCAGAGAAATGTACTCTGCTCACCATGAGGTCATGGCAAGAGAATGGTTGCAGCAGAGGTGAAGGTCCGGTGCCATAATGCAATTTATCGCAGGCTGACATTTCAACTGCAGAGGGACAACTAGCAACGCGAGACAATAAATGTGGATTTGCATAGTAGAAGGCGAAAGTATTGATGTATTGGCAAGTATAAACTAAAATACAAAAAAGAATGCATTAGTTAATATATCGTCCGTTCTTTTGCTTATGTCTACAATTTATTTGCATACATATTGCATTTCACCATGTCCAGAACCATCTTCCAAAAATAGGGAAGATGATGAGGAATTTAGTGCTCCCACATTGGAGTTGGGTTGAATACCCATTTCAGAAGAGATTCCAAATGTTCTTTAAAACCAACAAGAAATAATCAAAGTGTTTGAAATTCAGCTTGAATGGAAGAGCATAATCTTGGAAAATCCTGAAATTAAATTACTTCCCGTAGCAGGAAGCAACATTTCTGGAAACATTTCTGGAAACATCCCTTTTTTATGTCCCTAACTTACAGCTCCTTTAGTCCAGAAATGGAGTCTATTTCTGTTTCCCTGGAATCTAGGCTTGGCCATGGGATCTGCCTTAGTTGATGGAACATCAGCAAATGTGAAGCAAACAGAAATTATAAAAGCTCTTGTAGACTGGGATTTTCCCTTCTTTCTGGGACCCCTTCCAAAATTATGTGAATAATCCTGGGCTGACCTCCTAGAGGCTTGGAAACCATGTGGAGAGATGTCTTGGCCATTCCAAATGGCCAATTGTCCCACCTGAGGCCACAGATATATGAGTGAGGCTGTCCTAAATGACTGAGTCCCGGCCAAGTTGGCCCAAACCAGAAAAAGCAATAAAGCAACACTTAAAAGTGTGAGAATTAATAAATGTTTGTTCCTTGTAGTCATTAAATGTCCGGATAGTTTGTTACTCAGGAATAGCTTACTGATAAACCTCCCTGGTAAGTGAGGTCTACGTTGCTGACAAATGAGAGAAGAGCTAGGACTCAGACCCAAAACATTTCACCCCTGGCTTATTCCCCGACCTGGCAGCTGAGAGCTCACAAAAGCTGGAAGAACTCACCGGAGGAATTCTATAACACACATGTACCCCATGCATTGTCTGTCATAACATTGACATCATGTTCTTGTTATATACCTGGAAGTGTGCTAATGATGTACGTGGATTATACCATTGAATCCTTACCACAAACCTATGTGGTAGGTCTTATTAACATACCCATTTTACAGATGAGGAAATCCTCAGAAGTTAGAAATGTACATGGTAACACCCACCTGGCCAACCAGCTGAGAGTGAGTACACAGCTCTTTTCTTTTTTTTAATTTTTTTATTAGTTTTGAAGGAGAGAGAGACAGGGCATGAGTGGGGGAAGAGCAGAGAGAGAGGGAGACACAGAATCCAAAACAGGCTCCAGGCTCCGAGCTGTCAGCACAGAGCCTGATGGCAGGGCTTGAACTCACGAACTGTGAGATCATGACCTGAGCTGAAGTCAGACCTGAGCTGAAGTCGGACACTTAACCGACTGAGCCACCCAGGCGCCCCATTGAGCACACAGCTCTTAACGAATAGTCATGTTCACCGAATAAAAAATGCCTTGCGCATAAACATACTACTATTTTTTAACTGCCTATAGATTTTGTTGTGCTGTATAAAACAGAAAGGGGCTTAATGGTGTTCCTGATTACAGAATAACATTTTTGTTTTTGCAAAATAACATTTAAATATTATTTTATTTTTACAATAAAATGGCATTCTTGGGATGCCTGGGTGGCTCAGTCGGTTAAGCGTCCAACTCTTGATTTCGGGTCAGGTCATGATCTCTCGGTTTGTGAGATCCAGTCCCATGTAGGGCAGTCCCATGTAGTGCTAAAAGTGCGAGCCTGCCTGGGATTCTCTCTGTCCCTCTTTCTCTGCTCCTCCCTTGCTCACCCGTGCAGGTGCACATGCTCTCCCTCACTCTCCCACAAAAATAAACATTGTAAAAAATGGCATTCTTACATTCAAATAACCTTTATATCCATTTACCTATCTTTCTTATATCAATCCACAGAGCCAGAAAGCTAAAATTGACAAATTCATACATGTATGTATTTATCCAACAGAGAATTACTAAACCCCTCCTATGTAAAATTATCTTTACCGGAGTAGATGTTTTTTAGATTTTTTTGATAGTCTCAAAATATGCAAGGCAGTCGAACTCTACACTTCTAAGATACCTTTACAATAATATCTGATATTTAATAAGAACTTCCTGTGCGTTGGTAGCTGAACACATGAATGGGTCACGCACAGTGCTAAGCATTTGACATGTGTCATCACACTTATTCCCCCCAAATAACCCACAAGATTCTATTAAGAGCCCAATTTTACCAAAGAGAAAATGGAGCCACCAAAAAGTGAGGTACAATACTTATGGTCACATTTAACAAGAGGGACCTGGGAGATAAGACCGGCAATCCAGGGCCATGTTTGAATTAGGCTTCAAATTTGCCCGTATTATAATGATGTATTATTTTGCCAGTATTATAATGATGTATTATTTTGCCATTTTTGAAAAATAATAATTACCTTCAAGTTCTATGTGTTCTGTCTAAGTAACTTTGACACCCATTTAGAGGAATTCCATTATGCCTTGAATCTTCCCTTTGGTTTTCACACCTATATCTGAATTTTGGGAAAAGCTTTGCAATTCTTCTAACTAGGTGTGGCTAAATTGGTATCCCAAATGTATCAACAAAATATTCGGTGTTTTTGAATCGTGCTAAAACCAGGCTGCTCTGTTCTTCCACACGTACATTCGCCTTTCATTTCCATGTTCTCCCTGGACTTCATTTGCTAAACAATTCAAGAACTGTTTCCTGTGTTTGTGGGTTTTCCCATCTGCGGCAATACTACCTCTTTGTTCAACTCGTTACCTGAAGAACAAGCAGAAAGAATGGAAGGGAGCCAATTTTGCTTAGATAATTTCTTTGATTTTGTTTCTAAGCATATCACTAGCTTTTCCACTTTAACATCATTAAGCTGATCCTAATATGCTAATTACATCACTGTTGTGTTTTGTAAAAGCCACATTATGAATTCTCATATGCTATTGCTGGCTAGTGGTAAAAGCTTTATAGCTAATGGGGACAAATGAAGACTTCTCGAGAGCAGAATCTAATCTGCATATATTGTTGGATTTGAGCTGATGGAATTCGGTTCCCTACTCCAGACGTTTTGAAAATAACTTTTCTTTCCAAATGTATTCTCCATGTACCTTCCTTTCTTATTTGGTTGGTCAGAGTGAGAGACTACAGATTATAAAATTGATGAATATCTCCTTTTTCCATTCTCTTACCAGATGAGCGGGCCAAACATGACAGTTTTGAGAAATTTATATATTTTATGGTTCAGATAAAAAGGGGATCTTCTTGTCAAATTCTTTTGCAAAAGAAATTCCCTCCAGGATGAGATCATTGTCTGTATTTATCTTAATCAGTCCTCTACCTTAGTAGGTAAATCCGATAATATATTAAATATAATGACAGGATTCTGTAGCCCATAATGTGTCCTTATATTCAAAGTGCTTGGGAAAATAAAGACCTAGGATATATAGTACCTCAGGGATCCTGGAGACCAAGTGTTATAGCAGACTCTATGGGCATCAATCATTTTATTAAAAAGTCACATTGTACTCAACACACTCAATGAACTCGATCCTTCTGCTTAGAAACAGTCTTAAGTTCAAATGGATCTTTTTCTAACCCTTAAATGTCTTCACATGTGTCCACTCCCCTCCTTTTATGTTCATAATGTTTCAGAAGGAAGGAAGGAAGGAAGGAACAGAGGAAGGGAGGGAGGAAGAAAGGAGGAAAGGAAGGGAAGAAGGAGGGGAGGAAGAAAGGAAGGAAGGAAGAGATAGAGGAAGGCAGGGAGGAAGAAAGGAGGAAAGGAAGGGAAAAAGGAGGGAAGGAAGGAAGGAAGGAAGGAAGGAAGGAAGGAAGGAAGGAGGGAGGGAGGGAGGGAGGGAAGGAAGGAAGGAAGGAAGGAAGGAAGGAAGGAAGGAAGGAAAGAAGGAAGGAAGACACTCCATTTTTTTTTTCTATCCCAAACCTCCTAGCTGTCTCCATTCTCATAAACTTTACTCTCAGTGTCACTAATAACAAATATAATAGCCTTGTCTGTGGTAAATGCTTCTCCCTTCATAGAGACAGCAATCAAACACCAACAGGACCAGGCAGGGAGCATACAGGAGGACAGCAGGCCTTAAGAAAAGCCCAGGTCCCATCTATTGGGACTGCCAGTCTCCAACCCCAGTCTGTATTACTAGGCGGGCACTGGAGCTAAGGATACAAAAATTAATATTTACTTTTATAGGAGAGATCCCATTTTCTTTTTACATCTGATTTAACATCTGCTGTAAGCCAGACATATACCCCAAACCACCTATTGTCTAAGTGTGCTGCCTGTGTGTGACTTACATTGTAAGTCTGATTTTCTTACTGTCTCTCCTCGCCCCAGTGAATTGTAATTCCTCCTCCTGAAGTCTTATAGCACTTTGTATCTCTCTTTTTGTGTTTCTCATATTCTGCCTTAATTGTCGCAGTAAATTTACCCTTTATCAGTTCCCTCCTGTGTCCGAAAGTAAACATTCAGCCAGTATAAGCACCATAAATAGTCTATTGTAGAATAGCTCTAATTTGGGTTATTTGAACCACTTAGAGATAGCATCAAGAACCCAGGTTCTTCCTATCTTTTTGCTACCCTGTTGGCTTGTCTGAAGGCAAGCTTTCCTTTGAGGAGCAAGTGAATATATCATTCCCAGGCATCAAATCTACAAATGAAAATACCCTGCATCCCTGTGTCTGCTTATATCAATGAAGGAATCTTTCCTAGAAGCCTCTGATGCCAAGTTTCTTTTATGCTTCCCTGGGCGAGTGTTGAATCACGCGATCCCCCACAATCCAATCACTGGTTTGCCATGATGGGTGTGGACTAATTGAGACCTGACCCAAGTCGTGGGATGGTGGAGGCGCCTACAGAACGAAATGAGGTCTCTTCCAGCGCCCAAGAATGGACGTAATGCTTGGTGTTTACTCAACAGTATCTATGACAACCTCCTACCAGACTATAAATTTCTTGGGAATGAAGACTATATTCCTGAGGGCAGCAGTCTAAGAAAGAGCCGGTAAGGATTCGAAGTGATCCGGTAGGATAGAGACGGTGAATCAATGCACTGCTACTGTCCCATCGCACAGAACAGGACACCTCCTAAGGACTGAATAAATGTTGGATTGAACAGATCTGAGAAGTCTTTTAACAGACGCGTATACGGACGAAGAGAGGAAGGAAGGGGTCATTTTTGCCTGGGAGAGTCACCACAGAGGTGATACTTCAAGAGGAACAGTTACCCTGTCATTTAAGTGCAATCTATCTGTCTCTATTAAGCAAAATCTATTAGTCTTTCCCCGTCGTTGCCAGGTAGTATGAATCACATGCACGTCAAGCCTACCGTAGGTGATAGGCAGAGTAGGTTACCACTCTGTCGATCTTCACCAGGCTTACAAAATCGTCTAACAATAACTTGATAATCACTGACAAAAGGGCAAAACCACCACCTACCTGTGTTCCAAATATTAAGATCTTGAGACCTTTGCCTTGTTACCAGCAAGGTAAATTTGGCTCTGATTTACCAAGAGCCAAAGAGGAGCTCTTCATACCTTCTAAATACCTGCCCTGCCGTCTGAGTAGTGACATCTTTGAGGTAGGGGTATTTTTGGCCTTCAGGGAGCAGACATTCATTCTTTGCCTCCAGCTTTCCTTACACTCTTCATTTTCTCTCATAGGAATAAAGATTGTCACTCCACCTCAGCCTTGCATTTTTCTTCCGAATGATACCGGCATTGCGTAATCGGATCAATTTATTGTTAATCTGAAGGAATTTTCTCTCCGATGAGACCTGTCAGACACACTTATGTCCTTTGAAATCGCTGCAATTGACCCAGCAGAGGTAAAATGTAGAACAGCACCTGTGTGCTCAGGCAATCAATGACAAAATGGCAGGTACTGGAAGCAGAAATCCTGGCTCCTTGTCCCTCTTGGAGCACTCATACTGTGACGGATGTGAGTAGAGTCCCAGGAGGCTCCCTAGCTCAGCTGCCAGCTGATAAATGTATCCCAGAAAACAGCACGTGGATAAAAGGCAGTAGCATACAGAGAAGGCCTGGCCTTTAGCCCCAGCCAGCACTGACTGCCATCCATGAAAGGCGGGATATTTTGGACCTTCTGGCCATCCCAGTGTACCAGATGACTCTGCTTGAAGTGGAGGAAGTATCTGGCCACCTCACAGAATCATGAGAAATAAGATATTCTCACTGTTTCAGGCCAATGCATCTTGGGGCATTTTGATAGGCGACAGTGGGTGGATGAAACGTAGAGCTCCTATGATAGAAACTGTGAGGGCCATTAGAGGCTGATATCAAGGCAGTAACTGGTTTGGGGAGCTCCCTTGGTCTCCAATGACCTTCCTTTTCTAGTTCTGAGATTTGCTTAGCTTCACAGTAAACCCCCTTTTTTGTGCAAGATCATTTCTCCTCTTTGCAACAACTAATTGGCTGACATCAGGAAGTGACAAGGCTCAGGCCAAAGAGTCCAGCTCTGGGTACCGGTTATTATCCTTGAGACTCCAACAGGGAGGCAGCCTCCATCTTGGAAGGATCCTGGGTCCTGGGCAAAAGCCAAAGAGGAGCTCAGGGACAGGACAGAAGCTCACAGAGGCATTGGGAGAGCGCAGATGGCAGATAATGCCAAACCTAATGAGTCGGTCAGCACCTGCTCAGATCTCCCTTCCAAACTGCTGGGATCTGGAAGCAGGGTTGAGGCTCCGTATGAAGAGGACCGACCCGGTACTGGTGAGGAAAACAGACACACAGCTCAAGAGGCAGGCAAGGCTAGACATAGCCCCTGGCCACCATGAGCAGCATAGTTGGAGGGAGAACATGTGGTCCAAGAGCAGCAAGTCAACCTCTGTCTGGCAGCACCGGGACCAAAACCTGCCTTCCCCCCAGCCTCAGCCTCTCTGCAGGGACGTAGGGTGCCTCCTGAGTCTCCTGGCAAAAATAATGAGAAGCCGGTAATGCAGGGAGAGTGGAAGAGCTGAAGCATCCCAGAGCCACCCTTTCTTTCCAGCCTTGGCTTTCTTTACACCTGTGTGTAATTCAATTTGACACTTAGAACAGGTTTTAGCAGGTTAGAGTCAGAGTACAGTAAGTGGAAGGAAAAGACAGACTGAGCAGAAGCACCGGCTCTCGGCCTGGTGCACCCATCTGACCATCACTGGAAGAGCAGAGCAACCTTACCGGGAGCAAAGATCCACGTGGGTTGACGGAGCTGTTGGCAGGCAGAGAGAACACTAACTCGAGCTGAAAGGGACGAAGAAGGCTCGCAGCGCTTAGGATGGGCCAGGGGATGTTTCAGTAACAAAGAAAAACCTTCTCGGCTTACAACAGAAAAGGCACTTCTTCCTCTCGCTACCCCTGTCACGGTCACCAGGCTGGGCTCATCGCAGCCACGCAAGGACCCAAGCCTTGGGAAAACGCCGCCTGATGTGGCTCTGTAATTAGAGAGGTGGGGGGAACATGACCACCCACAGGGCGAAGGTCCTTCCTGGCTAAGCAGCACACAACTTCTGCTTCTGTTTCACTGGCCACAGTAAACCACATGGCCACGCACGCGCTCCGTGAAATAGGGTTATCTAATCCTCCTGCAGGGAAGAGCTTCAACGTGGGTGGGTTCGGAGGAAAAGCCTGCCGCGGGGCCCAGGCTGGAGGAAGGGATCAAGGAAGACGCCGCACGTCTGTAAGCTAAGAGGCTGAGTACCTTGCCAAGTGGAGGATTTGAGCATGAGGAAGATTCTGACATATGTGGCTGAGTCCATGGGGTAAGGGCTGCAGAAAACAGCCGAAAGCGAGTTCATGAAGCCAGTGATAAAAATGAACAATAGCGATGTTAGTAATAATGGTTACCGTCTGTTGAATCCCTCCCCCCCCCCATTTTGAATCAAGTGCTTTACACACATTGTTTTATCCTCTTCAGAATTCTATGAATTTAGTGCTTCTGCATTATGGATGAGAGACTGAGAGTCTGAAAAGGCTGTATTGCTTGACCAGGGTCATAAAGCTAGAAAATGGCGGAGCCTGGATTCGAACCCAGCTCTGGTAGCTTTAAAGCACACGATCTTTCCTCTTTTTCTGCAGTAGCCTCCTACCTCCCTTGGTACAACAGCAAAGTGGGATCAGAAACAAGATACATGTGATCTGACCTGTCAAGTCAGTGGCCTTAAGTCCTCTACAGAGATGTTGAAATGAGCACCTGAGGTGTCTTCTGAATATGTGATGTGGGGGATGGGGGGAGGAAGAGGAGGGGGCCAGAGGAGCAGGTTACAGTCAACTTTTTTCGTCCACATCAAACCCCACCACCTACTCCTTTCGCGTATATCAAGATCCTAAAGAGGCAGAAATCAGCATCTAAAGAGTTGTTTGTTGCAAACTAGGGTCAACCTTTTCTCTTCCATGCCTTATGGAGAGTCCAACAAGCATTATAACAAAAAAAAATCCACCCCCCACCCCCCACCCCATCAGTTTGCACTGCTGAGAAGCAGCTGTGGCGGCTTGTGTCACACACAGATTACCATATTCACTGACTTCACAGATGAGCTGAGGGGATGTCGCTTTGCTAGACTATTTAAGATTCACCCAGAGCATCATTTCTGCTGAACTGCACACCCGTGATGAAGGCATTCACTGTTCATCTCTCCTCCATGTCTGCTGATACTTGTTCACTTCATGTAAGCCTCTTCTTGCCTTATAGAGTTCAAATTAAGACGCTACTTTTCATTAAGCATTAAAAATACTCCAACTACAAGACATAGTAGTTAAATCTGGAGATCAGCCAGTGGCTTCTGGTTCCCTGGCTAAAGAAATAAGGCTCCTCGAAGCTCACACACATCACTTTGGCACATGCCCCAGGCTTTCTCGGAGCACGTCTGAATGGTGTGCTTTTTATCGTAGAACACAATCCAAACGGTTGGAAGAAGACTTGGGTCAGCTCTTGAGATATAGCTGCCTGGGAAATCAAAGAGCTCTCAGAAAAGGCATCAAGTCACTGAGCGATCCGGAGATATTGAGCAACTTAAGTATTTATGGAGTCCCCGTTCTGTACCAGATACTGTAATCAGCAATAGGAAAACAAAGGTAGATGAAACATCGTGTCTTCTCTCAGAGACTATCCGGACAGGGACGTAGACACACAAATGCTGTGCACAGACACACAAACACGGTGCCACAGGAACAATACGAGGCAGCAGAAAACCACTATGGAAACACCAATGTCTACAGGTTACTTTTCCTTCTGTAAAATTCATAAACCAGATTAACATAAGTCCTTTCAATTACACCAGGGTAGATCTTTGATTGCACAACTGTAAATAACCAGATGGCTACATTCAATGCATGAAAAAATAATTTCAATTGTTGCAACAGAGTGTGTGGCTGTATTGGATATGGTCTCTAGATGCTGCTAAATATTTGCCCAAGAATGAGTTCATTAAAGTACATAGTTATATCAATTTCAGCTCAGATATATGGAGAGCTGCAAAGAGCATCCAAGCTTATAACCCTAGACAAACTCAAATTCACCAGCTCTTCTTAGACGCATCAGAAAGTTTAGATCACGAAGAAGAATAGACTATTTGACATCTAGGATTTATTTACTTGGGGCAGAGGCTGTGGAACAACACATAAGCTGGTATAAGAACGCAGCTAAAATGTTTTAATGAATTGCTAAAACTGTAACAAATTACAAGTAATTAATTGGACCAGGGCAAGAGCATGAAGCCTCGGGAAGCCCCGATGTAGAGGAGGATTTGTATCCTTGTGCACGCTTTCCTTCCACGAATCCCACAGGTTCTCACAGGGAGGATTAGAGGGAATCCCAGAAAGCTTCCCAGCTAATGCTGCTTTGGAAAGTGGAACAGCAGCCACCACTAATATTCTATCTAGATCTATCTCCACTATCTTCCCTAAAGAACAAAAACCCTAGTTGGCATGGAGACTGGTAACTACCTTAAGGTGCTGCTGTAATCACTACAGCTGAGTGAACAGGAGAGCCAAAAAAAAGCTTTTCCCCTGGGGGAAGAAGGGACAGAAATCCTCACTAGGACCACACACCATAGTTGAAGAACACACAAGAGCATACACCTGACAGCCTGGGGTGAAGTGCCTGTGTTAGACTGAGGTTTCCCAAGCGTATCAGAGAACCCACCCCCCCCCACCACTCCCCATTGCTGCACCACCAGGCTGGCAATCTCAAGTAAAAGGAATGGGAGAATCTAGCTGGAGACGTACCAGAGACAGATTCTCTTCAGGGTGCACACAAAGGAAACACCTAGATCCAAGGAAAAGTAGAAACTGAAAAAAAAAAATAATAATAATAATGACCTCAAATCAACCTTCACCCTTAACAGGAGTTGCCTGCTGGAGGAATGTGATGCTTGTGAGGCACTCAGGGTAACCATAGCAACAACAAACCTCAAACACAGCTAGCTCAACTCCTGTCTAGATAATTCACCCTTGCCCCCAACTCTAAAGGCCTATCAGTAGAAAAGGCATGTCTATCTCTAAACATAAAAAAAAAATTTACGTTACTGATAGCTCTCCTGCATAAGATGTCTGACTTTCAACAAAAAGCTCTGACACACACAAAAAGGCAAGACAAAACACACTATAAAGAGACAAGCAATCACTGGAACCAGACCTAGGTATGACAAATAGGTGAGAAATACTGGACATGGCATTTAAAATAACTATTATTACCGTCGTAAGATCCTAATGTAAAAAGTAGACAACATACAAGGTCAGATGGGTAATTTCAACAGGGAGGTGGAGTTTATAACAGAGAATCAAATGTAAATGGTGCAATAGAAAAACACTGTAAACAGAGATGAAGAATGTTTTCTATGAATTCCTTAGTAGACTGAACATGGCCCATGAAAGAAGCAATAAACTTGGAGATAGCTCAGTAGAAATCACCGAAACCGGAATACAAAGGGAAAACGAATGAAAATAAAAACAGTACAGAACCATTATTAAGAGCTATAAGAAAATATCGAATGGTCTAAAATATACATGACTTGAATCGCGGGAGAAGAAAAGAGATACAGATGCATAAAAGAATATCTTGCCAAGAATTTCCTAAAATTAGTCACGGGCACCAAACTCCAAATCCAAGAGACCCAAAGAATATCAAGCAGGAAAAAAAATAATAATAATCTAGGTGTTTCACATTCGAATTACTATAAACGGAAGGGCATCCAAAGAAATGAGGTATATTGCTACCGAGAGAACAAGCATGAAAGTTACAGGCACCTCGTCATCAGAAACCATACAAGCTAAAAGAAAATACGTATATCTCTAAAGCTCTGAAAAAAAAAAAAGAAAAACTCTATCAACATAGAATTCTACACCCAATGAAAATATCTCTTCATATAAAAAACAAAGGAAGATTTTCTCAGACAATTACTGAGAATTTATTGCCAACAGACCTATTCCGAAGAAGTATGAAAAGAAGTTCTTTGGACAGAAGAAAGAGGTCAGAAACTTGAATTGACCTAAAGTAATTAATACTGTTGGACCTGGGGGGAAATTTAGGTAAGAACAAAAGGGTGTTTTATCCTTGTTCTTAACTGTTATAAAAGAGAACAGTCTAAGGTAAAATTAATAATGATGTTCTACGTGTTTATAGCACATGGTGAAAGGAAAATATACGCAACAATAGCATAAAGGATAGGGGTCAAGAGGTTGGGAAGGAGGCATAATTATAATTCTAAACATGCTACCATGCATGCTCCCCAAAAGAGTTCATGCCCTAATCTTCAGAACACATGAATATGATGAAATGTCATTGCTATCGCTATGAGCATAGACTATAGACCTATCTCTACAAGCAATATCACTCCTATAACTACAGGCATTAGAGCACAGTTGATCTGAATCAGCCTATTCTGATTATCCCGGTGGGGCTAATCTAATCACATTAGCCCTTAAAGCAGAGAGCTTTCTCAGGCCGGTTGCAGAAGTCAAAGACATTTAAAATGTAAGGAAAACTTGACCTGCCATTGCTCCTTTGAAAATGGAGAGGGCATGAGAGAAGGAATGCTGGTGGTCTTGAAGAGACAGCCAGCAAGGAACCAGGGACCTCAGATCCGTAGCCACAGGGAACCGGATTATACCAACTTGAATTCACTTGAAAATATATCTTTTCTTACAGCCTCCAGATGGGAGCTCAGCCCAGGCAAGACTTGGAGCGTGAGACCCACAGAAGAGAACCCAGTCCAGCCCACCAAGATTTCTGACTTACACAACTGAAATAATAAACAGGAGTGGGTTTAAGCTGCTACATTTGTGTTAACGTTTTACAGAGCAATAGAAAAACAATACCTGGTCGACCAATGCAAACAAAAGAGAAGTAACCTTAAAGAATAAATGGAGAAGTTTTCAAAAAATTAGTTGAGGGGGGAAAAATATGCTGAGCCATAGGGGGTATGGCTTCAGCAAGCCAGAAATAGCAATAAAGAAGTACATATATGTTAGCAAAGGGCATGGGTCCCAGTTACCTTCATCTCACCATGACCAGTGTGCAAGAGCAATCCAAATGCTCATCCTTGAAGCAATCTTTTATTGTATAGCTCCCTTCCTATTTCCTATAAGCAATAGACTCTGCGTCCTAACAAAAATATCCCCACACTCAAAATAGCAGGGTCAATGAACTGAAGTCCGGAATTTCATTCTAGCGTTGATGAAGGTAATATTTCCTTCCAGTGAGGTTGAATCTCAGTGCAGCCAATACTGCTGCAAGGCTGCCTGAGTTCTCCTCCAGCAAGAGCAGTTCATCGTTTTTGGAATGCCCACAATTCAGCGCTTTAGTTAATTCTGGCCCCTGACAAATATGGCTGATGCCATTTCCAAGCTAACTGGTGACTGTGGTGCTAGAGAAGAGTGAACCCAACGGCTCAAAAACAATGTCCTGTGTGGTACTGTAAGGATGGACACATAATCTTACGCATTTGTCAAAACCCATGGAATACAACAGGAAGGCTGAACTCTAATATAAACTGTGGATTTTCGTTAATAAGAATTTAGCAATATTGGCTCATCGATTGTCGCAAATGCACCACATTAATCCAAAATGTTAAAATAGGGGAAGGAGATGGAGAGCAAGGGAGTTTATAGGAGCTCTCTGTATTTTCTGCTCATGTTTATGTAAACTTAAAACCACTCTAAAGAAATTAAGTCTACTAATTTTTTTAAATGTGCAGAGTAATATACCTTCTTCCCCTTTTCTGATCCATTAAAGCTCCTATTTCCCTGCACACACACGGATACACACACACACACACACACACACACAGGAAACCATTAAGCACATTGCCATCACTGGCCTCTGTAAGACTGTCTCACATTGCTGATCAGGTGACCCAGAGATTGACAACCAGGAACCTTGTTGGAACCATTAAAGAACGATCCCGGGGTTTCCTGGTTCTGAAGGCTACAACACCAATGTCAGCACTCCCCTTCATTTTCAGGGGCTTCAACAATGGCACAGAGAAGCACCCAGATAATGAAGAGATACAGAGGGAAATATTAAATGCAGTGGAGAAATATTAAACAGAAAAATAACTAAACAGAAGCATTTAAACCGCAAAATCCATTGAGTAAATCAGAGAATATCCCCATACCCACCTAAACTAAAAATAATTGCATGCAAAATTATCTTTTTCTTAGGAATTAGATTGTAGCCACCTTGGCTTTAGAGAAGATAAAAGAAAGACACCAGGCATTGTGAAAAAAAATCAGCAAATCATAAGAAGATGACTATTTTGAGTCTTCAGGACAAATATTTTCCTTTGAGAAAAATCTCCTCCATGAAGAAAAATAATTTCTCGGAGAAAAATTTCTGATTCATTTTCTGAATGAATTTCAAGAGAAAGTGGTTTATTTGAAGTAGGAACAAGATTTGGTTCTTGAAAGACATGACTAGCAAAATTTTAAATGCTTTGCATTTTGCTTATATATGGAGTCTAAAAAACAAAGTAAATGAACAAACACAGACTCTTAAATGTAGAGAACAAACCGGTAGTTGCCAGAGGGGAGGTGGGTAGGAGGATGGGGGAAATAGATAAAGTAGACTAAGGTATCCACCTCCATTTACAAAGTAAACAAGTCACAGAGACTAAAAAGTACAGCATAGGGAATATAGCCAATAATATTGTAATAAAGTTGCATGGTGACACCATAGTGAGAAGTGAGTAATGTATAGAATTATTGAACCAATGTGTTATACACCTGAAACAAATATAACACAATATGTCAAATATAGTTAATAAAGTTAAGTTAAATTAAATTAATGTAATAAAATGTTTTAGGAGCAAGGAACTATAGATTGTGTGATACAAGAAATCAAATATATGATTTATAATATCAACTCAAAAAAATCCTCCAAGAACACAAAGACAAAGAAAAAAATGATCATGAGAAAAAGCCAAGAGACCGATGAAGGACTAATCCATGATCTAAAACATGTAAATCAGAATTCCAAAACACAGCAAAGCAAAAAGAGGACATTCAATAAACAAATGATATTAGAATATTTACTTAGCAGAAGAAGAAATTTTCAGACTCAAAGAGCCCCTGGGATCCCGGCAAAGTCAAAGAAAATGTGCATACGTAAGTACACACAAGTCAATATTTTAATTTTTAAGGAAAAGAAAATATTTTGTAAGCAACCAGGGAGACAGGTAAAAAGAAGGGGAAAAAATGAAAGAAAGAAAATAGTGACTGACAAAGTAAAGAAAGGAACTTGTTTTCACAGGGGAAAAAAATCCAATAAAACTGAGTGTCCTTGCACTTGAGTTGACACCTGGTTTATACTAGGTTGGACACGGCCAGAAATTTTATTTTGTGCGAAAATTCCAAACTTTTTGACAAGTTAAAAGTTCTGATCCAACGAACCTACATTCCTTGAGACAACACTGGCAAAATGGGAACTTAAAAATGAAAAAGCCGGGGCGCCTGGGTGGCGCAGTCGGTTAAGCGTCCGACTTCAGCCAGGTCACGATCTCGCGGTCCGTGAGTTCGAGCCCCGCGTCGGGCTCTGGGCTGATGGCTCGGAGCCTGGAGCCTGTTTCCGATTCTGCGTCTCCCTCTCTCTCTGCCCCTCCCCCGTTCATGCTCTGTCTCTCTCTGTCCCAAAAATAAAAAAATAAAAAAAAAAAAAGTTGAGAAAAAAAAAAATGAAAAAGCCATCTATAAATTACACTTAACTCTTCCCAATGTTGTCAATAGTCAATCACGTTTTGAAGTATCCAAGAGAATGCAGTTATCTATTGAAGAAAATGTGGAGGACAGCTAACAAAATCCTGGATTTGGAGCCATAAGACTGACTTGTGTCTAAAACCTGGCTTCTCCATACATACAAGTTCAATGATTTTAGGCAAATTACTTTTTTGCTTAGGACTTCGGTTTCTTTGAACATGACATGGGTACAATGATGTGTAGTGGCCCATGTCGTGCCCCCTCCAATGCACTGCCATGAGGATGCATTAAGACAAAAAAACTGATAACATATGCAAAAAGGTGACAAGAGATTAGAAGGATAGTTTTAATGGAATTTGGGGCTTAATCATAAAATTCAGACATTGAAAGAAGTCACAAGCTATTCTACTAAATGCTGAACTGCTATGTTTCCCAAATGTTAATTAACTTGATTGATAAATGTTAATAATATGCTCATCATGTGCACAAAAATAATCTTGGCTCTGCAGAATTAAAAAAAAAATGAATGGCATGACCACTGCCTTACATGGGCTTATTAATTCTAATGAAAGATACGATATACATCCCTGAGTGATAATATACAAAGATATTTATGGAATGTGTAAATGAAAAGACCAAATAATCTTGGATCTTGGATGATGGATAAGCAAGGCAGAGACTGACTAAAAGTTCATCGGAAACACTTTCTTTTCTCTCTATGCAACAAGAGAGATGACATTTCTTAACCTTTCTTGCAGCTAGATGTGACCGTGTGGCTGAGCCTTGACCTATAAGATGCAGGCAAAAATGATGTGCTCTCCTCTACTCCTGACCCATACAAGGTTCCACACATTACTCCATGTACTGGCTCTCCCTTCATGGAAAGCTCAGAATCAGGGGTCCAGTGAAGAACTAGGAGGTTCCCGGGGATAGAGAAGCCACTGGATAGAATGATTGTTCCCCAAATGACACAGGGAAGGTTGTCCCCCTCCCAACCCACAATTGACTAAGAGATGAAAAATAATCTTATTTTGTTAAGCCTCTGAGATTGGAGGTTGTTTTATGTGAAGATGCCTGCTCCGAGTACTGCAATACTATTTGGTAGAGTAGAGCAAAAAAGGAAAACAGAGGAATCATTGGAGCCTAGAATGTTCTCTACCCGCTCTTCTCAAATATTAATCTTGCTTATGAATATTCGTGGAGCTTTAAGAAAATGCAGATTCCGACTCAGCAGGTGTGTTGTGTAACCTGAGATTCTGCACCAAGTTCCCAGCTGATGCTGTTGCTGAAGGTCTATTCTGATTAGCAAAGAACTCCAGAAAATGAATTTGCAAAAATAGTACCCCTCCTCAGTAAACCACTTTAGGGCTACAAGAGGTTGTGTGTTTCATTTGGAACCGAGCTATATATGCTTGAGTTCTGTCAGTGATGATACAAATGTCAAGGAAGTGTTGAATGATGAAATAGCACAGTGTGCCCACTGATCAAATGGGCTTGGGCACAGAATGTCTCTTTTAAAAACTCAGAATCACAATCAGAAGTAAGTGCCATTTTCCACCGTGGTTTATACCAAGAGAACATTTAAGGAACTTCATTTTGCAGCACTGCAATCAAATAAGCACCTGAATTAAGGTGCATAAAGTAAACCAGCAAAAAAAAAAAAAGAAAGAAAAGAAATTAGTTCATCTTTAGGAAAGGAAAAAAAAAAAAAGTTCAGCTAGGCATTGAAGTGTGTTCCATTATTAAGCTACTTTGGAGAAAGGGTGAGAACCCAGACTCCACTATAAGCGTTCAGAGCAACAAGGAAATTAAGTTGCCTTTCACACTTAACTTACTTTGCTTTTCCATTTCTGCTTAATCATTACATCTTTTCCTAAATGAGTAGGGGACAAAAAGTAAAAAATAAAAAGAGAGAGAAAATCTCCACCCCAGTTATTTCTAGGAAACGGGCTATAACTGTTCAAGATTTGCATTGTAATTACTTATGAAAGGAAATGTAATTCATTTGCCTCTCATGACTCATTTTTCAGATGTAATTAAAATGACCCCAGAAAGCAGGTTAAAATAGCAAAGTCAATTTATACAGATAGATTCTAGACTTTTCAGTGTTCCGTGCTTCTGAGCTCTGGGTTGTGAGAATCACAAAGAATGTCCCTGTCATTCTCTTCTAAATAAACATGGTGTTTTGCTTTGTTTTGTGAAGTCATCTGGTAAAAAAAAAAAAGTCCTGTCATACATATGAACGAGGCTTGTGTTATCATTTCAAGGGCAGGGGAAGTGCTAAGACTCTAAAATATCCCCACGTATCTGCAGATCCAACGTGGAATGCCTAAATTCTACAGACACTTATTTCCTGCTTCCTGAACAATTCCACGCCTCCTTTGTAAATTTAAACCGATCAGTAACTTCCGTGGTACCCATGAGTTTAACAGATAATTTTTCAGAGCGGGGCAAGCAAATGTCGCGTGAAATTCTGGAACCTGAGTGGAAAAGAGAGAAGGAACAACAGAAAATGGAGTCTAGGAATATCTAAGGTTACCGGGGCCATTACTTATTTTCATCTGGGTCTCACCCTAACGCATCCACATCCTGAAGGTGGAATGACTAAGAGGGAGTTGGGAAATACCAGGTAGACAGGTTGGTGTCCAATGAGAGTTCTCTCTCTATACCCACCCCTGCTTTTGGCCCTTCCTGTCCATGGATGTTGATCCAAAGACTTCTCTAGACCTCCTGAACTTGAACGCTGATCTCTAAGAGTCAGCACTCCCCGCCCCCCGGCAAACCTAGCCTTCAATAACACCTCATACATGCTTCTTTCACTATCCCTGTAGTTCTGTGGAGTAGTCAACTTTCACCAGCTGTGAACTCCCTAGCACCTAACACAGCATCAGATTCATAGTGGTTCTCAATGTATTATGAATGAACAAAAGTCCAGGAAAAAGCAACCAGGAGAATCTGCGTTCAACAGCACCATTTCACATGAGGAAGGAAAGTGGGGACAGATATTGGGAAGACCCTTGCATGGTAGGCAGATTAATACCCCCCAAAATGTCCATGTCCTAATCTCCAGAATCTGTGAATCTGTTAGGTTACATGGCAAAGAGGAATTAGGGCTGTAGATAGAATAAATTTGCTAATCAACTGAGTTTATGGTAGGAATTATATTAGATTATCCAAGTTGACTCATGGTAATCACGAAGGTCCTTAAGTGTGGAAGAGGGAGGCAGAACAGAGAAAGCCAGAGAAAGAGATATGATGATAGAAACAGAATCAGAAAGATGTCATACTGCTGGCTTTAAAGACAGAGAAATGGCATTATAAGCCAAAAACTGTGGGTGGCCTCTAGAAGCTCCAGGAGCCAAGGAGATGGATTCTTTCCTAGAACCATTGAAAGGAGCACAGCCCTTCTGTGTGCAGGAAGGATTATAACCCAGTGAGACTCGTGACCGACTTGTGATCTCTTGGACCGTAAGATAGTAAATTTGTGTTGTTTTGATCCACGAAATTTGTGGTAATTTGTTATGACAGAAATAGAAGCTAATAGGAGTGCGATTTATAGCTATGAATATTTGGAGCAATGGTTTTTATTGACATAGGCTTAAGGGAAGTCTCATGAGACTTCTCCAGAGGCAAGGTTTGGAAACTCACTGTTCTCACTGAGACCGTATGCTCATTTGAAACTGCTTTTGCAGAACAAAAGATAGGCACGCTGCTATCTAAACCAAGAATGTCCTTTCACTTGCAATATGGAGAATTTGAATGGTGATAATGGGGAAAGGCGAAAGCCCTTCTCCAAGCTACACCGCAATGTCTCCGATCATTGTATTGCTTGCGTAAGTAGAAGAAGAATTAGATGGATTTTGTGTTATTATAAGAGCTTACGTATGAGTGGTGCTTTGTAGTTCACAAAATATACCCCCATCTGTGTCGCTCTGAAGGACAGAACCAGGAGAAGAAGGGGAAGGTTGCAGATTACGGACCTATACGTATGCATATACTCACATACATTATACATATACATACACAAACACTTATACATACACATGCATTTACATATACACATACACATATACACACACTCACATACATACATATACGTATACAGACACGTATAGAAAAGAACAAAAGTCAGTTAGATGTTTTTAGCTAGTTAGTGCTAGTTAGATTTGCCCAAAGGGGGGATCTATTTTTTGAGGGAGTATGTTATACTTTCAAGGACAGGTTAAAATTCCATTGAGAGAGATGAAAGAGGGCAAAACGTAAGAAATCGAAAAAAAAAGTTTATTTCTGGGAGTTCTTCCAATTTTTGACATTGTATGACCAGAATTGTTTTTTTAATATCTAAGACAGCCCTAAAATGGTTTTCAGAGCCCCACCTGTCATATCCATGAAGCAAAATAAAACATTGCTAAAAGGCAAAACGAGCATTTTTATAGGATTCCAAGAATGGTGCCAGTTAGTTAAATAAGGCAAAAATCACTTGTACCATTTTAATGTTTCCCCAAAGTGGTGTTTATCTTTAACTTTCACATCTAATGTAAACACCAGAAGTCGGATGGTAATAAAGATACCTTTAACTAGAAGTTTCAGCAAACACTCACTTGCCGTACAGTTTATTCATTAGAGTCCTGCTTTTTCTCCTTTTAAATTAGGTGTCCCAGTTACTATTCAGTCGGACTGCAAATTATAAAATGCATAAAATGCAATTTATAGGGCCTGTAATTGTAAAAGAGCATCTGGTCAACCCTGAAAAGAATTGGGGCGGTAACGCGCTGTAGGGAAAAACACCAGAGCATTTGAATTGAGAAAGCCCGGCTTTGCCTCTCAGGTTCTTGGTGGCTGTGACAATGGGCAAGTCATGCCAGCTTTTTTCATCTCAGTTTTCTCATCCAGACAAGGGACTTAAAATATGGCACCCCCTTCTTTCTTTGTAGTCCTGAGCCTCACAGGACATCATGGGTACAAAAGCATCTTAAATTCTTCAAAAGTGACTCCTGATAACCGCTCATCAGAGCTTCTATCTAGATTGTAAAATGTCGCTGTGTAATTCTCTTCAAGATTAACTGGGTGAGAGTTTCAGTTTCGTGTTAACACCCCTGTCAGCACTGGATCACTCGTGCTCTGGCAGATCACAAAATGTGACCGGAGGCTTCAGCTCTGGGGAGAGAAGAAGACTATGCCATTTGTTTCACCAACTGAAAGCCTGCCCATCAGATATTAAATACCATAAATACAAATGTATGCCCAGAAACATGAAGAAACATTTCTCTATAAAATTGCTAATGAATTTAATCCTGTATGCTCCTTACAGCTGACCAGATTTTCAGAGTGAATGAGAGGAAATAAGAATATTCTAGAGAATATAAAAGCAGAATGAGGGCCAGAAATAGCGGGTTGCCAGGTGGTTACTCACAACTGGTAAGAAAGAAAAGAAAAGAAAAGAAAAGAAAAGAAAAGAAAAGAAAAGAAAAGAAAAGAAAAGAAAAAGGTCACTCCCGCATTCACAATAAAGCAAAAAATAAGAACATCCTTAAGAAATGTTTAGCCTGCCATAGAGATGGATATATTTACCTTGCAAAACAAAATGTATAAGCCTTATAGATAAGCCTAAATCCCTTTGTGGCCATCCTTAATCTTCGTCATCCTCTCATCCCCTTCTGGGGGCAGCCAATGTCAAGTTCAATGTACGTGACCTTGGACCTTTTCTCTGCATTTGCATACATCACATCTACATACTCACAGAAGTCATTTGGGTGTCATTTTGTGAAGTATTTTTTAAGACATAAATGGCATCACACTGAATATATCATCCTGAAATATAAGAATGTAGACCTATGGGCACCTGAATGGCCCAGTCGGGTAAGCATCTGACTCTTGATTTTGGCTCAGGTCATGACTTCACAGTTTGTGGGTTCAAGCCCCACAGCAGGCTCTGAGAACTGACAGCACAGAGCCTGCTTGGGATTCTCTTTCTTCCTCTCTCCCACCCTCTCTCTCTCTCAAAATAAATTAAAAATTTTTTTTAAAGGAAAGAATGTAGACTCTACGTTTAGACTGCCAGCTTCATAGATCTTGATGTAATAGATGTGTGACCCTGGAAAATTATTTAACTTCTGTAATTTTCAGTGTCTTCATCTGTGAAATGGGGGTGATAACACAGCCTACCTCATGAGATTGCAGCAAGGATTACAGGAGCTCATTTATGTGAAGAAATTAGCTCGGCGCCTACCAGATCACAAGCATCCCATACATGTTAACAGCTGGTTTACATCGCCCTTTGCCATGTGGGCAGCTCTTACCCATGCTTTATTAACTATATGAAATGTCTATGCTTCTGATAACTGGCAAATATAATGGATGTGTTGCAAACACTCCTGAACCACGAAATCTGCTCAGAGAATTGACCTCTCATCACTAAAATGGGTTGTGAAAAGCAGCCCAATGCTATACCAACCACTCACTAAACATTAGCTTTAAAAAATGCATTTCATAGGGTGCCCGGATGGCTCAGTAGGTTAAGCATCTTAACTCTTGATTTCAGCTCAGGTCATGATCTCGTGATTCATGGGAGCAAGACCCACGTTGGGCTCCACACTAGGCATGGAGCCTGCTTGGGATTCCCTCTCTCCCTCTCTCTCTGCCCAGGGGAGTTGTCTCAGAGCTGGGCCTGGTCTTATTCCCCTTAGCTTAAGGGGTAGAACACTGTACTGCTCATTTTTGAACCCCAGGGCCTAGAACTTTCAGCATTCATGTGGCCAATGCTTCCTGAATGTTGAATAAATGAGGAGAATTAAGAGGAAACGATGCTCTACAGTTGCATACACATACATGATACGATCGTACCTAGGTATACAAGCTTGGGGAAATGAATTAAAGGAAGGACACTGAGTATACAACATTCAAAAGTGTTAACTACAGTTGGGGGAAGAGATGGAGATCGTGTACAATTTCTTTTCTCTACTTGCGAGTTTTCTGTACTTTCCAAGTTTTATTCAGTAAGCAGGTGACACTTCTATAAACAGAAAAAAAAAATTTTTAATTTAATTTAAAAAGTGAAATTGTCACTTTGCTCACATCAAACCCTTCCTTCGGCCCCATTTAGTGCCTCTGGGTCACCAAGAACTTCCTACTCTGTGTGTCATTCAATATTCACAGCTGCCTTTAACCCCTGGGGGTCCTGCCCGCAGCTTCTCGGGGGTCTTTACTCTGACTGTCCTGTTCTGATGTTGTCTTTACTGTCCTTAGTCAGCATGGCTCCTGGGGTGCCCAGCTTCTGGACCCTGCCTTGGAGCAGACCCCAATGGTGCTCCAAATCTAGAAAGGACTCCTGTCTCACAGGCCTCACCAGCCCCAATAGTCAAGAGGCTTTGTCCTGGGTTTGGCAAAGCATTGCAGAACACATTTGTAGGTATAAAGTAAACTTTGATTTTCCACGCATCTCCTAAGTATTTACCTACAGATGAACACCTGGGATTCGCTCTCAACTACTATATTAAATTGCAAAATTCGATCTAGTATACTCTCTATAGGGAGCACATTCAATTTAGTTACAAAGCAGAGGTTATAATATGTAGAGGAATGGCGTGAACATTCAAAGTCTCAACTCCAGGGAAGAAGATATGAAATTTCATATACCATCTATCCTGTGAGATTTTTCTGTGAGTGTCGAGTTAGCTTGCAGCTAAAAGGAGAGTAAAACAAAAATAAACTATTAAAAAAAACTCATCCACACTTTTATATGCCTTTAAGGTGAGTAAAAAATGCTATTTCAAACTTACTAAAATTTGTTTATTGGAGTACGTGGTTATTAACAAGTAGCTTTATTTTATATTTTCACACATGTGCAGCAATGGTACTTTTATTTCTGTTTGAAAGACACTGCCTTGCCTTGGTTAAGTACGTATACTGTAAATTATAAGCCCAGGACAAATCTGAACATTTGGCAAAACTGAACGGAACCACCTTCTTCAACAGATATACGCTAGTAAAGCGTTTGGCTTGCCTTTCATCTCAGCGACATGAATATCGTGGCTGAAATACCCACATCATCGGATGGCTATCTTTGCTGCTTGTTCGTGATCTGAGAAAATGTGCAAGGGAGATGTGTATTTCCTCCCCAATAATTTCTATATCGGAGGGCACCGAGTCTGCCAATCCCCATCCCTCAGCACATCTCTCAACTCAAATCATCCTTCCAGAAGCAGATCTGTTTTAAAAATGAAATACAAACCCCACAGAAATCCAAGGGGAAAAAAAATGAGACAGTGACAAGAACATTTGAGCCCAGAGCAACAAACCCCTACGCTCTGACTGCGAATCTGATGCCTTCGCAAGAGCCACCAACAGCTGGGGCATCTTTATTTAGAATCGTGTTTATAAATGATTTTATCTCATTGTAATTGTCACGCGTGCACAGCAATCTGTTAGCTTTTAACCAGGTTAGACACCCTCACAGCTGGAGAGGACCCTCAAATCACCAGAGAACCAAAAAAAGAAAAAAGAAAAAAGAAAAAAGAAAAAAAAAAATCTTCTCTGCTTCCTTTCCCTTTGCTGGTCTTGAGCATCTTGGGGCCAGAAGCAGCCACCCTGAGCGGACCCTGAGAGGCTGGGGGCTCCTGGGGTGCAGCGGTCAAGAGCAGACACCTTCAGCAGCGCCACCCAGCCTCTCTGGGGGACCATTTCAGCCGGGGATGGGGAGGGCTCTTCTCTCGCGGCCCCACTCTGTCAGCCCTCTCCTGCCAATCCTTCCTGGGAGCATCTCCCCGATTGGAACTTTCAGTATTAAACAAGGTAGCCGGGTGATCAAAAGAAGAAAACTTCTCCCTTAAGAGCAATACAGCGACAGCAGCAGCAAACTTTATTTTCCCACCACCAGCTAAGGCCCGCTACTCTGGCTTGTCATTCTCAAAATGGCATCTTGCCTTTGTAATTCTACATTTTCCTGCAGTTTCATTTTCCTGAAAGTCCCCCTCCAAAAAAAATGCACAACCCAAGTGTTGTCTGCATGCACCATGAGGGCTCAAATGTGTTTTCTTTCTCCCGTTCCCAGCCAGCAGAGCCTCGTTACACAGACAAAATGCGACTGGGCTTAGCACAACCTGAGGCACAAATTGAATATATACAGACCACTGAGAAGCAATTTAAACGCATCCTGAAATCTGGAAGTGTGGGAAACATGGTTTACATCTTCATGGCACACATAGGGAAATTTCCTAAATATCTTCTACCCATCTCTTCCCCCAAAATCTACCCAGGAGCTACTCGACAATCTCTCCCTCCAAAATGTATTTTTCTTCATTTGGTTTGTTACCCTTCCTAATGTGGATCAATCTAGTCTTTCTCAGACAATCCCAGTGGTGCAGCTAAAGATGTCTACCCTGCTCAGCCAGAAGGAATCATGGCTAGACAGTTGGCTGAGCATCTAAGGATTCATCCCCATTAAGCGGCGAGGGGGGAAGAGGTCTGAATAGTCATGCACATGGTCCCTGTTACAAGCAGATAACTGATCTGAATCTGTCATTTCTTTTCATGTCCTTTCTACCTCCTCTCCCATCTCCTTCTCTCCCTCCCCTCTTTCATTCCTTTTTTTCTACCCTCTCTTCCTTTCTCCTTCCTTCCTTCCATCTTTCCTTCTTTCCTTCCTTCCATCTATCCATCTTTCCTTCCTTCCATCTATCCATCTTTCCTTCCTTCCATCTATCTATTTTTCCTTCCTTCCCCCTTCCTTTGCTCTCTTCCTCCTTCCTTCTTTCCTTCCTTCATTCCTTCTTTCCTTCCTTCTCCCTTCTATCCCTCTTCCCTTCCTTCTTTCCTTCCTTCCTTCTTCCTTCTCTCTTCTTACCCCCAAATCATAAATCATCAAATAATACTGCTAGAGAATTCCTTACAAATCTTCTGGTGCAACTCCTCATTTTACTGAAGAAGAACATGAGGCCCAAGGAGGCTGCTTGTTCACCCTCCGCCCGCCATCAGTTGCCTCTGGCACAGCGGGAACTGGGGCCCTGATTTGCGTATCCGGATCCTGTGCTCATTCCATCCTCTTAGACCACACTGCTTTAAAGCAATGGCAGCAAAACAAGTTTGTGTCAGAAATTATTTGTAATCTAAGTTCTCGGGATAACCTGGGATTTGTACACATTCAGCCATTTATCCTAGACCCTCTACAACTATATTACTACATAATGAAAATCAAGTTCAGAAAGATGGTTCTCAGGTACAACAAATTTCCAAGGACAAAACAAAGATCCAATAAGAGTTTCTATAATGCCCTTGCTTTAAAAAAAAGTGTCTCAATGTTGGTTGAAATAAGTAATCTTCTGCTTAAATTTCTGTAAGCTTGAGAAGCCAACTAACCAAAACGTCCTTTCCGTAAGTCCCCTGGTGCTTTGAGGGTTTTTAAGGGAATGATGCTACAATCACTTTACAGAATAATTCTCCCTCCCACAGCCCTTGCCCAGTTTTACAAAGAAGCCACACTTGCCTCACCCAAAGGAGACCAGGATGGCCCTCAGCCTGGGAGCGACCTCACTTCTGTTACTACCAAGTGTCCAGCAGCTTGTGGCATTAGGCCCTGAGACAGGATAAGCCTGGGCCCAACCACAGCTCCAGCTCCCTCCACCTCTCCACACACTCGGGAGAATCTCAACACAAACATCACCTTCCAGGACAGAAATGACACGTCTTCATCAAAGCAGTGTCAGCTCTTCACAGCCTCCAGTGCCCACGTGGCTCCACTTTAGAATCCATCTGGCGCCACAGTGAGTGGCCATTTTGGAATTAAGCATGAACTTCAGACATTGGTTTCTTCAAAAAGCTTCAGGAGAAGTATTTTGGAAGACAAGAGGGGTGGGTCAAAGAGTCCAAAAGGGATGAGAAGTGTATGTGAATTTTTAAAAGTCGATCCTTGACTCATTCTGCCCTTCTTACGACAGGGCAACGTTTGGGGTTTCTGGAGCACGACAGGCATTTTGGTCCCCATTTCTGAGTGACAGACGGTCGCCAAGACCACCAGAGCTGGACTCTCAGGACATTTTGTCAGCAGACGGGAGGGCTTCCGGCCCTGCAGACCCCACAGCAGCAGGCATGGCAGACTGTTTGGTGAGTTCACTGAAGCACCTCCCTCTGTTTGGGTCTGTGACAGGGGAGGCCTGGGTCACGCTCTCCCACTCTGAGCATGGGAGCTCTGTACTTCTTTCTGAGTGCCTCCATTTCCTCCCTGGAAAATAGGGATTTAACGATAAAACCTGCCACCACAGACTGATGCAAGTAAGAAATGCGGCCCCTAGTAAGTGCTATTAAAAGCCAGTGCAATTATTTCTATTATTATCTGCCCTCAGTTATTAATATCACTCCTCTGTGCTGCCCTGAACAGGGCTTCCACTCCCAAGCTCGTGAAAAGCTTAAAGGAAGTACCAGCTAACAAGTGAAGCTTCAGTCTCACTTCATCTCCCTCCCTCCCTCTCTCTCTTCTTTCTCCCTTACTTTTCTCCTTCTTGTTAACAGAAGTAGTTGAAATGACTTCCCATTTCTTCAATGAGCTGATCCCTTGAAGACTTCAATCTATATACACCCAAGTTGTTTTCCCTTTCTGGACTGCCATCCCGAGAAAGCCCTAATCCCTTGAAGGTGCCCAGGGCAGCACTGCCCTTGCAGATCCTGTTAGAATTCAACACAATGGGAAGGTCAAAGGAAGAAAGTCAAGGTCTAAAGGAAGAAGCATATGTCCCTGAGGGTCCTGAGCAGAATCCTCTTGTCTCATGGAGAATGCTATAAACTGACAGGATGAAAAAGGTCCTAGTTGGTAAAGAAATAATAGCATACCCATATAATCGAGTCTCAGGTCGCTTTGACAGGCATTCTATAAAATGAAATTGGCTCACAAATCAGTTGATATATATATTAACATTTTAAAGAATTTATCCATGTTAGGTAAATATAATATACACAAATATGCAAGTAGAAAAAAACAGGATTCATCAAAATAAGAGTGTGGATATCCTTGGTTAATGGAATCATGACTGCATTTATGTACTTCCTAAATTTTCTATATTAAACATTCTGAAATTTTACATATATATGTAAACATATTTATGGTATACATTCATATATAGTCACATATTTACATATATATACATATATATACACACACGTGTGTGTGTAACATCTCCTTTCACCATATTGAAGAACACACACTAACCTAGTCAGCAAGATGGCACCAAATTGAAGGCAGACACATTCCATGTTCCTGTTTTCTCTGCTGAGTGAGAATGGACCCAGACTAACCTGCCTCCCTGAGATCAACTACATGCTGAAGAAAGCAGGACCTAATCGAGTGAGAAAAACTTTAACGTACCAAACTGCCAGTAAAAGCACAAGTGTCTGCACCCATCCTCCGGAGCTAAATCTTCTGGATTGTGTGTGTTGTGGGAGGAAAGCATCAGGTTCTTCCAAGGCTGCTCTCACAGCAGCCTCCAAGGCTGGCTCCAGGCCACCAGAGTTTGGATTTCTAGTGCCATTGAAAATTCTAAGAAATAACAAAGTGGTCTTAAACTTTTTCCTCAGGGGAATTCCAGTCTGGTTCTTCTCTGAGAACAGGAGCCCCTTTGGGGCCAAGCTCTGGAGAACTGAGGCACTCGGGCACACTCCTCAAGGGGAATATTCGAAAGGGGATTCACAAAGCCGTATGCACAAAATGAAAAGAAAGAAAAGGCCTTGGAGCATGAGACATCCTACTTGAAGGCCTTTGGTTTCAAAGGGATACACACAGGTTGAGATCATCAGCTTTGGGGTCAGTCTCTGGTTTCTCCATTTATTGGCAATGTAGTCTTCTGGTAAATTTGTCTTATATGTAATTGGTCAGTAATGGTAACTATGTCATTAAGATTGTTGAGAATGTAACATAAAACATTCTACATGAGGGGCGCCTGGGTGGCTCAGTCGGTTGGGCGTCCGACTTCAGCCAGGTCACGATCTCGCGGTCCGTGAGTTCGAGCCCCGCGTCGGGCTCTGGGCTGATGGCTCGGAGCCTGGAGCCTGTTTCCGATTCTGTGTCTCCCTCTCTCTCTGCCCCTCCCCCGTTCATGCTCTGTCTCTCTCTGTCCCAAAAATTAAAAAAAAAATTAAAAAAAAAATAAAAAAATAAATGCAGTAGATAATAACCTGGGTGCATTTCAATGTGTTGTGATTCAGATTTCAAAAATATTTTGAAAACTGAAATAATTATGGACTGTTACTTCAGTACTTAAAGGTAGCTAGCACAGGACTTCAAAATATCCATCTCAAAGGCTTGCGATTGCTATTGAATAACTATTAAAAAAATCTTTTTAATGTTTATTATTTTTGAGAGACAGAGCATCAGTGGGGGAGGGGCAGAGAGAGAGGGAGACACAGAATCTGAAGCAGGCTCCAGGCTCTGAGCTGTCAGCACGGAGCCCGACGCGGGGCCCGAACTCAAGAACCACGAGATCGTGACCTGAGCCGAAGTCAGACGCTTAACCGACTGAGCCACCCAATAATTGACTATTTTTTAAAAACCTGGACGCGGGGCACCTGGGTGGCTCAGTCGGTTAAGCGGCCGACTTCGGCTCAGGTCATGATCTCGCGGTCCGTGAGTTCGAGCCCCGCGTTGGGCTCTGTGCTGACAGCTCAGAGCCTGGAGCCTGCTTCCGATTCTGTGTCTCCCTCTCTCTCTGCCCCTCCCCCGTTCATGCTCTGTCTCTCTCTGTCTCAAAAATAAATAAACGTTAAAAAAAAAATAAAATTCTACATGAAAGTGTTTAGTAACATGCCTGGCAGAATCGGTAGTCCGTATATAATTACTGTTACTACCACTATAACCTGGTGCTACTATTACTTTAAGAAAGGCACTGGATTAGGCTTTACATAGAACACACAGAAAGGATTGAGGGATGGGTTTCAACCTAAAAAATGTAATCCAGCTAGATGCTCCTCTCTCTTCTCTCCTTTTTCTTCTCCTGTGTGCACACAGGCACGGAACAGCAAAAGATAAATAAACTTCAAAACAATAAAGAAGCAGAGAGAAAAAGCCCTGGGGAAAAGATGATGGTTGCATTCTCCCCCAAAAGCTGAATACAATAAACCAAAAAATAGGGTGAGGGAACAATGAGAGGATTTCTGTAGCCACTCTTGACCTTGTCTTCACTTCCAGCTTCTCGGACACCAGATTTTCTTATACATAACCGTGTGAAACCGCCAAATGACAGAACAGGGGGAAAAAAACCTACCAAATACTTTCCCACCATCCATGCTTGGGCCCTAAGGAAATAATTGAATACTGCCCAGGAAAACCAAAGAAGCAAACCAAAATAAATCTATGCGCAGTTTGCGGATCAGCGAAAGACCTGGATAGAACAGTCAACACTCAAGAAATGAATAAAAGCTTTTTAAGAGGGAGAAGAAGCATATGCAAAAATCATCCACAAGGACGAGAACATACACACAGAGAGAGAAAAGAAAGGAAGAGAAAAGAAAACGGAAGAAAAGAAAAGAAAAGAAAAGAAAAGAAAAGGAATAAAGAGAAAGAACATATAAATGAGAATAAAGACAGTAATCAAACGTACCTCCAGGAAAGAAAAGAAATATTCAGCAACACTGCTTCATATCTTCAAGGAAATTAAAGAAACATATACTCCGTAAGTCCAGATGAAGAGGAAATAATAAAACAGTTTTCAGCGGAATTACAACAAAACAGCAGCAACAAAAAGCTGAATGAGCACGCAGGGGAGAAAAATAGTACTGGCTTTAAACAAATCAAGCATAATAGGGGTGCCTGGGTGGCTCAGTCAGGTAAGTGTCTGACTTTGGCTCATGTCATGATCTCACAATCCATGAGTTCGAGCCCCACGTCGGGCTCTGTGCTGACAGCTTAGAGCTTGGAGCCTGCTTTGGATTCCCTGTCTCCCTCTCTCTCTACCCCTCCTCTACTTGTTCTCTCTCTCTCTCTCTCTCTCTCTCTCAAAAATAAATAAACAGTAAAAGAAATCAAGCATAATTTTTTCAAAAAAGGAAAAATTCAAGACACATAGAAGAAGATGGTATAAATGGGAAACTCACCACAGGGACCACAGTTCTTTGGCCCTAAAGAGAAAGACAGTGAAACAGTCAGTGCACATACAATGAAAGACCTAATCGAAGGGACTGTTCCTGAACTAAAATAGCTTATGAATGCAAATTTAAAAGAATCATCACACACTGAGTCACATTTATAAAAACTGAAAAGCATACCTTAATTTTTAAATAAATTATTGAATTTCAAAACCAGCCACAGATTTCTTCTAACAAACATTGATGGCAGAAACCAATGGATGCAGCACACTAAAATCTGGAAAAATAAAGGGACCTGTGATCCAAAAACTTTCCCCAATTTAGTTTTCATCTTTTGTGACAATACCAGAAGGAAGTTCTCAACTATGCAGGCATTCACGAAGCATAATTAATACACATCTTTCTCTAAAATACCATAATGGTGTAACCCTGCTAATCAAGATGAAAAGATAAATAGATCACAAATGGACAAATTTCCATACGAAAGAGTTTGAAAGACCTTAAACAATTGCAGCAAAATTTTAGTCTAGATAGCTCTTTTGACTATGATTACAGGACTGAATATAATATTTTAATTCTTGGAAAAAAAGAGACATTTATTATAGTTTTATATTATAGTATTATGTTATAGTTTATTATAGCATTTTAGTTTTAGTATAGTATTTATTATACCATTATAGTTTATTATAGTTTTATTATAGTTCATTATAAGTATTTATTATTTTAATTAGAATGAACTGTAATAAAAACTCTTGAATCTACCAATAAAAAACAGAAAGTGGAAAGGGCTAGCAGGTATATCATGAGTCATTGAAAGTGAACTAATTTCCTTATCTTTCATGGGAGGAATCAGTGGTCACCAATAATTTCAGGAACTGAAATATAGCATAAGCATTTTGGTTAAAATCCAAATCAATGACACGAACAAGAATAAATTTGACCATGGGGGAAGGAGCCAAGATGGCGGAACAGCATGGAAGTTTTCTGTGTGTCTAGCATCCATGAAATACACCTAGACCAACACTAAACCATCCTGCACACCTAGAAAACTCATATGAGGATTAACACAATGATCTGTACAACCTGAATCACAGAATTCAGCAGGTAAGCAGTGCAGGGAGGTGAACTGGAGGAGAAGTCATGGAGGGCAGGTAGCCGCTTTTGCATAGGGAGAGAGGACAGAGATGGGGGATGGGAGATGGAAAAGCACCCCTCCCTCAAAGCAGCTGGAGAGAAAGTGGAAAAATGGAAATAGCAGCAGGGACTGAACTAAAAAGGGAGAAAGGAGAGGGTTTAAATTCCATTAAGGCTATAAACAAAGGGAGCGCAGAGTCTGAAACTCCACAGCTTGTTACCTGCCAGTGTTCTGATGGGAAGGGCAAATCCGCAGGAGCAGAGTGGGGTCCATGAGGTTCTCCGGCTACACGGGGAGAGGAGGTTCCCCTGCTGGAAGGACACCTGATAGAGGCTATGTGGGTCCCCCAAAGGCAAGGCCCCAGTGGACCCGGGAGAACAACCACATCTGCTGCAACAAGGTCGTTAAGGGTGAAGCCTGGTGCCAGATGTGTGTTGTGATTTTCCGTAGTCCCTGAAACGCTGCTGCTCCACTATCTTGCAAACTTTTTCTGAGGCGGGCTGGCAGCCAGCTACAGTCGCTGGGCATCAGCAGCCACACAGTCCCACAAATGTTCCTGGGTGCAACCAGCACCCAGCCATTGCTAAGTGAGACCCTCCTACAGAGGGTAGAACAGGTCAAAGCCGCAGTCCCTCAGAAGTAAGAGGTCAGGAAACACAGCCGCATCTGAGACAAAACTCAGGAGGGAGGAGCTGCCTGGGGCTTGGTCACGGACAGCGTAAAAGTGGGGAGTGGACAGAAGCCGAAGATAAAGGACAGGTGCACGATTGCTGATCAGGGAGAGCAGAGTTCCAGTACTAGAGACTGGGTAGCTGGGTGACGCCATTTTCACCGATCCCATGCATGCACATACACACCTACAAGCACCAAAACAATCCATCCCAGTAAGCTAAGCTGAGCCATCTAGTGGAGAACAGAGCCGTTACACTAAGCCCCACCCAACTGGGCCAACCTCGCTTTTCAGGAACGTAAGTCTCTCTGCCTGCTTAGTTTACGGAGTATAAAGCGCTTCATAGTTTGACTTCTAGGAGAAAACAAAGTAATTTCAGTAGTATTTCAGTCTGTTCGCTGGTCCATTTATTCAATTATCTTTCTTTTCTTTTTTTTATTTTTTCTTTTTTCTCTTTTTCATTTCTTTTCTTTTTCTTGCATACAGAAACAGAAAAAATTCATTTTTACTTTCAATTTTTATAAAAAATATTTCTCTTTAATTTTTTTCTACTATATTTTTACTTTTTGTGTAATTTTTTTCAAATTCTATTTTACTTCCATCATTTCATTTTAGTCTACTTCAGTGTATTCATTTTTTCAAATTTTCAAACGATTTCGTTTTTTTTCTTTCCCCTTTTTTCTCTAATCTATCAAGCCCTTTCAACACCCAGACTAAAACACACCTAGGATCTGGCATCATTTATTTGATTTTGTGTGTGTGTGTGTGTTTAATTTTTTAATATTTTTAATCTGAATTTTTTTAATTTTAATTTTTTTACCTCATTAATTCCTTTTCTCCTTCCAAAATGACAAAATGAAGGAATTCACCCCAAAAGAAAGAGCAGGAAGAAACAACGGCCAGGGACTTCACCAACACAGATATTAGTAAGATGTCTGAACCAGAATTTAGGGTCACAATAATAAGAATACTAGCTGGAGTTGAAAATAGATTACAGGGGTGCCTGGGTGACTCAGTCAGTTAAGCATCCGACTTTGGCTCAGGTCATGATCTCCCAGTTTGTGGGATTGAGCCCTGCGTCGGGCTCTCTGCTAACAGCTCGGAGCCTGGAACCTGTTTCAGATTCTGTGTCTCCCTCTCTCTGTGTCCCTCACTTGTTCACGCTCTGTCTCTGTCTCAAAAATAAATAAACATTAAAACCAAAAAAAGAAAATAGATTAGAATCCCTTTCTGCGGAGATAAAAGAAGTAATAGCTAGTCAGGATGAAATTAAAAAAGGCTATAACAGAGCTGCAATCTCGAATGAAGGCCATGGCAGCAAGGGTGGATGAGGCAGAACAGAGAATCAGTGATATAGAAGACAAACTTATGAAGAATAATGAAGTGGAAAAAGAGAGGGAGATTAAGGAAAAAGAGCACGATTTAAGAATTAGAGAAATCAGTGACTCATTAAAAATGAACATCAGAATCATAGGAGTCCCAGAAGAGGAAGAGAGAGAAATAGGGGTAGAAGGGTTATGTGAGCAAATCGTAGCAGAAAACTTTCCTAACCTGGGGAAAGACACAGACATCAAAATCCAGGAAGCACAGAGGACTCCCATTAGATTCAACAAAAACCAACCATCAACAAGGCATATCATAATTAAATTCACAAAATATTCAGGCAAGGAGAGAATCGTGAAAGCAGCAAGGGAAAAAAAAAGTCCTTAACCTACAAGGGAAGACAGATCAGGTTTGCAGCAGACCTATCCACAGAAACTTGACAGGCCAGGAAGGAGTGGCAGGATACATTCAATGTGCTGAGTCAGAAAAATATGCAGCCAAGAATTCTTTATCCAGCAAGGCTGTGATTCAAAATAGCAGGAGAGATAAAAATTTCCCAGACAAACAAAAATTAAAGGAGTTTGTGACCACTAAACCAACTCTGCAAGAAATTTTAAGGGGGACTCTCTGAGGGGAGAAAAAATGAAAAAAAAAAAAATATATATATATATATGTATATAAATACCAAAAGCAACAAAGACTAGAAAAGACCAGAGAACACCACCAGAAACTCCAACTCTACAAGCAACATAATGGCAATAAATTCATATCTTTCAGTACTCACTCTAAACACCAATGGACTAAATGCTCCAATGAAAAGACACAGGGTAACAGAATGGGTAAGAAAACAAGATCCATCTATATGTTATTTACAAGAGACCCACTTTAGACCTAAAGACACCTTCATATTGAAAGTGAGGGGATGGAGAACCATCTATCATGCTAATGGTCAACAAAAGAAAGCCGGAGTAGCCATACTTATATCAGACAATCTAGACTTTAAAATAAAGAGTGTATCAAGAAATGAAGAAGGGCATTATATCTTAATTAAGGGGTCTATAGACCAAGAAAACCTAACAATTGTAAACATTTATGAGCCAAATATATGAGAACCCAAATATATAAATCAATTAATCACAAACATAAAGAAACTCACTGAGGGGCGCCTGGGTGGCGCAGTCGGTTAGGCGTCCGACTTCAGCCAGGTCACGATCTCGCGGTCCGTGAGTTCGAGCCCCGCGTCAGGCTCTGGGCTGATGGCTCGGAGCCTGGAGCCTGTTTCTGATTCTGTGTCTCCCTCTCTCTCTGCCCCTCCCCCCGTTCATGCTCTGTCTCTCTCTGTCCCAAAAATAAATAAAAAATGTTGAAAAAAAAAAAAATTTAAAAAATAAAAAAAAAAAAAAAAGAAACTCACTGATAGTAATACTGTAAGAGTAGGGGACTTCAACACCCCACTCACAGCAATGGACAGATCATCTAATCAAAAAATCAACAAGGAAACAATGTTTTTGAATGGCTTAGATGGACTTAACAGATATTTCAGAACATTACATCCTAAAGCAGGGGAATATACATTCTTCTCCAGTGCACATGGAATGTTCTCCAGAACAGATCACATACTGGGACACAAATAAGCCCTCAACAAGTACAAAAAGATCAAGACCATTCCGTGCATATTTTCAGATGACAACAATATGAAACTTGAATCAACCACAAGAAAAAACTTGGAAAGGTAACAAAAACTTAGAGACTAAAGAACATCCTACTAAAGAATGAATGTGCTAAGCAAGAAGTTAAAGAGAAAATTAAAAAGTTCACAGAAGCCAATGAAAATGATAACACCACAACCCAAAACCTCTGGGACACAGGAAAGGTGGACATAAGAGGAAAGTATATAGCAATCCAGGCCTTCCTAAAGAAGGAAGAAAGATCTCAGATATACAACCTAACCTTACGCATTAAAGATCTGGAAAAAGAACAGCAAATAAAACCCAAACCAGCAGAAGACAGGAAATAATGAAGATTAGAGCAGAAATTAATGCTATTGAAACCAAAAACAAAAACAAAAACAAAAAAACAAAAAAAAACAAAAACAAAATAAAACCAGTAGAACAGATCAATGAAACCAGAAGCTGGTTCTTTGAAAGAATTAACAAAATTGATAAACCACTAGCCAGTTTGATCAAAAAGACAAAGGAAAGGACCCAAATAAATAAAATCAAGAATGAACAAGGAGAGATCACAACCAACACAGCAGAAATAAACACAATAATAAAAGAATATTATTAGCAATTATATGCCAATAAAATGGGCAATCTGGAAGAAATGGACAAATTCCTAGAAACATATAAACTACCAAAACTGAAACAGGAAGAAATAGAAAATTTGAACAGACCCATAACCAGCAAAGAAATCGAATTAGTAATCAAAATCTCCCAAAAAACAAGAGTCCAGGGCCAGATGGCTTTCCAAGGGAACTCTACCAAACATTTAAGGACGAGTTAACACCTCATCTCTTGAAGCGGTTCCAAAAAATAGAAATGGAAGGAAAGCTTCCAAACTCTTTCTATGAAGTCAGCATTACGTTGATTCCAAAACCAGACAGAGACCCCACTAAAAAAGAGAACTATAGACCAATTTCCCTGATGAACATGGATGCAAAAATCCTCAACAAGATATTAACCAACCGGATCCAACAATACATTAAAAAAAATATTCACCACGACCAAGTGGGATTTATACCTGGGATGCAAGGCTGGTTCAATATTTACATAACAATCAATGTGATTCATCACATCAATAAAAGAAAGGACAAGAACCATATGATCCTCTCAATAGGTGCAGAGAAAACATTTGACAAAATACAGCATCCATTCTTGAAAAACAAAAAACCCAAGAAAGTAGGGATAGAAGGATCATACCTCAAGATCATAAAAGCCATATATGAAAGACCCAATGTTAATATCACCCTCAATGGGGAAAGCTCTCAGTTTTTAATATCACCCTCAATGGGGAAAGGTCAGGAACAAGACAGGGATGTCCACTCTCGCCTCTGTTATTCAACATAGTATTGGAAGTCTTAGCCTCTGCAATCAGACAACACAAAGAAATAAAAGGCATCCAAATCAGCCAGGAGGAGGTCAAACTTTCACTCTTCACAGATGACATGATACTCTATATGGAAAACCAAAAAGAGTCCACCAAAAAACTGCTAGAGCTGATTCGTGAATTCAGCAAAGTTGCAGGATATAAAATCAATGCACAGAAATCAGTTGCATTCTTATACACCAACAATGAAGCAACAGAAAGAGAAATCAAGGAATCGATCCCATTTACATGCACCAAAAAATATAAAATACCTAGGAATAAATCTAACCAAAGAAGGTGAAAAATCTATACACTGAAAACTATAGAAAGGTTATGAAAGAAATTGAAAAAGACACAAAAAAGTGGAAAAAGATTCCATGCTCCTGGATAGGAAGAACAAATATTGTTAAAATGTCGATACTACCCAAAGCAATCTACATATTCAACGCAATCCCTATCAAAATAACACCAGCATTGTTCACAGAGCTAGAACAAATAATCATAAAATTTGTATGGAACCAGAAAAGACCCCAAATAGCCAAAGCAATCTTGAAAAAGAAAACCAAAGCAGGAGGCATCACAATCCCAGACTTCAAGCTATACGACAAAGCTATAAACATCAAGGCAGTATGGTACTGGCATAAAAACAGACACTCCAATCAATGGAACAAAACGGAGAACCCAGAAATGGATCCACAAATGTATGGCCAACTAATTTTTGACAAAGCAGTAAAGAATATCCAATGGAATCAAGACATTCTCTTCAGCAAGTGGTGCTGGGAAAACTGGACAGTTACATGGAGAAGAATGAACCTGGACCACTTTCTTACACCATACACAAAAACTCAAAATGGATGAAAGACCTAAATGGAAGACAAGAAGCCATAAAAATCCTCAAGGAGAAAGCAGGCAAAAACCTCTTTGATCTTGCCCGCAGCAACTTCTTGCTCAACACGTCTCCAGAGGCAAGGGAAACAAAAGCAAAAATGAACTATAGGGACCTCATCAAAATAAAAAGCTTCTGCACAGCAAAGGAAACAATCAGCAAAACTAAAAGGCAACTGACAGAATGGGAGAAGATATTTGCAAATGACATATCAGATAAAGGATTAGTATCCAAAATCCATAAAGAACTTTTCAAACTCAATACCCAAAAACCAAATAATCCAATGAACAAATGAGCAAAAGACACGAATAGACACTTCCCTAAAGAAAACATCCAGATGGCCAACCGACACATGAAAAAATGTTCAACATCACTCATCATCAGGGAAATACAAATCAAAACCACAATGAGATACCACCTCACACCTGTCAGAATGGCTAACATTAACAACTCAAGCGACAACAGATGTTGGCGAGGATGCGGAGAAAGAGGATCTCTTTTGCATTGTTGGTGGGAATGCAAGCTGGTGCAGCCACTCTGGAAACCAATATGGAGGTTCTTCAAAAAACTAAAAATAGAACTATGCTACAACCCAGCAATTGCACTACTAGGCATTTATCCACGGGATACAGGTGTGCTACTTCGAAGGGACACATGCACCCCCATGTTTATAGCAGCACTATCAACAATAGCCAAAGTATGGAAAGAGCCCAAATGTCCATCGATGGATGAATGGATAAAGAAGATGTGGTATATATATACAATGGAGTATTACTCGGCAATCAAAAAGAATGAAATCTTGCCATTTACAACTACGTGGATGGAACTGGAGGGTATTATGCTAAGCAAAATTAGAGAAAGACAAATACCATAAGACTTCACTCATATGAGGAATTTAAGACACTAAACAGATGAACATAAAGGAAGTGAAGCAAAAATAATATACAAACAGGAAGGGGACAAAAACATAAGACATTCTTAAATATGGAAAACAAAAGAGGGTTACTGGAGGGGTTGTGAGAGCGGGGATGGGCTAAATGGGCAAGGGGCACTAAGAAATCTACTCTTGAAATCATTGTTGCACTATATGATAACTAATTTGGATGAGAATTTAAAAAAATAAAATTTAAATTTAAAAAAATTTTTAAAAATTGACTATATTCCAAATTATGAGGAGGAAAAAATTACTGGAAACTAAGGTTGAACTAAATGTGAAAAACTATAACCCTCAAAGAAGCAAATATATGGTACTGTCTTGGGATTTTCCTGTTCAAAGATGATTGGGATGAAGGAAAAAGAAGAGCTAGGCCTGTACTTACTATATGATTGAAAGTCATCAAATAATGGCTTCGTTTTGTTTTATGTAACAGCTTAAAAGAAAATCTGAAGTGAAATCTGTTTCACAGCCCATATGCTGAATTCTAACATCTTTATATTTTTTCACATTATCATCAGTTAGTAAAGAAATTATTTTTTTTTATTTTTTTAACGTTTATTTATTATTGAGAGACAGAGAGAGACAGAGCATGAGCAGGAAAGGAGCAGAGAGAGAGGGAGACCAGACACAGAATCCAAAGCAAGCTCCAGGCTCTGAGCTGTCAGCACAGAGCCCAACACAGGGCTCAAACTCACAAACCGCGAGATCATAACCTGAGCCAAAGTCAGACGCTTAACCGACTGAGCCACCCAGGTGCCCCAGTAATTATTTTTTATATTCAAGTAATTTAAAAAAGCAAACAAAAAGCCCAGTCCATCTATTTCTCCCATTTCTTGATATCAAATTAAGAAATTGTGATCTCATTATAGTATTTAGTATATAAAAATAAATATAAGAAAAAATTGTGAAAAGGACAAAAGGAAGTTCCATATGATAAATGAAAACAGAGTGAGAATAAGCACAGAGAGATTGGGAGACTGGTTGTTGCTGTTTTTGGTTTTTGTTTTTTGTTTTTTGGTTTGTTTGTTTGTTTGTTTTGTGTTTTTTTTGTTTTTGTTTTTTTTTTTTAATTTTTGGGACAGAGAGAGACAGAGCATGAACGGGGGAGGGGCAGAGAGAGAGGGAGACACAGAATCGGAAACAGGCTCCAGGCTCCGAGCCATCAGCCCAGAGCCTGACGCGGGGCTCGAACTCACGGACCGCGAGATCGTGACCTGGCTGAAGTCGGACGCTTAACCGACTGCGCCACCCAGGCGCCCCTTGTTTTGTTTTAAATAATATTTTTTGAACTATTTATTTTTGTGATTGCATTATTAGTATGTTTTCTTTAATATAAAAGGAAAAAAATGAATACGTGTAGGTAAACTTAAACTTAACCAAAAAGAAGGTAATGTGGTAGTCATACATAAGAAAATTGAATTCAATATAAAGAGCATTAACTGAGACTAAGAAAACCAAAAGGAAAAAGAAAAGGAGAAAAGATCTGAAATTTTATTGTCGGCTGAACAAAATAACAAGGGGCTAGCCGTGCCAGGCATGAGTCCATACTACATGGTGTCTGTAACTAAAAAAGAGCGGGACTGGTGTATGAATATATAAACAAGCCAGTCGAATAAAATACCAAGTCCAGAAACCAACACAAATGTCAGTGAAAACTTAGCATACAGCAAAGGTGGCACATTAAATCACCGGAACAATGATGGACTTTTAAATAAATGGTGCTGGGACAGTTGTGCAATCACTTAGAAAAAGTTGTAAAACTCACACCATACAGAAGAAAAAACTCCAAATGGATAAACAGATCAACGATCTCAATGCAAAAAGAAGGAGAAAAAGAAGGAGTGGGGGTGGAGGGAGAGGAAGAGAGGGGAGGGGAGAAAGAAGAAGAAATGGTACAAGTCTCCCAAGAAGACATGAATGAATCCCTCTTTAACCTCAATGTAGAGGAAGGCTTTCTAACTGTTAATCAGAATCCAAAGTCCATAAAAGAAAAGATAAATAATTGTGATTGCATAGAATTTTTAAGAGTTATGCATAGAGAAAAGCCACCAAAAACAAAGTCAAAAGACAATTGATCCAATGGAAGAAAATATCTGGAAAAGATACCACACACACAATGACTAAGAACCCTAATATTAAAAATGGATAGATAGATAGATATATAGATAGATAATAGATAGATAGATAGATAGATAGATAGATAATCTTAAAAACGTCAAAAGATTAAAATCCTAACAGCAAAGCAGGAAAAAGGACATCAACAATTCACAAGAAAGATATCAAAGTGATACTTACACACAAAGAAAATGTTAAAATTCACTCCCAATTCGAGACATGCAAATTAAAACAACACTGAGATATCGTTTCTTGCCTATTACGCTGACAAACATCAAATGTGTAAGAACGGATGTGTTAGCAGTGTTGTGAGGAAATGCGCATGCTCAAACGCTGCCCGTGAGAATACACACGCACGGAACCTGACAACACCTAATGAACTTGCATGTGAACTTGCATGTGGACTGGGTTACCCCACGTCTAGGGAATTACCCTGCAACCCTGCCTCCGACCATACACAAGTACGTATTCTAAAGGTTATTTATTACAGCATGATTTCTAAGTTACAAATGTTGACAACAACACAAAAACCATACCCTGGAGAGTGGTTGAGTAAACTGAGGTACGCTCCCGTACTGGAGTGCCATGCAGCTATTAAAAAGTATGAGGCAGTGCTCTGTAAACCGAGAGGCACTGCCGTTCCAAACAGAATAGTCAATGAAGAAAAGTCAAAGAACAAAGAAAATATTTGGAAAAGATACCACACACACAATAACTAATATCTCTCATATTATATATATGATATATATGACGTATATTCAGTAAGAAAGCTTATAAAAACATAAATGTATGCATGCACCTCTTGGGAAAGAAATAGAAGAAGGACTTGTGTGTCTGGGTGGCTCAGTCGGTTAAGTGTCTGACTCTTGACTTCGGCTCAGGTCATGATCTCATGGTTCGTGGGACTGAGCCCCACGTCGGGCTCTGCGCTGACAGCACAGAACCTGCTTGGAATTTTCTCACTTCTTCTCTCTGCCCCTTACCCTCTCACACACCCTCTCTCCAAATAAATAGATAAAACTTTAAAGATTTTTTTTTAAAAAAGAAAAAAAAAACAAGAACTCTCTTTAAAAAAAAAAAAAAGAAATATAAGAAAGACAGACCAGAAACTATTAAGATTAGTACCTACAGAATGGGGGTGACAATGAGTGGAAAAAACAGGGAACAGAGAACAAGTGGTGGGCTTGAATCCCAATCCCCTGAATGCATCTTTTTGCGTAACTCTTACTCTGAAAAGCATGGTTATGTTGCACATACCTAATAAATAAACAATTACAACCAAGCAGGAGGGGCCACTTGGGTGGCTCAGTCAGTTAAGCATCCAACTTTGGCTCAGGTCATGATCTCTCAGTTTGTGAGTTCGAACCCCGCATCAGGCTCTGTGCTGACAGCTCGGAGCCTGGAGCCTGGTGCCTGCTTCAGATTCTGTGTCTCCCTCTCTCTCTGCCCCTCCCCTCCTCTCTCTCTCTCTCTCTCTCTCAAGTAAATCAACAAACAAAAAACAAACAAACAAACAAAACAGCATTTTGACTACATACCGTAAGGCCGAAAACAAATAGCACTGAACATAAAATTGTGTTTTACGTGGTAAATTTTTCTCAGGGAATTGGGTTAGCAACTGTAAACAGTATACAGTATCGATCATGTGTATACTAGGGTGGGGCAAATAAAAAACATATTATGGGCAATCAGAATGTGATTTTCTACTATCAGAAAGGAGTCACAAATTAAAGATTAAAGAAGGAAGGCTGGAAGAATGTCGGTAGAGCAGATTGAGTCAGAGGGATCAATTTGAGTCAGAGGGATCAGTTTGAATTTATGGTTTTATGTATACTTCTGGGTAGAGATACAGATGTGTATATGTTCTATTTTCTACTGCTGCTGGCAGAAAGGGCCTAGAAACATGGCACCTGCTGGCCATGAGCACACCCAGGACCCAGACTTTACTTTCTCAATGCCATTCTTCAATAACAGGAAGAAGACCTCCTTGGGAAATTGGTTGGCTCCAGAGCTGGAGCAAGGAAATGCCAAGCTAAATGTTGGAACGTATTGTGGTGCCAGAAAGTGAGGAGATTCTCAAATAATGATGAGGAGAGTGTACTTAAAGGACACGAGAGCCAGCTTGAAGGAATCCCCCAGTGCTCAAATCTGGGACAATTTGAACATCAAAATAAATAATGATAGGGATGGATTTTAACCCAGAGAATAAATGTAAAGATCTGTGAGTCCATACTTATGTAAGTATATGAATATATATAAATGAATGAGAAAGATGGGTCAGCTCTTCCTTGCAATGGAATTCCAATTAATAATAAATCATTAATTCGAATTCCCGTTAATCAGTAGAATTCCAAATAAATAAAAGAACAATGGAAACAGGAAATCTCGTTTAGACGGGACAACACAATAATGACACTATAGATAAGAATCAAGAAAAGAGGCTAATACGAGTGAGTAGAAAGCCTGGTGAGAAAGAGGATCTCTGTGTAGTCCCCAGCTATCTCCTCCTAAATTACTTATTAATTACAAAGGGAAAAGTAGCAACTTAAAAGTGGAAAAATTTGACAAAGACCCTGATAACCAAATGACCCTAGTGTGAAGTCATCAACAGCCAATAAGATATGACAACATCGTGTACCCCCTGAATTATTATATACTGAGAAGAAAATATCACTTCTGTGGTATTATTCTTGCCCCAAACAGGTAACCTCAGTTATCATGAGGAAACATCAGACAGATACAAACTGAAAAAAAGAAAAAAATTCTAGAAAACAAGGGGCCCATCCTTTTTTAAAGTCTCCAGGTCATGAAAAACAAAGAACTGAGATACAGTCACAGATTACGGAAAAGACATAACAACTAAATGCAGCGTGGGATCTTGGATTGGACCCCACATGGGAGAGGGAGCATTTGTGGAGAGACTGATGAAATAAAAACAAAGTCCACAGATGTATTAACAGTATCGTACCAATGTTAACTTCCTAATGTTAAGCCTTGTGCATACTAGTTACTGAACTCGTCAACACTAAGGAACACAGAGAATATAATACATGGGAACTCCATTATTTCTGTGACTCTTCCGTAAGTTTAAAGTTTATTTCTAGGGGCGGCTGGGTGGCTCGGTTGGTGAAGCGTCCGACTTCAGCTCAGGTCTATGGGTTGAAGCCCCGCGTCGGGATCTGTGCTGACAGCTCAGAGCCCAGATCCTGCTTCGCATTCTGTGTCTCCCTCTCTCTCTGTCACTCTCTCACTCCCCACTCACTCTCTGTCTCTCTCTCTCAAAAAAACTGACCGACAAAAAAATTTTTTTTAATTTATCTCTAAAAAAAAAAAGGGCAAAGAAATGTTTAAAATTGTGCCATGAAATAAAGCTAAAAAAAGATTTATTTATGGTCTCAGTTCAATAACAAAGGATTATATTTTACTGTTACATGCAATAAAAATTAAACATGATGATGATAAGCTTCAGGGCAGGGAGGACAGAACCTCATACGCCTCTGCCCGGAAACCCAGAGAAATATGAAAGAACCAATAGTCCGTTTACAAACGAGACCTAAGTATAGACATGATATGACTAATATGTGTAGGGTACAAGAAAGGGGAGACAAATTTACTAAATGTGGAATTGGTTGGTTTTACTTATCTTGATTAAAAGCAAGTGATTGTAGGCTGTCAAAAAGCAAATAGAAACACTTCCCATTTACGAACATTTGATCTTTCTACCGTAGTTGCACCATGGTTTGCCCACCAGAAAATTAGATCAGCAAACATCCTCCATATGTACCACTTCCCATCTCTGAGCCTACCTGAGGAGAAACCGTTGTTCTAGAAAACTGGATTGTCTAATGAATGACTGCCACACAGAACCAAAGAACAGAGTGAGACAGGTTCCAAAAAGATTAATGGCAAGTGCGATCTGCATTGCAGGTTTGATTTCCTGGAAATAACCACAATGATGGAAGATTTTCATTCAGTTAGTTATTGCCATTGAGATTAACCTGGTTGAGTGAAACCCAAATTATTTTATTTTTTTCCAAATTTTAATAGGAAAATGTTCACACAGAAAAATGGACAAATTTGACAGTGAACACCATTTAGATTTCACCATGAACATTTTACTACATTTGCCTGTTTTGTAGCTATTTAGTTGACTTCTACTTATCCACTAGCCCATCTTACCTCTTGATGTATTTCAAATAAGTGGCAGACATCCATACATTTTCCCCTAAACATTTCAGTGTGCATCTCATTAAATTTCAATGGAACCATCTTTTTAACCCCATCTTTTTAACCTCAACTTTTCTGGGTCTCATGGTTACACCTATAGCTTGTGGCTATTGGAATCCATCCTTGCCTCTGCTGACCTTGTGTGTAAAGCAAGCCTGATCTGCAAAGCCGGCCATATGAGGCGCCCTGAAATCCCAGGCGTAATCCTCTCCTGCAGGCTCTTTACTTTGAGTCATTTAGAGTCTCTGTGCTGCATGAAACACCTACACTTAGGGAGGTTGAGAGAACAGAGGAGTGATTACTTTTTCATGGGCATGGACAGTGTTCATACATAGGAATTGCTGAATATGAAATTAAATACTGATGGTACATGGCAGTCAAATAAGATTCACTCCACAAGAGTCTATTCAAATCTTTGTATGTACATGACTTCTTCTAAGGAGAGTTTCGTAGCTTCCATATTTTCAAAGAAATCAGTGACTCCAATAACACTGAAGGCCACTGCCCTAACATGTCCCTCCCTCCAGAGACTGCATTAGCAATGTCAGATGCGTTCTCTCTCTTGCCTGCCACATCCCACGGTTGACTTATATTTAGCTTAATTCAACCGAAACTCTGAATTTATTTTCCCCACATTACGCTTTTAGTGTAGATCATTTTTGTTTATTTGTCTATCCTGGTGATTAGTGAGTAACTTTGTCCATTAAGCCGAGTTGAATGCATCATTAACCAGAGAAAAAGAGAAAACAGGTAGTGAAAAGTCAATAGTTGGTGATATTTATGACATTCCTCAGAGTGTGAATAAAAAGAAAGATCGTTCTAGCATCATGACTTTAGTCTTAACCCTATGACTCACTCTTCAGAAGACTTTGGTGAATTACATCTCCCAGCTACCTTTCTCTGCAGAAAAATCCACCAGAGAGTAATAGGTACAGGAAAGTGTCTTGGGTTTATCACTGACACGGTGGCTGGCCTGCTGGATCCCGGACCACTTCCTCCATAGACTCTGAATCTCCCACAGAATCCAGCACAAAACCATCTCGAGAACAGGGGCTCAGTAATTGCTTATTTCGCCGGAACATTCAAATGAATATACAGTTTGGAATTCACCTTTGTTGCGATAATATTAACCTTCTTGAGGACCAATGTTTTGGAAACAGCAAGACCCTAAAACTTCTAATTCGCTTATGCATATGCAGTTAAAGTGATCACTGGAGGTTTCAAGTTCATAAAACCATATTTTCTAATTTTGCTGTTTTAAACCAACCTCCTCTACTTTCAAGAGGGAATATCGCATTTAGGAATATCACATTCTTTAAGACCTTAATTCCTTTTCACATCAGTTCTGTCATTAACTAACTGTATCATCTTTCGCAGCCCGTCTTCTTCATCGGTGAAATGCTATTTGAGAGTGATTGCCTGCAGCTACAGCACCCTGGGAAGGCCCACTGTGAACCCGCTCTGAGCTCAAAAGGAACCAGAACTAAGATTGATTACTAAATCTGTCCTAGACCAGGTATCTGAAGAAATCCTAATCCCAAACTCTCTAAAAGAGTTTAGACACATAGAAAAAAAATTTTTAGTTTGGTAATGGGGTACGGCATTGTTTGAGGAGTGACTACTGAGTGCTAGTTATCTTTGGGCTTAGTGCTCACAACAACTCTGTGAGTTAGGTACTATTATCCCCATTTTACTGAGGGGAACACTAAAGTCTACAGTTTAGTTTTACAGCTTAAACTCTCTCTTTGGTAACCCAGGGAGTTTAATCTGGGAACAGTCTTGATCTTAGACTGGAATATCTTCTCTACACAACAGAGTCGATCTCTCTGACGTGGTTGAGTGAACAGAGGAGGTAACCTTGGTGGACTGAAGTCCTCCGTAGAGAGTATTCCGTGCAAGAACAGAGCCCAAGAGCAGATCTCTGCTGCTCTCTAGTGGCCACTGGCCACACTGTTTTTCCTGGAATGTAAACTGGCCTCTTTATTTGGGGAAGCGAGGGGCAGGGGGCAGTTGGTCAGATGAACAATAGCTATTATTTAAGTATACACACACCAAAAGAAGATACAAGAAATTATTTCTTCTGCCTCCCTTATCACTAGTAAGTAATTCAACGTTTGGGTGCAGGATTGTGTCATTTTGTTGTAATTTTAGGAGAAGCAGTTGTTGGAGGAGCTGAGAAGCTTGCCTCTTCCTCGTGCATTTGCCTGGATTTGGCATGGCGACTGAGAACTTGTTGCTCTGTCGTCTGCATTTCTCATTTCCTATTAGTCTACACTCCAAACTTCACCTTTGTCTGTCACTTCCCTCCCCATCCATTGGGCCACTCACATGCTGATTTGTGTGCCTGCGATCTCTCACGTTGCCGTGTCGATAGTGGTTATCATAGTGATAGACTGTATCTAACAGTACCACACAATCCCCCTGTCCCGATTTAAATATAAAGGAGCACCGAAGTGTTGGATAATGATGATTATCTTTGATCTCTTCCAAAAAGTCCAACACTTCTGCAGCACTAAAGAAATAAAAGCAACTAGGGAGAATAAAATAGTGACCTACAATAAATGCCAAGAGGTATTAACTTGATGGATGGGTACTGGAAGATATGGGTCACGTTCCACTCTATGCAAAGATCGATGGTAAGGAAATGTATCATCTATAATTTACTTCTTGCACCTACACGGGTACTGATTTTTTTTTTCCCCAACTAATGTGTAATAGGCTCCCGGATGGTAAATATTATTCCATGATGATAATCTTTAAATAAATACATATCAGCTTTATGAAGAGCTTTGAATATTCATCACGGCCTTGTTAAAAGATCTCTATTATCCCCCAAACACCTCAGTGATATTTTTGCCTTCCTCTGAAACAGAGGCATCTCATGTACTTAATCAGCACCTCTCTTCGAGTTCTTTGAGTTAACTTTTGCTTTTCATTGTCTCCCTGGAAACAGCATGTTGTCTCAGTATAGAACTATTTTGGTAAGAGGAGACAAAAGAACATAAAGTTCCCCAACTTTTCTGTGGAGGAGGGGAAGAAGCAGAGTACAGCAGGGGTTAGAATGGTTTAGAGCAGGGGTGAGGGAGGGGAGGACGCTGGCAGCATTTAGCAGCTCCATAGCAGCCAGGGCAGCTAAAGAAAAGAAGTGCTTTGTAAAAGATGGCATAACAGTCCATAACCAAGCAGTTATATTCGTCCCAGAAACCTGACACATAGGTGATGGGTGTGATTTTTAAAGTTCTAGAAAGTTCTCAGGTCCAGGCAAAATCTGTCTACTTGCTGCTGCATGCTGGTTCTTGAGATTACATGAGAGCGTGGCTAAGCCTTTTCTAACCCATGACCCCTTAGGATAAGCATCTCTCAAGGCCTCTTGTAATATCATTTAAGAGTTCAAATTAAATTAAATAACTTACCTAAAAACAATGACCCAGCTCTGTAATAAATAAGTCATAACAATATCCTAGACCCTCACTCTCTGAGATTGGTCCTCCCAGGAAATAGACTCTGAAGCAGAGATTTACATGAAGAAACTATATTGGAAGGCATTTCTGGATCTTCCCTTGGGTGTATTGGGGGAGGGGCAGTAACAAAGCAAGATTGGGCAGAGAGAGAAGTTGGGGCCTCCACTGATTCCATAAGGAGTTCTGGATCCAACATGGCGCTTCAGAGTTGTCTCGAATTGAGGTAAAAAGCCTGGGCCATCGTATCCTGGTATCAAAAGTCACTGGATAAAGGCTATACCTGGAGAAGGGACGTGACCTTGGGCAAGGCAGCACCCGTGAGCCAGAGACAATTCTGGGAGGGACAGAGCTGTGAGCTGTCAATAATTAACACTCCCAACAGTTTGGGTGACAAGCGTCCTCTCCAAAAGGAAGGACACAGGCTGGGTACCCGAGCTCCTACAATGCTTGCCAATCAGGTTCAACCTTGTGGCAGGAAGCAAGAAGGACCCAGGTAGCAGCCCTCCAATGAAGGGCCTCTGACTGTCATGATTGTCATTTATGCTTTGTCTCAAAGCACAAAGGTAGTTTCCTTTAACCAAACTCATGCAACACTCCAGAGGAAGAGCTAGGACCAGAATTGAGGTCACCAAATCCTCCTCCAGTTCTCTAAGCAGATGAAAACCCTTCCTAGTCGATTGCACTAGCCTATCAATAAATCCCAGGGAACGCCCATTGATCCAACACCCCTGGGTGTGTTGTAGTTTGCAATTACAGAGAGCCACTTTATCTCCTGTGACCAGTCTTCCACCATAATTCTTCCCTGGACTCAACATGCTGGAATTAAGAGTGGTTTAAGTAAGAATGCAGATTCACTCATCATGTAACCTAAAGTCTTAAATGTTCTAGAAGACCCATGGCAAAAATGTGAGATTCGGAAGACTAAGCTTTTTGGGTGGGTTACATCCTACCGATGCTGGAAAGTGGTTACAGCTCTCCTGGCTTAATCTCCTACCCTGTATACCAAAGCCTTTCATCTGCTCTTGAAACAGAGTTTGGGAGCCCATTTTCCTCCTATTTGTCAGGATTACACAGATAGTTTCACATTCTATAACCCACCTCATCTCTTTGGCTGCTTCACACAAGGCAACCCACAGAAACATAACTCAGTTTTCATTTTCCACCTCACATCTGAACCCGCTCCCTGAATTCTACTGTGCTTATCGCTTTGTCGGAAAACTTCAATCTGATTGGCAGACAGAAATTATATTTGTGAGCTCCTCCAAAAAGCATCTCTTCACGTATGAATAATAAACCAACAGGCAAACTTGGCAGTTTTTGTGAAAATGGGAAGTTTGTGAGCCAGTTAATAGGATTTTAATAAACCAGGCCTTGCGTTGAGTGTTGTGCATTTGCTGAGATCTGGCTCCATCATTTTGACCCTCAGCTAAAATTTCCTATTCAGAAAACATAGAAGCCCCTTTCCCCAACCCTCGGCAGGCAGCAGAGAATCTGAAACTCTGTCTACTACACCTCTCCCGGATCTCTGATGAATCCCTAATTTAAAGACTAGGAATAAAATTTATTTAAAACTCATCAGTGGCGAGAGAAAACAATGCTCTTCTCTGGAACCATCCCACTCTGATTATTGACCCCACTTTGTGTTTAGTCAGAGGACCTGTGGAAAGAGTCAGAACAATTCGCTTCTTGGTTCAAGTTCAGGCTTTGCCGAGAGAGACAGAAAATCATTACCAGTTGGAAAGAGTTCAGCTATTTATAGAAAATGATTAGAAGCCCTCTACCCTGGTCCCACGGTCAGCTGTCCACAGTCCCCCAAATCACCCTCACAATTTACACTTTTCTCGGCAGAGAGTATTAAACCGTCAGTCAGAACAAGCCTTTCACCCTGTCACAGTGGAGGTGAATGCAGAAGCTTCGAGCTCAGTGTGACTGTGGAAAAGACCTTGAGGACTCAGAGGGCATGCAGGAGGGATTCCGCGTTGATGCTTCATCCCCAGTAGCAACTTAGCCTTCTCTGGAAAACAGTGCTCACTGTGGAGGCGCCCCACGGAGGCCATTTTGACATTTTCAAAGAGGGCAATGAATTCCGGGAAATCAGTCCTTTCTGCCCTCCCTCGGCACAGGTATACTTCGTCAATTTTCCCAAGTACCATCTTTTAGTAATGATGCTCATTGCATCCCCACACCTGACCCTTCCTGTTCCCACTTCCACCTACTCTATCCTTGGCAATTCAAATTCTATCCATGCCTAGCTCAAATCTCACCTCTTCCCTCACTCCCAAGACCACCATGATCTTTCCTTCTCTGATTTTCCACCAGAGTTTTCATATATAGCACAGAAGTTGACACTTATATACCCTGGTATGTGTACATTGTTTTCTGAGCTCCTGGCACCCATTGCTGGGGTATCTAATGCTCTGGCATCTTGACATGACCTAATGTTTGCCTTCGCCTCAGTTGCTCCTGTCTCGCTCTACTGGTTCTCCTCTGCTCTCACTATCTTCATGTCACTGTCTGCTACGTCATGGAATCTGTTCCCTGCCCTTCCTCTGCATGTGTTTTGGTTTCTGCCATATCCTCCTGCGCTGGCTCCTCTGCATGTTTCATATTCACACTTACAGAGAGAAAACACCTGTTGGGGCCAACTGGTCATTTCCCGTGCTGACCACAGCTCTCATACCAACCCCCATCTAGACCACACTGCTCTCCTCATTGCACTTGTCCTCATTCCAATTAGCTGTGGCCAAGATGTCAGGGTCATGTGATGCCAAGAATAGTGACCTAGGTGCAAGGAACCACTCAGACAGGGGTGAGAATATGGTAAGCACCGGGCACATCTGGAAGACAACGTCCCCAAAGCCATGTTCACAGTTCCTGCCCCCTCTGCATCACCTCAAGGTACCCAACATGGCATGTGGAAATACATATTTTAAACGCTTTTTTTTTTTCAACTTTACACACTCACTTTGTGGTAGACAACTCATGACCTACCTCCATCCCTGGTTAAGTTAAATATCTGCCGATTTTTTATAAGACAGTTCTATCTCAACATTTCTATATTCTATCACTTTCCGCATTCGTTTCTGAAACTAAAGTCCTTGCTTCATTCAAATTTTAACTCAAGTTGAATGTCTTCAGGATAGCTTTCTTGGTTAAATATTTTGGCCGGTCAAGAAGACAAAAAGTATATTTGGTGAAGGCAGAATGTTTTCTGAGTGCTTGCATAACTTCTGGAGTGCCCAGTGAAGTGACTGCCACACAGGAGGGGCCAAAATGGTCGTCTAATCGCAAGGAATTCCATAACAACATTATGGAATTGTAGCTTAGGAAGCAGCCATAGAAGCTGTATGGTTCAATCTTTACTTCGGCATCATGCTTGAAAAATGGCCATTCAGGCCCAAAAAGGACAATCCCAATTATGGAAAGATCAACTCTCAGCAGAAAGGCATTCTGTACATTGAGCCAAAATCCATCTTCCTATAAATCCACTCATTTGTCTTAGTTCTAAGTAAGATTCAACACAGAGAAAACCTAATTTTATTTTCCACATAAAAGTCTGTTAAATATTTAAAGGTAGCAATTGAGCATTTCCCAAGTGCTTTTGCCAGGCTAAATATGCAATATTAGCTGACTCAGAGATCGTTTTTTATTTCGTTTTCTTCTATATAAGGTATCATTGATTATAATAGGAATAGTGATAGGAAACCCTCAATCAGCCATTCATTCCTCATGTGACAGAGTTTTAAAATTTTCATTATTCATAGACCCTCCTCTGGATGCATCTTGCAATATTCTTTCTTTTTTTTTTTAATAAAAATAGTATTTTACTTGGGGGGAGGGCGGTTATTACAGGTGCACTAAATTTACATGGAGATGTCAATCAAATTCACATCTTCACATTATTGAACCTTTCTTTTTTATTTTTTTTTATTTTTTAACTTGTTTTATTTATTATTTTTTTAAATTTACATCCAAATTTGTTAGCATATAGTGCAACAATGATTTCAAGAGTAGATTCCTTAGTGCCCTTTACCCATTTAGCCCATCCCCCTTCCCACAACCCCTCCGGTAACCCTCAGTTTGTTCTCCATATTTATGAGTCTCTTCTGTGCTGTTCCCCTCCCTGTTTTTATATTATTTTTGTTTCCCTTCCCTTATGTTCATCTGTTTTGTCTCTTAAAGTCCTCATATGAGTGAAGTCATATGATGTTTGTCTTTCTCTGACTGACTAATTTCACTTAGCATAATACCCTCCAGTTCCATCCACGCAGTTGCAAATGGCAAGATTCCACTCTTTTTGATTGCCGAGTGATACTCCATTGTATATATATACCACATCTTCTTTATGCATTCATCCACCGATGGACATTTGGGCTCCTTCCATACTTTGGCTATTGTTGATAGTGTTGCTACAAACATGGGGGTGCATGTGTCCCTTCAAAACAGCACACCTGTATCCTGTGGATAAATGCCTAGTAGTGCACTTGCTGGGTCATAGGGTAGTTTTATTTTTAGGTTTTTGAGGAACCTCCATACTGTTTTCCAGAGTGGCTGCACCAGCTTGCAATATTCTTTCTTAACTTGCCCATATTTGGTCCCCGTATTAAATAGGGCTATATAATAAGTCTATGATCTGGTGATTCCAACAAAATAATGAATGCAGTTCATGTTTGGTTGTCATCTGCATTGCCTGATCTCCTCACTCACTGCCGTGACTGGGTCGTGCTGTAACTGCCATGTTCACTGTTGTACTCCCTGTTTCTAGGCCCTTCATATTTCTCACAGCAACCGGCAGGTTGACTGGTGCTTAATAGCTGTTAAGCAAATATACACACTTTACTGAATGACTCACAGCCAATTCTGACCCTTAGCCCTTTGTCACAGGATATTCTTGCAAGCCTAGGACAGTCCATCCCCTCATATTGCTTCTAACTAACTTAAACCGTGTTACATTCCATCCTATTAGATTGATTCAGGATGCCAATCTCTGAAAATACTTTTGAGGGGCCCCTGGGTGGCTCAGTTGGTTGAGCGTCCAACTCTTGATTTCCGCTCAGGTCGTAATCTCACAGTCGTGAGACCGAGCCCCCGTGTCGGGCTCCATGCTGAGTGTGGAGCCTGCTTGGGATTCTCTGTCTCCCTCTCTCTCTGCCCCTCCCCTGCTCATGCTCTCTAGCTCTCTCAAAATGAACAAATAAGCATTTAAAAAGGTTTCAAAGAAAATGTTTTTGAATCGTGCATTAGTCACCAAAGTTTTACCTCTTCCTTCTAATGTAGCATCAGTCACATATTTGGTAATAATGCTTGATGTGTCCTCCAAGAAGCCATGAATTAAATATTAAACAGAACAGAGCCAACAGCAAAGTTCTCTGGCGTATTGCTGGAATCCACTCTTCAGCCTGCCATAATCCATTAATCTAACTCTCCGAATAAAGTTGCCGAACTGACCCACATCTATCAGTTTACCATCTAGCCTATGTTTCTTCTTTTCCACAAAAGAACATGAAATAATTTGTCAAGGGCTTTCCTGCAGCCAAGGTATTATGGGATATATCAGCGGTATGCTCCCCCCTCGAGTTCCTTTAGAGCAAGAATTTCTCTATGAAGATGTAGAAATTGCTTCATGGAGAAGGCCTTTCCTATCTCCACCAAGCTAAGATAATTCATATCTGCATGGAACCTCATATCTTACAGGGTATGTTTATGAGACCTGCATTACTAGTGTTCAAATGCCTGCCAAATATAAAGGACTCTGCCCAGTGACAAATGTACAGTATCTTGTGCGATGAGCTTCATCACCACCCCATTCGTAGGGTATTTTTATATCCATGAGAGAACTGAGAAGACCGAGGCTTGGAAATGCTACGTAATTTCCCCAAGTTCCAATACGCAATAATATCTGTTCCCATGTGACTTAGTTATCACCAGGGCTGGACATTTAATTTGTGGAGTCCAGTGAAAAATAAAAATGGATGGCCCCCTATGAGGGACTGACAGAATTCTATGTTGAAATGCTAATCCCCAAAGTGATGGTATTAGGAGGTGAGGCTTTGGGAGGTGATTAGTCTCTGCCCTCATTAATGGGATTCACGTCCTTGTAAAAGAGACCCCAGAGGGCTCTCCTGTCCCTTCCATCATGTGAAGGCACAGCAAGGCGATGGCCGTCCATGAACCAGGAAGCGGGTCCTCACCAGATATCAAGTTTCCTAGCCTCCAAAACTGTGGGACATACTATTATGTTGTTTATAAGCTGCTCAGTCTATGATTATAGAATAGGGGCTGTTATAGCAGCCCAAATCGTCTAAGACACCCGTTGTTCAAAAAAGTAGGAAGAAAAGTGTGTTGTTAAATGCACTAAGATATAAGACTGTTTCCTTTCTCCCACAATCTCTCAGTGTGTCATGATTTTTTTTTACTTGCTATCTAATGTCATTGTCAGTACCAGAAGATGGAAATTTTAAATTATTAGCATGCATTTTACTGTTCACCTTTATATTATGCAATACCAGTATTAAATGTAAATGTAAGTGTATTTAACTGGCATGTGACATCACAGAAATTACACAATATGTATTCAGTAACTCGTAGATGTATACATATTTCATTCTTACCAGAATGGTGGAAATTCTGCACAAAACTAACTTTTAAGTGTTTTTACTTCACTTCTAGATACTGCACATTCTACCAACACCCATCTACCTTTGGCTTATCGGTGACCAAGGAAGGACTCAAAGGAAAATGAGTCGCCCTATCTTTCCTTTTCCTTCTGTTTCCTTCTATGATTTTCAAAGGCAACAATTGGCCAGTACAGGGAAGGAATACGAGTAAGAAAGGACAGGAGATGGTTCTTAGGTCCTTAGTGTTTCTTGGAAAGCCATTACTTTTTTTCTGTGTTCAAGCAGATTTCTGGTTCAGACAGAGTGCATGGGCTACTAGTGCCCCACGCTCTAAATCGCTTGATATAACACGATTAACTTGTACTCACTTTGAGTCTTGCTGAACTCCCACACGTGCTGGGTCTGCTGGACTTCTGTGTTCATGGGTCACCACAAATGCTGTGTGCAAGTGGCTGGTAAGAAACAGCAGACAGACACATATCGCCTCTGCTCACACACATGCTCCATTGTCTCATTAGACTTCATCTAAGAAGCACAAGTTCAAATATAAAATCATTAAGAACTTCAAGGCAGCGACAGCACAGCATTAAGTCAAGTGCTGGGCTCCTCTGATCACGAGGTCCTTCATTCACCCATGAAGCCAACCCTGGTGTCACCACCAATCACTAGACCCCTGATTGCCTCTGAGATCTCCCCTCCTGCTTCGTTCCCTTGCTCGCCACCGTCCAGATTCTTGGGGTATTTTTCTCCCTGAAAAACATGTCAAGCAATTTCATGCCTCTATTTTGTGGTACTTTGCTGTCCCTCTGTCTGGAAGCCTCCCCCACATTCACATGTCCCACTCCTTATTATTCAGACATCAGCTCCAACGTCAAGTCTCAGGCTTGCCCTGAGTGCCCTATTCAATGCTCCCCTGTCACTCTGTCATAGTATTTTATCTTCTTCATGCCACATATAATCATCTGAATGCATCTCATGTATGCATTTACTTGTTCATTGCCTGTCTCTTCCAAGAGAATGTAGGCTCTCGGAGAGCCAGGCTATCGTCTGATCCAGTCACTGCTGGGTGCAGCTCCTAAAACCTTACCTGGCACAGGGTAGTTGCTCAATACATATTCAAGGAATGCATGCCCAAATCAGTGAATCTGTGTGCCTATGCCAGACCACACCTCATGGTCCCTTCTCAATAAATATTAATTAAATTACAAATGTGCATAAGATGGCCCATTTAGTAGAACGCAAGGTCCTTGAAAGGAGAGAATTATGCAAAAAGAATTAATGATTACAAAGGAGGTAAGATAAATTACTTCAAAACAGATATATGGAAATGGCTGCATGTTCCCCTCCACGCTGGCTCATTTTTCTTTTCCCTTTCTTGCAGTAAAACCATAATATTGAGCTGGTAACAGCCCAGCTGTTGCCATAACAACAGACTCTGCGGACACAAACTTTCAGCCGAGATGAAACCACATGATGGAGAAAGAATTGTTTGGCCAAGGCCCTATCGGAAATAATTACAAAGATGACAGAGGAAAGAATTAGCCAAGTAAATTGGTTTTGAACAACTGCATCTTCTTAGGCAGATAAGAAAATAGAAGATAAAGCTGAATCGCACCTAAGAATATATATCTGTGATGGAAAGTCACACAAAGTCAAAAAAAATTTTTTCCCCATTTTGTAAGGAAATAAAGTTAAATATAAGCTGATCTGGAAGAAATAGCACCCTTCAGACACTTTGGCCACTTCTAATTCAAGTTGAAACTGAACTGGCCTGGCTTTGCCTCCATTTCAATATGTTTTTACGCAATTGCAGGGTTCTTGACAGAATTGTGGGTTAAATCAAATATCTAAAAACCAAATAGGAATTCAAGTGCACTGACTGTTTTGGGTTTTAAAGGAACTTTGGCGGGCGGGGGGGGGGGGGCGGGTACCCTTCTTCAAAGCAAATAGTTCCTCTGTGATAGGACCAGAAGTTCTCTCATATATAGACCTTGTAAGTTTTTACATGATAAATATTCTTAAAGCTAAATTCTTTCAGTGAACGAACCAAAAGTATTTAAGCTGATTATTTCCAAATGGAATCATTTTTGGGAGGGCCTCAGTTTGTCCACATGAAATGGGAAATAACTGTTTGCCAGTCACCAACCTCATTATTTGAACATCTTTTTCTCTAAGTTGTCTGAATTCATTTCTTGAAAAGCATACACAAATTAAATCCCTCGATGATTGCCAAATGAGCTGTTTGTTTTCTCTTACACATTCCTCCTCTGCATTTTCTCATTGTCACTGTCAACATAGACTTCACCTTTGTGACTCTTGGGACATGTAGGGTTTTTTATTTCTATTTAGTGACTCTGTTCCTTTACTTCAGCCTGTGCAATCAAGTAACAACAACAAAATCTTATTTAAAGTAAGGTGAAGTCTTCTCTAGGCATCATTTCAGGGTTTTTGGAGAAATGAGATTATAGAAATTCAATAAATACATAACCACCTAAACCATCTGTGTTAATAAATTAAAGCCTCTTTGGACAAGACTTCAATTTAAAAAGGAGCAATTCTCACATGAGTGTGTGCAAACAGTGACTTGTTTGTTCTTTTAGTTGCTTCTAGGAGGGGTGTTGCTTAGCTCAGCAGTAGAACAATTATAAATGTCTGCTCTGTTATTTATATTGTACTAAGTTGATTTGCCTAATTCTTCAAAGACAATGCAGGGTGATTGCCATTTTCGTGGAAAATTCAGCATTTATCTGTGTATGTGTCTCATTTTTCTGAGATGTAGTTTTGTGTCAGTCGTCCTGTAAGGTACTCCATGAAATCCAACTTACTTCCAATCCCATACAGCTATTTATTTGTTTTTAGCAGTGGGCTTAGCACCAAGGATGAAAGAAAAAGAGTTACAGAACAACTGCCTTCCAGGAGCTCATGGTCTAATTGGGAAGAAGAGTGAGGCCCAGGAAATAATTCAACAGTGGGGGTGAGGTATGAACATTGTGGAACAGTCTGTCACTCAGAAATATGAACTTCAGAAATGGTGGAGCTGAGTGTGGTGGGGAGACACAGGAGGTGGAAAGGCCCAAATTGGATCTTTTTTTTTTTTCAACATTTTTTTTTTTTTTTTTTTTTTATTTTTGGGACAGAGAGAGACAGAGCATGAACGGGGGAGGGGCAGAGAGACAGAGAGAGAGGGAGACACAGAATCGGAAACAGGCTCCAGGCTCCGAGCCATCAGCCCAGAGCCTGACGCGGGGCTCGAACTCACGGACCGCGAGATCGTGACCTGGCTGAAGTCGGACGCTTAACCGACTGCGCCACCCAGGCGCCCCCCAAATTGGATCTTAAAGAAGGAGACAAATGTGGCCCGGCGGAGAGGAATGGAGAAAGTATCCTGGATTAGGAGACCTGTAAAAGGAAAGACCCAATTCTCTTCACGCCCCGCCATCTCAGGATAGTGCAGAAGATCCTGCAGACACCCAGTCACTAGTAAGTGCTCATCGCCTCCCTAGCCTGGTCTGGTCTGGTCTGGTCTGGTCCGGTCCAGTCTATCCTTCTGATATCCCACCTCCTGCCTGGCTCCCCTCCCCCAGCTCATCTTCTACCCTGCCTGGGAATGACCGGAAAGCAAAAGTATGTCCACATCATTTCCGTGTCCACAACTCATCAGTGGCTCCAACATCCAAAAAGCATTGAACAACACCAGAAGATTGATTTATAACACACAGCAACCTGTTTTCCTCCCCCCCTCCCCCGCCGCTTCTCTTCCCCCTTATGCCACAGGGCAGAGCACAGGAGATACTCATCAGCCCTCTCTTCCCCAGTTCCCAAAAGGTTTCTCAGGCATTCAGTCGGTTCTGGCACCCTGTCTCTTCCTCTCCTCTGCCTGCAGTTACAAGTTACTTCTAGGAGAACATCTCTGGCCTCGCCAGTGTCCTTGCAGATCAACTTCTAGACCTTTCCTGACTGCCTCTCCACCCATTATCCCGATTTGCACAAACAAAGCCGCTAAGAGGACCCAAAATTTCCTTCGGGCAGGGCAGGAGACAGGCTAGGAAAACACTTGAAATTGTTCCTGTTGAATACATTATCTCATTAAATCTTCCCGGGAGCCTTTGGATGTAGACTCCGTTATTCCAGAAAAGGACATATCGTAAGGCCCTAGCGAAGAAGAGAAGGACGGTTTACTATCCCGGTCTGCTCAACTTTAAAGCTCAGGGTCCCCTCCATGACAATGCCCTGTCTCCTTTCGTGCCTTGCACAACACAGGTGTCCAATAATCCTTCAAGAAAAAAAAAAAAAAAAAAAAAAAGCAAAGCAGAGGCTCGGCGGCTCTGAGACTATCGGGGCAACGCGTGCACTCAACAGTTAAGTGGGTTTTTCTGCACAGCCGTGAGGCTGTCAGACAAGCCAGGAGGAAGCCCAGGAGTCCTGCCTTCACAGCTTCCTCAGACAATTTAAACAGCTTTAGAAACTTTTCACTTAAGGAAATTAGAGGCTTAATACCGGCAACGCTGAATGTTTTTCAGGAGCTTGTCTCCCCAGAATCCGTAGCAGCTGTGTGCAAATTAATCAGTGATTTGCAGGCTACACGGAGCCGAGATTGGAGAAACAGCTGGGCATATTTATGAAAGTTTGTCAGGGATGTACCAGCGTGTTCAGAGCTACCTTCTCCGCTAAGTGTCATTTCGCTGGCAAAGAAAAGGAGAAAGCGAGACAGATCCCGCCGGTGTCTAGAGGATTAATGAAAGCCTGGCAGAAATCTGAAGCTGAATATCTCTTCTCGTTCTAATTGAGGCGGAGATTTATGGGAAAGGGTCTGGGGAGCCGAACTGCATCAGGCACAGCGCTGATGGGTGACTTATCTGATAACTATGGTGGCATTCAATTTTCGGTGAATGCCAGCTGCTCTGCACAAGAGCTGGGACGTCCGGCCAGGGTTGGATTTGAAGTCCCCGGGGCCCCACCAGTCCCTTCTCTGTGCGTCCTTCCCCTGGTGGCTCCTGCCATCCCCTCTCTCTCCTTCAGCCTCTACCCAAATTTCAAGAGCAAATAAAAGAAAACATGCCAAAGAATCCACAGTGGGCCTGAGTCTCATGTGTCACGACTCCTTTTTTTTTTTTTTTACCTTTATATACATATGGAGAAAGCACAGATGATGGGAAAAAAAATCAAAGCACACAGACTGAGAGAAGGAAACCAACTCTTCTGGGAAAACCCATTGACAAGCAAGAGAACCTACTTTTGGAGACCCAAGGTCTTGTTTCCAGCGCATTCGCTCACTTGATCTCACCTATTTGTGTGTCTTTGTCATGAACAAATGTCCCAAATAGGGTATGGGACATATTTACACGCCTAAATTGCTTATCACTTATCTGAAATTCAAACTTAACTGTACATCCTGTATTTTTATGTTTCAAGTCTGGCAACCCTACCTGTAAAGGAAAAGACTGGAAAATATTTGGCAATCGTACCACAGTGGACAGCCCCTCTGGGGCCCTGCCCACAGCCTCGTTCTTCCACATGGTTCCGTGTATGCCCTTCCCCAGCCTTCCCAACTGGAATCTGTCTGAGCACCAGAGCTAGGTCTGAGCATGTGGCCCTCTGGTTCCCAACTTCCTGTCAGAGACATATGCAGATGTAGGTTTCACATTAGTATTCTATAAAAGTTTACCAGATTCGTTGGGGGATGACTTATGTCAAGGTGGGTTTAAATGTGTTGTTCACTTATTACTTTTTGAATCATACTCAAGTGTGGTATTTTTAATGCATTCCTATATCAGCTAGGAATGCATTGAGTTGCAATTAACAGACAGCTGGGCACATCACTGCCTGAACAAAACTGAGATCTTCTTTACGGGAAACGAGGTCGAAATAAATACTGAGTGGGTCACCAAGAGAGTCTGCCATAAGTCTTTAAATATACTTCTCTCTTTATCCTATCGAGGATCTTTCAATCTTACGGTTGGTCCCCTTATAATCCAGAATTTCCCCAGAACTTAAATATTGTAAATACAGTAAAACCTTGGATTGCATGTAACTTGTTCTGTGAGTGTTCCACTAGATGAGCAAACATTGCTAATAAAGTTTAACTTGATAAACAAGCGATGTCCTGCAATGTTAGTATGTGACGCCAGACATCACATGATCACAACTGAGCCGATGGTTCTTACCTCTGTCTCTGTCTGTCTGTTTCTCTCTCTCTCTCTCTCTCTCTGCAGGATTGTGGATGTTGTGGGTGATCATCTCGCATGCTCGGATGCTCGGTCTCAGGCCGCAGTGTTTGGTAGAAAACAGTGATTTTTCAGAACATTGGAAGGTGCCCACAACGGGCACTAGTGTATTTTTTGTCACTCCAAAGCACTTACGGACAGTCCTCTGCTTTTCCATTCAAGAGTAAGCTTAGGAATGCTTAGCTTCATTCTAGGTCAGGCTCCTTGCAGATAGAGACACTTTCCTCTGCTGCCTTATTGCCAGTTACATTAAATACAGTATATAACAAGAGTTTATTAATACTTTACTGTAGTCAACATCCATGCGAGCGTATACAATGGCCCCATGCAGAAAAAGATTCCGCTGAGCCAATAGATAGCAATGATTTCCATTAGTGATAGTGAAAGTCATCCTACACAATAACCCTCCTCTCTCTTGTCTCCCTCACACCAGCCACGAAGGTTTTCAAAAGTAAGTGCAGGTTACTTACTTGGGTTATGGAACAAATCATCTGCGTTTCCATTATTTCTTCTGGGAAGTTCGCTTTGATATACAAGTCCTTTGGATTACAAGTATGTTTCCAGAAAGAATTATGCTCACAAACCAAGGGTTTACTGTAATGACAACTCAGGGAGGATATTTTATTATATTTTGGGCAATGCCCAGTACCTAGTACAGTGGATAACTTACAAGTGATGAAGAAGAATTTTTTTTAAGATTCTATGTTTCTAAGTAATTTCTTACTTAAGAACCAACATGGGGTTGGAACCCACAACCCTGAGATCAAGAGTCATATGCTCCACTGACTGAGCCAGCCAGGTGCCCTTTGAAGAAATATTTATTGCTGACTGAGAAGAGGAATGAAAAATGTGACTCAGATAAATAGCAAAAGAGGAGTTTTAGTATTATGATCTCCACTGCTACCCCCAGTTTTTTACTGGTATTTTTTTTACCTTAAAAAGGCTTTATTTGGGGGGCGCCTGGGTGGCTTAGTCGGTTGAGCGTCCGACTTCGGCTCAGGTCACGATCTCGCGGTCCGTGAGTTCGAGCCCCGCATCGGGCTCTGGGCTGATGGCTCAGAGCCTGGAGCCTGTTTCTGATTCTGTGTCTCCCTCTCTCTCTGCCCCTCCCCCGTTCATGCTCTGTCTCTCTCTGTCTCAAAAATAAATAAACGTTAAAAAAAAATTTTTTTTTAAAAAAAGGCTTTATTTGGTTTTATTTTATACAGAAGTACTATGTTACTTCTAATTCTAATAATAGTGTACAATTATATTACTAAAGTAAATGTAGTAACACAAAAAACATGCTTGTTTTACCACATGGGGGTACAATGTGCAAAAGTCTCCCCTTAACCGCCTCCAGCCTGTTCCTTCCCCACAGAGAAATGTGTCTCCTGCGTGGGCAACACCACCAGTCTGTGCACATCCTTCCCATCATGTTTCTACACACTGACAATCATCTGTGAACACAGATACACACATTTTTCCTATGGTTTGTTTTGATCGTATACAAATTCGCATTAATGCGAATCACACCAAGAATATTGCTCTGTGGTGTTTTGCTTTGTTATGTTTTACTTAACAGTAAGTGTTGCAGTTCTTTCCAGCGCCTAGAGGTCTCTTATTTTATTTTAGACATTCCTAGTAGGAGTTCCTAGACGATCCTAAGTCACATATATCTAGCACTTTAGGGCTTATAAAGTCCTTTCACATACATTACTTCATCTGACCTTCACTATCTGGATCATTATCTGTATATTTCACAGATAAAGAATCTAAAGGTCAGAGAGGTTTTCTAAGTCAGAAGGAAAACCCAGCTACTCCCATCTTGTCCAGCTACTCCCATCTCATTTAGCTACTCCCATCCCATGCCCCATTCCAACAGTATGTCTTTGCCTCCAAACACATACTAAATTTGACTTACGACCACTTGACACAGGCTCATCATTAAAACATTGTTTGGTCAAGATTCTACAATCTTTAATACCCATGATTCGCAAAATATATACCTCCCGATCTAAGTTAATAGAAAGAGAGAGAAGAGAAAAGAAATGGTCGTGGGAAGAAGTAAAGGGAAAAGGCGTCTGGCAGCAGGCTTCGGGGGATTGAAAACCAGAAGGGGCTATTTCTGCTGGATTTTTCACATATACAACTGTAAAATGGAGTTATAAGCAAATGTGCACAGGTTTCAACAAAGTGAGGGTGAAGTCCTTGGAGTCAGCAGGGGAAATGCAATCCGTGAATCTGATCTGTGGTCTGTGGTCCAAGGACACACACTTCCCAGGAGGGAGGAAAGCTGTCCCATCTTTTCTGCCTCGACGCCCTAACATAGGGCTTTATATCAATGTAGAGCCAGACCCCAGGTAAAAGCTGGCTACGGGCTCATCCTGTGGAATTGGGCTTCTTCAAACACTCTAAGAGGCACTGTCATGTGTGCCTCAAAACATCATAAAAACAACTTGGAATGCCTCCTCCAAGGGACATAAGATGAAATCAATACATTCTGATTTTCTCCTCCGTTAAACTCTCAATGACTGAAACAGTAGTGTAGCTGGGGAGAGTTTAGTAGCTCAACTACCACATGCTAAATTCTTCTTCTTCAGGATGATGGGGCCTTATTTAGTGCCTATTGGTAGAGCTTGAAGGCTTTAATGGGTTCAAAAACTGCGCTAATAATCAGCAAAAATAAATAGAGCACTCCCGTCCAAATGAAGATAATTATTTGTGGAACCATCTGGCATAATAGCTAGCCTCATCGCATGGTAACTAAATGCTACAACACTATTAAAGTTAATAAACAAGAGATTGTTAAGTGAAATGGTGCCATGAAATTGGCGAGCGAGGATTTCGGAGGCACTCTCAGCCAAAAGACAGGCCACGTTATAGGTAAGTTGGAGAGGAGACTCTCAGGGACTCTGCCATCCTTGAGCTCGTTCTCTACTCCACACATCCAGTCCGCTAGCAAATTCCATGTGCCGATTGGCAAAATTCATCCAGGAACCGTCCACTTCTCTCCACCCCCACAGCCATGACGCAGTCATCTAAGCCATCATCTAAGTCATCTACATGCCAGCCATCTAAGTCATCTACCTCCATCATCTAAGACCAGGATCCCCGAAAGTCGCAGGCTGGTCTCCCTCCTTCTGCTCACTTTCAATGTACTCTTTACCGAGGCATCTTATAAAAGCATAAAGTGTGTCACTCACTGGCTTAACACCCGCCAATGCCTGCCCATCTATAGTTGTCTCCTAGGGCTGCAGAAACAAAGTACCACAGACTGGATGGCTTAAAATGACAGAAACTTATTGTCTCTCCACTCTGGAGGCTAGAAGTCTCAAGTCAGGTGTTGGCAGGGCCCCGCTCCCTCTGAAGCTTGTAGGGGAATCCTTCCTTCCCTCTTCTAGCTTCTAGAAGTTCGCTGGCAATTTTTGGTGTGCCTCAGCATGTAGCTGCGTCTCGGCCACGCTCTGTCTTCACGTGCGGTTCTCACTGGGTCTTCAGTCATCCTCCATCTACATACACCTGTCTGTGTGTCCAATGTCCCCGTTTTATAATCACACAAGTCATCTTGGCTTAGGGCCTACCCTAATGTCCTCTTTTTTAACTCCATGACTCTATCTCCAAATAAGGTCACGTTCTCAGGTACTAGAGGCTTAGGATTTCAACATACCTTTTCTTTTGTTTTCCTATTGAGGTGAAGGTGACACGACTCAACTCGTAACACCCACCTAGAGAAAACTCCAAGTTTGTCCACTTGGCTAACCAGTGTCCCGGGGATCTGACTCCTGCTACCTCTCTGACATCACCTCACTACATCCTGGCCCCACCAGCCTCTTTGATGTCCATCAAGCCCGTAGAGCTCTTTGTAGAGCTTTGCACATGTGGACCCCTCTACCTGGAAGACACTCATTCCTCCTGGGTCTGGACATGGACGGGCCCTTCTTGCTATATAAGAAGGTGGTCTGTCATTTATCAATGCTCAACAGAGGCATATCCAGATTGTGTGCAGCTTAGACAACTCAGAGGAACCCCTTTGAGGGGAAAAATAACACAACTGCATATTAACATGGGTCTCAGGCCTCAGAAGGGGCTGACGTCACACCTTGATTCAAAGAAATGCCCACTTACACTCCAAAGTTACCCTGTCACATCTCCTCCTTATCACACCTATACCTTATCACTAGCACTTATAATGATCTGAAATTTTCATTAAAACATACTTTTCTATACATTGCCTCCCCACACCATATTGGAATTTCCGAAAAAGAGAAGGTCTACTGATTTTTACTAGTAGAGATTAAGTCAGCATAGGGCATTGCCTAGAGCTGGCACTCGGTGACCATTTCCTGAATTCAGAACTGGATGAACAAGCGGATGATGATAATATCAATAACATCAATGACTCGTAGTTATAGGGTGCTTACTTTGTTCCAGGGGTAAGCTATCATTATCTCTCACCTTATAGGTGCTCCTGGTTAGTTTCCAGTAAATGGCAAAGCCAGGGATTTGGAGCCAGCACTCTGGATTTAGACTTCATGCTCCTGACTCCTATCCTACACTGTCAGAAATAACAGAAGTTTGTTTGACTGACTCAGTGTTCATCACTATGCCTTGGAGATTCCCATTTCACAGGGATAAGGATGTGATAGGGAAGAATGGAGTGGTTTGCCCTTCACACCATGTACATGAGAAAGAGAGGGCTCATGCCAGGTCTTTTGTCCCAGAGTTCCCACAGAACAATGGAAGCTTTCCATGGAACCCAATTGCACCCCCTTTCCAGACTTTTTCTTGTTAAAACTTCAGTATATGGTGAATTATCACTCATCAATGATATTTGATTTATATGCTTCTTTTTCCCAGTGAGCTTGTGTGCACACACATAAAAGTGATAATAGCTGGTATGACTTATTCTTCAGGAGTGTTCACCCCTATTGACCCACTGAATTCCATTCACATCCCTTCCTATCCATTGAGTTTGGGAAGAAGGAAAATATTCAGTTATTAAATTAAAAAAAGGCTTTTGCATTCTTCACAGCTTAAAATAAACTCTTCTTGACTTCTCACTGATAAGTCTGACAGCCTCTGTCTATTTAGGCTCTTGCTATCATAAATAAGGCAAGAGGAAAAGTCTGCAGAGGTCTCCAGCTTCTTCTGAAGGATAGCAGCAGCAATCAACTTTATTGGAAATGAGTAGATGAGATAAGAGGACAAAGTTTATGGAGGAAAAGGAAAATCCATATATACATATATGTGTGTATGTATATATGTATGTGTATATATATATATATGTATATATATATACATATATATACATATATATATATATATATATATATACACACATTTTTTTAAGCAAAACTCCCTTGAATAAAGAAATGTCCCTATGGAGCCCTTCTTTGAAATAAACCAGCAGAAAACTATCCTGTCTAGTACCCCTTTCCTTGCTTGTTTAACTCTGCTCTGTTTTGTAACCTTTCTTTAATCCATGATAACAAGCTAGGATCTCAGATGGCTGGAATGGAATACTCTCTCCCACCACCACTGGGGCCAAGAGACGCGTTTTATTATCAGCATAACCACACTCTCAAAAGTAATAGCATAAAGATGAAGCGAAAAGCATGAGACTCAGTTCATCTCAGCTTTATATTTCCTGATGGTGATGGTGAGAAGGAAACCCCAATGGCCATTACAAATATCCTGCTTTTATTTAACTGCATGGGTAGAGGAAGGGGAGAGACAACTTAGGTCCTTCTCTTTTACTTCAGTTAGATTTCTCTCCCTTAGTTGAGAGTCTTGTTATCATCAACCAACTTATAGACATATTTACATATTTACCACACTCACACCCTGAATTTAGAGAATCATGAGAGAAGGTGGAGAAAAGGAGAAACTTGTTTTATCTGTTCAAATTGTTGTAGCAAGTTCCTAGTGACAAAAGTTTTCCTTCATGTAGCAGATTATTTTTCATTGTTGGAAAAGAATAGTGCTTAAGGACATAGTATTGACTCGTTTATTTCAGGCTTGAGCTTTCATTAGCTCGTGGGAACTACAGCTGAGACCTGTAGACTGCCCACATTCAACAATTTGTCCTTGTCTGGCCCAGAATCTACATAGATTATAACCAAGTCTCCAGTCTTGGTTTGGAATACATTGAACCTGGAAGGACCCACACAAGGAACCTTAGTTACTGGTGTTACAATGAATTTGATAGAAAGCTTTCTGTTCTGAGACCAGGGCTCAGACACTCCAGAGAGATTCCATAGTAGGGTCATTTGTACTGTGCCTCATGTCACTTGGAAGGACTGTGTCATCTCAACAAGTTTTGACGGAGATGCTGAACATGATGTCTGTCTTCGGATGGAAGCAGCACCCTCGCTCCATCATCAATAGAACTTTCCAGCACAGTTGTTTCCCATAAATTTGCAATTGTGGGGTCTTTCTGCCCATGCTTGAATAGGGTCCCAAGACTATTCAACAAACCCCTGGAGCCACCAGGCCAAGAGAGCTGTCCTCAGATGCTTCATCTGTCTTATACTAAGTCACGTTACTACCTGTTAAGCACCAAAGCAACAAAAAATGGTGCTTTGGTTAAACGGCATTTTTATTTTAAGCTGTCCAGATTTACAAGTTGTTGGAAGCATTCTCTCTTCTAAGGAGTAGGTTATTCAAAAACCAAGGCTTTTTACTTGCTCTTATACTTCCAAACCCTAAGAAGTAAGACTTTAATGAATGCGTGTTCCTTCCCTCATTCAAAAAATAAAAATGAAAATTCCTTGAACTCCTATGATTTCCTAGGAGACAGTGATGACCAAAACAGATTAAAAAAAAAAAAATCCTCCTCTCTTGGAATTTAGGAACCAATCTCAATGTCAACCAAAGACTTATATAAACCAATCATTCCAGTCGGTCATAAGAATCATGAAATAAGACACATAAGACATAAATGAAAAGTAGATAAATGTGTAAACTCTTACTTTCCAAGGGCTGGCCAGCCTGTTCATGGTGTGAATTGAGATCTCAAACACATGGCCAATCCTCTTGCTAAATTAAACGCACGTGCACCAACCACTCTTGCTCCAAAACCCTCCCAAACACAAACAGCACTCCGAGAACGCATTGATGTGATTCCCTGGGAGAACACGTATCAAATTCCCTATCAAATTATTTTTTCCATTAAACCTATATCTTGAAAAGGCTTCCACCAGTATAACTTTGTGTGTTTTTTTTGCCAAACAGCTCCAAATGGAATATACGTTGGGGCATTTAATATGAAAAGGGCAATTTCAAATAGCTGTGCACATGTTGAAAGTTTAAAAAGTTGTTTGTTAACTACTTTAGTTATAATTCATTTAAAAATCCCATTATGTTTGGCTACACAAGAGTGACTTTAATACACTTAAAGATGCAGTACTCCTTAGCGGTGACATATTTATAGTCTGAACATTAAAAGGTTTATAAAATAAGGCTATATTTTCTCAGTGTCAAACATCCCTCATTGAAGACAATTATTCAGTCTGCCTATTTGTAATTAGGTATGAAATAATTTATGATTATGAAGATAAGTGAGCAAAAATTTTTAGAATAACTGCATATTGTATTTTATTACTAAAAGATTTCCATAATCTTTCCAGGGTTTGGGGAGTCATAAGTTGCCCAGATCTGATTTCCAAAGGATTTCTCTTGGAATTAATAAACATATGGATCTAATCTAAGAATGTGTGTCAAAAATAACAAAGGGAATGGCTTTACACAAAGCTGAAAACGAGATGGACTGACATGAGCTGACTTTGGTTTGGGCAACTGGGGCAAGCTGCCTATGGTCAACCCACAAAGATGGAGTCCGGCAGTTCTCAGGGAGAAAGAACCCCCCACTGGGGTCAAAAATGCAGCCTAGGTTCAAATAACACAGGCTGTAAAAGTTTTCTTTGCCACACTTCCTTCTCCCTGACAGGGACCAAGAACACTTTCAACCTGTCATTCCCACGCGGTACCTATGGCTTCCTAGGCTATGCAGTCGGTTAAAAGGAATGAACAGAGCAAAGTCAGCCTTTCTTCTTACTGCCTCTGCCAACAGAACGACCAAGCATACAGGGCGTCAGCCTATTTCTCGCCTCCTTTCTCTTCCGTTCAAAATGAGTAGTGAGACTATGGGGCTGTTCTTGGTTTCATTCAAGCTTCATTCTGTCCAGCATATGTCTCCAGGTAACTTCTCAATGTATGTCCATCTCTTCTCCTAAAATCTGAGCAGAATCCAAGAGTCTCTTATGGTTTGCCTCCCTCCCTCTCTGTAACTCTCCCCCCTTCTCCTCCCTCATAAGAGACTCTTGGACACTGAGAACAAACTGAGGGTTGATGGGGGGGGGGGGGGGCGGGAGAGAGGGGAAAGTGGGTGATGGGCATTGAGGAGGGCACTTGTTGCGATGAGCGCTGGGTGTTGTATGGAAACCAATTTGACAATAAATTATATTAAAAAAATAAACAAAAGCAACAACAAAAGAGGTATTGGAGTGAGGAAAGGCTGGTGTGAGTTGGAGATTGCAGTTGGAAGGTTAGTGTAACATTCCAGATAGAAATAGCCAGGACCCAACAAGCACCTAACCCAGGGTGACAATGGAGTGGAGGCAGTGGGTAGAAAAATAATAATAATAATAAATACAATAAATAAATAAATAAAGTCTGAGCAGAGATTGTCCAACTTTTACTACTAAGTTTAAATTTATTGTTACTATTTTGTAGTTTCTCAAGCTCCCAAAATGTTCTGCATAAAATACATGGTGTTTTCAAAGTTGAAGGGAATCTAAGAAAATTTGGTAGGCTGATTTGTGTGATGCCCCCAGAAATTCTTACAATTTCCAATAATAAGCCAAAAGACGAGGACTGGAACACAAAGTTAACCGTAACACAATCCCACTCCCCTATCGCCATGGCATCCTAGAGAGTCTCTGTGGAGCCCAAATGGAAAAATTGCTAAGCCGATTACGCCTGAGTGAATCTGAACTTGCCTCTGAAGAAATCGCTTCTGCCAATTAACATTCAGTAGGTACTCACAGAGCATTTGGCCTGAGGCCACGGATGGAGATTTCACCAAACGTGAAGTTGCCCTTACTAAATAGCAAACCTACTCAGTTGCTAGGGCAGATGCTCAGCTCCACTCCCTTCTTGCACAACTGTTCCCTGACACTCTCAATTCTGGAAGGTCACCCTGGAATTGACTTTCTGATTAAAACACAACTGACCCTACACCCCAAAATGCTTGAAATTAGGCTACCAGAACTAAAAGGATGTATTCCAAAATGTCGTACAGCTTCAATTTTTTCTTTGGGAAGACTGTATAGACCATGCCATCAACCTCATGCACTAACCGAACCTAAGTGGGGGTCATAAGACCATAAGACAGAGTAGGTGACTCCAGGCTAGATCTCGCAGGTGACCTGTACTATCTGATAGAAGGCAAAAGCGTTCTTGGCCTGAACAACTCCAAGATACTACTTGGTATTATCTTAACTCATTCTTTCATTGATTTCCCTTCCACCACACAATGCACACACACACAAAAAAACAAACGTCCGGTGTCATGGTGTAGAACCGACCTATAAAAACAAGCCTTCAGGGCCTCCATGCGGTTCTCCCAAATAGAGGTGCATGTACGTGCCAGGCACACAATCACGGCTATTGAATGAATGAAGTGTTAGTGTCAGCGTCTGTCCATTTCTTTGCTCAAAGTGTTTCCTGTTGAAGGATACGGTGCAAAAGCAAGACATGAGAGACTTGGGGGAAACAGATGAATCCTGAGATCGAAGAAATTTAACATATCATCTAGTCCAACTCACCCGGCTATACAGTAAATCCATTTACAACCACATTCATCAGGGCTTGCTTGGACATTTCCAAAGAAGGAACACTTAATTCTTCGAAGAGGAGACCGTCCCTTTGTTAGAGAGCTTTGATTATTTTAAAGATCCTTTTTCATATGGAGCCTGAACATCAGTAATCCCTAACCATGGCTCTTATTAGGACCCCTTAAAACAGACTATGTCAACAACTTCCCACAGACCTTCAAATATTTAAAGACAGCTATTAAGTCTTCCCCCAAATGTCCCTTTCTTCAAGGAAGATCATCCCATTTCCTTCAACCATTGATTCAATAATTCAGTATGATTTCCATTTCCTTCATTACCCTGGTCTCTATCCAGATGGTTAACGATGGTCTCAAAATGCAGCACCCATAACTGAAATCCATACTCCACACATATTTCTATAAGACCATGGCAGTTGGCAGGGATTTCTCCACGCAGGGTTAATGTTATGAAACACCTTTTAAATTAGCCAAAGCAGGGGTCCACGTTTTCTGCTTGCTCTAGGTTTCTTATTTAATTTACAGTGTGGGCCACCAGCCATTAGGTAGGTGTGGGGAATGTGATTGTTGCCAATAATTGACCATTGCCTGGTTCAGGAGATACGTAAGACTCTAATGGAGCCGTTATTCTTAAACCCACAGGATATATAACAAGAACAATAAAGTGATACGTTTGCAATATCTGCTTTCTTTTGTAAAAAAAAAAAAAAAAAAAAGATGCATAGTGAAAATAGCCACCTTCATTTTATCTCACATGATGACATGCAAAGTAACTCCCTTAAAATGAGATTCCTGCGTTAAGTATTAAGAGAAGAACATAGCCTTGCATCCACGCACACTCCCAGGGCACGCTAACTGCTAAAACATCTCGTTAATACATCAGTGTCTAGAGCTAGATGACTTTGGGCATTGTGATATCAGCTTCCATAGCAACCTATTGTCCTTGCACACTTATTTCTTGAATTGTATGCCCGTGCATAGAGCTATGTCAGACCTAGAAAAATAAGTGTTCAATCACCAAGCAGCTTCGGTAATGACAATGCACAAGGCGCTCAAAGTTGAAGTGGTTTGGCCCTATATCCAGAGTAACCTTCCTAAGGACTTTTGTTTACAGACATAGGAGTATGAGTGGCTTAGCAGGGGCAATATGAACCCCTAACTGTTATTAAACTCCTGGGTTAATTGTAGCCTAAGAATGGAATCAGGATATGCTGATACAGAGTGGAAGGGCTTAGGACTGAGGATTATCAAGGCCAGGAGGTAACAAGAAAAGCCATGACAATGGTTACAGTTGTAGGTGATAATATCTAACATCACTGAGGATTTACTATTTTAAACTCCTCTGTCACGTACCTTACAGTCATTGGTTTGGTGCAACGCTGTGAGAAAGGATTTGGGAGGAAAAGTTTACCTTTGGAAACTTTTTCAAAGGTATTCAGTACTTTGGATAACCCAAGGTCATCACGGTGTTTATTTGTAAACTGTGTAGAGTTTACACTACACAGTAAATGGTTGTAGTAACACATGTTCCCATATGTCCCTGACCTCGATGGCCTCACAATTCTGTGCTTTAAAACTTCTGGTTCTATTTTGTGTTTGTTCTGTCTTCTCCAGAGAGGTCACTTCTTGGCACTCTTGGGGTCTCTCAACCTGTGGTAGTTCATTTCTTTCCATTACTTCTCTCCTAAGGACAAAGAAGCCAGGTGACTAAGGCTACTAGAATTGTGAAGCAAATGGAAAAGCTTCTGAGAAAGACTGTCCATTCAGTAAGCACATGAGCATTTTTATCCAAGTGTTTTAATATCGATATTCATAGCTCGGGTGCTTTCGCATTCTTCTTTATTACAAGTTCTTGTTAGGTAGAGACACGAGCCAGGAGACCTATGGATACACTGCTTGTTCTTAATGGGAGCCTTATTGCTTCAGATGCCGCGATCTTATTAAATAGTCCCCTTAAGTGAAAGAGCCATTAAGAGACTTCCTTTGATGGACAGAGTTGGACTCCTACCCACCCTTCACCTCTCCTGAAGAACCCACCTGGATTGCCAAGGCGAGCGTTTCTCAAATTGTTTTGACATCGAGACACGTTTTTAATTATAATTTTTGGATGGAAAGGGGAACCGGCACTTCTAAAATATAACGCGCACTTAGATTAAATGACAAAAATAGTTTTTCATTTCATTGTGAAATAACAAATTCGAAAGAGCTCACTTTATAAAATATTACAAGCATGAGTTGAAATTATAAGACAAACTAATACCCTGAGTGAACGATAAGCATGAGTTTAATTGGCAATGCCTAAATCCTGCTCATGCAGCCATGAGTCGCTAAAACATCTTGCATAAATCCACGAGGTAATTTCTCAGGCAATTCTTTTCTGAATCTGGCATGTCACTGTTTAATGGAAGATTGTAGAAAAGAGAAAAAAAAGAATCATAGACAGGTGTGTAGCAGTATCCCCAGTTGCAGATCTGTGGTGGACGTACCCCCATTGAGTCACTGCCACGTGTCATCCCTCCCCTCGAGGGTGGACGGGACTGTGACTTGCTTCTAAACAGCAGACTAGGACGAAGATAAAGGGACCTTGCAGACGTTATCAGGTGTATCGCCAGTTGACTCTGAGTTAATCAAAATAGAGATTGTCCCGCGTGGGCCTGACTCAACGAGGGGGCCCTTCAACCTGAGAGTGCCTCAAAGCAGGTGCTTCCCTGTGGAGACCCCAGAAGAGAATGAAGCCCAGCTAACACCTTGATTTCAGCCTTGTGAGACCGTTGGCAAAGAACCCAGCTTAGTCGTGCCATGACTGGACTCTGACCCGCAGAAACTGCACAATAATAAATGGAAATCGTTTTAGGGCCCTAAATTGGTGATGACTTGTTACCCAGCAATAGAAAATGAATACATTACTAATAGCGTTTCTCTTTTTGTAGTGCAATCTGTATTTCTAGCAGAGAACATTGCTGTACAGCTGGAAACTACATTCCCCAGACTTGTCTGAAATGTGGTGTAGACATCAGTGAATTTGGTGTGTCACTGAGTTTCTTCCATCCAGTAACACTTGAGTCTAAAAGATGTTGGGGCATTCCATAAGCGCTTTTAAGGGGAAGCCTGCACCCTTATTCTTCCTTTCATTCTACTGCATGAAGTTAGACTGTGATGGCTGGATCTCCAGCAGCCACCTTAAACCATGAGTATGGGAGCTTCATGCCAGGTGGAACAGTAAGCTGACAAAACTCTGGACCGTAGGTGATTTCATGGAAATGACAAAGTAATTCTGTGATACTACCACTAGGCTTCTTTTATGTAAGAGGGAAACAAACTTCTATTTAAGCCACTATTTGGAAACCTGTATTACTTATGGCAGAATCTGACGCTAAAATATTTTTACTAAAAATATGTACATAGATTTGAAACAAATTAATATAAAAATAAAATAAGGTAGCATGGTTTATTTTGCTTCAACTATTAGCAGTGTCTTAGAGAGAACTAATAAATGCTTCAACGCTGGTCCCCATACTGACGTGGACTAATGTTGCTAATAAAAACAAGACCCTTTGTTAAGAAGCAACCTAGAGTCAAATATGTAAAAGAGGTTGTGCATGAAAGTACTCAGATTGCCCCACGCCTACATAATATTAAAACACTCAATTCTATCCATAATTGAAAACAGTTATTTGAAAATGGTGCTGCATTTGGACAGTTTAACTCAGCTGCCTTATGAACACAACAAGGCAATGTTCGGCACCACCACAAATGTGTGTGATTTTAAGACTCTAAGAAGGCCCGATGTTCAAAATCATCATCGTGTGCCTTCAACATCGTCATGTCGTATCTGCATATGAGGCCGACTGATGCCTGAAAGTTTACCAATCAGACTCTCATCCATTCGTGGTAAGGTCTCTGCTCCTTGTTAATGGCAAATGTTCAGGACACGGACACAACTGAGTGTGGATGCCACAGGTGGACCACTGAGTGTGGATGCCACAGGTGGACCACTGAGTGTGGATGCCACAGGTGGACCACTGAGTCTGGATGCCACAGGTGGACCACTGAGTGTGGATGCCACAGGTGGACCACTGAGTCTGGATGCCATAGGTGGAAGCCGCTGAGATAGAAAGGGGAACAAAGGCACAGGGGTACTTGGCAGGGGTGCTCAAGTTCACAGGCTTATGGCGGAGAGCACAGAGGGGAAAGAAAAGTCCTCAGAGATAAACAGCGCCTCCGTCACCATCTTCACTAAGCCATGACTTCTTTCAAAGAATGGCTAATTTAAAAGTCACAGGTACTGAAGGTAGGGTGAACAAAACAGACCCTGCCCGTAAGATAATTCAGCTACATCAGAGATGAGACACCACCCACAATTTCCAGGGGGATGCCTGGGGCAAGATGCGAAGGTGTGCCTCTTTACATTCCAAAAATCTAAATTTCAAAAGGAAATCTTTGAATTGGTCAGTAGATCAAAAGCTGGATTTTTGATTCAGTCAAAAATTTCCAAACCATTTCATATGTCGGAGTAGGTACAATTTTTAAAGCTTAAATACATGAGGTCTGTGAACACCAGCGGGGGAATGGCTAAGGTTGTCCTCATGGACCAGCCAATGCACTTCTTTCTGGCCCTTGACCAACTCTGTTTATCCTGACAGTATTCAGGGGGAAATTATTACACTTGCTTCTATTGAAAAAGACTATTCGACCATAAATGTTACATTCCTGTAAGATGCTATAATGTTCTGTAACCCAGTCGACTGCACGTTCTTACTTAGATGGTAGCATATTTCATGATTATACATAACCATGACAGAGATGAGCATTTATACGCTAATAACTGCAATGCGGACAGCTACAGCCTTTCACTATAAGCCATGAGCCTTTTAATCAGAAAAAGCCATTGGGGCCCAATATATCACCAAAAAGTGTGCTTGGCTGGCTTAGAGAGTCAGAAAAATATTTTTTCTTGTACATGTGTTTAAGTAGTAACAGGAGCGTTCACTGTAGCTTCACATAAAAAAAAAAAGCAAATGAGTGTTCAAGTGGTAAAATTATAAATATATAGATAAAAGAGAACTAGCGAGTTTCCTCCCCTGCACCCATCACTGGTAAACAGAGAGCCCCATGTGCAAGTGGACAAATGTCAAAGTAGTCAGTGGCTATAGAAACAGACCGAAGTACTTAGGAGAAAAATTTTTCCTGGGAGACTGGTGTAGAACGGGGTGCTCAATAGCACAGGATAGAAGAGGAAATAGTTTCTTATGACACCAATAAGGATACTGCGGTGACTTCAACAGCCGTTGCTAACACTTCCGGTGGCTAATATCTACTGAATGGTTACTAAATAGGCTAATCATCCTACAAAGTGCTTTACATATATTTTGCATTTAAAAAAAATTTTTTTTAACGTTTGTTCATCTTTGAGAGACAGAGGGAGACAGAGCATGTGCAAGGAAGGGGCAGAGAGAGGGAGACACAGAATCCGAAGCAGGCTCCAGGCTCTGAGCAGTCAGCACAGAGCCCGACGCGGGGCTCGAACCCGTGAACCGCGAGATCATGACCTGAGCCGGAGTCGGACGCTCAACCGACTGAGCCACCCAGGCGCCCCCATTTTGATTTTAATTTCATACACATACTACCCGTGTACCCAGTGCTACAAATGACCCATTTTTTTTTTAATTTATTTTTATTTATTTTGAGAGAGAGATAGAGAGCTAGCAGGGGAGGGGCGGAGAGAAGGAGTGGGAGAGTCCGAAGCAGGCTCCATGCTGTCAGCACAGAACCCAATGCAGGGCTCGAACTCAGGAACCGAGAGAGCATGACCTGAGCCGAAGTCAAGAGTCAGAGGCTCGACCGACTGAGCCACCCAGGTGTCCCCACCCATTTTTATAGCTGAGTAAACTGAGGCTTAAAGAGATACATAACTTATTCTGAATTACTAAGTGGTAGATTTGAGTTTTGGACCCGTGTCTGTCCGATTCCAATGTCCAGGAGCTTGTTTCACTGAGGTGGTGAGGGGACTGTTCCCTCCCGGTGGGCCACAGGCAGGGGAGTCACCCTGTGGGCCCAGGCTGGTCACAGAGGGATAAATACAGCACCTGAAGGAACAGTGAGGGGTGCTCACACCCCAGGAGGTGGGATTTTGAGAGGTGCCTCAGAGGACTGTGGCCAGTGGACCTCAAAGCAGATGAGAGCTGACGAGATTAAGCGAACACGTGCTGAGCAGCTTGGGGGGGTGGAAACAGAGCCAAGTGACAGATGGTGGTTGAGGGAGCATGAGGAGAGGGTCCCCAAGGTCCCGCAGCCGTGCAGGTGGGAACTCACGGGCTGGCAAATCTAGAGCACGCAGCCTCCTATCTACCAAGAGAGGGACATTCACTTTATCCTTGTCATGTGATCCAGTAAAACTACACGGAGCGTTGACTGTTTGCCTGGGCTCTTCACGCTGAAAAGAAAACTCACATTTTTATTCCTACCCTGCAGGTGGTTCCGGTCTGTAAGGAGATACGGAGATACATCTTGATGCAAGATTGACTCTTGGGGTGCCTGGGTAGCTCGGTAGGCTACGTGTCTGACTGTTGATCTCAGCTCAGGTCTTGATCTCAGGGTGGTGAGTTCAAGTCTCCTGTCAGGCTTCATGCTGGGCGTGAAGCCTACTTAAAAAAATAAAATAAAAAATACAAAGATTGACTATCATGCCTGAAAACCGAGGTCTACCCACAGTGAAGGCTTCCTGGTACCTTCAGTGATCCCTTCTAGCGACATGGAAGACATTAAGGGAAACATTCCCTTAATTGGGGGGTGACTAAGTACGCCGTTTGGATAATTAGGCAAAAATAAGCCACAAAAAGAAATGGTGTTTCATTTTTCCTTCCATTTTAAGGCTCTTAGAACTGGGATTTTCCTCTTATTTTCATCTGGTGTCTGTTCTGCTTCCTGACCTTTAATGACTAACGAGGGGAGAGACCGCTTTTTGTCAAGGACCGACCAAATACTCATAGACCTATAATCTGCTTTTTTAATTAGGGTCAGCCAATTTTCCTTCTACTTAGGTTAGCCACAGCTAAGCTCCTTGTCCAAGTTCACAGTTTCATTAAAATCCTAACATGATACTGACGTTAACAGAGAAGAAGAGGCGAGAGAGGGAGAGAGAGAGAGAGAGAGAGAGAGAGAGAGAGGAGAATAACATCCAGCTAGGAAGAGCTTGTAAATACACACATTATAACTCATTCAACTTGATTCAGAATGACATTTCAACAAAGTTAGTTCTATAGGTCACAGGCTATCCTTCACCTTGAAGGAAGATCAGTTCGACAACGAATGTTCTGATTCATGTATCTCACTAAACACAACTAATTGCGTTGATTGTGTGAAGGTATGTAAGTTGCTCTCAATGTGCAAAAATAGGAAAGAATGTCTGAAAGGCAAATCAGTTCATTGAAACTAAGGGTTTTCATTTTTTATTTTTTGCGTAATTTGTGCTTAGTAGCATACTTCACCAGAAAGACCCCCCCCAGGGCCCCTAGTTTGAGTCATTGTTATTTAAAGATAAACTGCGTCTTATGAAATTGTCAAAAATATTTGGGGTACAATCAGCCTCAGGGACTCATGACCACTAGAGCAGAGATACAGCCCATGTCCTCTATTTTTTGTGTCCTTTTTATTCCAGGTGTGACCTTCCACACTGTAAGTTTGGTTTGAAAATCAGAAGTGTTCGTTGTCTTAAAAAAAAAATGCCTGAAGTCAGAAATATATAATATTTCAAGGTGAGTTCTTCCAAAATGGTGATGTAAACCTAGATGATAGCAAGGCATTGGCATCGCAAGGACAGATTTTTCCAAAATAAGAAGGCCCAGCCACACATGTCGTGTGTCACATCAACAGACACGCTGAGCCTGCAGTGATCATGTTTTATGCCCAACTTGTCATCTGCAATCCCCATTCTGGGCAGAAGGCACATGAGAGTAGGTGAGCCCTTTGCCTTTTATAAGAACTCCTCAGACCTCTCCGAAAACATGGCTGCTTTCAGACAACAGTCCAAGACTCCATGTACTGCTTGCTTCCTCTGCTGCACAATCTATTGGTAACTTTACTCCTCAGATCTCTAGTTCTGTGGGTCAAGAATTCAGCACGAATGACCACCTGGTACTAGGAAGATGCATTGATGGTCTTATAGGACTGGGTGATATCAGAGGCCGCTTGGCAAATCTTCTTATCTGAGTAAAGAGGCTTCTCAGGGACTGAGTTCCTATTGTTCTTTCCTATTTAACTCCACTGAGTCCTTTCAGATGGTTTCCAGATAAGAGACTTCCTGTACCCTTATTCTGTCTGGGCTACTAGACTTTGCACTCCCAGATGCAAAATATCAGAGTGGTAAAGGGGAGCCTACAGGTAGGATCTTCTAAGATGAATTTTGTTTGGTCTACACAATGTTTTCTTAATTTAGGTGCCAATGGTTTCAAACTGGGGAGCTTTCGCATTGATAACTGAGTAGTGAAATTGCTGGTGCATTGGCAACCCCGGGCTTGAATTCTCATCGTTTAGCGGTGTTTAGCTGGGATCAGCCGGAGCCCAAAAGAAGGTGCTTTCTTTAGACAGGGTGTGCACATTCCAGTTACCAAACACTCTCCTGACCCGGGACACTTGGTCCACCATATGACCTGCCAGGCCCTGCAGGCATTTGAGTTGTAGACCCCGGTGATGACACAAATAGATGACACAAATGACACCAGATGTGAGTCACAGGAGCTGAAGGGGTCCACCGAGAGTCCAGAAGTCAGTTACCAGCACCTCAGAGGGTCAAGCTTGGTTGAGAATCCAAGAGGGAAGTAGGGGAGATGCAGTGTAGCTACAGAAAAGGAGGCAGGAATGGAGAAGTGGGGCATAGTTCCATGAGGAAGTTGTCCAGTTGCCCAGCCAGCCTTTGGTGTGAATCCCATGATAGTGTGAATAAACTCCCACTTCTACTTAGCCATGCCAATGATCTGCTAATTAATGTCATGATCTTGGACAGTTAACTTTTCTATATATAGATCTTATTATCCCAATGAGTTTCTAAGCAGAGCTGTGTGTGTGTTTTATGCGTGCGCAGGCACGCTTGTGTGTGTGTGTGTGTGTGTGTGTGTGTGTGTGAAAGAGAGAGAGACAGAGAGAGAGAGAGAGAGAGAGAGAGAGAGACTATTAAAAGAGAATATATAGTACCAATATTTTTTCCCCTCCAAAAGAAAATTTGGGAAATTTAATAACTCACAGGTGGGTTTCCAAACCCACTTGGTGATAAGATCTCAACACACAGACACACACACACACACACACACACACCCCTCCTTAGGGTCATCTCACCATGGGGAAATGAGAGAACACGTTTAACTCTGCATTATAATAGAGCGATTTCTTGACGAATTAACAAAATACGGTTCTCATCAATGACGCAGAAATTCCAAGTCACCATCATGTATTCTGTGACTTTCTTAACTGCCTTGTGATCTTTGGAGTTCGTTTTCCAGCATTTCTCATTTGAGGGGATGACAGAGTAGAAAAGGACTCGGGCTGAATAAATGTTTAAGGCAGAGGAAAAAGTCACATGAAGCCTGAAGTTACTTTCCTCCTAATAAAGTCCTGAATAATAGAGAAAGACAGACATCGATTTGTCCTTGGACCAACTCAGAAAAAGGCAAGTCAAACAAGGGAAGCAGTGACGTTCTCTCGGCTCCTCTTTGAGGGTGAGACCCCACCCCTTTCCTCATAACCCAGCCCTGAAGCACTGGAAAGATGGCTGCTGTGCCCCTCATCTGTATGCACTCTGGGGAAGGGGTCCCTTTCGTACCCTTCCAGCACCTCCATAGTCTGAATTATTAAATCCAGGACTGGAAGCTGGGAGTGGACAGCAGGTAATTTTGTTCCAGGCCCAATTGCCATATCATACACAGAAAGTAAGCCATGGGCGGTTGGCAGATAAAATAATGTTAATAATTAAGGCTCATACGACTCTTTGCACACATTAACTAATGATGTCTTACAATGCCCCAGAGGCAAGGAAAGTAGTTACAACCTCCACTTTATTATTCATTCATCTACCCCAGAGATACTTACTAAGCACTTATGTAGCTGGTAATGTGAGTGGGGGACACAAAGAGAATAAGGCCAGTCCCAGCTTGAAGTACTTCACAGACCAATGGGGTGGGAAGGGAGAGGACATCCTGGAGCTTTGGCTCCCTAGAGGGGCAAGGGGCGCACTCAGCCTCAATGATGTAACCCACCCTTCCCCCATTCCCACACGTATACTCAGGTCCCCAAGAACCCCTGAGAACCTGACCTCATGGAAAGTTGGGAAGGAAGGGGACACTGTCTCCCGACATGTTTCGCCTTCTTGAATTCATTCTCAAATTCTGCTCATCATCTCAGGTCAGATTTTTGCTCCTCTCTGCTCTTAATCCCTACTGGATTGCACACCAGAAGCGGGCTATTCGTTTTTGTACTCCCACGGTAGAGAGTGTCAGGCACAGAATAAACCGCCGAATAAAGTTTGCTAAATGGAAGAGATGTTGAGGCCTTTCCAAGCAGGTCACACCTGGGCCAGGCTGAGCAACTTCATGGGTAGGCAAGTCGGATTTCGTACAGGGGTGAAGGACCACCATTTCTTTAAAAAAAATCGTGCTTTCTCTATCTTCAAAAGCCTGGATTCTCCCCAGGAGGGTAGAATGCTTTCTGTAAATATTCCCAGGGGACTTTTAGGGATAAAAGCTAATAGGTGAAGACACACGAGTGTAAGTGAATTTGATCAAACCATTCCTCAGAGCTGATCTGAACATGAACGGGGTCAGAAAAGAAGATTATACGTATCAAATGAAGCCAGATAGAAGTGCAAGGCAGGCAGATGAAGTTCCTACTACCTGAGGCCTCAAGACAGCCCCCCCCCCCGCCCCAGCAAACAGAAAACCCCTCATAGAGACCTCCCCTCAGCCCTCCAAGAGACCTTCAACCCATCCGCCAGGGCAGGGACCTTTCTCGCTGACACTGTGACTTCTAAACTTTACTCCTCCTTCCCTTCAATATGTATTCATTGGATGGTGGCATAAGGACCTCCCTCTCTGCCCCCCTGTACTCCTAAACACATCTCTCTACTATGCATCGTACCAAACTGCATTACAATGATGTAGCCTGGTCTCTCTCCCACTAGATTCCTTAAAGTCTACATCTCATTCCCAACATAGCACTTGGCATGGGGCAGCCATTCAAATAATCCTGCTGAATGAATGAGCTCACATCTGCACACACTATGTTTGAACAGTTGGCAGGACTTCAGGGACCATGTGCGACAGGGAGGAGGCATGAGGAACTCAAGTTCAGCACTGGAAATCAAGTGTGGGGAGTCACCAGGACTGAGGTGATGGCTGCATTCTTGGGGGATGATGGAATTGTGAAGGAGATAGAAAAGATTCACAAGAGGGAAAGAAGCCAACCACAGAACGGAAAAACCAGTAGAAGGACCAAAAGATCGCAGTGTCTTAGGAAGACAAAGAGAAAAGGTTCCAAGATGGGATGTGTGGCCCCACATGGTGACATTCTGCAAAGGGGGTGGGAAAGGTGGGAACTTTTTTGCATCAACTAGATTGCAGGAAACTAAGGAATAAAGTAGAGAATGGCTTTTATGTTTTTTTCAGGGATATGGTCAACTCAAGGACGGATATCATGTAAAACAAAGGAAAAGTCGAGATAATTTTGAAGAAAATATTTTTTGGATGAGCACATTTGTAAGTTGAAGAGGATGAGATAAACGTGATGAAGAAATCACCAAAATAGAAGCAGCATATAATGGTCTCAGTTCCCAGAGGAGGTGGAAAGAGATAAAATCCAGAGCAGAGGGTTAATGCTAAATGGTGTTGGGGTATCTCCTACTCTGGACAGAGGAAGTGGGTAGTAACTCTACTTGATGGAAAGATGGGATACTTGGCAGTTAAAGCACAGACTCTTGGCTTCAAATCCCAGCTCTGCCACTGACCAGATGTGAGGACCTCAGTGAACGTCTTTGTACGTAACTCTCATCATATGTAAAATGAGGATTATGTTACTTCCTTCCTGGCTGGATTGTCATGACAACTGATATGACAGCTACTCTTTCCTCTGCCAAGATAAACTGGATGTCCAAGATAAGCTAGAAGAGAATGGGCAGCTTGGGAGTCTGATCTGCAGAGAGATAAGAGCAGAGGTCAAGCAATCCCAAATGAGTGGCAAATTAGAGACACAGCAGTAGAGTCCTCAATGCACCCAACGGCCTTGGGCAGGAGCCCCAAAGATGTCCACAGCCCAATCCCTGGAACCTGTAAATATGTTATCTTAACAGCAAAAGGAACATTGCAGATGCAATGAATCATGAATCTTGAGATGGGGAGATTATCCTGGATTATCTGGTAGGGCCCAAAGTAATTATAAGGGTCTTAATAAAAGGAAGGCAGGGGGATCAGAGGGAGTAAAGAAGACATGCTGAGGAAGAAGCTGGGATGATTCTCTTTAAAGATAAAGGAAGAGGCCACCAGTGAAGGAGTGCATCCAGCTTCTAGAAGCTTAAAAACACAGTGAAACATACCCTCCCCTGAAATTCCAGCAGGGGAGCTCTACTAACACCTTGATTTTAGCCTTGTGAGACCCAGATTGGATTTCTAAACTTCAGATGTGTGAAGAATATATTTGTGTCATTTTAAGCCACTAAGTCTGTGGTAATTTGTTCAAGCAGCATCAGGAAAGTAATAGAGGCAAGGAGCCCAAGGAGCTGACTCAGCTGGAGTGGCACAGAGGTAAGGCCAGGAAGCGTGAGGCCCAGGGACTGACCTTGGTGTATATGGAGACCTGTATTTATTGTATCACCCAGATATTTTTCATGCTCTATCCCTCTTCAAGCCCAGGTGGTGAGATTGAACAATGAACTAAATGGAACAATTCATAAGAAAACAAACTTTGAATTTCAAGGCAAAACAGTAACAGACATTTTCCACTCGGTTTACTTAGGGGGAAGCCAGCAACTTGCCAGGGAGGCAGGGTATTATAATTAAACGCTAAATTAAACGGTGGCATCGCTTTATTCCTGAAAGCTTGATAGAACCACACTTATCTCGTTGCTAAGTATACCAGGGAGCTACAGAGGGTAAAAATTTGGCCCAACCCCCTAAATGGAAGACGGGCAGCCCAAGGAAGATGCTACGATGTGGATTTACTAGAATTTAGACATAAATATGAGAAAGTTTGGAGTCTAAAGTGTCAAAAGTTCTGCAAAATCTGCCAAGGAACTTTACTCTTTCATAAATCAAAGACCTCTTGCCTGTCGGCTGCCCTTCTGGCAGAAAACGACCGTCGTCACACACATCATGGGACATCAATGGGCCTCAGGTGGGTTGTGAGGTAGGAACCCCATCTGACAGATGAGAAAACTGAGGCTCGCAGGGCACAACAATGAACCCAAGGCCACAAGGCTAGTGAGAGACAGAGTGTGATTTCCTGACTCACTCTGGTGTACTTTCTTCCAAATCAGGCTGTCTCCCGGGAGCAGATGTCAGAAAAAGGTTCACGGTACATACCTAGCAGCCCCGTGGAAAGAAACAATGGTTCTTGAGCAATAAATTCCTAAACAACTCCTTTTTGTGTCCCAAGGATACAAAATGTTGATTCCAAGGGGCCCACGCACACCGATGTTGATAACAGCACTACCAACACTAGCCAGCATATGGAAAGAGCCCAAACATCCATCGACTGACGAGTGGATAAAGGAGATGTGGTATATATACACAATGGAGTATTACTCGTTGAGAATGACATCGTGCGATTTGCAACGACGTGGATGGAGCTAGAGTGTATGATGCGAAGCGAAGTAAGTCAGTCAGAGAAAGACAAATATATGATTTCACTCACATGTGGAATTGGAGAAACAAAACAGATGAACATAGGGCAAGGGAAGCAAAAATAAGATAAAAACGGACAGGGAGACAAACCATAAAAGGCTCTTAAATACAGAAAACAAACTAGGGTTGCTGGTGGGGTGTTGGGCGGGGGGATGGGCTAAATGGGCGAGGGGCATTAAGGAGGCCACTTGCTGGGATGAGCACTGGGTGTTATATGGAAGTGATGATTCACTGAATTCTACTCCTGAAACCATTATTACACTACATGTTAACTAGCCTGGATTTAAGTTAAAAAAAAAAAAATAAAAAACCAATTCCTAAACTCTTTCTCCCTCACTTCCATCTGGCCTGGCTCTACAGACGCTCTACCCCTTGGCACGTATTGTGCTAATGGATCAAGGAAAGAAAGGAAGGTCTGTAGCCATCCCTTAAGTTTCCTTGCTCCTAATCGTAACCTTTTAAAGGCCACGAGGAGAATTCTTCAGAGGATTTTGCCGAAGGCCTGGGTCCACGTCAACGGAATGTTTTGTGAACCATGCAGGACTCCAGTGGTTCTTGTTAAACAACTTGTGTTGAATTAGAAGTTTCCGCCGATGAACAAGAACCAATGTTCCGTAAGTAGAATAACCAAGAAGGACTAAATTCCCCTCTTTCATTTTACAGAGCAGGAAGCTGCAGCTACAGATCCCATGTTTAGGGCTTTCAAGTTGGCACTTTCAGATTGTGGAACGTGGAGCTCATGGGGGTGAGGCAGAGGTGGCTCAAGAATTAAACCATCTGTTGTTCCCTGTGAATGTGGTAGTGGGGAGCCATGCTGAGTCAGGAGATAATCTTTGAAAACAGTAGGGGACCCAAACGGTTAATATATTATGCCTATCTGCCATCAGTTCATCAACCCAACCCCTTTGTGGTCTAATCTGATTCATCCACAGTATAATATAGGCAGTGATTAAGAGCACAGGCTTTGGAGCCAATTATATCTGAGTTTAAATCTTAACCCTGTAATTGAGTAGTGCTTTGACCATGGATAAATCACTTGATCTCTCTGTGCCTTCATTTCCTGCTCTGTGAAATAGAGATAAGAATGCTCATTTATTAGAGTTGTTCGGATTGGAAATAACAAATCTAAATTACTTATCCATACTTGGTGTTTAATAAATGTTGGATATTATTATTGCTATCGATATTACTATCATTGTCTCCCTGATTCGCAATTCTTGTAAGTATGGACACATCATGTGTTTGGAACTCAGTACAATCTCTAACAATACGCGAGCGTGTGTTTAACAAAGATAAAATGGAGTTAAGGAAATACTTATATATTTATTGGAGATTAATGATATCATATAATTTCTCGAGAGGGAATGAGTCACCGTATTCCTCCTTTGGTAATGTATTATTAATGATGATTTCCTTGAGATACATTAAGAGTGGATTCAGGACAGAGAGAGAGAATGAGAATTTACCCAGTGTCGATGCTTCAATTAATCAACTTCTGTTTCTGTAAATAGCCCTAAGTGAAAGAATCAAACTATTATGTTTTGTAGATGAATAATCAGCAAATGCTCAGAAACTCATCTGTCATGGTCTGGTTTTGCCGCCTGACAAGAATAATGAAGCCAGCATACTCTGAATTCATAAAAAGTCTGGGTTGTGGTTTACATGAGGTCCACATTTAATTAGGGTAGAACCAGCAGAGAGATTGAATGCCTCCCTGGCTTGGCAATGGTGGGGAAGACTTTATCATCTGTCCTTCTCAGATGCAGGCATTGAAAACCACGTGCGGGGAGGTTCCCAGGTGGAGGCTGATTGTGTAGTTCCGTCTTGGGACTGGAAACTTCTTTTCACCAGGAGTGGACTGTATTTAGAGAAGTCTGTTCTTGTCGCTTACCATTCCAAAGATGTGTCAAAAAAGACAAGATTTAAGGGTAGTTGGGGTGCCTTTTGATTTCATTGCTAGCGTCAAATAAGTAGAAACCTAACCCTGAAATAATTTATATGTCAACGTTGTATCAGGCACAAGTGCGTAAGATTTATTCCAATTCTATAAGGAGAATTGTGTGGGGGGGGGGGGAATAGAAGGGCCATACCTTTATTTTTCAATTGTATTGAAAGTGATAGTAATGTGGTTTTCTGTGGGAGAACAGAGTTTTGTTTATTTAAATGCTGAATATCATGTACTAGAATCCAAAAGGATTTCTCACCTACCTTAAAATAAAAGATAAAAAATCACGAGAATAAAAAGAAAGAGACTGGTATCTGTGAACATTGATATGGAGCAGGCCACAAAAGCAATAACTGTATTAGTAAATGAAGCCCCCACACTGTATAGTGTTTCTGTAAAAACTCATGTCAGGCTGGTATGTCTTCAGCGAATTCTAAACTGAAAAGAAACCTACCGTATAAAGTAGGTTGAGCCAATTCCCATCAAGTAAATGCAGACAAATAGATCAGGAAGGGCGCCTGGGTGGCTCAGTCGGTTAAGGGTCCGACTCTTGATTTCAGCTCAGGTCATGATCTAACAGGATATGGAGCCCTGTGTTGGGTTCCGTGCTACCAGCACAGAGCCTGCTTGGGATTGTCTCTCTCTCCCTCTCTCTGCCCCTACTCTGCACTCTCCCTCTCTTTCTCTCTCTCTCAAAAATAAATAAACATTTTAAAAATAAATAAATAAATAAATAGATCAGGAAAGATTGGCACAAAGGAAATAGCAAAGCCCGGTAAATTTGAGTGAATACCTGTATCGACAGCCACAATACTTAACGAAATGCCCGTCTTGGCTGTGACATTGAGGGCGGCCACGCGGCCACCAGGGAACGCACCAGCAATGCTGTCCTCTGGTAAATTCCACCTGTCAATTGATTTTCTATTTGCACACACTTACTTCTTTCTCCCAATGCACTTCTAAATTTTGATAATATTTAAATGTGTTTTAGAGTTAGGCCAATAATTACGTAACACAGGAAATAAATTTTGTGTGTGTTCCGATTTGTGGAGATCCACTGAAAATAAAGCACGAATATCCTGCCACCCATGGCTAGATGATCATTTATCTTTATGGGCATTCAACTTTGGCAATGAGTTGACTCAGGTGAGCTGAGTGGGTTTTTTTCTGGATTTCGCTTTCCATGAGATTCTACAGCAGCCTCACCAACAGCAAAACAGGAAGCTATGAAAGAGGGAAAAAAAAAAACACTTTTTATTGCATGTTTCTTTATCGCAGAGGCACAAACATAAAGTGCACTCTGCTTTGTCTCCTATGTCTTACAGTGTACTTACTAGTTTTGAGGAACTTGCTTTGTGTCTCCCTCTCGCACCCCCCTCTTGACTGGCACGAAGGAACCAAGGAACTCCGGTTAAGTTCTCTGAATCTGATTCCCACTGAGGCATCTATATATAGCTCTGGGTTGGCAAAACAAACTCGAGGGTCCCTATATGGTCAATTAACACTCTTGCTATATCTTTGCAAATAATCAGGTCAAATAAAAGAGAGCAGCGTCTTTGTGTGATCAAGAATAATCTTCGAAGATTATTTATAATCACTGAGGACAGAAGAGAAACTCTCAGCAAAAATATCCCAAACTTGGAAATAAACAAAAGATTCCTCACCATTGTTCTCTGCAGTCCTAAACTCAACTTTCTATTGACTGGGTTACTTTACTACTTCCACAGGACCATAAGTTACATTTCAGAGTTGTTCATGGAGAGATGCAAATAATTTCTGGTCGATGAAACAAAAAAAAAAAAAACCAAAAAACAAAAAAACCCAATGGCCTTGCTAATTGCCCTGTGAGATACTAATCAATTGTGACTCTAACTAAGCAATCTTACCCTAACTTGTTTTATATCCATATAGCAAGTTATATATGCTCTTACATATAACAAGATACAACATATTTTACATAAGTTTTATTTTCTATTTTTTTTTAAGTTCAGACAAATTCTGGATTTATAGGAAAACTGCAAAGATCATACAACAGTTACCATATACTCCATGCACAATTACTCCTTACATTACCGTGGTATATTTGCTACGACTCAAAAGCAACATTGGTAAATTACCATTATGTAAACTCCACACTTTACCCAAGTTTCACTGGTATTTTTTTTTTCCTGATGACCTTTATTCGTTCCAGGATCCTATCAAGGATATCCCATTAAATTTAGGAGTCGTGTCTCCTTAGCCTCCGAGGTCTGTGACAGTTTTTCAGGCTTTCCTTGTATTTGATGACCTTGACAGTTTTGAGGAATGCCGTCAGGCATCTTACAGAATGCCTCTTAATTTGAGCATATTTGATGCTTTTCTCCTGAGTCTACTAGAATTATGGGTTAAGGTGGATGACCACAGAAGTGGAGTGCCATTCTTATTATATCACATCAAGGGTGCATGCCACTAATGTGACTTATCTGCGACGATGTTCAAACCTTGATCTCTTGGCTGAGACGGTGCCTGTCAGGTTTCTCCACCTGCGTCACTTCCCCCCACTGTCCACACCCCCTACTGTTTGGAAAGCAGGCATTAAGCCCAGTCCACAGGTGGTGGTGGTGAGGAAGGTTCTAGCTGCACTTCCAGTAAGGGGGGTATCTGTGTAAATTATTTGCAATTCTTCTGTACAGGAGATTTGTCTCTTCTCTCCCATTTATTTATTCCTTCAATTATTTATTTACGTCGTTCATACCAGTTTAGACTCACAAATACTCATTTCGCACTTTGGGCCAAATCCAATACTACATTGTTTATTTCACTGCTCCCATCATCCTTCCTTTGCCCATTGGGAGCTCTTTCCAGTTGGCCCTGAGACCCTTTGCCGTGCCCTCATCTTTGGTTTTCAGCGCTAAACCTCAGGTTTCTTATAAGTAGAAGAGGGAATCGTAAAGTTAGCCTTTCAGTATTGTGTGAGAATTTGTGACACACAAGAATGATAATAATAACCCCATCCGCAGAATACTGATCACATGCCAGGTGCTATTGTAAGCACTTATAACGATACCAACTCATTTCAAAGAATTGGTGTCTCGCAAGTGCCCAGCTTCGTGTCTGGCACTTAACCTTATGTTCAAAACCTGAGACCACTCATGGGGGGGGTGACCCCAATGCCAAGCGGGCAGCTCCTGGTGCAGCACACGGATGCCTCCATTGGTGGGTCATACCAGGTGGGCCAACTATAAATGACACACAGGGAGAGTAGGAGTCCATATTGCACACTCTCGCTCCTCATTCAGCCTGGCCTCAGAGGTGTGTCTTCTCACTGACAGTTCCATTAGGAGACATGTCATGACTGGTGTAGTCGGCGTCCTCCAATCACCAAAGCATCCAACCTCAGCAACCTTGAAGCTTTGGTCCTTATTAAAGATTTTGGGGTTTAAGTGCAGGCTCAGCCTGGAGCTTTCCTCTGTTTGGAAATAGAGCCGAATGTCTGAGACGTGAGCTGGACTGGGTCACGTGGCTTTTTCTCCCACTTCCTCCACGACTTTTATTTTTAAAAGATGTTTTTCGGGGCGCCTGGGTGGCTCAGTCGGTTAAGTGTCCGACTTCGGCTCAGGTCATGATCTCACGGTCCGTGAGTTCGAGCCCCGCGTCGGGCTCTGTGTTGACCGCTCAGAGCCTGGAGCCTGTTTCAGATTCTGTGTCTCCCTCTCTCTCTGATCCTCCCCTGTTCATGCTCTGTCTCTCTCTGTCTCAAAAATAAATAAACGTTAAAAAAAAAAATTTAAAAGATGTTTTTCTTTGAGGCTTTTGCTGAGGAAATGTCTCCCGTATTAGATGCTTAACAGCCAGAAATAACATAAAAAAAGAAATCTTGCCCTCCGTATGAAAACTTTGTTGAATGATGAAGAGCAAAGGCTCTCATTAACATCATCCATCATCTTTATAAGGGATAAAATTAGAAAAATTAGGCTAATAGGTGCAGCCATAGCCTCATTATTTAAGAATCAAATATTAACAAGGGTGTTTATCCCACCTAGCATCTGAGGTGAATAAAATGAAAAATGAACGCGTCTGCTAAGTCCTACAACAGTCACCAAAAGCTGCAGGTGCCTTTGGTGGAAAACTTGAAAGCAATGCACAGAAAGAGATAAAATTAAATTATTTGCTGTATCCCCATACAGAAGCAACGGCAAAGAGGCTACCAAATAAGAATGCCAGAGGCTCCCTTCGCTCAGGTGAACTCTGCAAAATTACACAGGGGATTTCAAAAGAAAACTCAAAGGTAACGTGCAGACCAAAAATGATTTATTCTTCTCAATAAGCCCTCTGGAGGTGAGGAAATAGGATTCAGGCCTGGTTTGGCACAAGAGTCTAAAAACGCTCACACCTTACTTGGGTCTGCAGAATTCGGAAGACAGTCACGTTGAGAATGAGAAACCGAGAGGTCGTGGGAGATGTGGAGAGACAGGAAAATACAGAGAGACTCTGGAGGCTGGGTTTCCCCACTCCCCCCCCCCTTGCCATCTCCACCCCTGCCCCGCCCACGGTAACATGCACCTGCACGAATAGGTCCGTTACAAATAATGTGCTGGCTACTGTTGGCATCTTTCCGCGGCCACATTCTGAAAAAGGAGAGGCCTGGAGTCTCTGGAACCCACCAGAGGATTGTGCTGAGTCATTCTGAAACAGCTCCGAGGGGACAGAGAAAGGAGGTGCTTTGATAGAAGCGGGGGAAGTTTCCAGACAGGCCGGGAGGTTGGAGCATCCGTTGGTAGGGAGGGGGATGAGGATTTCCATGACAGCGGAAAGCCAGGCCTCTCTTGTCTGCTTGCTTGCCAGGGCAGCAACAGAAGGGTGAAAACCCTTAGGCAAATGTGCACATTTCTCTTGGACTGCAAATCACAAGATGATTTTGTGTGTGTGTGTACAATATACGGTTCCTCGTTGGGATCATACACCATACAAGTCCCCATCGCTGCTTCTGGAAGCAGCCGTCAAGAAAACAGGGGAAACAGGGGCACCTGGGTGGCTCAGTTGGTTAAGCATCCGACTTCGGCTCAGGTCACCATCTCACTGGCCACGAGTTCGAGCCCCGCGTCGGGCTCTGTGCTGACTGCTCAGAGCCCAGAGCCTGTTTCAGAGTCTGTGTCTCCCTCTCTCTCTGACCCTTCCCCGTTCATGCTCTGTCTCTCTCTGTCTCAAAAATAAATAAATGTTAAAAAAAAATTTTAATAAAAAAAAAGAAAACAGGGGAAAAAGAAAAGGGTCCACGACTCCTTCAGCGTCCCACCCTCCTGCCTTGTTCTCATGGGGTCCAGTTGCCCCTTGGCACGTGCACGGTGGAACCAAACAACACAGCCACACTCCTGATGGCGCTGTGCTCCCAGCATCCCCCTTTGATGCCAGCCCCAGCGCTAAGACGCACAGTCATCTCATTGAGACATTCACCATTCACTCATCGTGTATCTCCGGCATGCAGACGCCACACTAGGTAGTGACATTACAGAGGCGAGTGCTCCCTGAGTGTCCAGTCCGCTAAGGGCAGACACTGGAACAGAGGGCTCCGCTCCAACCACAGTGCACAACCTGTGCAGCAGCAACTCTGTGGCTGCTGGAAGCTCGGCTCTCGGGCGGTGACAAAATCAGCTCCAAACCTTGGCCCTTCTACCTCCCGGTTATCCCAACTCTTTCAACTTCTCTGGACCTTCGTTTCTGCATCTATAAAATAATAACAGCGCCTACTTTCTAGGGTCGTCGTGAGGTTCAAATAAAACGAAAGTGATAGCTGATATTTCTTGAATGACCATTAGGCGCTGCTCTAAGAAGTTTCCGTTTGGGCAATGCATGGAAACCACACGGTATCCTCTGAGGGACTGGCTTCCATTGCCCTCGTTATGCAGAGGAGGAAACAGAGGCACGGGGAACTTAAGGAGTTTGTCCAAGGCCAAGCAGTTTGGTAAACAATAGAGCCATGAACGTTAGAGTTAATGTACTGTGAAAAAATTAATTGAGATAAATACTGAGTGGTTTCGTAGACACAATTTTGCAGTAAATCAAAGAAAAGAGTAACTAGTCTACTTGCTGATTAGGAAGGGGATATCATTTAAGCTGGGTCTTAAAGGGTGGCTGGGATTTCACCAAATGAAGATAAAGAGGAAAGAAATATTAAATATAGATTGGAGCACTTGCCAGTCATGAGGTATGAAATAGCCTGAAATGGAGCTGGAGAGGGGGTGCATGAAGCCCAGTGGGGCTGAGGTAGAGAGATTTCTGGAAGGTGGGCCTAGAACTGCAATGCCAGGATTTTTAGCCTTAGCCAGTCTTACCTTCCATACACACAGCCTGGGCTCTGTATGCACAGTGAGACTTCTAATATCATCCTCTAGGCAGCGTGTGGCCACTGGAGTCCTTGAGCAAAGACTGGGGAAGGGTACATAGTTTTGTAGGTAGACAACCAAGAAGAGAGGTCAGGCCAGGCAGAAGTATGGAGACGCTAGCAGTGACAGGAAGACCAGCGAGGGGATCCTTGCAATAATCAAAATGGGATGTGATGATGTCTCCAAAAAAGATAGCAGCAATAGGAACGCAAAAGAAGCAACGGAGCGAAGAGATCTTATGAGATACAATTGGAAATAGCTGGTAACGAGTTGAATGCATCTATTTACTCAACAGACAGCAAGTGAGAACCCACTGTGGATAAACCAAGGAACAGCATTAGGGACCAATAATGTATGTGCTTGGTGATGGAGAAAAGAACACAGCCTTCCCCTAAGGGAGATTGTGTAAAAGCTTTTCATAGGGAAGGAATGCAAAGGTGGGAATGGAAGAGCTTGTTTGGGGACATGTCATGCTTGACGGGTCGGGTCGAACCAAGACTGGAAATATGAGTCTAAAACTGAGAAAACAGTCCAAACTCAATAATATAAATTCAGGAGTCCTAGCATCCTCACAGAGAGAGTATCATTTGACTTGAACATGCATTCGGTAATTTGGGCTAGGCCAAGATTTGTTATCTCCATTTCACAGGGTCTGCAGACCTTGCACGGCGATGCATCATCTTGGCAATTGACATCCTTCTTGCAAAGGCAGGACCCACGATGTCCAGCGTGGAGTGACGCTGCCACAGGGATCCTTCCGTTGGGGGAGAGCTAGGATCTCACATTTTATCCTCCCTCAACCCTCAGCACTCATGATACCTGGAGGAAACACATCTCGAACGGAGGTCCACATGAAACAATTTTTTTTTCTGCCGAATTTAACAGTCTATTGCTCTCACGGTGGGTTTTGACGTTTTAGGCTTGTTTACTGGGCTTCCCTGACCCCTCTTTCCACAACTAGAGCTATTATTATTACAAGGGTGTTCTCTGATAAAATACACGGTAAATCTTGCTTTCCGGAGCCCTGCAGTGGAATCTGAACCTGGCAAAGAGCAGCCGGCAGATTTCCCAGGGAATCAAATGCCATTTACACTGAGAGCTGAGAAGTACGTTTGAATCCGACTCCTCCTCGCCGAGCCGACCCCGCGGTTCACTTCACTTGTAAAAATGTATTTCCCTGTCAGATATTCCCAGAGCAAGCTCAGCTAGTAGATGATGCATCTGTAAGAATGTTTACTCACCCCAAGTCTTTGCTGAGGGCTACAAATACACTTGTCAGCATCCTGTCGCACAGTCTGGGTCCCAGCGTACCCTCCTTCGATCACACAACAAACATGTACAAAACACCTACTGCTTGCATAGCACTTCTCTGCGTGTTGGGGGAAATAGTAATAATAATATTTATAGAGCACATGTAGCTGGGCACCAAGGACTGTGCTGTGTAATTCATTTGTATGTGCCCTTTAATCCTCACTGTGTCTTTTATTCTGTAGTGTTTAATAGTTTCACTTTTACATTCCCTTTGCACGATACATGGAATACACTAAATACTTGGTAAATGATTTCAGGATAGACAGGCATCCCCACATTTTGACAGTTTACGTCAAGCCACTTGGCTTTTTTTTTTTTTTTAATGTTTATTTATTTTGGAGAGAGCACAAGCAGGGGAGGGGCAGAGAGAGAGGGAGACACGGAATCCGAAGCAGGCTCCAGGCTCCGAGCTGTGGGCACAGGGTCCGACGTGGGGCTCGAACTCACGAACCGCTAGATCATGACCTGAGCTGAAGTCGGAGGCTTTAAGCGACTGAGCCACCCGGGCGCCCTAGGCCACCTGGCTTTTATGAAAGACCTAGTCAGTGCCCGTTTTCACTAACTGAAAGAAATCCAAAGAGGATTTTTGCTTTTCAAAAAAAAAAAAAAAAAGTGACAAAAGCATTTAGCATTTGTTTTGCGGCAAGCAGAGGCGCGATGGAGGCAGTGTGCACCTCCAACAGCAGAAGTGGCGGCCGCCAAGCTCCTTCCCCGGGAACCACAACGACATCTCAGCCTGAAGCCGCCAGACCTTTCAACTGCCTGTGAGCATCTGCGCCGTATCTCCATTTATTTTGTGCATCCGTTAGCAAGATTGTCCCAGGCTACGAGGAAAGCCTAAGGGAGGTTATTTTTTGGGTCTGAGAATGCTCGGAAATATTCCCATGTAAATTAAGGGTAATTGCTTTTTCACTTTATGCCATTTTGGTTTCTGAAAGGAAAGCTCTCCTTTCATACCACAGGGAAACATGTATAGAGTAAATGAAGGAATGGACTGGAAGATGAGTCTCTTTTGCAACGGAGTGTTTGTTGGTCGACAGCAGTTCTCAGTGTGCCGCTCCGAAAGAAGCTTGCAATCAGGCTGTAAGTACAAAACAAGCACAAATGAAGCGGCAAAAACACCCATACAAAGCCACGCAATATATAAATAAGCAGAGTTGGCAAAGGGTGAACGAGTCAGCTGAGTGCCCCGGAGGAGGGAAGAGCTCGGAGCCTGATAAGGACAACAAGGAAAAGTTGCACGGAGCAGACACACAAAAGCAGTGGGATTTGTACAAAGCCTCGTGGAAGTGGGAAAAATGACCAGTGACCACAGTTGTCTTATTTCTTGGCTAATGCTCACCTCCCTGTGCCAGCACGTACCCTGGAGATCAATAACTCCTTAGCTGTTGTTCTCACATAATTGAAAAACTATAGGGGAACTTTTGGCCCACCTTTAAGGACGAGTCATTGCTTGACAGCTCTATAGAGAGAGGACTTGAATTTCCTCCAAAAATGCTGGTGCTGACACCCAGCAGCCCAGAGTAAGCCTTTCAGTAAAAACTCAATAACCTCTTTGCTATACTTCATGAAAGAAGAAAAGCGAACACTTTTTCTGACAGTTACTTAACCTCTTCTAGCCAGAGTCGCTCATCAGTAAAACAGGAATGTCCTCTGTCTCTCGGAGGTGCTGTGAGGAGAAACTACAATAACCAGAGTTTCATAGCTTCCAGGGAAGGAGGATTCCAGATTCTATATTATCTGTTTCTGGAGAGATTTAGGGTGATCTTTGAGATTAACATAGGACTCTGTCCAATTCTAGGAGTTGTTAAGAATCCATATTAGGGTTTCTCAACCTCTGCATTTTCCACCAGACAATTCTTTGTTGTGGGGCCCGTCCCGCACATTGAAGGGTTGTTAGCAGTGTCCATGGCCTCCACCCACCAGATGCCGGTAGTATTTCCTCAGTCATGACAACCAAATGTCTCCAGACGTTTCCAGATGCTCCTCACCCCACCCTTGGGGAGGGGTGGGGGGGGTGGTGTTTTGCCCAGTTGAGAAGTGAGGTATGTGTTAGTCCTTTTTCTAGCTTTCACTGAAAATGATAAAATAGGGCATTTTGTAAAGTCTCAATAAATCGAACTAAACATGCAAATGATGGATGGATGGATCGATCAATCGATCGATGGATGATGGACGGATGGGTGGATGGATGATGGATGGATGGATGATGGATGGATGGATGATGGATGATGGATGATGGACGGATGGGTGATGGATCAATGGGTCGATGGATCGATGGGTCGATGGATGGGTGATGGACGAATGCATCCATGGATATGTTGGGGAATGAGAGACTTTCATACCTAAACCAACTGAGAGTAAAGTTAAGACATCGTTCCACACTCCATGCTAGAAGATAAGAAAAACAAATGTGGTCAAGGAAATGCCTCAAAGAAAGAAGTGAATTGCAATGGGAGATAGAGACATGCCTAGGACAGCCAAAAGCCAAGTTTCACTGTGATGACATGGGAAAATAATTAGTGTAATTAGACTGTATATTCTCATCAAAGTAGACACTATATAGCATTTATCTTTGTCACCTAAATAGCAACTGGCACTTAATAAATGTCTTATTTCTGATAAATAAACATCAAGGAATTTGTCCAGGAGATCCATTTGAAAAGAGTCGGGCCAGAGCCACCTGGGTGGCTCAGCCACTTAAGCCTCCAACCTTGGCTCAGGTCATGATCTTGCAGTTCGTGAGTTCGAGTGCTACGTCAGGCTCTGTGCTGACAGCTGACAGCCTGGAGCCTGCTTCAGATTCTCTCTCTCTCTCTCTCTCTCTCTCTCCCCCTCATTCTGCCCCTCCCCAGCTCGTGCTATGTCTCTCTCACTCTCAAAAATAAATAAACATTTAAAAAATTTAAAAATTAAAAAAAAAAAAGAAAAGAGTAGGGCCAAAGGAGTGTCCCAGGTGATAAGAATAGCACTCGCAAGGTGTAGAGGAGGGAATGTGCACACTTCACTTTGACTGCTCAATCCCATGCAATCTGTAGCCTAGACATCTACAAAAGCATCTAAAGGCTAGTGGATACCATTTAAAAAGAATGCACTCTGTCTTCACATTTACGTAATGCTCATTAATATTTAATTTAGCATATAGAAGATATCGATACAATTTTGTTGAACAACAACAAAAAAATGGATACACTGAAACCACAGGACTCTAGAATTCAGGGTTTTGCTCAAAGCACAGAGGAGGCACTTAGCTCAGCAGGTAGTAAACTGGCAGTATTTCTTACCCGTAAGAGGTAATAAAAGCTAAAACTATACGTGATATTAATCAGTTCAAGAATAGTACAGCCATTGGCAGAATGGCATGTGAGATTGTTCTGAGCAAGATTTGAATTTGGCTCTGTTACTTAATAAGCACATGACTGTTCCCTCCAGGACGTCCTCTCCTTGTGTGTCAATGGGAGTACCTTCCCCAAAGATTGCTTTGACAATTGTGGTGGCTGTTTATTACCTTGTAGACTCGGTTTCTTGCCTCTGTTAGAGAAGAGATCCCCCCTTCCATCCCAAATGCAGGCTCCTCATCAGTCTGGGGATGGGGACATGATCCACCAGGCCCAAGAATGTTCAAATAAGAAGTGAGAGTGTGCATTTTTTTTTAACTGTAACAATGTGTCCCAGCAATGTCCAAAATAAGAGACATTATTATGAGGATTATTCATGAATACTGACTATAGCATTCATATATTTGCGCTTGACAAATGTTCATTGAGCACTAACTCAGTGTCCAGCATAATGTCACGTATCTACACACACTTTCATTAATCCCCAAGAAAACCACAAGAACAAGGAATTATTAACATCTCTATTTTACAAATGAGGGGATTAAGAACAGAAAGGTTGGAAGGCCTGAGTGGCTCAGTGAGTTGAACGTCTGACTCGTGGTTTTGGCTCAGGCTGTGATCCCAGGATCATGGGGTTGAGCTCTTAAGCACTGAGCACGGAGCCTGCTTAAGATTCTTTTTTCTCTCTCCCTCTGTCCCTCTCCCATGCTAGCATTCTCACTCTTAAATATATATATATATATATATATATATATATATATATATATATATAAATAAAAGAACAGAAAAGTTGATTCACTTTCCCACTCCATTCACTCCCTCCCTAAGTGAGGGAGCCAAGATTCAAACTCACATTTTTATGTACATATTATTACTGTTGCTGAACCTTCCAGAATATGGTGTGTATGTCATCCCACTTACTCCCAACTACTTTGGTGTATATTTTCCAAGAACAAGGACATTCTTTTACATATCCACAATATAACTCATGATTTTTAATATTGGTACAATATTATCATATAGTAATGGTTCATTTTAAGATTCCACCAACTGTCCTCAAAATATCCTTTGAAGAATTTTTTTGATCCAGAATCCAACGCGATATCAAACATTACATTTTTTTCATTTTTTTTTAATGTTTATTTACTTTTGAGAGACAGACAGAGTGAGAGCGGGCGAGGGGCAGAGAGGGGGAGACACAGAATCCAAAGCAGGCTCCAGGTTCTGAGCTGTCAGCAGAGAGCCCAACATGGGGTTGGAACTCGTGAACCATGAGATCATGACCTGAGCCAAAATCGAATGCTTTACCGACTGAGCCACTCAGGTGCCCTTCAAACATAACATTTAATTGTTTTGTCTTTTTAGTCTCCTTTAGACAGGGAAATTTTTTTAATGGGTACATTTTTTAGGCCCGGGGCTAACCATAACATGACGCATCTAGTCTTGCTATGACCATAGTCTCCACACTCTCAGAATAGTCCTTGCCTTCCTTTTCTAAGGGGAAGGAAAATCTATAATCTCTCTTAAAATCAGAACTTCACTGCCCCTTAAAAGTTACTGTCACTGAGCAAGTTGGGGGCCAAGTGGAAAAGCAGCATACCAAGGCAGCAGCCAGAATAGTTGGATTGGATTGGATTGGATTGGATTAGTTTGGATACATACAGAAAGATTGAGCAAATAAATAAAAATACTGAGAATTAATGGAAAGCAGGTTTTCACTGTCAGAGAAAGGAGCCACAGATAAAAATTTAAAAAACAGAATGACTCTTTTGGGTTTTGGGGGATTAGATGCAAATTGAAGGTAATTGTGTGAAGTACTCATGATAATGATAGATAAAAGGATAGGAAGGGAGGAAGGGAGGGGAGGAGAGGAGAGGGGAGGGGAGGGGAGGGGAGGGGAGGGGAGGGAAGGGAAGGGAAGGGAAGGGAAGGGAAGGGAAGGGAAGGAAAGGAAAGGAAAGGAAAGGAAAGGAAAGGAAAGGAAAGGAAAGGAAAGGAAGGGAGAAATGGGTGTTTTCTACCATGTCTGCTGCTAGGGCCTAGAAGCAATGACATCCCAGGGGCAACAAGCACAGTATGTGTCCAGATCATGGTTTCTAAATGTTATTCTCCTTGGAGAAATGGCTGATTCTACAGCTGGGTCTGATAAAGTACAAATGAGTCCAGAAGCTAAGGAAGGCCTCGAAACATGGTGTCAAAGAAACACAGAAGTCAGCCTGACCAGGTTCTCATAGCCAATCTGAGACATCTTGAGATTAAATAAACTAAAGTAATTGTAAATCACACATTAAATTAAATAGGACTCTGTGAGTCCCTACTGATACAAATAAATAAATGAGTAAACAAATAAGGAGAAGAGAAAGGGCCTTTCCTACAGCCAACTAAAAAATATAATAGATTAGACAAAATACCTTTTGGCCCCCATTATGATAATCATTCATTCAGGCAGAAATCATTCAATGAAGGCTAAAACTAACAAATAAAATCTTAATACAGCAAAGTATATCTACACAGTCTCAAAGTATTCCCCCCCCAAAAAAATACTTATTATATATAAAGGGAAAAGTAGTTGCTTTTTAGTGGAGAGACCTAGCAGTTACAACCTTCACCAAGTAACCAACTGAATATCACCCGTAAAGGAACAAAATAGGATTATGTGCCGCATAATAGGGAGCCCTGAGAATACAGCATCGCTTTTCGTGTTAGTTTTTCCAAAACTGCAAACCTGAATGTAATCGTGAGTAAATGCCAGGCGATACCAAACTGAGGGACATTCTACAAAATACTGTACTCAAAAACATGAGAAGGTCAAGGAAAACAATAAAAGACAGAGGAAATCTTCCAGTTTGAAAGAGGCCAAAGACAGATGAAAGCCAAATGCAATGCATGATTCCAAATTGGCTTTTTGTCATTAAGGGCATTGTTGGGACAATCAGTGACACTTAAAGTCTGTACCTAAGAAAGTTGTAATGTATCAACATTAATTTTCAGAATTTGTGGTCTACACTGTGGTTATAAAGTGGTGTCTACATTTTTAGGAAATATACATGGAAGTGTTTACAATTAATGGGGCACCGTGTCTGTAACTTATTCTCCAGTGCTTCGGAAAGAACACTTATGTGTGTGAAAGGAAAATTATGTGTGTGGGTGCATCCAGAGAGAATAAGAAAGAGAGAGATTGACAAAGCAAATGTTATAAGATGTTAATAATAAGTGGGGAATCTGAATACAGGATATGCAAGAGTCATCTTGCAGATTTTTTGTAAAGCTTAAATTTTTTCAAAATAATTTTTTAATTGACATTACTATTAAATCTAAGATGGTGGCATATTTTCTGAAATAAAGTTATTCAATAAGAAATTTCATAATTCTTACTAGAGACATCACATTTCTATCTGAATTATATAAAAGATTAAGAATGTCTCAAGCAAATATAGTAAATTAATAAAAAATAATAAAAATAAAGGCAGAGCATGTTTACTTTTAAGGCTTCCTTATTTTTAGACCCTTACGGGTCACATAAAAATTCTTAAAGACACTGCAAATGACGTAGGTATACGAAAGTGGATGTCTTACTAGCCATCCATATTTTTCAGCATGATAGTCGAGAGAAAACTGCATGTTAATTGTATCACTTGATTTAGGCTATCATTTAAAAAGTAAGTATTTTATAGCAGAGATGATAGGAAAATAGGAAATATATAGGGACATGGTTGTCGCCACTGACCTTCAAGAAGCTTGCCAACTGACAAAACCTTTCCTTCTAGGAATCCTAAGGAAGGAGAACGTCTGGGTGCCTGAGTGGCTCAGTAGGTTGGGCTTCCAACTTTGATTTAGGCTCAGGTCAAGATCTCACACTTCCTGAAATGGATCCCCATGTCGGGCTCTGCACTGACAGCATGGGTCCTGCTTGGGATTCTCTCTCTCCTTCTCTCTCTGCCCCTCCTCTGCTTGTGCGCTCTCTCTCTCTCTCTCTCTCTCTCTCTCAAAATAAATGAATAAACTTTAAAAAGAAAAAGAAAATGTCTCCTCATAATACAGGAAGGTTTCTCAACCTCAGCACTATTGACATTTTGGACTGGATCATTCTTGGTGATAAGATGCTGTCCTGCGTGTTACAGAATATCTAGTAGTGTCCCTGACCTCTACCAGGAGCAGCTCTTAAGCCTTGTCGATTACAAGTGTCTCCAAACATTACCAAAGGGGCACTGGGTGAGGGAGGTCAAAATCCTCCCCGGTTAAGAACTACTGGAATAAACCAACAAATGTTTTGTCCAATGTGCGGGAAGTAACACACTCCTACCTCACCTCCTTAGGGGGTTTGCCCATTCTCACAATCTGAATGGTCTCCCGTGTTTCTAGATGTTTTAGGTGTAATATAGAAAATCATTTACCCCAGAGAAACAAAAGGTAAGGGGTTCTGGCAGAGTTTCAGCTGAAGTTGCTGCTAAATATCTTCTTATCAGAGTTGGAACTGACATAAAGGAACAGGCCACAAATAGTAACAATAACCACCTGCATTTGTAAAGCTCCGGACATCGTAAAAGTGATTTCCTGTGCACGGCTGCCCCCAATTCCAGTGATTACATGAAAAAGGCTATTATTCCCTTGGTTTTTACAGAGAAGGGGAGTAAGGCTCCCCAGATCTTGAGTCAGTGGCCAATAAAAAACAAAACAAGGTGGGGCACCCAGGTGGCTCAGTTGGTTGGGCGTCCAACTTCGGCTCAGGTCATGATCTCACAGTTCGTGGGTTCGAGCCCCGCGTCGGGCTCTGTGCTGACAGCTCAGAGCCTGGAGCCTGTTTCAGAACCTGTGTCTCCCTCTGTCTCTCTGCCCCTCCCCCACTCGCACTCTGCTTCCGTCTCATTAAAAAAATTAAAAAAAAAAAAAAAACCCACAAGGAATTGGTCCAGATTTTGAACTCCAAGTTCAGTGCTCTTTCCACAGTTCTGAGCTGGCCATGGGAAGCCAAAACAGGTTATGATTGTTGTAATAGGCAAGGCAAATCCTAAACCAGTTCACTGAATTGGTGTTGACAGAAAGCCTGGAGGTTCATGCTCTAGGCCATTACCAACACAGCCTGTGTGCTTCCTTCATCAGAAAGAGGTGACCTCGAAGAAATCAACAGCACGCTGCTTTTCCAGCACTCTCCAGTGCTCCCAAGATCATTGCCTGAGACGTTAATCCAAATCCTCCCCGCACCTCGACACACACAGAATTGCAGTATCCCTTTCAGCCGGTGCTGTTTTTATTCTTTTTTTATCAGAAAAAAAAAAAACTTATAGTGGAAAATGGGGTGGGAGGGAGTGAGTTCTAAAAGCCAGTGAGTGCCAATAGCAAGGATTAAATTGTGCGCCCCCACCTCCTTTATGATTTTCCCCCTCCTTTGGTTTACCTCTGTTGGATTTTCTCAAGGCTGCCCTGTAAAAATAAGTTGTCAACACTGGAGTCTGTGTGATGCTAAACTTACACCCTTAGCTCTCTGGTTACCAGTAATAAAGAGAAAGGATATATCCATATACGCGTGTGTGTTTTGAGTTTGTTCAAGTGTGACAGAGGTTCTGTAATGTTTGGATGGGAGCCTCATTCCTGTCTGCATGGTTTATTCCTGCCTTTTGATGGTATTTGGAAGGTCTCTTTGGCTAAGGGTTTGTCCTCATCCAGTGGTATTTGAGCCTGACTGGCCAAGCTGTCACTGCCTGTCAAACCTTCTACCTCACTCCTTCTACCCTCAGATAAATCAAGTGATGTGATAAGCAAACAAAGTGTTAACGGAGTCCTCCACCCACAAAATGTCCTTGTGAGAAATGGCAGACAAGTTTTCTCCAACTCAGGCAATAGGGTGATGGCAGTAAGAACGGAGTTTGCATGAACACACAGTATTTCAGACTGCTGAATGCCCATCAAATTATCCTGGAGGAATTGTAGGGGATTTTTTTTTTTTCTTTTCAGTTCTTTGGAAGAGTATTGGATGAGCTAAAAGAAATCCACTCGGCCAATATAACATATAACATATAGAATAACTAAACTAAATTATAACTTTGAAGGAGACAACATTTGTGAAACATAGATATCACTGAGTCAACAACTCAGAATTCTGAAGAAAAACATATGCTATGACCTTTTTCTAAATAATTAGGGATGTAAAATCCACTATGTGTAAAAATTATAATAACTGATTCTCCGTCACATGGTCTCTGATAACAGGCATTGTCCAAAGGGAGAAACATGTGATCCAACCCTGGCCTATCAGAGGGTCCCATATTCCTAGCTAGAAGGTTGGGCTCAGGAGTAAGCACATAACTCAAGCTCAGTCAATCAGAGGACCTCCTCCAATTATTTAAATCAAATCTAGGGAGAACAATCTCCAAATTCTTGAGAGCTAGAAATAGGAGATCTGGTGCTACCAACAAAAAGGTTTTTTCATTTGGGAAAGTCTAGCCATTCTCTAGTCTTCCTTTGATTCTGTAAATTTCTATAATATTTTTCGAATACATCTTCCAATTATCTGTTTTGCCTAAGCTAGTCGAAAGTGGGTTTCTAAGGCAGGGAAAATAGGGAGAGGTTGGAAAAATGGCAAAAACTTTCAGTTATAAGAGGAGAAAGGTCTCAGATTATAATGTAAACATGCTGACTAGAGTTGATAACACTGTATTGTATACTTGAAATTTGCTAAGGGTAAAACTTAAATGTTCGTGCACGCACACACACGCACACGCATACGCACACACACACAAAATAAATGTATGAGCTGACAGATGTGTTAAAAAAAAAACCAGATTGGGGGACTCTTTTCACAATATATACATATACCAAATCACTGTGATGTACACTTTAAATATCATACAATTTTATATGTCAGTTATGACTCAAAAAGTTAAAATGAAAAAGGGTTGGATGCCAACCCTTTCCCCTAGCAAAAGGGGAAGAAAGAAAGAAAAAAAGAAATAAAGAAAGAAAAGGAAGAAGAAAGAAAGAAAGAAAGAAAGAAAGAAAGAAAGAAAGAAAAGAAAAGAGAAAGGAAGGAAGGAAAGAAGGAAAGAAGGAAGGAAGGAAACAGGTTTTCTTACATGCTTTCAAAAGACACTTAAAGTAATACTCTTGTTACATCCAATTACCATCAGCTCCTTATTGAAGCATCTGAATGTCAGTTTTGCACCATCATAAAGCAGTAAATGAAGAGTCTCAGAAAGGGATGGTTAACAAGATCACACAACTGGACATAAGACAGTGAGGAGTGAAATCCTTTAATTTATAAAAGAGAAAACCGAAGGATGCAGGATTATTTTCGTGGGACTTGGAAGACAGTGAACCTCTCTACCTGCTTGCTTCATTATTAACGTTCAGAGGAAGCAAGATTTTAGGGGATAAGCTCTGTTCCACTTTTACAGGGAATAGGGTGTTCTAAAGTATGTCTTCAGATCAGCTCAATGATCGTCTGACTTCAACGACTATCTGATTCGGTGCCAGGTTCTGTGCTGGGTACTGGTGCACACGGAGAAACTGGCATTATGCCTGCCCTTGGGCTTCAAAGTCTAGGGCTTTGAATCTTGGAGCCACAAAGGAAATCAGAAAAAAAAAACAAGAAATATAACTGTTTTAAAAAAACTAAAGCGCTGAAGGGGTTTTACATAAACAAAAATCAAGAGTGTCCTAGAAACCTATGTGCCAGGCTCAGAGTGTTCCAAAAAAAGGTAAGCAGTGACCAAGAAAGGATCATTTCTTAGAAGCTGGGATTAATCTGAAGTAGGCACAGGGGCTGCAAGGCAAGAAATCAGAGGGCTTGCAAACAGGCCAATCGAGGTGCATATATACCTGGCAACAATCCTGTTTCCATCTCAGAAGAGCCAGATAACATTGCTCGCTTCCTTCAAACTAGCATATGCACAACACCGTGAGCGCCCTGGAAAAGAAAGTTGTCCCCTACAGAGATCACAGTACACATAAGAACTAAATATTTTGAATTAAATGCTGAAATTATAACACCCACAGGGAGACCAAGCACACAGCATGGAGTTGAAATTGGGTATCTTCCTGCACTGAGAGATTGCCCCTCCCTTCCCCCCCCCCCCCCCCCCCCGCCAAGACCACCCTTGGTTCCCTAGAGGGATTTATAGAACTCAGAAAAGCTGTTTATTACAGTTTATAACAACAGAAGGATACAGATTCAAGTCAGCAAAGGGAAAAGGTACAGAGGATGGAATCCAGGAGAGGGCAAGAAAGTGGTCCACCACAAGGGACAGTCACCAGACCCAAGAGCAGAGAGAATCAGTCCTCTGCAACCTGTACAAACAGAGCAATCTGAGGGAGCAAACGAAAGAAAGAGATAAAAATGATTAACAAGATAAAGGAGGGATTAGAGGCCAGAAAGAATGAATCGAAAGATAGGAAAATTGCATGCCGTTTGAATAAAATCAAAACCCCAAAATAATTACTTTGGAATTAAAAGGCCAGGGGACCGGTTAAACAGCACTTAGCTGAACCGGACTGTGTACATCTCACCCTCAAAGACATGTTTAAATCACCCCTGCTTTATAAATAGTCAGTCTCAGATGCATAAGGTTGCATTCACCTTTATTGACTATCGGCTTCTCGATTATGCAATTAATCTGCCTCATGTGCAGTCCCTCTCCCCGCTCTCTCTGTGCGCTTCTCGTGCAGACACGCTTTTGAACTACCTCTACCCCCTTCCGGAGGAAGGCTGAGCCATGGATCAGTCCTAACGGATCAGTTCCCAGCAGGATGCCAGATGAGAAGCGGAGAGCAGTTGGGGAAGGAGCCCAGCTGGGGCATCAGGCAGCCTCCTGCCAACCCAGAGACAGGTCGGCCTCTCTGGAGAAGCACGTTCCCAGAATGTCAGATGCCCTGGTCTTCACATAGAAGTAAAAAAAAAAAAAAAAACACCTTCAAACACCAGCCAGAGATGGTTTTCTGCTCCCCTGCTGGGCCTCCACCCACGCAAATGACTATTGTCTGAAAACTGCCTGATCTTATCACCCCGTTCACAGGGTTGGATGCCAAGGCGCTCACATCGCAGTCGATGTTATCACCAAAGCACTAACTTTATTCCAGGGTAACTAAGCGGTCCCGGAAATCGCCCCAAGTTTTAAATCTCACAGAACTAACCCGTCCCAGTGGGCATTTCTGTTCCCACCCAAATGTGAAACACCAGACATTAAAAAAAAAAAAAGAAGAAGAAGAAGAAGAAAAAGAAATGCTTGTGTCCAAGAAATTCATTGCATACAAATTCCCATTTCTCTACCCACACCTCCGACCCTGTCCACCATCCACCGTGCTCCCTCCTCTCTGCCACTCCCTCTGAAATCATTTCCATTTATATTAGCCTCTCCTAAGCCTTCTCTTTTAGGAGGGCATAAATTTGAGAGCTTAACTGAATTGAATGGGTCCCTCTAAATAAAGTGATCTCACCCTGTAAAAGTCAGCGCAAAGTGACCCGGTAAGTCTAGCTCTCACCCCTGGGGTTCAAGTGCTTGCCCTTCAGTGGGGTTTCACGGAGGCTTCCCCCGGAAGGAAAGCTCTGGAAGGTACTTTGGCGCGCTCCATGCAAAGGCAGCAGCCAACGGATCTCATCATTTCTAAATGTCAGCCTCAGTATAATCCCTCTGACCCATTCCAAAGCTTATAGGTCACAGAACATTTTATCTGGCAGTGCCTTTTATATATATATATATATTTTTTTTTCAGGTTTAAAGTGTTATCCATTTTTCCCTTCCTTCCCCCTCTGAAGGAGACCTGACTCTTCTATACATATGGTGAGTAAGGCATCAAGGAATTCAAGCAAATGATAAAAATATGTCTGCAGGGAAATAAATTTCCCTTTCTGAAATCAATCATGTGCTATTCACACAAGCAGGAGACACAGCCTGAAATAGCCCTTATCTCACCACTACACTCCACGCAGACGTCCTGTGCAGACACTTAAAGGCCAGAGGCTTTCTCCCTCCATCTCCCTTCTCCCACAGCGGAAGGCAAGGGAGGCCGAGATCTGGGGACAGAGGGGCTGAAAGGCGTGATTAGCCTGAAAAGACTGGCTGGCTGTCACTGGAGCAGATAGCCGGACGGGCCCATTGTCCTGTGCAGATAGCATGCAGAGCAACCAGCACCGTGGGAAGCAGCCGCGTCTTCCTCCCTGCGGTGCCCGAGAGAAATGGGAGCGTGTATTATTCCCACCCCTCGCCATTGCCTCCTTTTGACTTTGGCGCCCATGGCTCCTTGCTTTGTGGGGGACAAGGGTATCGCGGTAAATGGCACTTTCAAAACCTATTTGGAACGGGAGAGGAGTGATGTGGCAGACCCCTGGTTCTTAACCACATCGTGGAAAAGGGGACCTTCGCCAAAATCCCCCAGGGCCATATCGAAGAGGGCTATGGGCCAGGCTGCCCAGGGACACACGTGCTCTGCCATTTACTAGCCGAGCGACCTGTGAAAAGCCCAGAGCCTCTCCAGCCTGAGAGATCACTCAGGTTATAGCTCGGATTAAATAAAAGGTGCGTGTGAGCACTTACCCCAGCATTCAGCGCATGATGGAAAATGTTATAACTATTAGGCAGGGAAAGAGCTGATTCCAACAATCAGCCACCAAAATGGCTCATTTAAAATTTCAGAGTCGTTATATGATGCCAATGGATGCCTACCTCTCAGTCCTCATAATATGTTCGAGGCTGCAACTTGCTCTCGTATTATGTTTGGGTGACAGTGAAAGGGACAAATGGGGAAACCAAGGCAGAGTAGAGTGAATTGTTGTTGACCTAAGTGGTCCTACTAGCACCTCGGTGGCTCAGTCGATTGAACATCCGACTTTGGCTCAGGTGTGAGTTCAAGCCCCACATCGGGCTCACCACTGCCAGCATGGAGCCCGCTTCAAATCCTCTGTCTCCCCTCATCTCTCTGTGCTTCCCCCGCTCATGCTCTCTCTCTCTCTCTCTCTCAAAAATAAATAAACATTAAAAAAATAATAACATTTGCTTAAAAATAAAGAGAACTGTGGTGGAGAAAAAAAAAAAAAAACTGAACAAATTCTACCCTTAGCTGGACTCACACAATGACTACTGACAGCCTGATTTTTAAGGTTTCAAATGACAGGTATTTAAAGCTAAAAAAAAATAAAATAAAATAGATCCTAAACAGAATACTACTCATATTGCCCTGTATTATATAATCAATTAAATTTAAGACTAACCGCTATTTATTAAGTGCCTATTACAAACTGGGGACTGAGCTTGGCACTGATCTGTAATTTCAAACCCTCACATAATCCTACAAAGTAGATACTGTGTTGCCTATCTTAGACTCAGAAATGTTGCATGACTTTCCCAGAGTCACACAGCTGGTCAGTGACATGGCCATGCCTTGAATTCTGGACCCTGAGACCATTCCCTTTCTCCTTATTTTATTCTGTCCCCTCGGGAACAGCCATTTTGAGCCAGCTCAGGGAACTGAAGTAGAATTTGGATAGTTGACAGGCTTGTACCAATGCAAAAACAAAACACGAATGTGTTAGATAAATGCAAACCTTCATTCAATCACACGAGTCAACAGGACTGCATGGGCTTGGATGTTCATGTCTGAACCCCGAGAAGTGAAGCTCAGGGCCCAAACTGAGTAATCGCAAAGCTAGATAAGAATGTGCAGGCCCAACCCGAAGGGGCTGGTGACCATCGGCGGGTAGCCCTTCCCAGCTCCACTCATCCAAGGGTGAGCTAGCAAGTAGGTGGGGACCTTGGATCTCACATCCCTTCCCAAATTCTGTTCTAATTATGTCCCTCACTGTCTGAATGAGCTTCCATTTATTCCAAAAGACTATTTTTGTGAACCCTCCATCCATTTAATAGCTCTCTAATCCCTATCCCCTTTTGGAATCTTTTTACTTAGATGCCACCCTGCTTTCATCTGCATCTACCCCTGTCCAGCCTCTTAGCTGGCCCCGGCCCCTGCTCGCCCCGCAGTGAGGGCAGTGCACAACCGTCTCCTTCCCCAAAGCCCAGGAACGCTTCGCAGACAGAACCTCACTTCGAGCTAAGTGCTTCTATTATGAGCCGCACTATTCTTTCCCACTTTTTAAAATGCACTTAGGCTGACGTCCACTGGGCAGGTTTAGGGAGTCAGCAGAACCATGTACCCACACTGTCCAAAGTCAGTCCCATTGCCCCCACTTTGCACCAATGAGGACACTGACCCTTGAGCACTTGCATAACCTGTCCAAGGTCGCACAGCTCATAGAAGCCTGAGCTGGGGATCAAACTGTGATCTGAGCCTTCTAAGTGTGCTGTGCTACTGAAAATAGTCTGTCAGGTGCTTGGAACAAAGAGACTGGGTGCATGCTGGCTCCTTAATGAACTGTAACACAGAGATTCCCATGATCGTCGATTCCAGTGAGTTTTCTAGGGACAGGGGTCAAGGGGCAGAGAGTAGCATAAAGCCTCAGAGATCAGACTTTTGGAAATCAAATTTGGGTTTTGGACCACCTTACTGGTGAGCTTGAGTTCAGGAAAGTTGGTTACCCACCTCCAAAATGGTTGTTTACTTGCTTACTGAATGGCTCTCCACCAGAATATGTCCCCAGCAAACAGGCATCGTGGTCTGCTGCCTTCTCTCCACCCAGAACAAGGCCTGGCCCCAACTTGGTATTTAATAAATATTCATTGCCTGAGCACACACTTCTTTTCTGCCACCTTTCTTCCAAGGTAATCATGTCAAAGGTATTTGTTTTACTGCCCTGCACACCCCCCTCCCTCATAAATCTGTCATCATCATCAGGAGTTTCTGGCTGTCAGTTTTAGTAACAGAAAGATATTTGTAATTAACTACTTGCATCCCTGGTGAAGTGCATAGTTATCATAATAAAGATATCAAGCGATACTCCACACTTACTGAGAGCTTCCTCACCCTAAGTAAAAGCGCTCAGGCAGGCCATTCTCAGCACAAAAACCCCCATTTTACAGATGATACAATGAAGGGTCAAAGAGCAGAGGTAACTTGTCTGAGGTCACATTGTGAAGAGCCAGGACACCAATTGATTCTTTTTTCTTTTTTTTAAATGTTTATTTATTTTGGAGACAGAGCATGAGCATGAGCAGGGGAGGGGTAGAGAGAGGAGGAACAGAATCCGAAGCAGGCTCCAGGCTCCGAGCTCTCAGCATGGAGCTGGATGCAAGGGCTGGAAGTCATGAACTGCGAGATCGTGACCTGAGCCGAAGTCAGACACTTAAGCGACTGAGTCACCCAGGCGCCCCCGAAACCAATTGATTCTAGAGCCCTCTCTCCACCATTAGACTGCAGAGCCCGACGCAATTAGGAGGAAAATGTAAACCTGCGATGGGAAACACGATGCTCTTCCGAAGCCCTTGCCTTGACTCCTACGTCACTCTCCACACCCACAGGAGGAGCTTGCAGAACTCACCGCAGCCCCTCCAGCTCTGAGACCAAAGGCGTCTTGCGCCTTCGTGAAGCGCGTGCGCAGAGACGGTGCCCGCGATGCAGCCCACTACTGGCGCCACGCTGTGTGGACGACCCGGCGGCTCGGACAGCTCGGAGGCGGGGCCCGTGAGCACGAGGCCGCCCTGCTCGGCCGGCAGGTGCACCGCGGCAGCTGCGGTGACGCCTCCAGCGGAGTCGGAGGTCACAGCCCTCTTTTCAATTAAGTGGCTCCAGGCCTGCCAGCTCTCGGTATCGCTGCGGCTCGGACAGACGGTGCCTGTCGGCAGGCAGGGCGCGCAGCGTCTACACCAGGCATTCCCAGCAGCCGCTCCATCCGAGGCCGGAGAATCACCACCCCCAGGCGCGCTGTCACTGCAGCGGGGCCACAGGCCGGGCGGCCGGACGTCCGGAGCGGTCCTCACTGGGAAACATGCAGGGGGCAAGCAGGGCGATCTGAGAGGCCACTGTCAATGTTCCCACCGTCCCGATCCGGGGCGGAGAAGTCAGCTCCTCAAGCTCCATTTCGGAAGGACTGGTGTTCTGTTGAACTGGTTAGGATCCCATTTCAGCTGCTGAAACAGAGGCCAAGATACAAGGGGCTTTTTTCTCTCATACAGAAGTCCATGCAGAGCAGTCCCGGGCTGTCTTCGGGCTCCACCGTGTGGGGGAACCGGGTGCCTTACCTCCGATGCTGCGCACCTTCCATATGCAGATTCTATCTACTCATGGTCCAAGGTAGCTGTCCCAGCTCCTTCCATCACAGTCACATCCCAGCCAGCAGAGACGAAGGAAGGGGTGAATGGAAGGGGAGAATATGCCTATTCCTTTTCGGGCCCCCATCTCCCACTCAGGCACCATTGGACAGAACCCAGTCAAGCAGCCAACTGGGCCGCATGGGAAGCCATAAAATGTAACCTTTAGCCAAGGAGCCACACATTGGGGTCAATCTTAGAAATTCTACTTTGAAAGAAAAACAAGTGGGGGAGGCAACAGATATTGAGGAAGCCAGCATTCTCTGATACAAGCTTACCTTTTGGCCGACCAGATGCTCATGCATTCCCTTCCTCCCAGGCATGGAACACCATCATCCCCAAGAGAGGCAGCCGAAAGTTGTGCGCAGCTCCCAAATGCAGCTCCAATGTAGTGACTCTCAGTATTGTGCCTCCTCCCCATTAGGATTGTTGTGCATGCCCACAGTCTGAGCTAGCTACAAGTTATTGTCTCCATAGCAACAGGGTTGAGTAGAGTCAGGACAAGGGCAATAAAAACTCCCATTCAGAAAAGGAATGAATGAAAACCAAAGCAACTCGTGTCAATAGTGATTTTCACATCCAGCTGGACAGTGAAACAAGATCCTCGGATAGGCCCGTTGGCCGTGCCTGGTTTTCTGGGAGAAAGAACCTCGACAATAGATAAGGTCCTCCGTGGCCTCATATTAAATGGATCCCGGGGAGTGTTTCTCTCTTGAGGGCTGTAGAGGGCTGCTGTCTCTTTCCTCATAGTATGTATAAGAAAATGTGGGGCTGAATAATCACCTACTTTTGCAGACCAGGGTTTCAATTTCTTTGGAAATACCATTATTCAAAACTGTCAAGATGTATTTGCTTCTAGACACTTCCAAGTGTAAGTAACCACAACCAAAAGCCTCCTCTGGACCTGCTTTTCATGTGTGAAAAGCTCTGCTGTTTATATCTTGGCCCCTGTGCTCAATCTGCTCTGCCTAGTTCCCTCTTCTCTCCTCCTTATGGTGACTGTCTTGAGGCCACCTAGAACAAAAGCCTCTGGGTGGGAAGACAGTGCCGTCATCTGCCTTCGCAGCCGGGATGGCTCCCGTTGCCTGGCCAGCAGCCGTTATGGAGACACCTGAGAAAGGCTCGGGGTAGTGTCGTTTCCCATTATTGCAATTCCTTCATTCTCTGAGTTAGTCTCTTGGTGGCCGTTCACAAAGCAAGAAGAGTCATCCAACCCATACCAACATCCTGAGTGTTTCCAACAGACTCTACTGGAGTCATGTACTCCGCGAGCATCAGGCCTGCCTTCTGAGACGCTGCAAGCAAATGCTTTTCCAGGCCACGCCAAGTAGCACCCATTTTCTGGCCTGAAATATCTGTGTCTTTACCGCCCAGTACTGTGAAGAACACGCCTCATAGTCTGTCTTACCGTGGTAGCACCGTGCATCTGAATCCCAAATTCTACATTAGTGAGGATACCAGTTGAGCTGCTCCAGCAAGAGCTAAAATAACAGTGGGCTAAACAAAATAGCTTATTTCTCTCCCTGGGATGATCTGAACTTGCTGAGCCCTGGGCTGCTGGCAGCTGTGGGCTGGCAGGGACCCAGGCTCCTTCCGCCTGGTTGTCTCGTGTTCTCAGTGGGTTGTTCCCACCTTGTGGTCCAATGTGGCTGTTCCAGCTGCTGGTGCATTCCGACCGCCAGAAAGGGAGATGACCGTGGAGGGACCATGACCTTTATCTGGGGTAGAACGTGAAACTGGCATGCCTCACTTCTGCTCATACGCCGGTAAGCCAGAAATAAGCCGTGTGGCTCCTACCCCCGGTTTGAAAGGAGGCTAGCAAATTAGAGTCTTTTGTTAGATGAGCATGTGAGCCAGGGGTCTGTTACTAAAAGGATAGGAGAAAGCATTCTAGGGACAGGAAACGAGGCACAGTCTGCACCAGCCTCTGCCACCAGCCCGGAGAGGCTGTTTTCAGGACTGATTGGCTCCAAAACTGGATAAACTTTAAGAAAGCTGCTTTTTTTTTTTTTTCATTTGTTTCTTTGTTTATTTGTTTTTGAGAGACAGGGAGAGACAGAGTGTGAGCAGGGAAGGGGCAGAGAGAGAGGGAGACACAGAATCCAAAGCAGGCTCCAGGCACTGAGCTGTCAGCACAGAGCTCGAGGCGTGAGTCAAACTCAAGGGCTGTGAGATCACAACCTGAGCTGAAATCGGACGCTTAACCGACCGAGCCACCCAGGCGCCCCTTTAAGAAAGCTTTCGATCCAACTATCTAGCTGTGTGCCCTGGAGCTGACAAAGGAAGGCAGAACAAGGGGCACCTGGATGATTCAGTCGGTTGGACGTTCAACTCCGGCTCAGGTCATGATCTCACGGCTTGTGAGTTCAAGCCCCGCACCAGGCTTAGTGCTGACAGCTCAGAGCCTGGAGCCTGCTTCGGATTCTGTGTCTCGCTCTGTCTCTGCCCCTCCCCCGCTCATGCTCTGCCCCTCTCTCCTTCAAAAATAAATAAACATTAGAAAGATTTTTTTAAAAAGGCGGAGCAAGATGGAGCTGGTAAATTCAGGGCTTAGGACTCATAAGCTTTTTCTCCCCGTGAAAGTGGTTTGGAAAAAGGTAGAACTCCACACAGAGAAAGCTCAAAACCCACAGTCAAAATAAGACAGAATTTCTTGGAAATACATTATTTCCCCAATGTTAACAAATCTGGAAGGTAGACATGTCAGTGCTGGGATAGAGACAGGCTGAAGGTATACTCACTGTGTTAAGAAAAAAAAAAAGTAACAGGACAGGGTAAATTCTGCAGCAATAAACGTGAGCCTATCTTTATCAGAGTTGACAGAGATCATTAAAAAGTGAAAGCAGGAACCCAATATATTGATGATACCTCTAGAACTCAGCCTTACAACCACAGGCTGTATTCAGTGGAGTCTGTTTTTTCCTGTCTCATGCAGTGAAGTTCAATCTCATGTAGGTTTTTATTTGTTCAAAGTGATAGATAAGCCTCCTAAAGTATGGTTTAAATCAATATTCTGTTCCCCAGGTTAACTGAAACTGTGGGTTCACTTAATGAATAGATACACATGCAACTTTATAAACACACAGCCATAACTTTTAAAGAGGGGAGACCCGGAACAGGACTTTACTTAGCAAAATGCGCTTGATTGGGTTTCGAATACCGAAATGAATAGCATATGAGCATATCCCACATTGCCTAATGAAATATCTTACATTAGGTAGCATGAGCTAGCATGACACCGGAGGCCTGAGGAGATTAAAAGGAAATTGAATCAAACAACAACAATAATAGCTGACATGTAGTGAGTGCCTAAAATATACCAAGTTCTGTTCTAAGCATATACGTACACTTTGCAGCTCATTTGGCCCTTCTAATAGTCCTGATAGTGAGCTACTATTATATTTCCCATTATATTTCCTGTATATTTCTTTTACAAAAAAAGAAAACGGCACAGAGAAGGTAAGTAACTTGCCCAAGGTCACACAGCCATTAATTGGCGAAGCCAGGTTTCAGATCTGATCAATGAATCGAGACATTTTGAATAGTTTATCACCCAACAGGTAGAACCTGGGTCCTAAAAGAACTTAGGGCTTTGTTATTTGGATTGGTGGTAAATTAGAACAAATCAGGCTCCATCAGGCTTTAAGGGTTGGTATGTGCTAGGTACTGATCTCTGACCCCAGATGAGTTCACTCTGCCCATTCTCCTTCACCTTTCCAAGTACTTTGTCCTAAAACAGTAGCCTGGTAGAAAATGACAACTTTCAAATACATTGCCTCAAGGCAACTGTATACCCTAATCTTGTCCAAAACCAGAATCAGTTTCCCAAAACCCCTAAATGATTACCAGTTACGGCTAAGGCATTGTTGGCAGGGTAACTGATTGACTTGAAATATTCTGATACCTCCTTGGGGGTGGGGGTGGGAGGAAATAATTACTCAGGAACTTGCAGTAATATTCATACCGTTGTTTTCCAGAACCTAAGCTACTGAGTCATCATCTCCAAAACTCAAATGAGCTCAAGGCTCCAAAACGTGAAATGTGGTCATGAGAGACAAGAGGAGGGGTCAGCAAACTGTTTCAGTAGAGGGCCAAACAGCAAGTCAGCCACCATAACACAAAAGTAGCCACAGACAGACGTCAAACGATTAGGTACGGTGTTCCAATAAAATTGTGTTTACAAAAACAGGCATCAGGCCAGCTTTGGCCCACAGGCCAGGAGTTTGCAGACCCCTGGGAAAGAGACTCACCAGAACTCTTCAAAGGAACAAAATGTCGCACAATCTCCGAGTCGAGGAATTAACTTGTAAATGGACAAGGTATGCCTCTTACTCGTTTCTGTGCTGGTCCTAATGTCCAGTGCTATTTCCTGTTGTTCCGCAAAGTGTGCTCGTGCTTGTCAGAAGAGTCCAGTTTGTGGTTCAGAAAATGCATCTGTCATACGCAGAGGAAATTATTGCTAGAACATGCACCCCATCCAAAAACAAAACAACAAGCACTTGCTACATGCAAGGCGATCAAAGACTTCACATGGCTACTTTGCTGCCAAGTCCTATGCCCCGCCAGGAGGTCGTGCCTGTATCTGACTCATCTAAATGTGGTGTAGTCATTAGAATTTGTGTTTGGCTGATAGAAAGAGAGCATGGATTGAGAGAATTGAGCCCCACCATCCTTAGGGCATGTATCCATCCCCAAGGGCACAAGATGGACACAGGCCATGATTCGAGGTAGGAAGGAAAGGAAGGGCAATGAGTGAAAGGGGGTGCCTCCCAGCCAAGTAAGCCACGCAAAGGGATCCCCCTGGAAGTCGATGTGATGACTTCTGCTCTTTGCTCATTCTCCCCTTTCAGCAAGAGTCACTGAGAACTGCCGTCCTTTAGTTGGGCTCACTGCCTCACCAAATAAAGCCAGTATGTTTAAAGAAGAGTGGAGAATAGTCATGAGATAGGCAGCCAGCCATCTTGGCCATGTAAGTTTGACACAGAGATTAATTCTTTTCTCTCTCTTTGAGTAAAGAAAAACCCCCCTTTCTGCTTAGCATGGCTACACACAACCCTGTTCCTACCAGTCCTTTTTCACTTCTCTTTTAAAAGTTACAAATGGGAACTGCCTCTCAGGAAATGATGGCCAAGCCAGTTGGAGGTGGGGCTCATTTACTTGGGGTAAAAGTGTTCTCTGAGTGTTGGTTAGTCTTCGTTCTTCTCCCGCCCCACTGTCACCACGAGATTCTCCCTCTGCCTTGTCTGCCTGCTCTGTGCCCTGGGAAGCTGACTTCTGTGCGTCACAAAGGGCCCCTTTGCTCCACCGGCTTCTGCTTGGGTTTGGCCAACCGGGGGCAGGAGACGAGAAAGACTGGACGTAGATACTTCTTGTCCTATCCTTTCTTGTTCAGGTGAGGTTTTGAGATTAGCTGCATCTATGACAACACCTTCTATATCAAAAGTGGGCAGCTGACTTCCTTAGACCCTGTTTCCTCTGCCTCTGGAGACCTGAGGTGATGAGCGATCTTTATATTACTTCCATATTCTTCATAGTACTGGGTGCTTCCTAAACCCCGCCCTCCCCTCTGTAAATATTCTCTGCGTTGGAAAGTCTCTTTGGGACTGTCCTTTTCCTGCCAGAACTGTGACTTCTGTATCTTGCACCTGACTTGTGACTCTATCCTCCCAAAAGTGGAGGAAACTTGACCAAAGATGGGATAAGTTGGGATTGCATCTACTATTTTCAAAATGCTTAAGACATAGTGCAAACCACAGAGATAATTGAAAGCCAGAGGGCTCCCCCTATACTCAGAATGCTACAGCCGTAATGCACACTATAGAGATAATTAGAGACTGCACCAGGGCCATCTTGCCACCTGTAACTAACACCTGGCATACTTGACCTCATCCTTCCAGGTCAAGTCCAGGGTCATCTTGTTGAAGCCTTCCCTCACTCCCTCACTCCTACTCTTAGGTGACCTTTTCTGAGCCTTATAAATCATTTATGCCTGTTAGATTATAATTATCTGTTGACATATTTAGTTCCTGTCTAGACTATGTGATTCCGAGAGGGGGGAACCCTGCCTTGTACCCTTGTGTCCACAGCACCTAACCCAGAGCCTGACACGCTCCTCACCAAGAGCATCAAGAGGCAGTGTCACAGTGAGTCATGAGAGTGAGCTAAAAACAACGACAACTCAGAAAGAACAGGTTTTTTTTTATATGAAATTTATTGTCAAATTGGTTTCCATACAACACCCAGTGCTCATCCCAACAGGTGCCCTCCTCAATGCCCATCACCCACTTTCCCCTCTCTCCCACCCCCCCCCAACCCTCAGTTTGTTCTCAGTTTTTAAGAGTCTCTTATGTTTTGGCTCCCTCCCTCTCTAACCTTTTTTTTTTCCCCTTCCCCTCCCCCATGGTCTTCTGTTAAGTTTCTCAGGATCCACATAAGAGTGAAAACATATGGAATCTGTCTTTCTCTGTATGACTTATTTCACTTAGCATAACACTCTCCAGTTCCATCCATGTTGCTACAAAAGGCCATATTTCATTCTTTCTCATTGCCATGTAGTATTCCATTGTGTATATAAGCCACAATTTCTTTATCCATTCATCAGTTGATGGACATTTAGGCTCATAAAGAGCAGTTTTTAAAAGTCTGTGATGGGTAGCCTGGGTGGTTCAGTCGGTTAAGCGTCTGACTTTGGCTCAGGTCACGATCTCACAGTTTGTGGGTTTGAGCCCCACATCGGGCTCTGTGCTGACAGCTTAGAGCCTGGAGCCTGCTTCACATTCTGTGTCTCCGTCTCTCTCTGCCCCTCTCTCATTCATGCTCTCTCTCTCTCTCTCTCTCTCTCAAACAAATAAACATTAAAAAAAAAAAAAAAAGTACGTGCTGAACTGGATAACAGTAAGATTTTGAATCAGAGTCCCAGGAAGATGGCGGGACATGTGGCAGATCGAGGAGTCTGGAAGGGAACAGGTAATAAGGGAGGGAAAGTCTGATCGTTGATTCCGTGCAACATGATCAGGTACAACCGTGCAGGAGGCAACTGAGAGCGCAAAGACTGACATTCAGGGACAGGATTAGAGATAATGGGGAAGGGAGTCATGTACAGGGAGGCAATTAGAGAAACCAGCAACAAGGGAAACATTTCCAAGGACAAGAGAGAAAAGCAGGCATGGACTCTGCAGTCACCCCGCCTTGCTCCCCAGGTCAGCATTCTGTTTAACATGCGGGGTTAAATCCACAGCCCTCATCAACATCAACTCCATTAGATCAAAGACCAAGCTAATTTGCTAACACTATTAAATACATAAAGCCATCAGAAGTAATTTAATGCTTATCAGATATGCTTACTCCCTAATAAACCCTCACCTACCCCTTATTTCAGCCTAATGAGCAAAATGGATTCGGAAACTGAATATATAATGAAGATTCCTTACATTTATTTCCATGAAAGAATTAGAAGGGAGCTTAGACAGAAAAGGGGATTGGCATTTAAGGGGGCATTTAGCTGCTTCATTGATTTCTATTTCATTTTGGAGCGTGTGATGCACAGCTGAGGTTTGCCAACCTTACGTTAGCCTGAGTAATTCATCATAGTTAAATATCATATAGTCGAGCTACAAATGCATTCTACCATTTGGCACGCATCGAGTTTTCTTTCCTTTACAAAGGGAAGCACTGAGTGCCAGCCAGAGAAAGGAGCCAGTTTATTCATCAGAGGGAGTGCTGCAGAGGGAAAGATCAGCACAGGGCTGAACATCTGCCCAGGGCACCCGCCATCCTGTGAAATGATTTCACCAGTCTTAACCCTTGCCTGCTTTCCATCAATCTGTAAAAATCTCTTGCTCACCTATAGCGGCCCCTCTGTCTTGTCCCCACCATGTTAAGGTGGTGGCAAAAAATCCTATAGCTGGAAGGGTTGTAGCAAGCACCTAGCCTAAGCCCCCAACACCCTCACTTTCCAAATGCAAAGCCTCATGAGGTCCGTATGTCCGTCACTGGGAATCCCCAGTTCTTCCGCCCTTCTGAGGTTGCCCATTCACGTAACATTTGGATAAAAATGACAGGCTCTTGTGTCAATGGGCGCTCTGTCCTGTGCCCTCCGGTGGATTCTTCTGCTGGCTCCCTGGAAGCACTCACGCTAAGTTTCCGTCCACAGAGAAGTGGGTCTGATTAGGGTTTCCCTTCCTATAGATGACCTGTCCCTTCCTGACACGCCAAGCCCATTGTGCCTCTTTCTGGCCATTGCCGGAGAACCACTCACATGAGACTGCTCGTGCATTCATTTCCTCACTAGCTACAAACCAGGTTCCCCATTGGGTGACACACACCGTTAGACACGAAGTATACAAAAGCCAGCAACCCGGCCATGGTCTGTCCCCTCGGAGAGCACAAGATTGAATGGCAGCGACAGCCATGCTTCCAGGATACACAGTGAGAGTGATCACGTCATGGTGGTAAGAGCAAGTAGGAAGAGAGATGGTGCACCGCCAGGAGCCTCTCGGAGGCCGGATGGTTGAAGAAAGCCTCCCTGAAAAGCAGACGCGTAGGTTGAGGTCTGAAGGCCGAGAGGGAGCCACCCAGGCCAAGGGCGCATGAGCAAGCGGGGGAGGGTGTTTGTGGCACGCAGGGAGAGGACGCTGAGGAGAGAGGAACCGGGGCCAAAAAGTGGCCCAGGTGACTGGAGCCCAGGGGGAAGAGGTGGTGATCAGGGAAGGCTGTAAGCAGGGAGGGACTCGGACTGATTCTATTTTTCAGGCCTGTCCCATGACTCCTATCTGATGATGATGGCTTGGGGTAAACACAGTGCAGAGAAAAGGGTGTGTGTAGCTGACTTTTACTTGAGGTTGGACTTACCCTAGGATGGTGATATCAGCCCGCAGAACAACCAACCACTGTAACTGGACTCTCAGGCCTCCCTGCCTCACCGCTGCTGACTGAGTCCTCTCAGGACAGCGCCCGTGTTGTTGTTTGTCTTTCACTCTCCCCAAATCTCTCTCTTTTTCCCTCTTCTCTATCCTCTGTCTCTTTTCTCTCAGGCTTCCCTCAGACACTCACAATTGCCCCCCTGCTCTCTCACCTTCTCCTTCTAGACGCTGCCTCGGGGTAAGAGTAGACTCAGCCTCCACACTCAAGAAAGCTCATCAAAGTCTTTTCCTAAATAAAGACCCATTTCTCCTGAAATTATTATCCCACACATCTTATGTATCCATTATCCATGGTCACAGTGATGCTGTATAACAACTAACCAATAAATGTCTAAGGCTCACACATCTGGAGTGGCCAGCTCAATTTCTCTCCTGATCTTAGCTGAGCCTGCTCACATATCTGGGAAGTCTAGGATGGCCTCTGTTGGAAAGATGAGGAAACCTGGTTCCATGCATCTCTCATTCCCCTAGGGTGAGCAGGATGTGTCTTTTTCACAGTGACGGCAGAGGGCATACATAGTCACGAACAGACAAGCACGTTCTCACCCTCTGCTACATCCAGTCGGAAAATATTCCACTGGCCAAAGCAAGCCACATGGCCGAGTCCAGAATCAGAGTGGGGGGACTATAAAATGACAGGACAAAGGGTCTAGATGTGGGCAAAGAGATCGGGACATTAATGCAATCAATCTATCACACCTTAACTTGACACAGGAGAGGGCATGCTCGGTTTGGGGGGTTGGTTTTTCATTCTTACATAATTGGACCCATGTAGTTAAAATGAGTCGTCCCAGGGCACACATCTCGATAAGGACAGCCACAAGCCAGAATTCAGATGTCTGGCCAACCCAGTGTTCTTCCCACTCCACCATGTTACTTCCCTAGAAGCCACCAGCCATGTATGCCCATTTCCCTGTTCTCCCAGTAGGCTGGGCACGAAACAGTTAAAGACTCTCAGGGTAGATCCAAGATTACAGCAAATCCTTAGGAGCAAAAAGAAATGCACATCGAACTTTAAGCCTGTGCTTAACACAGTATTTTAGACACATTATTTTAAACAGCTCAATAATTAGAAATTGAGATTGTTTACCTACTTTTCCTTCCCTGAGAGATGGTGATGCAGACCGGAGCGATTACACCTATCCAGAGTCCCCATACGGATAACACTTTTACATTTTTGCTAAGTGCACATACATCTTTCCTATTTGTGCTCAAGAAGTCAAGGTAAACCTGTTTTTCTGCATTTCATGCTGAAAATGCTCCCCTGCTCCCCAATCTGTTTAGTCTTATGCACTGGATACTAGGAACCTGACAGCAGTTCTTTACAAATTTTACTTCTTTTCTCTCTCTCTCTTTTTTTCTCCTGATCTCTCTCTGCTTTAACTCAGTGGCTCTCAAATGGGAGAACTGTCTGGAGACGTTTTTGGCTGTCATGTCTCGGGTAGAGGTTACTAGGGCATGTCGTGGTAGAGGTGAAGGACGCCACGAAACCTCCTTCAGGACTCAGGACAGCCCCCCACAACAAAGAATTATTCCGTCCAAACTGTGAATAGCGCTGAGTTTGAGAAATCCTGCTTTAAATAAATAAGATATCCGGGCATGGATCGCTGACACCAACAAACTGATTACAAAAGATCTTTTCAAAAGTCAACATAATTTATCCTGGGAAGATAGCGGTTCACTTAAACAATAGAGAGATGATAAACATAAACCGTAAAACACAGTCCCAAATTTCATCATTCCTGTGTCCAGTTCATCTCTTCCCTTTGAGTCACACAAGAGTCCCAGGAGGGCAGAAGGATGCATGATGGTTGAATGGGGATACATAGCTTCCGGTACTGCACAGACCTGACATTGAACCCAGTTGTGCCAGTCAGGGACTAGCTGGATGATGTCGGTCAAATTTACCTCTGTACCTTCTGCTGCAGTTTCCTTTTTGGAAAAATGGGATTGTGGCCAGCTACCACATAGAGTTGTTGTGGATACTAATTTAGACACACTATATAAACTATCTGGGCCAGAGTGAGCATTCGATAATTGCCAGTTCCCATTCATTCACATTAAAACTCCTCTTCATTTCAAATCTGGATCTTATATCCTGGTTCTTTGGGACTAGCCAGACTCTAGTTAGAGCCAGCAAGTACCTAATGAGAAAAAAAAATCTGGTAATGAGATTTCTGGCTCAAATTTTCCATCCCCAAGGGATCAGGCTACTTTGGATGAGGCTTACAGGAGCAACTGAACTGAATTCCACCCACTTCTTACTAATAAGTTTTGGTGTTATATATTCAGATCACTTCTATATTAACCAGCTGGGATGTCCAACATTCCTTTGAGGAGTAATGGTCTCAAGAATGGTTCAGTTCAAATATAAAAGCAAGAAGCTGGAAACAAACATATTCTAACACAGCCACAGTCCATGATGCATTCTGGAAAATGACTGATACTATGATCTTTAGGCATAAGCCACAGAGCCAGTGTTGGTGAATTCAGATCAGAAGTAAACTTACCTTTATTCCTCTTGGGGGCTCTTCAGCCTTCAATGGAAATATAAAGGATCCTCAAAAATTTGTTTCCTTCTGAATAGAGGTAGTCTGCTATTGGTTAGTAGCATGTTACGTATCAAATTCAAAAACCCTTTTCGTGGTTTTAGTAGGAATTTGTCTGATGTATGATTTCAGGCTATTTGAGAAATTCCAATCATCTTTGCAAGCCAAACTGAGATTTCCTTCAGGGAGTTTGGCAAAATGCATCACAATTTGATATATGTGAGTCCTTTCACCCAGCAAGCCTACTTCTAAGTAACTCTCTTGCTAAAATACTCAGGCAGATATGCAAGGATATACCCACAAGAATAGTCACTTATGACATTATCTATAATAAGGGAACATTTAGTAACTTGAATATCTCATCAGTGGTAAATAGGGCTACATAAATGATGGCCCAGCCATTCAATAGAATACTAAACTAAAAAAACAACAAGGTAGCACCAACTACGTGTGCATATGTGGAAGGATCTCTATGAAATACTGTCTCATCCCAAAGAGCAAACTTTATTTTTCTTATGTTTATTTATTTATTTTTGAGAGACATAGAGAGCACCAGCAGGGGAGGGATAGAGAGACACAGAAAGTGAAGCAGGCTCCAGGCTCTGAACTGTCAGCACAGAGCCCGACGTGGGGCTAGAACTCATGAACAATGAGATCATGACGTGAGCCAAAGTGGGATGCTTAACTGACTGAGCCACCCAGGCGCCCTCCAAAAACCAAACTTTAGAACAATATATACAGCATAAACCCATTTTTATTTTGTTCAAAAGATAGAATTGCATCCATAGAACAATTCTAGGAGCCACAAAAATATAAAATTTTAACTGTGGCTAAAACTGAGAAACGATTTGGAAAAAGAAGGAAGTTACTGAAACTTTCTTTTCTAGATTTCTATATTCACTTTTCACAGTAGTGATATATTATTTTATAACTTAAAATGATAAAGTCTCTCTTACTTTCCTTTTTTCACACATGTATGCACACACAAACACACACACACATACAAAATAGATATAGTAGTTCATAATATAGTAGTTATACCTTTCATTGACCTTTAAGTCAACTGAAATTAGATAAAGAAAACAGAAACCATTTTAGTTTTCCAGAAATTAAAGATTCCAATGTTGAAAATCAGGGGCTTACCTAACAGTTGGAAGAGTTTGGAGAGCAAAGATCATGGAAACCACCACAGGCAATATCAGCCAGAAACACCAAGGTTCTCAAGAGTTCATTGCAAAACATTTGGAATTTTCCATATCCTCTGGAAATCCCCCACCAACTTTTTCAGTCTATAACAGCAAAGAGAGCTGTTTTCAAGAGTGTGCTATGAAGCTTCAATATATTCCCCCATATCTGGACAGGAACTGCCACAGAATCATAATGGCCTCTCCTAATATTCTGCCTTGCATGTCTTGTATGACTTCCTCTCACTTGCAGAACTGTACAGTGAAGGAAAATGTAGTTCCCAGCTTCTCTTCTCTGACACAGAATATACCTTGGGGGGAGGGGGGGGGTTGTTGCTGAGTTGATAACAGATATTCCATGGCATCTTTCATTTTTCACAAAATACCAAAAATAATCCTAAAATTCATGTGGAACTACAAAAGACCACAAATAACCAAAGCAATCTTGAAAAAGAAGAACAAAGTTGGTGGCATGAAACATGACTTCAAACTATATCAAAAAGCTATACTAATTAAAACAATATGGTACTGACATAAAAACAGACACATAGACCAATAAAACAGAATCAAGGGCTCAGAAATAAACCGTGCATATACAGCCAACTAATATTTGATGAGAGAGCCAAGAATACTCAATGGGGAAACAACAGTCTCTTCAATAAATGGTGTTGTAGAAACTAGATATTCACATGCAGAAGAATGAAATTGGACCCCTATCTTACACCACTCACAAAAATTGACTTGTAGTGGATTAAAGACTTCAATGTAAGACCTGAACTTGTAAAAATCCTCAGGGGGAAAAAAACAACAACAAAGAAAAACTCCTTGTCATTGGTCTTGGCAATGATTTTTTGGATTTGACACCAAAGCATAAGTAACAGAAGTTAAAATACACAAGGGGGACTACAACAAACTAAAAAGCTTCTACACAGCAACAATAAATTAAAAAAACAGGCAGGGGCACCTGAGTGGCTCAGTCAGTTAAGTGTCTGACTCTTGATTTCAGCTCAGGTCATGATCTCAGGGTCCGTGAGATCGAGCCCCGTGTCAGGCTCTGCACTAACAGCACAGAACCTGCTTGGGATTCTCTCTCTCTCCCTCTCTTTCTGCCCCTCCCCCACTTCTCTCTCTCTCTCTCTCTCTCTCTCTCTCTCTCTCTCTCAAAAATAAACTTTTAAAAAAGAAAAAAAATTTTAAATGGGCAATAGACATGAATAGATATTTGCCTCAAGAAGATATACAAATGGCCAAGACGTACATGAAAATGTGCTCAGCATCAGTAATCATCAGGGAAATGCAAATCGAACCCACAATGAGATGTCATCTCACACCTGTCAGAATGGCTGGAATCAAAAAGACAAGAAGTAACAAGTGCTGGCAAGTGTGTGGAAAAGAGGGAACCCTTATTCTGTTGGGAACATAAATTGGTGCAGCCACTATGGAAAACAGTATGGAGGTTCCTCAAGAAAATTAAACATAGAAACACCATGTGATCTAGCAATCCTACTTCTCTTTATGTATCCAAATGAAATGAAATCATTAACTCAAAGGAAACAGATAATCAGCCACAGGCCACTCTTGTTTTCTCAGCAATGCTGTGCACCATTTTTATCCGTATGTAACTTTTGAGTAAAGGTAATAACAACATCACGCTTTTGCCTTGCAACCTTTCCTTGTAAAACTGAAGATGCACTTACTCTTCCCCCTAAAGGGAAGACACGTGTCTTAGATCGATTCAATTTATTTCTCCGTAGGTAATCTTTATTCCTCTTCTAGTAACGTATAACCTTAAATATCAAAATATGGATATGTTACAATTAAGAAACTGTATGCTCAACAGTGGGGCAATGGAAAAGGTGAAAACAATAATGAATAATTATAATAAGTAATAATAAATGAAAACATACCAAAACAAGGAAGTATCAAATAGCTAAAATATGTATAACTCTTCCTTATGTAATACATTCCTTGTTTTCACATTGGTCACATGGTCGTAGTGGGGTTTTGTAACCTACTTCTCTCACTGTCCATTCCATATTCCCTTTGCCCTCATTCGGCACCTCTGCTAACAGGTGCTTTACCTGTCAAGGTGATGTGAGCCTTTACTCATGAAGGATCTCTGTCTATATTAGGTGACTGTAGTTTTCCATTAACCTTTCTTAAAGACATGACTTTTTAGAGCTGTTTTAGGTTCACAGAAAAATTGAGAGAAAGGTACAAATGTTTCTCATACACTCCCCACCTCCACACATGCACAGCCTCCCCTGTTATGAACATCCCCCACCAGAGTGGTATATATATTACACCTGATGAACCTGCATTGACACATAATAATCACCAAAGTCCACAGTTTATATTACAGTTTATTTTTGGTGTTCCATTACATGCTGGCAACTCTAGTGCCACTTGGTAATCAGATCATCATCTCAGCAAGTGCAGGATAGTAATCCCTTTTCTGCTTATTGGTTCAGTAGCATAAGTAGCCCAAGGGCCAGGTAGAGTATAAGTTTTTAATTCAATGGAAGTCTTGTTACTTATCTGGAAAAAGAGGCCTTCTTTTGGGAACGAAGACTGCCAAAATAGAGCCCAAATTGCAAGAATGGAGGCAAACCTGAATTGTTACTGAATCATTAGGAGCAACAGTGATAGGAGTTACTATCACATCTTCCCTTTGGCTCTCAATCTATGTATTTTGCCTATGAGAAGGTATTATATTGTATACATTACATGTTGGTTCACAGCATGCTCTGCACCTTGGAGAATATCACCCCTGTCTGTAAAGGTGTTTTCAACCATCAGTGTTATGACCAAGTTATTAATTGGCTATTCTATTGCTATATTAGGTCAACTTCTTTGGAGTGATAAACACGTATGTATAAGACCAATGAATTAAGTATATGTATGCTTACATTTGTATACCTATAGGTATGTATAAGGCCAATGAATTCCACGGGTATAAACTCATTGCTACACTTATTTCCTTCTAATGTGGGTCCTTGGTCAGAAGAGATGCTGTGTGGAATTTCATTATGGTAAATGAGGCACTTCAAAAATCCACACGAGGCAGTGCTGTCAGAAGAATTGTAGCGAGGACAAATTGCCGTCCCTTCCAAAAAATGGAGCCATATCAGGAGTGTGAATTTAGTTTCTGCTGTTGGCAGGTTAGGCATTCATGTTTTGTTGCCACATGATCGTTAAAAGCCCCTTCTTCAATAGTCGTCCTTTGTGTAGCATTCAGATGGGCACTAATATATTCATACTCTGTGCCTATTCTGAGTTGTCCATCCACATATCTCATCCCCCAGACGTTCTTGTCACTGATGCTCTAACCTTGTTTGTTCCAAGTCCTGGACCACTAGCCAAAGCACCACCCACTGCCCAGGAATCACCCTAGCTGCATGCCACTTGCCATGTCTCCTTCCAGGCAAAGTGAATAGTCAGGTGTATGGCTCAGAGTCCTGCCCGCTGGGAGGATTTCTCTTTCATTCTGTTCTTTAGAGATACTTTTGAGTAAGACTCTCATGCCGCAACTATGCACTTTTGCACATCATGCTGTTTGCCCATCCAGTGGCCGTGTCATACTTCTTTCCTGCTGAAAGAAACCCAGTATTATTCACATAGTCTCGACAGTGTGTTCAAGGGAAGTAGCCTCATTCCCAGGGTAAGGATCTTAACTGGCATAAACCCATTCAAGTAAACCCATTCCAATATGCTAGTGATTGATTAGGATGGTCACATGACCTAGCTCGGGGCACTGGGACCTGGCAGAAGTCTATGCTGTTTAAGAAAGATTCTTTTCTCCTGGAAAATGGAAATATGTGGGAGAAAGTATCTCCTTTATGTGTCCCTTTAGATATCACAGGGTAGAGATTTTGGTGCTACAGCTTATAGCCACAAGACGAGAGACAAGAGGGTAGGGGAAAGAGCCCAGACATCACTGAGCTGCTGAATTAACCAAGCCTGCATCCACCTTCCTTTTCAACAGGTGGTATAATAATTCCCCACTATTGGGGCACCTGAGTGGCTCAGTTGGCTAAGCATCTGATTGTTGACTTTGGCTCAGGTCATGATCTCACGGCTCGTGGGATCAAGACCCACATTGGGCTCTGGGCTGACAGTGCAAAGCCTGGTTGGGATTCTCTCTCTCTCTCTCTCTCTCTCTCTCTGTCTTTCAATAAATAAATAAACATTAAAAAAATAATTCCCCACTATTATGTCAGCTTAGTCAGGTATTCTGTTGTAATTGAACAGTTTAAAAATAATATTTTATGTGTTATGTACACATGTCTTGTTACCTTGTCACGGGGCTTTATATAAACTTATGGTTAGTAACTTTGCATAATTTGAACACCCTTTTGGACAATAAGTATGGGAATGGAAAAGTGGAGGAGAAAAGAAACCACAACAAACTAGGGTGAATTTTCTTTTCCTAGTGATTGGAAGAATAGAAGGTCACCCAGTCCATATCCCCAAACACACACACACACACACACACACACACACACTCACCTTTACGTCTCTAGGTAGAATCTGGCAAGAATGAGTTTCTTTAGTTTCAGAACCAGGGTATGAAGCGAGGCTGAGGGCCAGAATAGAAAGAATGAACTGA